>NC_083439.1:17981595-18581595 GCF_020745735.1 Hemiscyllium ocellatum | reverse complement strand
AAAAACTATACTCCCACTGTATATTGTTCCTGCACTGGCCTTTGACAATTTTATTCTGCAAACCATTTATATAAATACAACATTGCACTGAAAATTTACTGAACACAATTTATCTCTAGGCTTTGTCATTGGCAGTGGTTATGTTTCCTTTTTGAAATCATCAAAAGGTGAAATGATTGGGAGAACAGATCTTTTAGGCATAGTTGATGGGAGCTGCAAAGTTATTTTCCAGTCACAGTGCTAGTTATTAAATTTTTTTAAAGAAAAGTGGAAAATAAAATGAAGCACTCACATTAGGAGAATCTATTTCTTTTGGAAAGCGAATCAATAACTAGTGCAAATATATTCAGGAAAATGGAAGAGACAGAAGTGAGACCGGGAAAACTATTTTTTTATAAATACAGTTGTCATCATTTGGAATGTGCTGTCTTAAAGGGTGATGCAAGTCTGATTCAGTAGTAATTTTCAAAGGGGAATTGGCTGTAGCTATATACTTATCGGGGAGAAAATTGGAACTGCATGGGTTTGAGTTCATTGTTTTTTCAAAGAACCAGCATAGGCACTGAATGATGAACTATGAAACGTTTGAAAAGAATATTTCAAAAGGCATGGGATAAGGGCAGAATGTCTCCGCAAATGAAATTGTCTACATTCTATGATTTTGAGATGTGCATTCTGCTTTAATTTCAACCATAAGAAATGAAAAGCAATCAGTTAATTCTGCTGCACGTGTCTCTGGCGCATCACTGAGCACTGTTCAAATGTTTCACTAAACCAGTAATGGCCAAACAGCACAGTGTATCAAACAGGTATGTTGGGGATATCCTGTTGTTTAATTACTTGTGGCAATGCAGCAGTAAAATGCAGATTCTGCTGCCATTTAATGCATTTGACAAAGATTTTTAATGAATATGTGCATAGGGAGTGTTGCAACATTTTGTTGAAGTGAAGTGAATGCATGGTTCACTTTACTCAAGTGTTGAGATTTACCTGGATTCCTGTTGGCCTGTGTAAGATTGAGTTAAGTTTCTGAATTGAGGTGTAGGGAAAGATTAACCAGAAAGGAGTACATTTTTGCAGCAGAATTTATTGCCTGTTATTCTTTGAATTCCAAATATTTTGGTTTGTGTTATACTTGTGGCATATGTGAGTGCAGTTGTCATTCGTATATACCTGCATGAAACCATGATTGCATATCTGAAATAATTATTGGTTGCAGAGTGAATTGACATATTGTGTGGCCTTGCTAAAAATGTCTCCTGAATATAAGCTTCTTTCCCTTTGGCTATTTGTTCCTAGTCAGAATGTATTTCAATAGTTTATGCACTCGGTGAGGAATTCATGTGGTTGCTGTAGGAAATAGAGGTAAAGGTGCAGCTTGATGCTAAAGATTGGATTATATCAATGGTTTTCTCCCTGTGCGTTGAGCCATTCTGTATGAAGTCGGCATTGAATATAGACTTGGTGACCAGTATTCAAGGGAAAAGAAAGACACTCATTTAATTAACATGTTTCATGACCACACTGGGCACTTTCTGGCCAATGACATACTTTTGAAGTGTAATCTGAGAATCATTGCAGCAAATTTAAAATATGGCAAGCTCTCACAATTAGCAACGTGATTTTCAAATATTTATCAATGGAATGAGGTGTTTGCTGACTAGACTACCATTAATTGCCCAGATTATTGTGGGCCTGGAGTCGCATATAGGTCAGACCAGGAAAGAGTGGCAGGTTTCCCTCCATGAAGATGTTAATTAGTGAGTAAGATGGATTTTTGTAACAATTGATAGTAATTATATGGGTGCCATGAGTCTAACACTTTTATCTTTTAAAAAATATATATGTCATGATCTGTTGGGTTGGAATTGGAACCCTGCCTCTAGGAACATCAGGGAGAAAGTGAGGACTGCAGATGCTGGAGATCAGAGCTGAAAATGTGTTGCTGGAAAAGCGCAGCAGGTCAGGCAGCATCCAAGGAGCAGGAGAGACGATGTTTCGGGCATGAGCTCCTGAAGAAGGGCTCATGCCCGAAACGTCAATTCTCCTGCTCCTTGGATGCTGCCTGACCTGCTGCGCTTTTCCAGCAACACATTTTTCAGCTCTAGGAACATCAGACTGGCCTCTGGATTACTAGTTCAGTGACATTACTACTATGACACTGTCTTCCCAGGGCTATATATTTGGATTTTTTGTGAAGGAGGTGTTGGTTAAGAGAGAAACATTGGCCATGAAATGGGAGCCAGCTCCCTTGCTATTCTTTGAGCACAAGACATAGGATCATTTATTTTCACCTGAGCAGGGATCTGGGACACCGGTTAACTGAAAGATGCTACCTCTGCCAGTGCAGCACCCCATTGGTACTGCTAGAGGACCTGGAACGTTGTGACTCAGAGGCAGGTATTCTACCAGCAGGGCTGCAGCAGCCAGTAAGAAAGGGGGAGGTGTTCCAAGTTGCTCTGATTCAGCCAAAGAATGGCCAGTGTGTTGTACCTTGACTTCCAATCTGACTAAAACAAAATGGGTTTTAAATGAGAGAGACCTGTGCCATGTGATTCCATATTCTTGGTGTTCAAGTATCAGTAATCTCCCTTTCTGAAATGCTCGGAAAGCTGGCCCAAATTTAATAGGCTGAAAGAAACTAGGCCATGATAAGGGGTTAGATCTCATGGTGAGAAATGCGAATGATACACTGCATACATCATAGGACTAGATGCAATACCACATGATTTTAAATGAAGTTAATGTTTTCCTGTTTCTCAGCAGACATGGTTAACATTCTTTAGCAGCATGATGAGAGTAAGAATATGCATAAAGCAGAGACTGGTCCAGCATTGACGCAGATTGGTTTTGTTTCTAACAATCTGCTGGTAAAGTTGCCTTTCTGCACTTCTACAGAGCTATGCTATGTTGCACACTGTATCGTGTTTTCAACCAGAAGACTGTTATCTGTATCATTAGACTTATCTCTATCATTAGACTGACTCACCAGGACTAACAGGATTAACTGCATGATAAAATTAAAAGTACTTCTGAATCGGGATGCAGTAATTGCCTGCAATAAAGCTCTATGACACCTCAAAGTGACTCCCACTTTATAACCTCCAAAGGCCAATGCCCAGTTTTCAGCACAATACTGGATCCTGATGTGGTAGGTCTACAGTAGGTTAGTCACGTTTCCATCCATCCTTTGGTAAATTAGAACTTAGGAGTAAAGGAAATAAGAACTAGTGTAGGTGTTTGCCACCTTCAAATCTGTTCCTTCATTGAATTAGATCGAGTCTGTTCTTTCATATCATTTCGTCTTCCCACTCTATATCCATGTTTCTCAACTCATTCAACAATCTTTTTGAAAATACTCAGCACCAGAACACTCTGTGGCGGAGGATTCTCCGTACTTGGAACAGCAGTCCGAAATGGCCAGTCACTTATTTCGCAACATTTTCTGGACTTTAAACTCAGGGCAACCATCTCCCGGCATATACTCTGACAAGCTCCTTTGAGCGTTTAAATGAGATCATTGCTCGTTTATCTAAACTCCAGAGAACATAAGCCTGGCCTACTCAATTCAGCTGGGCAGTATCTTCAATTACAGGAATCATAGTGGTCTATAGTATGAAAAATGGCCCTATAGCCCACCAAGTCTGCACTTGTCAGTCAGTCTAGTAAAACCTTAGTGTGCTGCCTCCGAGGCCTGTGTGCCATTTCTTCAGTAAGGAGATCAAAACTCTTGACAGTAGTCTCACTGTAGTCTCATCTAGGCGCTATATTTTCAGGAAGACTTCTTCATAGTCCAATCCCTTTGTAGTAAAAGCCAACATACCCATTACTTCGCTAATTAAAAGCTGTGCTTGTATATTAACTGTCTGATTCTTATTGAGGAAAGAAGACATGCTGTCTAAGCTTTTCACTTTGCATTTGTCAGGACAGAATTGCAAGAATACCAAATATCAAACGAATCAACAGATTATACAGTCTGAGAGAAGGAGGTACTGATTAGTTGACAAGCAATTTCTAATTGGCAGAGTAGTTGTTGTGGAGAATGCACCAAGTAACAGTTGATTGCTTATGCGAGGATTCCCGTGAATGCCAATATTTCCCTTTATCTTTAGCATTTAGAAATATTCTTATTCTTGTAATTATCTTCCAAAGTAAAGAACTTCAAACTTCTCCGCATTTTCTGTCCCAGTAATCTTTACCTGTTTAAATCCTTCTGTCCTGCTCACTGCATACTTTGCCATCTTATCAGTAAATTTAGATAAATTACTCTAACTCTTGGTTTCCTTATCCATATACAGAACAGCCTCTGTTATCCAAACATCGATTATCCAAACAAGATTTCAATGTCCTGTAAAAATGTTCAGTTATCCAAGCAAAATGCTCACTGCCTTTTTCATTCAGATAATCGAGGTTGTTCTGTAATTGATGTAAACGGTAAGTAGCTGAGGCCTAAGCCCTGATGTTTGCTGTATGCTTCCAGTAAGACTGCCAACCTGAAAACACCCTGAGGCAGAGTATTTAAAAGTTGCACAATCCTCAGAGAAACAAATTTCTCCTCATCTCTGTCCTAAAAGAGTGACCCCTAATTTTAAAACTGTGTTCTGAGGTCTGGAACCACCCATAGGAGGAAACCACAGTTCCATGCCTGCCTTATCAAGACTGTTCGGGACAGATTTTCTGCCCTTTAACCAATTCTCCACTTTTCCTAATATTTAAGCTCGATCCCTTGATCTTGAACCTTCCAACCTAACATTTTATGAGACATTTTATCAAATATCTTTTGAAAAACTAGGTGTACAACACCATTGGTGTCCCCCTCGTCTGTCTGACCAGTTACAGTCCTTTAAACACACTCTGGGTAGACTGATCAAAAACCGTTTTCTTTTGACTCTCTGCTCCCTTTGTCACTTCCCTGATCACTTTCCCTTTTACCAAGCAAATTACTCTATCAATCTCCACTTACTCTCTTCCCCACATCAACTTATAGTCATACGGTTATACAGCACGGAAACAGGCAACTTCCCCATGCCAACTGGATATCCTAAATTAATGTAATCCTACTTACCAGCATTTGGCCCATATTCCACGAAACCCTGCCTATTTACATACCCATCCAGATGCCTTTTCAATGTTGAAACTGTACCTGGCTCCACCACCACCTCTGGCAGCTTATTCCATGCTCACACTACACTCTGTGGAAAAAGTTGCCCCTCAGGAGTATCCTACCTTTCAAACTAGATTCTGGGGGTTTTTGGAAGTTGAGAACGAATGCACCTCCAGTCTCTCCATCTACCTCTTACCGAAGCCTGGGATGGCCCAGCTGATGTACCAGATTGAAGTGATATTTGTGAGGGGCAGGGGATATAAATACTGCAGTGTGAGGGCACTGACTTTGTTGTCAAAATTGATGATCATTCTCAACCAATTTTGAAAAAGATTTAAAGATTAACCTTGTATTTAAAAATTCCCATGTACATATCTTGTTTGCTTTCATAATAACTCACTCATCCCTTTCCACTGTGTCTACATGTCTACGTGATTGTGCTGCAGTGGATGCTGCTACTTCTGTATATGTCTTGTGGGACTCTACTGAAAATAACTCCCTTGTAACACTTTACATTTTATTAATTGTACAGCGAGATCCTGGAGTGATAGACTGGAAAGACTTGATGAAGACAGGCTATTATTAAGGCATGTAGACTAAGAGCTCTGTGCTGGTCAGATCACAGTCTAATGATTTCTCATGGCTCCTTGTAGGGGTGCTGTGCGCTGGTCTCATGATAACACTGGTGTATAATGAAAAGGAGTGTCTTGTTTGCTGATTCATATGACCACTGCTCAAAAGATCATGAGATTAATCTGACAACGCAGACTCTTTCCAATTGGAAGGCCTATTAGCTAACACTGAACATCACAGCTAGCCTGAGAATCCAGCCTTTTAGAGGTTTCCCAGTACAATTACATTCGCTTCCCTGCTTAGAAACTATTTGACTTTGTTGTTGTTAGTACTTCTCACGCACGAACTGAAGGAGATTTCCACAAGCTCTTTGTTGTGCACCTTCATGAAGCAGTATCTGAAATGTTGAGAAATATAATGGTTTAAAAGCTGTGATGCATTCTGTTTGATTCTGTCGTGTGCCTTCCACCTTGCCTATGGGATGCTTGATCTCAGAAGCCAGACCAATGATTATAAAGTAGGAAGAAATCTTTGCTTTTGAAACATTTCCTTTCTTGTTTGCTTGAATAACGAATCAAGTTTACAAGTCTAAAGCACTTCCTTTCATTTATTCATGAGATATGGGCATTTATAATCGTCCCTAATTGCCCTTTGGAGATGGGGTAATCTACCTCCTTGAATAACTGACTCCCTTGCCAGGGCATTTCAAAGGGGTAGTTAAGAATTGACCACACGGTTATGGATTTGGAATCCGATACAAACCAGACCCAGAAGGGATGGCAGATTTTCTTCCCTGAAGGACTTTATTTAAAAAAAAGACTATCCAATTGCTTTTTAAAAGCCAATTTTATTTAACTTTATTTTAGATTCCCCAGATGCCGTGGTGGGATTTGAACTCTTGGCCCTAGATAGTTAACTCATGCCCCTGGAATACAAGTCCAGTAACACAACCACTGGACCACCTTTCCACAATGGACTTCCCCAGTCTGTAGCTTAGCTGAGGCCTGTCCAACTCTGCTCATCTTGTGGGTACCAACTGGATAAGAACGCCATCAAACATTTACAATGTCGAACTGAAACCCGCCCACTTTTGAAATGGAGACATATATATTAATAACTGACCAGTATTCGTCAAGCAAGAGAAATACTAAACTGTAAATCAGATTAGTCATGCGCAAATTAGAGGAGGTCATGATTAAATTGTACAGCATTAGCTTAAAGCCAGGGAAATTGTGATCCAGTGGCTACTATTCATGAGCTGGACGGTTGGGTTTCGAATCACTCCTGGGCTTGATGGCCAAGGAAGGTGCATTCATAACATGGCCTAACAGATTAAATATCAGCCTGCAAGTCCCGCCAGTTTATAAATGGCAGGCAATAAGAACAAAAGAGGCTCCTAGTCAAAAGGAAAGAAAATTAGAAACTCTTTCATCTCTTTCCATAACTCCGGACCACAGCATACAAGTCAAGGTGTACAGTAACTCTGGCTCCTTGAGTGAACTGTACATCATTACCAGCAACATCTTCAAATCACAAGACTAGGCCAGCGTCCCAGTGAGATGAGTACAGTCAAGAACCATTCAATTCAGTTGATTCTTAATTGTCTTGGATTGAATTAGGAAATGGAAGAAGCTTCCATCTTAAGTTCAGAGTGAACTTCAGTCCCTGTGTAAGGTACAAGGGACACAGATTACATTGGGAAAAGACAAATTTAAGATTGATGTCAAGGGATTCTGCACTCCGTGTGATCATCATTTAGACTGGATAATGGGTGTGTAGTGGAGACACCCTTTGGCATTACGTCAGACGTTGTGATATGGGGAGTTTTATCTGGATATGCAAACTTGGTCAAATCATCTTCCAGCCGTTCTGGTAGTTTGAAGTATTTTTTTGAAAACAAGATGTCTGGAGAAAAAAATACAAAAATGAAACATTGAGTTTCCAAGTGAAGTTACATACATTCTGGGCAGTGCAACGGATGATAATTCAAATAAAAGCAAAATGCTGTGAATGCTGGAAATCTGAAATAAAAACAGAAAATGCTAGAACTAGTCAGTATGAGTGGCAGCACCTTTGGATGGCGAAACCGGGTCCAGTATGACAATGAAGATAATTGTGAAGAAGACTCATGAGACTGGGAGCTCTGTTTCTCTCTGCACAAATGCTGCCAGACCACCTGAGTTTCTTCACCACTCACTGTTTCATCATTGATGAAATTCAGCCCCTTTTTTCTTTACAGTTCGAAATGAAATGGTGGTTGAAATTTAATCTTTTTAGCTATGTTATCATGTAGAGTATTACACAAACATCTAGCCCCTGCTCAAAATGGTAGATCCCTTGATATGGAGGTCTCAGAGGCAGATAAAACTGAGTAGTGATGTTAAATTATGGAATCTCTACAGGGCAGAAAGAGGCCATTCAAGCAATGGAAACTGCACTGACCTGCCTAGACCCAGCCCACTATCCTATCCCTATAGTCATGCATTTCCCATGCCCAATCCACCTAGCCTGCACATCTTTGGACTGTGGGAGGAAACTGGAGAACCTGGTATATTAATAAGAGCCATTCTGATAAAGTATGCTCAGCTTTGTACAGTCATTTTAACATATGGCTTTGAAACAGTCCTTTGAAATGGAATTTTTATCTTTCCTAACTTGCTTAAGAAGTTATGAAATGGAGCGGCAGGAGGCCATTCACTGTGGCTCAGTGATCAGCACTGCTGCCTCACAGCACCAGGGACCTGGCTTCAATTCCAGCCTTGGGTGACTGTCTGTGTGGAGTTTGCACATTCTCCCCGGGTCTGCGTGGGTTTCCACTGTTGCTCCAGTTTCCTCCCACAATCCAAAGATGTGCAGGTTTTGTGAATTGATCATGCTCAATTACCCATTGTTTAGGGATGTGTAGGTGAGGTGCATTAGTCAGGGGTAAATATCAGGTAGGGGAATGGGTCTGGGTGGGTTACTCTTCAGAGGATCGGTGTGGACTTGTTGTGCTGATGGGCCTGTTTCACACTGTAGGCATTCCAAGGATTCTTAGGCCTCCTCTGCTCTTCAGTAGAGTCCTGGCTGATCCTGCTTTTTGACAGCACCTTCCCATCCTACCCATCTCCTGCTTTATTTCATTAATACTCAAGGTCCTCCTGCATGTTGTCCTGAATATACTCCAGGACTGAACAGCCAGGCCTGTCTGCATTGGAGAATTCAAATGATTCATATACTTTGAGAGACTACATTTCTCACCTTAGTCCGAGGTAGCTGATCCTTTACATGGAGATTGTGGCGCATAATTTTAAATTAAATCTCCCAGGCAAGGGTAGCATCTTCCCAGCATTTACCCTGATTGGCTCCTTCAGAGTGAGAATTGATTTGATTATATCAATTTTTATCTTTCTATATTCAAGTGACTGTAGCCCTTTAGCAGGTAATTGCCTTTCATCTGAATGTTTGACCATGATCTGTTGTTAAGCAATTGCATGTAAGAGGTAAAGGGTAGTCAAAGATAAAGCTAAAGTCTCCATTGCTCTACCAGAGAGAGGCGCCTGGTGCTGGTTTAACCCAAGGGTCACCATGCCTGAGGCGAGGGGAGAGGTTGAGAAACAGAGTCCTTCATGATAACCTCCAGCAGTGCGGGAACTGAACCCTCACTATTAGTGTCAGTCTGCATCAGAAACCACAGTGTGGCATGTTGAAGAATGTGAAGCCCTTTTTTCTTTCTCTCTAATTAATTTTTGTCTTGCAGTCACCGGATTCCAAGTAGATTAATGGCTCCCAGTTGAAATCGGGTCCTGGGTTGGGAAACTGTTTGGTGGCTGATTATCAGGACAAGCCGATGTTTCAGGTGGCCAAAAAAAAAACCCACTTCAGCAAAGAATTTTAAAAGCCAAGCCGAAAAAACGTTAGTGCCAAGTCAGACATCTACAAATCGATGTGACCTTTTCAGAGATGGGAGGCTGGGGAGAATCTGAACATGAACAGACTCAGACTCAGTGGATTCCTGCAGGTAGAAGCAATTCCATTGAAAATATTATAATCAAAGGAGCCACGTGTTTGGATAAAGCACAGATCAGGCTATTTTCCAGGCTTTGTTGCTTCACTTCAAGCTCCACGTTAGCGTTGCGATTTGGAGTTATATTTGAGGTTCAGTGTAGTACTCCAAAGATGCAAGTTCAAATCAAAGGTGGCTGGTGGGATTTAAGTTCAATAATTAATAAATCTGGGATTTTAAAAAAACTAATCTTCACGATGATGAGATCCTCAAAAGCCCATTTGATTAACTGATGTCCTATGGGGAGGGGAATCTGTCATCCTTACCCAGACTGGCTAATAGTGACTCTAGATCCACAGCAGCGTGGTTGGTTCTTAACTGTCCTCGGAAATGACTTAAGTGATTGTATGAAACTGCAAATAAGAATAAAATTGGATGGATCACATGGCATCAGCTTTTGCACTGGCAATGCCAAAGGCACACCCTGCCCAGTGGGTCCTCCTTGCTGTCATCTGGAGACTTGCTCCAAAATTGAGCAATGTGATCCATAGATCAGTCAAGATATTGTCTTACTTAATTGATTATAGCTTAGAGTGAATGTCCCAGATTTCTTCCCTTTGGGTAGATCCTCATCCAGCGACAGGACAGATCTGCCCTTGATGATGGCACCGCGATTGCCTTCAGAGTCCATGAAGTGAGATGGGAACAGTCCAACTGATTACTACAAACTGCTCTCCCTCAGTTGATACATCTTTGCTTCTCTGTGTTGAACACCGTTTGTAGGAAACACTGGGGACAGAAAGGGCATAGAATCTACTCTGGGGGTGGCATCTCCAATGTCCACCACCAAGAGCCACTCACCAGTGTCACGACTGACCAAGCTACCTGAGTCCTGAACAGTGTAGCTTCCAGACCGGCAGATGGTGATAGACAAAACCCTACTTGACGTTGTCTTTACCAGTCTACCAGTTGCAAAGGTGTGTGCCTATAACATTATTGGTAGGAGTTGACCAAGGTACAGTCTCTTGTAAAAGCCATCATACTCGGGACTACCTCCATCATGCTCGAAAGTGGGCATCCATGAGGTGTCATGGGACATCAGCAGCAGAATTTTATTTGCTTTAATTCATAATCATATAGCTGGGCCTATCCCTATTTTATCATTACCATCAGGGAGGGGATTGATCTGATTCAAAGGAGAGCACTGAGAACATGTTTTGATCCCTTGTAATATTCTGGCCATCATACTGATGATTTGTGTTCCAGAACCAGCCACATCTTTAGTCAGGCTGTTCCAGTAGCATTACGACACTGCTATCTACCATGTAATGTAGAAAACTACTGAGATACAGTCCAGAAAACTACAGGAGATATTCAAAATGGTCACTTACCACCAATCGCTGATGATCAGAAAAGAATGGAAGGTATCATTGAGAGTGCCATCAAGTGACACTTTCTCATGAATAACCTGCTCTCTGATGTTCAATTTGGTCCATCAGGGCCACTCAGCTCCATTACAGTCTTAGTCCAAACATGGGCAAAAGGGCTTGAACTTCAGAGGTGAAGTGAGCGTGACTGCCCTTGACATCAAGCCTGTGTTTAACAGGTGGGTGACACCAAAGATTCCTAGCAATAACTGAAATTATTAGGAATTATGAGGGGAAACTCTTTCATTGGTTGGAATCGTACCTGAAAGGAGATGGTTGTTAGTGGTCAGTCATCTCAGGTCTAGAACATCTCTGCAGATTAGATTAGATTCCCTACAGTGTGGAAACAGGCCCTTTGGCCTAACCAGTCCACACCAACCCTCTGAAGAGTAACCCTCCCAGACTCATTTCCCTCTGACTAATGCACCTAACACTATGGGCAATTTAGCATGGCCAATTCACCTGACCTGCACATCTTTGGATTGTGGGAGGAAACCGGAGCACCTGGTTCAGCATCAGTGTTTAGCATCATTGACAACTCCCTAGAATACTGAAGCAGCCCATGTTCGTGTAAGAAGTGGACAGCATTCAAGCTTGGGCTGATTGGTGGCAAGCAACATCACATAAATTCAGGGTAATTACTTGCCAGGAGGAGAGAATCTAGCCACCTTCCATTTAATTTTGAATGCCATTATCATTATTGATGCCCTGCCATCACCATACTAACCTGTGGGTTTACGATGGGCAAGAGCTGAATTGAGCTGCAAATGTGTTGCTGGCAGCATAGTGAATTCTCTATTCCTGGGATGCTGCCTGGCCTGCTGTGCTTTAACCAGCAACACATTTGCAGCTGTGATCTCCAGCATCTGCAGACCTCATTTTTTACTCGAAGAGCTGAATTGAACCAATTATGTAACTTCCTTGGCTACAGGAGTAGGTCAGAGGTTGGGGATTCTGCATTGAGTGCCTCATTTCTGACTCCCTACAGTCTGTTTACTATCTACAAGCCGCAAGTCAGGAATATTTTTTTAAAAACTGCAGTTTAAGAACCAATTAAATGTTAAAGAATTTATTGCAAGTTACAATTTCTGAGGAAACGTTTTTCAGTAGCTTGGTAGCTGAGAAACACTGGATGGACTGATTATTTCCATCAAGGACATCGCTGTAGTACAATCATTCTTGACCCTGTAACAATAGGTAGACTAACTGTCTTCGTACAAGTTAAAAATGGGCTCTTGAGAAGAAAAATCACTTTAGAAAGAAAGAGCTGAGTTTCAAAGGATCCATCCAACTTCTTCAGATGGAGGATAATGGGAGTGGGGTCACACTGGGCAGAGGTGCATGGTGAAACTGTTGAAAAGACAACTTCTTTTTATTCAGGGTGTCAGGCCTTGCTAGTCACCTTCCATTGACCTCCGTTCTTTATAAAACTGAACCTGTCCATTGATTGGAGCCATCTCCTCTGGGGGACATTGTATAAACCAAACTGATGCTCTGGACTCAGCTCAGCTCAATGCTGAACCGACCGACTGATTAAAGTATCCAGATCAATTGCCTGCAGTATTGGGGATGGATCACTGTGCTGTTGCTCTCTGGAAGGTAGTGTTCTGAACTGGGGTGAAAAAAAAATCAATAGGTGTTCAGCTGGCACCCCCTCACCTATTCCTCTTTCTCTGCCCACACTTCTCTCTCTCACCCACTCCCTCCTTCCCTCTGCACTATATTGACAGTATGCACACGCAAAGGAATATAAAGGACCTGCTGTGGCTGTACTTCAGCATCTTGAATCATTTAAAGTTGGTTTGTACATAAAGTCCATGCCAAGCTTTGCACCATTTGCATTATTTTCGTCGCTCTTTGCAGAAATTCAGGTGTAAAATTAACCCTATACATGCAAATTCGCAAACTAGGGAATAAAACTGACTAGTAGATTCACCATCTACTGTGTGTGAGGGACAGTTGGATTAAATGGCATGGGGCAGACAGACTGAAGGTGCTGAGATCTGCCAATGTTTTATGAAAGCAGAATAACAAGGAATATCTGCATCCAAAATAATGCTGTACTCTCCAGAAACCTGAAAATAATCCCTACACTGGTACCTGTGTCCATATACAGACACACGCAAACACATATACCACCCAATACCCCTGTGGTTATTTACCTATATTGACTCCCAGTTAAATAATAGCTTGATTTTAAAATTTTTGTCCGAGATTTCAAATTCCTCGATAGCCCCTCCCTAATTCTACAATCCCCTTCAGCCCTGTAAACCTCTGATCTGTTAATTCATCTAATTCCGAGCTCTTCACTGTCTCTCATTTTAAACACACAGCCATGGCTTGCTGGGGCTTCCAAGACCTACACTGCTGTCATCCTGTCAAGAATGCCCTGAAATGTTGCTGCTTTCTGCGTTCATGTGGCTTTGTGTCAAACCATTACCGATTTTATTTATTTTTTTTTAATCACTTTTGTATATCAGAAGCTTTGCATAAGTACAGGTCATTGTTGAAGGGCAGTGCATGTGCTGAAGGTGTTCTGAGGTTTAGAGGGAACGTACTCCCTGTGACAAGTTCAGAATTTTGGCACTCTGCAGGCCACTGCAATGCTGCTTAAAAGCCAAAAGTAGTTGTGACTATGTTTAGTTTTAAGTAATAGTTTTCGGGACTTTAGTGCTGCTTTACAGAGTCCAACTCATTTTGTTGGAAATCTAACAGCAGGAGCATGGTATCAGTTGGTGAATGGAAGATAAGAAATGGCTCAGTAAACTGCTTTTAAAATAGCAGACAGTGGAAAGGTATTGTTCATATTCACTGATTCTTAATTTCTAGATTCTTTTAACTCTCTATAAATTAATTCTAATGCACCAAATGTTTTAATAAGTGATGCAGGAATAGTGTGAACCTGACTGACTTCCCCAATCCCACATTTACGCTCATAACATTCTCACTAAATAAAATGTTGCAGTTCACATTTGCCTGTGATATTTCTTGCTCTAGGTTGGTATCTTTTTTACTGCTGTTTTGTTTCGTTGTGGCACAAGGACCTCTGTCATAAATGGAAAGCTGTATATCAAATTAACAGTACCTCAACACACAATTCCATGTAGTACGTCATATAGTGACGTCAGAAATATGGGGAGCTGCAAGACTTTTTTATGTTAACTTCAATGGGAATCATGTCCACCTCCAGCAACCTCCTTTTTTCTTTCCAAACCATGACTATTCCGCATACAGCAATGATAAAATAAAGCCCGTTTCTCTCATTCTCACCAGGAAGCATTTCAGAACAGAAACTGCTGGAGAAACTCAGCAAGTCTGGCAGTATCTGTGGAGAGAGAAACAGAGCTAATGTTTCCAATCTGGGGTTCCTTCAGAACGTGAACTCTGCGGTCTCTCCACATGCTGCTAGACCTACTGAGTTTCTGCAACAATTTCTGTTTTTGTTTCAGATCTTTCACAACTGCAGTTCTTTGTTTTATTATATAACATTTGATACCATTTTAATTAAGAGTTTGCGTTCCATCTTAGAAGGTGTGGAGGTTGCAGGGGTGAAAGGTGTGGCATAAAACAGTAGCAATGCCTAAAAAGACCTTTTGGAAATGAATATTTAATGCTTATGACTCTGACACTGAAACCATCAGTTAATGCTCAAATATTTTTGTTTCTGGTTGTGAGTTGCTAACTGTGGGAGCAAATGGCAAGTAAAGCCCAATGCTGATCAATTCTCATCGGACATGTCGAGTTTCTAACTGTGCTTGCACATACTCCCACCACATGGTACGCTTCCAGTTAATTGGCCATCGCATTGTTGCAGTGATGCATTCCTTTCTTATGCCAAAAGACTCATTATGCAGTTAGTGATTTTTCCACCATTTTCTACATCCGGCGAAGAGGGAAGGGAAACATTCAAAACAAAACCAAAGTCTTTTTGCCAAGGTAGGGGAGTCCAAAGATAGAGGGCATAGGTTTAAGGTGAAAAGGGCAAGATTTAAAAGGTTTTCCCCCAGACGGTGGAGCGTGTGTGGAGTGAGCTGCCGAAGGAAGTGGTGGAGGGTGGTACAATTACAACATTGAAAGGCATCTGGATGGGTACATGAATAGGAAGGGTTTAGAGGGAAATGGGCCAAATACTGGGAAGTGGGACTATATTTATTTAAGATATCTGATCAACCCTATTGAGCTCCTGTATTTGCTACTTGACCTTATTCCACCCAATCCACATCTCCTTTAAATGGGTCATTGTCTTTTAGTCCCTCCCTTGGGGCCAGTTTTAAGCGATGACTCAGCCTCTGATTTTAATCTCCATCTCTGATGTTCCTTTTGCCTCTCAATTCGCAATTGCACACTGTGCACAGTACTCCGGATGTGGTCTCACCAATGCCTTATATAATCCCCTAGATTTGAATTCACGTCACCTCATGACAAACAGTAACATTTGATTAGCTTTCTTGATTACCTGCTGAACCTGTATACTAACCTTTTGCAATTCAAGCACTAAGTCAGCCAGATCCCTCTGCATCTCGGAGCTCTACAAACTCCCACCATTTAGAGAATGTGCTTCACTTTTATTCTTCCTGTCAAGTTGGAAAATTTCACATTTTCCCACATTGTATTTTATTTGCCAGATCTACTTATAATTTTCATATCCTCCCGATGTCCTGTTCACCACTCGCTTCTCTGCCTATCATTGCCTTCAGTTGCTTGGGTCACATAGTTTAGAATTCCTTTTCTCTTTTAAGTCCCCTTTTACTGTGCTTTAGGATACTTTTCTAGATTAAAGCTGCTGTACAATGCTTACTGACTATGGCATTAAATATTTTGATCTGTGTGGGCTGTAGGAGAAAGTTTACTTTTCTAATATATGGGTGAGCTAAAACACTGAGTGAGTTTCTTACTTTTGGTTTAAAATAATATTTTAAATGTACAGGATGACTCCTTAATTGCTGAATCCAGATGGTATAGGATACATTGGGAATTGGAAAGCTTCTTTTGCCCTTTTTGTATCTTTTTACCAAACCTTTTCCATGTTCTTTTTGGTTTCCTGAGTGACGTTAATGTGCTTTTGGTATGGTTACCTCCACTTTCAGGCTCACTATTGTCTGATGCTGAATTAAATTGGCATACTGCTGTAGAATGTCAGCCAGGCATGTTCTGGATCATTGAATAAATCGACAGTTCAGACTGGTTTTTTAGATCTCATTATAAGCAACATACTGAGGTAGCTTTTTGGAAGGTTGCTGAAGTCTGGTTTCCAAGCAACACTGTGTGACTAATAGATTGTGGTGTCTCCCACAGGGGGTACCTTGGCCTCTGAACATCAAATTATTAACGTTCTAGGGTTACCAGTCACCAGAAATTGAACTGGATCAGCTCTATAGACACTGTTGCCTCAAAAGTAGGTCAGAGGCTTGGAATATTGCCGTAAATAACTCCTCTACTGGCTCTCGAAAGTGTGTCTGTCATCTATACGGCACAAGTCAGGAGTGTGATGGAACATTCCCCACTTGCCTGGATGAGTGCAGCTCCAACAACACTCAAGAAGCTTGACACCATCCAGGACAAAGCAGCCCACTTGATTGGCACCACATCCACAATCTTCCACATTCACTGGCTTCACCGCTAACACACACTGGCAGCATGTATTGCACTAACTCACCAAAGATCATTGGTCCTTTGCAACCCAAGACCTTCACCACTTAGAAGGACATGGACGGTAGATAGCTGAGAGCACCGTCACCTGCAAGTTACCTTCCAAGCCGCATCTCATCCTGATTTGAAAATATATTGCCATACCTTCACTGACATGGGGTCAAAATCCTGAAATTCCCTCCTTGATGGCATTGTAGGTCAACATACAGCATGTAGACTGCAGCAGTTCAAGAAGGTAGCTCCTTCTCAAGGACAAAAAAACCAAGGGTCATGCGATAAATGCTGGCCATCCTATGACACCCATATCCCATGAATGAATGAATATACAGTATATGTATATAAAATTCTTAGTGGGATTTATGGAGGTAGGTTAGTTGCTTCTCTGCTGTTTTGTTTATTATATTCAGCTTTGTGTTTTGACTGTCTTAAAACTTTTTGAGAACTGAGCATTGTTCCTTCACTGTCATTGGGTCAAAATCCAGGAACTCCATTGCCAACTGCATTGTGGGTGCTTCCACACTACACCATCCTCTAATAAAAATAGCTTGGAACATTGTTTACGTGAGAGATCCTGAGTAAATGCCCATTGCATTTGTGTTTGTCCTGCTGTGTCTTATTGGGAGGACCATTGACATTCCCGGTGGGAGTGGTACCAGCAGGTCAGGGTAGGAGGGTAAAGGTCAGAGATGGAAACAGGACTGGGTCATCATGAATCTCTGAGGTAGTTAGGCTTTGGTGAGTGTTTGAGACTGAGCATTGTGTAGGGAGCATTAGTTTAAGTATGACGGAGATTGTGTGTTACATAAAGTCTGGTCCTTTTAAGAGCTATATTATGTCTGCAGCATGTTCCAGCCTGTTGTTTAACACTGTGGTTGGTGAATTTGAACGGGGACCATGATGTGATGTTTGTTTGCTATGCAGCTGTTCAAGAGCGAAAAGAAAATCACAAAGTTCAGTGCTCCATTAAAATTAAATAAATCAGATTAAAGATTAAAATAAGGATAAAACTAGAATTTCCTGTCTTGAACTTAATTTAATCATAATTCGTAACCGGGTTGTGTTGCTCCACAGAGACATTCTACTGGCAATTTTGATACAAGTTTTCTCTGCACCATTTGGGGTTTAGTCTCTTTCCCGGAGAGAGGTGATGGATTCACGTTGTCACAGGAAACTGAAGCACAGCCAACCCTGCCATCTGGATATCCAGAAACCATACCATTCTTTAATAAGTCATCAAAAACACAGAGAAAAACAACTTAGAAGCAGTTTTGTGAAATTAGCAGCAGATACGAGTTCTCACTCATGGTTTTCCACGTGTGCAGGTATCTATCTATCCCATTTATTTGTTTATCCTGTTAGTTACTCATTCCTTGACAAGCAGAGAGCTTGGAAACCACAGAGTTGACGTGAAGCTGTGCTGCCTAGGCCTGAGCTGCCCTCCTGTGAAGATGTTAATGCTCCAGTGTTTCCAAGCTTTTACTTTTGACTGCGATCGTCATCTTCTGTGGAGCCTCAAAAGTCACAAATGACTTAATTTAAACTTGATAATGCTCATGTGTCATTAGAATTTATTACATTAGAATAGATTCGAACGTATCCACCACTAAGGCAGTTGCAGGAAAGAACTAAACAGCTGCTGCAATGACCAGGCTGTTTTTCTCCATGATGTTTATGAGAACTCGCTGCAGTGTTTCCGATGGATGACGCGTGAAAAATAATTAATTGATTGTGAAAGTGTTTTCCGCTCCCCAGAGTGATAGGAATTCAGCCTGCTCTTTCATTCAGCTGGATCGTGGCTGATTGTTTACATCAATGCCATATTCCTCCACTACCCCCATTTTAAAAAAAATTTTATTCACAAGACACGGGTGTCAGTGGCTAGGTTAGCATTATTATCTGTCCAAGTTACACACATGTGCTGTGGGTCCACAGTCACGTGCCAGACCTGGTAAGGACTGCAGATTTCCTTCTTTCCCTAATTTAGTGAACCAAATGGGGTTTTATGACATAGTGTTTACATGGTCACCATTAGGTCCGCTCTTTATTCCAGATTTTTATTGAATTCAAGTTCCACCTTCTGCTGGAGTGGGATTTGAACCCATATCCCCAAAGGATTGACTTGGAGTTCCGTTGACCAGTGACATGATGCCATTATGTTACCTCCCTCTCCCCATATCCCTTAATACCTTTGAATATCTAGAAACTTATCAGTCTTTGTCTTGACTGTACACAA
Source organism: Hemiscyllium ocellatum (assembly GCF_020745735.1). Lineage (NCBI taxonomy): Eukaryota > Metazoa > Chordata > Chondrichthyes > Orectolobiformes > Hemiscylliidae > Hemiscyllium > Hemiscyllium ocellatum. The sequence goes on along the minus strand of NC_083439.1, from coordinate 18,562,624 downwards.
TGACTGAACTTCCACAGCCCTCTGGTTTTGAGAATTCCAAAATCTGAGTGAAGTTCCTCTTTAACTCAGTGTTAACTGCTAACATTACACTTTGTTACATTTCCTTTGTTGCAAGTATATCCATTCATAGGTTCGGAGACTAAAACTCGACAAAAGATCTGTCCCTCTTTCTAGACAATTGTGCAGTGTTTCTCCATTCTCTTTCACTGGCTGTCTCTGTCGTCTTTGACCTTTCTCGTTGTCTCTCTTTTGCACCTTTTGTTTGCTCCCGTAGTGTCCCCCTCCCTTTGGATGTTTCTGGACCACAAAATTCAAATTGTGCAAAGCAGCAAGAAAGAAAAGAAATTCAGAAAGGGTTGAGAGATTTTGAGGGCTGAGTTTATCACTGCTGCCGAGTTACTTGTGGCACGTGGATCATGGTGTGGATATTCATTCCCTAAATGAAAGGAAAGGTGGCACATTGTGATTCTGTTGGAGCTGCCTTCATTTGCAAAACAACGAGCGAATGTGGAACCAAACTCGATTTGAAAATCGCAGCAGTGTTATGGTGCAGAAGAAGCTAATTTGCTCTATCGTGCCTATACCAGCGTGTTAACTGAGCATCATTACCCAGTGCCGATCTCCTGGTTTCCCTCCCCATACCCTCGCCCACCATTTTAAATCAGATGAATCTGCTTCCACTGTGTTTCCAGGCAGTGGATTCCATCACCTCACTACTCGCTGAGTGAAAAAATATTTTCTCACATCAGATTTACAAATACATTTTCACATATTTACAAATAAATTTAAATCTATCTCCTCTTGTTTTTGCCACTTTTTTACAAGGGGGAAATCTGTTTTCCCTATCAACAGTAAGACATTCACCAAGGTTCCCCATGGGAGACTGGTGAGCAAGGTTAGATCTCATGGAATACAGTCATTTGGATACGGAACTGGCTCAAAGGTAGAAGATAGAGGGTGGTGGTGGAGTGTTGTCTTTCAGACTGGAGGCCTGTGACCAGTGGAGTGCCACAAGGATTGGTGCTGGGTCCACTACTTTTCATCATTTCCATAACTGATTTGGATGTGAGCATAAGAGGTACAGTTAGTAAGTTTGCAGATGACACTAAAATTGGAGGTGTAGTGGACAGCGAATAAGGTTACCTTCGATAACAACAGGATCTTGATCAGATGGACCAATGGGCTGAGAAGTGCCAGATGGACTTTAATTCAGATAAATGTGAGGTGCTGCATTTTGAGAAAGCAAATCTTAGCAGGATTTATACACTTAATGGTAAGGTCCTAGGGAGTGTTGCTGAACAAAGAGACCTTGGAGTGCAGATTCATAGTTCATTGAAAATGGAGTCGCAGGTAGATAGGATAGTGAAGAAGGCATTTGGTAAGCTTTCCTTTATTGGTCAGAGTATTGAGTACAGGAGTTGGGAGGTCATGTTGCAACTGTACAGGACATTGGTTAAGCCATTCTTGGAATATTGCATGCAATTCTGGTCTCCTTCCTATCAGAAAGATGTTGTGAAACTTGAAAAGGTTCAGAAAAGATTTACAAGGATGTTGCCAAGGTTGGAGGGTTTGAGCTATAGGGAGATGCTGAACAGGCTGGGGCTCTTTTCCCTGGAGCATCAGAGGCTGAGGGGTGACCTTACAGAGGTTTATAAAATTATAAGGGGCATGGATAGGAAATTTTAGTCTTTTCCCTGGAGTGGAGGAGTCCAGAACTAGAAGACATAGATTTAGGGTGAGAGGGGAAAGATATAAAAGGCAACTTTTTCACACAGAGTGGTACGTGTGTGGAATGAGCTGCCAGAGGAAATGGTGGAGGTTGGTACAATTGCAACATTCAAAGGGCATTTGGATGGGTATATGAGTGGGAAGCATTTAGAAGGATATGGGCCAAGTGCTGGCTGATGGAACTAGATTGGGTTAAGATATCTGGTGAGCATAGACAGGTTGGACTGAAGGGTCTGTTTCCATGCTGCACATCTCTATGACTCTATAACTATATCCAGCCCACTCATAATTTTATCATGAAAGCCTTTATCAAATCACCTCTTAGCTGCCTTCTCAACGAGCAGAACAATTCCACATTCTTCAATCTGTCTTCATAACTGAAGCTGCTCATCCTTTGTGATATCTACCCCAAATAGTGCCAGTCTGGAATTAAAGTTGCAAATGTGCAGGAAGTTGACCATTATACATAGGAGACAATTAATGTTTCAATTTTGACCCTACTTCAGCAGATGCTGAATTTGTTTCCACTGATATGTTGGCGAGTGCACGTGTAAGATATGTCACATCTTTGCTCAGTGAATTACCCTCCAAGCTCCAGTAAGAATGTGTTGGAATCTCAGAGCCAGACTTCAGTGCAGTACTGAGGTAACGCTGCATTTCTGAATGATGCTGCCCTTCACCTGAAGTTGAATCAGTGTGCACTTGTGGTTCAGGTAAATACTGAACTTTTCCCAAATGTACTGTCCGTGCTCTCACCCAAAAACACACTGATCTGCTCTTTATCATCGCACCAAACATACATTTGGGATTTCTATGGTTTGGATCATGGGAGGTTGATGTTCATGCACTGGATGCTCACATGCTGAAACTGGTTAACATTTTCAGGTCTCAAACTCAAATTGTGATAAAGGAACCAGTACAGATGCAGATCGCCACATATTTCAGATTTGGAATTTTATGCACACATAATGGATGGGAGGTTAAGAATCCACAAATTGGGAATTCAAATACCTATTGTGATCGTGAAAAGGTGGGAAGCTTTTGGACATTCGTCAGATAAAATTGTACGTGCCTCTTTTCAGCTTACTGAGGAGTGCATTTCAGATAATTCAATGCAATTAGGGTGATTCTGTGAGACTTGGCATCCCGGAGTTCGTGGTCTTGTGCAACCCTGTGTTATAGAAAAATTGCACTTTGGAAACCGGGCTTAAATGTTGGCGATGTCATTGCGTTACAGCCGATACGTTTCAAAAACTTGCACTTTAAAAAGAGTTCCCAATTCGTTGGTCGTGTAACTGCAAATTAACGTTAATGCGTTACAGCCAAATGACCAGTCTGAGCATCATGCACACAGGAGCTTTGTAACTCTTTCAGATTAACTCAGAGGCAGAGTGTAATGTATAACTCTTTTGTCATATCTACCAGAGAGATGTGTTTAATTCCTGCATGCGATGTAGGCATCACTGGCAAGCTCAGCATTTGTGATCATCCCTGATTGCCCTTAAACTGAGTCTTACCCTAGGCTACAGTAGAGAGGACAATTCAGACTCCACCGTATTGTTGTGAATCTGCAATTGCAAAGTGGGTAAGGGTGCAGGTTTCCATCCTTGAATGCTATTAGTTTATACAACAATAGATGATAGTGACCTGGTAACTATCACTGGGGCTGATTTTATATTTCCAATTTATGAATTGAAATTAAAATGCACCAGATCGAGATTTGAACCCCTGCACCCAGACTGATAGCTTGGAGGTCTGGGTTACCAGCTAAGTCATGTTACCATGATGTCACTGTCTCCTTTTTGTCGACTGCATACACTTTAAAAGAAAGCTGGTTGTCGAGAAAGCCAAGACACTCCCTCAGTATTTCTATATTTGAAAATGGATACCCAGACCCCATCTAAAATGAAAGATGAGCAAAAGGCTGATTATCATTAAATATTTACACTTATCCCCTAAAGGTTCCTCCTCCTATTTGTCTTTGAACTGTTTAATAAAATCTTTTTGTGTTTTGCGATGTTAAAAGTTATGAGATTGTATTAACTTATTCTTGACAGCAAGCCTTCTAATCAATAATGTAAACAGGTTGAATGAGAGGATTTAACTCTGATTAAACAATGAGTGTGCAAGAAATCCCTGGAAATTGAGAATTGATGATTCTGAAAGCTCACCGTGTACATAGCATTGAACCTGCACATTTCTGATCCTCCTCCCCAAACCCCCGGCCCTCCCAAAACTTGGCTTCTCTGATTTGAGGTTTTTTTTGAAGCAATTGAGACCTATCTGAAATACAGCTTCTAGATTTGATTTTGCTATTCAGTTGCTACAGCATAGATCGAGTGTGACTCGAACAGTGATGAACTTGGGTTTAGTAATCACATGTAAAAAGACAGTGTTCTTGTTTTGGGGAGGTGGACAGTGTTGCAGGAATCTCCAATGTCTGTCAGTGACTATCTCCCTGAGTAGCACTCCCTTTCAGAGGGAAGAGTGTGGCTGCAGGAAGAGTTCATGTATCTTAATTTTTAGGGTAAATTTTGGCAACCCCCCACTGCTTCACCCCCAGCAAAGAGCTACATTTGAAAGGAATACAGACCATTCAGCCTCTTGTATTGGAGCTCTGTCTCTGACATGCTCTCTGTTTATTCCCTAGAGATTCCATCGGAACTTCATTCTTTATTTTCTTTTGCTTGGATTGGTTCATGCTTATTAACCTGATACTTGACCTTCTGCTAATATCTGGAGTCTTAGTCTTCATTCTTCATATCATTTTTGCTTTGATAAAGCCTCCTTTACCATTGTTTTCATTTTGTAATAACTGGAAAATTGAATAGTTCCCAAATGTTAGTTGGTGTCCAACTCTTGTTTCTCTTGACTTTCTTCCAGTCCATCTCTCTTTTTTCCTTTCTCTTTCTTTTCTTTCTTTCTCTTTCTTTCTCTTTCTTTTCTTTTTCTTTTCTCTCCTTTCTTTCTTTCTTTCTCTCTCTCTCTTTCTCTTTCTCTCTCTCTCTCTCTGTAACATTCAGATGTTGAGATACTTGGCCTGTGCAAGGGTCTTGATTTCGTTCCTCTGCACCTCCCACTTCAGAGAGAAACAAGACTGTTCTCAGGCCGGGCTCTCTTTCCCCCATTGCCCCATTGTTACTATCTTTGTTGGTCATGCTGCCTTTCTGTGTGCATGCAGGCATTTTACTCTTGCCAGCATCTTGGTCCTTCCAAGCCATCCTTACTGGTCTTTTCCGTGAGAATTGATCTTGAGATACAGCATGGTGGCTCAGGGGTTAGCACTGCTGCCTCACAGCACGAGTGATCCAGGTTCAGTTGCAGCCTCGGGCGACTGTCTGCATGGGTTTCCACTGGGTGCTCTTGTTTCCTCCCACAGTCCAAAGATGTACAGGTTAGGTGAATTGGCCATGCTACATTGCCCATAGTGTTCAGGGATGTGTAGGTTTGGAGCGTTAGTCAGGAGTAAATGTGGAGTAATGGGTCAGGGGATGGGTCTGGGTTGGATACTGTTCAGAGGGTGCATATGGACGCATTGCGTGGCCCAAATTCCAACTCGCCCTCCCACTCTGCCAAGGACATGGAGGTCTTGGGTCTCCTTCACTGCCGCTCCCTCACCACCAGACGCCTGGAGGAAGAACGCCTCATCTTCCGCCTTGGAACACTTCAACCCCAGGGCATCAATGTGGACTTCAACAGCTTCCTCATTTCCCCTTCCCCCACCTCATCCTAGTTCCAAACTTCCAGTTCAGCACTGTCCCCATGACTTGTCCGGACTTGTCCGACCTGCCTATCTTCTTTTCCACCTATCCACTCCACCCTCTCCTCCCTGACCTATCACCTTCATCCCCTCCCCCACTCACCCATTGTACTCTATGCTACTCTCTCCCCACCCCACCCTTCTCCAGCTTATCTCTCCATGCTTCCAGCTCACTGCCTTTATTCCTGATGAAGGGCTTTTGCCCGAAACGTTGATTTCGCTGCTCGTTGGATGCTGCCTGAACTGCTGTGCTCTTCTAGCACCACTGATCCAGAATCTGGTTTCCAGCATCTGCAGTCATTGTTTTTACCGTGTTGGGTCTAATGGCCTGTTTCCACACAGTAGGGATTCTATCATACCAATGTTGTGAATTGTTGCATTCCCTGGATGTAAATTTATTCATCCCTGCATATTTCCTGTGTCCTAAATTGCATACATCAACAAACCTGTTGACAAGGGCCTGTTACGTTGGGCAAGAATCTGTTTGAGGTTAAATTTGAAATCCTTTCTGAAGAGTTCCAAAGTGAATAGCTCCCAAATCACATTGACACCAGTCTACCACTTCTCAAAGCCTAACGTCAAGCAAAGAACAGACAGCACAGGAAGGGGCCTCTCAGCCCACCATGTCTGTGCCATTCTAAACTACTCCAATCGAGCTGCACGTGCTCCCTATCCCTCTATTCCCTCCCTTTTTCATTTATGAGTCTAAATGCCTCTTAAACACTGCTAACGTATTTGCTTCTATTCCTCAGGATTCCCTCCAAACTTGGGAGGTGCAGAGGAACTTGCCTACCACCAAAGTCAGGCTAACCAGTCTATAGTTCCCTGGCTTGTCCTTACCACCTTTCTTAAACGGTGGTACCACGTTAGCCAACCTCCAGTCTTCTGGCCTGTGACTATTGATACAAATATCTCAGCAAGGGGTCAAACAATCACTTCTCCAACCTTCTCTGAGTTCTAGGGTAATGATCAGGTGCTGAGGATTTTTCCACTTTTATGCATTTTAAGACATTCAGCACTTCCTCCTCTGTAATGTGGACATTTTTCAAGGTGTCACCATCTATTTTTCTACATTGTATATCTTCTATGTTCTTCTCCACAGTAAACACTGATGCAAAATATTTGTTTCGTATCTCCCCCATTTATTGTGGCTGCACACAAACGCCGCCTTGCTGATCTTTGAGGGGCCCTATTCTCTCCCTAGTTACCCATTTGTCCTTAATGTATTTATAAGAACCATTTGGATTCTCCTTAACCCTATTTGTCAAAGCTTTCTCATGTCTTTTGCCCTCCTGATTTCCCTCTTAAGTATACTCCTACTGCCTTTATACTCTTCTAAGGATTCACTTGATCTAACCTGTCTATACCTGAAATACACTTCCTTCTTTTTCTTAACCAAACCCTCCATTTCTCTAGTCATACAGCATTCCCTACACCCACCAGCCTTCTCTTTCACCCTGACAGGAATATATAGTCTCTGGGCTCTTGATGTCTCATTTCTGAAGGCTTCCCATTTTCCAGTCGTCCCTTTACCTATGAACATCTGCCCCCAATCAGATTTTGAAAGTTCTTGCCTAATACCATCAAAATTGGCCTTTCTCCAATTTAGAATTTCAACTTTTAGATCTGGTCTATCCTTTCCCATCGCTATTTTAAAACTAATAGAATTATGGTTGCTGGCCCCAAAGTGCTCTCTCACTGACACCTTAGTCACCTGCCCTGCCTCATTTCCCAAGAGTAGGTCAAGTTTTGCACTTTCTCTAATAGGTACATCCACATTCCTCTCCATCTAAACCCTTCACACTATGGCTATCCCAGTCGATGTTTGGAAAGTTAAAATCCTTTACCATAACCACTCTATTATTCTTAAAGATAATTGAGATCGCCTTACAAATTTTTTCTCAATTTCCTGCTGACTATTAGGGGGGCCTAAAATACAATCCCAATAAGGTGATCATCCTTTTCTTATTTCTCAGTTCCACCCAAATAACTTCTCTGGATGCATTTCTGAGAATATCCTCCCTCAGCACAGCTGTAATGCTATCCCTTATCAAAAATGCCACTCCCCCTCCTCTCTTGCCTCCCTTCAGATGCTTCCTGTAACATTTTGTGTCCTGGAACATTAAGCTGCCAGTCCTGCCCATCCCTGAGCCATGTTTCTGTAATTGCTATGATATCTCCGTCCCATGTTCCTAACGGTGCCCTGAGTTCATCTGCCTTCCCTGTTAGACTCCTTGCATTAAAATAAATGTAGTTTAACTTATCAGTCCTACCTTGTCCCTGCCTGCCCTGACTGTTTGACTCGCTTCTTTTCTCAACTGTACCAGTCTCAGATTGATCTCTTTCCTCACTATCTGCCTGGGTCCCCCCTCAACCTTACTAGTTTAAATCCTCCCGAGCAGCTCTAGCAAATTTCCCTGCCAGTATATTAGGCCCCTTCCAATTCAAGTGCAATCCGTCCTCCTTGTAAAGGCCACTTCTACCCCAGAAGAGATTCCAATGATCTAAAAATGTGAATCCTTCTCCCATACACCAGCTCCTCAGCCATGCATTCATCTGCTCTATCCTCCTATTCCTGCCCTCACTAGCTCATAGCACTGGGAGTAATCCAGATATCACCACTCTTGAGGATGTCTTTTTTAACTTCCTGCCTAACTCTCTGTTCTCCCTCCAGAATCTCATCCGTTTCCCTTCTTATGTTGATTGTTCCAATGTGTACAATGACAGCCTGCTGGTCCCTCTCCCCCTTGAGAACATTCTGCACCCTCTCTGAGATATCCTTGATCCTGGCACCAGGGAGGCAACACACTATTCTGATTTTTTTGCTGTTGGCCACAAACATCTGCCTGTGCCTCAGACTAGAGAGTCCTCTAACACAATCAATCTTGTGGAACCCGGCGTACGTCTCATTGCATTAGAATCTGTCTTGATGCCAGAAACTTGCCTGTTTGTGCTACATTCCTCTGAGAATTCATCACCCCCTATGTTTTCCAAAACAGCATACTTGTTTGAAATGCGGATAGCCATAGACAGCTCCCTCTCCTACCCTTTCTGGAGTTAATCCATCTACCTGACTGAATCTGCAGTTTTTCTTCCTTCCTGTAACCGCCATCCATCACACCCCTTGCTCTTGTAAATTCATTATTGCCTCTAACTCGCTCCAACTGATCCATTCGATCTGAAAGGATTCGCAACCAATGGTATTTATTGCAGATATAATCCTCAGTAACACACAAACTCTTCCTGAACTCCCACATCTGACAAGAAGAGCATATCACTCTACTAAGGGCTAGTTTTGCTTTTCCCAATCTACAGATCCAGAAAACAGCACCATCTTATTCCTCGACAGAACATTGCTCCAGGCTAACTTAATACTTGTGGCTTATATTTTTAAGTTTAATCAAGAGACATATCTCAAATAAAACCTATAATCATGAAAGAATCCACTCTACTCATTATTGTAGATTTCCAGCAAGGGTATACTTAAAGATATTCTCTTATCTGTTTCTGTGCTGTGACCTCTCCCAAACAGGTTCCCCCAAGATCAGTTGCAAATTTCACTGTTTGTTCATTTTCCCAGATTCTCTCCAATGTCCAGCGATACATGAATTCAAACAGCAAAGGAAGTAACTGCACAGGTTTACTGCTGTATCAGTTAGCAGCGTGGGTCTCCCTGTCTCCCTGTCTCCCTCTCTCTCTGTCTCCCCCTCTCTCTCTGTCTCCCCCTCTCTCTCTGTCTCCCCCTCTCTCTCTGTCTCCCCCTCTCTCTCTGTCTCCCCCTCTCTCTCTGTCTCCCTGTCTCCGTCTCTCCCTCTCTCCCTCTCCCTCTCTCTCTCTCTCCCTCTCTCTCTGTCTCTCTGTCTCTCTCTCTCCCCCTCTCTCTCTGTCTCTCTGTCTCCCTCTCTCTCTCTCCCTCTCTCTCTCTCTCTCCCTCTCTCTCTGTCTCTCTGTCTCCCTCTCTCTCTGTCTCTCTCTCTCCCCCTCTCTCTCTGTCTCCTGACCTGACCTGTGCTCCCTTTGTCTGTCTCTCTGCCATATAACAGTGCCGTTGTTTTGACTTTTCATTTCTCCAAAGTTCCAACACAATGCAACAGCATATAAAACAGTAATTGCTGCTCCTGGTATTTGAGGAAATCACCTCCAACACCTAAAATACATCAAAAAAGGAGCAGCCTGTTACAGCCAGAAGTTTTTCCTGTCCTCCATCTTGAATTACCCAGAATCGAGTGAAAATAATCCAAGTTTGTCCAACCTCTCCTTAAAGCTAACACACTCCAATCCAGGCAATATACTGGTAAACCTCTTGCACCCTCTCCAAAACCTCCACATCCTTCCAAGAGTGTGACAGCCAGGACCCCACAGTACTCCCAATGTGACCTAACTAAAGTTTTACACCACTGCAGCTTGACTTACCAATTTCTATACTCAATGCCCTGAATGATGTAGAAAAGCATGCCATACGCCTTCTTTTCTAAGATGCATTGCTTTCAGTCTTTGCTTTCTGGTTACTGGACTGATCCCTGTGTTGGTGGGATTATCCTAAGGGACTGAACAGATTGGGGTCGTGTTCTGCAGCGTTTGGAAAACTTTGAGGCAAGCCAAGTGCTTATAGGGCTCAACAGTCTGAATATAGGAAGGATATTCCCTCGGGGTGGGTGAGGGGAGAGCACCACAGTCTGAGATTAATGGGTAGATCATTTTGGATTGGAGGGAGAGGGATTTTCTGCACTCTGAGGTTGTGAACCTTGAAATTCTCTGCTCAAGTGGGCTGCAGAGGTCCAATCACTGACCATCTATATTCACGCCCAATACTGATCGATTCCTGGATATTAAAGCTATCAAGGGATGGTGCAGGAAAATGGTGGTGAGGTAGAAAATCTGCTAGATTTCGTTGAATAGCAGAATAGGCTCAAGGGGCCCAATGGCTTCCATCTCCCAGTACCTGTGTTCCTAGTCTATGTTCCTGTTCAGGCTTGTCTTTAGACCCCTTTGCTCTGTTATATTGATTATCTTGTTGCTGTTCTCTCCTCTTCAGAATTTCATTACCATCCTTTCCCTTACTTTATGAAAGTTTACTTCCTTGCACAGACGTTACTGCCATCGTTCACCTGCAAACCACCTTAACTCAGCAGATTGAATTGTTTCTCTTCATTCCCTTTACTTCAAAAAAAAATCTTGCTGCGTTGGTCAAAGAGGGAGTATATAGAGAATTCATAATTTTAAATGTAAAGTCTCGAAAGTTTGAACTCCCATGACCTTCCAAATGAGATGAAGGTGTAGAACAGACCCCTTAAAGTTGTACCTTGTAGGTGAGAATGGTTGACTGCTGCTCTCAGATATGAGAGGTTTGAAATAAAATTGATTATTTTCTCCACACAGTATTAGGCTATCTGCTGCCTTAAGGAAAAATAAAAATTACAGTTTCAAAATGTGGGGAGCTTTTCTTAAAAGAAAATCATTGCAGCTCGTGTTTGCTTGTACAATTCCTAAATGCTTTGAAATAAACTGTAATAAGACACCATTTTATGTGATTGAATAGTGCAATATTCTCAGTAATTAAGCAATCATGTACTTTTAATGTGCTGCACATTAGTTTTTGCATGTGCAATGTGTAAAAAAACAGATCAAGGTCAAATGTAATTGGAGATTGAATTTATTCTTGGTGCAAGAACAGTGGCTGTCTACTATGGTCCGCCTCAGGCCTGGTGACTCTGTGCACATTATCTGGTATTTGGCTGCTGTTTTATTCAAACCCATTGCTCTACCACTTCCTCCTTTTATGTGGAGGGGCTTTTGTTGACTCAGGATTGGATTAGACAATCTAACTTTCTGCTGCAAGAAGCAAAATATCAATTCTGACTTCTGTCCTCCGAACGTTGAAGCCCAACCTCCTCCAAAAATGTAGTTATGACAGAGAGACAAGTCTCTGCAACAGCCGAGGGCTGGTACCACTCCTTCCCTCCTACTTGATGAAGAGGAGACTGGGTGGCCTCCTCTTAGAAGTAAAAACAAATAGTAAGCATGAAAAGACTTGTACGTTTGTCTTCTTTGTTTGACAATCCCTGTGCCCACAATCAATATGTATTTTGAAGGCAGTTTGGCATTGTGGTGGATTGTAAGTAATGTTTAAATAGGGCACTATTTATTGAACTTGTGCTCTTGGCAGATGCCAGGTTGAGGTAGTGCCAATGAGGTGTTTAGCTGGTGCCTTGCTGACAGCGAGCTCGTGTGGTACTCAATTCAATATTGAATATTTACTGCTTTATAAAAGCTGACAATGTGTGTTTGTTGTAGGTGTAATGGAGTTCTAGTGACATGTCCCCCTTGGTGCAACATTGAGAAACGATTATTACAGTTTCAACGTTGATGTTTATTTTCATGCAATTTCATAGGATGTAACATCCGGTGAGTCCTCCCAATGTCAACCTTGACACATTAAAATGGGATGATGGAATGGGCAATGTAATTATGGAGTGCTTCATTTTATTGTTGACTTTTCTGTTTGAATTGCAATCAAAGGCATTAACTTGGCCTGAAGGTAGTTTTCTCATCTCATTTGGAAGGTCGTGGGAGTTCAAACTTTGTGGGTAGGGATTAAGTGTTGGATAGCTTTGCCTAATATAACAAGAATTAGAGCGGCTGTAGCCTCAGAGAACTAGGACTGATTTCAGCACAGTCTTTGGTGGTGGTAGCTTCATGTCGTGCACCATTACTGATGCTGCAAGGCTGTAATATCTCTTATACTACAGGTTGTGCTGCTATAGCGCGACAGCTGTGTTTCTCTGCAAGCTTGCACTATAGAAAATCATGCTGGAGAAGATCGCTAATAGAAAATGCTATGCCAGTTCAGTAGAAAGTTTGCATTATCCAAACAATGGCCATAATTCAACAATTGCGTTATAGCTAATTCACACTGACAAAATGCATTATAGCAGAATGACCCATACTTCATTTAAACAACTGCAGACAGTCACTAAGTAAGCAGCCTATTGACGATATCATGCATCGCTACCAGTTTATATAGTTTTTTGATTGAGTAGACATTTGCACTGATCTGCTGTTTCAAATAGTGTTCCAAACACCTCGAGACAATCATTCCATACTGACCCATGATGTCCTCAGCCCCAGTAAGAGAGGCAGATGGTGGGATGTGAATCTCCTAAGGTGAAACAGAAACAGTTTGAGATCCTCTGCTCAAGAGTGTAAGTGTTCACAATGGAACTGCAAGAAGAAAATTGAACCCTCTGTCAACAACTCAATGACAGATTAACAGACCACTTATCTCGCAATGGAAACTAGTTTCTCTATTTGCCTATAAAACAAGTGATGCACTTCAAAAGCAACTCATTGGGTAGAGGGCTGCTGGCTGGCTGGCTGTGCAAGGTATTATTGTGTTGCTGATCTGGAGGCAAAAGCAGCAGCTCAGTTTTGCACAGCAAGATCCCACACTCTGCACTGACATGGGATGATTGGCTGGTCTGCCTTGACATTACTGAGGGAGAGTTGTTAGCCAGGACAGTGGAAAAACTCCTTGCTTTTCTTTGGAAAATCAGCAATGGTCTCTTCAACTTGTGCCAGCCAGCTTACAGTATACTGCACCCTTTTGAGCATGCTCTTCAGTCCAGGAGTAGGAATTGAGCCAATGGCTTTAAGATTTGATGTTCAGATTGGCAAGTTGACATTTGGCCCATTGGAAACTGGAGGAATGGATGGATATGCCCTAATCTACTTTGGACAGATAGTGTCCACTCTCCAAATTTCTCCAAGTCCACACTTTTTCTACAGAGAAAGTTGTGACTTCTTGCAGTGAAGTTGTGATTTATTGTTTGAATCCTGAGTTTTGCACGCCAGGTCTCTAAGGCAACTGTAAAGCTCCCTCCTGGGTGGAGCAAGGATTATCTGACTAGTCCATGCATGTTGTTGAAGAGAAATATCTTTTTATATTATACCTCTTGTTTGGTTTCTTTCTTAATCTGAAACCAGTAGTTGAAACCAAAGACTCTGAACTCGAAGAACACTCCATCCTTGGGATCTGAAATTTAAAAAGCAAACATTGGAAGTAAATAGTCCGTAAAATGTTGGGTGGGATCCTTTGGTAGAAGAATTTCAAGGTGTGGTTTGTGCAGAGCCTTTCCCTGTTGTGACTTGTAGAGGTGAGATTAGTGAATGAATCTCATTCTAATACAGTGCGTCATAGCTTCTGGTGAACAAATGGGTGAGCTTCTAAATCATTTACTCGCTGACTGAACGGTCTGTGAACCATGCACACCATCTGGAAATACCTGTCCCATCTGATTTATTCACAGCAAAATAACTACTTTTGCCTCACTGCAGTTTAGTACAATGCATCTGCACCTTAAATCCCTTTAAATTTATTTTCCTTTTCATGCTTTGGTCTTCTGCATTCTATTCTCCACATCTATAAATCATATTGTCACCTAATGCATGACAAGAGGACGGAGAGGAGTAGTCTTCACTCAAGACTTTGCTAAAATGACGAGGTCACCTGTTGGATAGGAAACTTTTGTAAATGTCACTGCCTGACTCTAGTCACACTAATAAATTTCTCTTTAGAATTCTCCGTATAAATGGGAGAAATTTGCATTCAGTTCTGGTCTCCCTGCTATGGGAAAGATGTGAAACTTGAAAGGCTTCAGAAAAGATTTACAAAGATGTTGCCAGGGTTGGAGGGTTTGGGCTATAGGGAGAGGTTGAATTGGCTGAGGCTATTTTGCCTAGAGTGGCTGAGGCTGAGGGGTGACTTTTTTAAGCAGTTTATAAAATCATGAGAGGCATGAATAGGGTGAATAGTCAAGGTCATTTCCCCAGGGTAGAGGTGGCCAAAACTACAGGGTTTACGGTGAAGGTGAGGGGGTAAAGATTTAAAAGGGACCTAAGAGGCAATTTTTTCATACAGAGGGTGGTGCATGTATGGAATGAGCTGCCAAAGGAAGTGGTGGAGACTGGTACAATTATAATATTTAAAAGGCATCTGATGGGTATATGAATAGGAAGGGTTTAGAGGGGTATGGGCCAAATGCTGGCAAATGTGACTAGATTAGTTTAGGATATCTGGTTGGCATGGATGAATTGGACCAAAGGATTTGTTTCTGTGCTATATAGCTCTATGACTCTCTTTTGTTGATGTATATGCTGAGAATTGCCTTGGCTTGCAGAAACATGAATTTCAATATTCCCTCCTACACCGTTGATCAGTTACTAGTCTGATCTTGCTTTGACACATCGTTCACTGGAAGCAGGTGCTTAGAATGAGGTGTGGGGTTGGAATGGGACAGGATAGAAGTAGACAGACAGTGGAGCCAGTAACCTGTCTTTGGATTTCAGAAATTGATCAAGCCTCGCTCCAGTTTTTTTTTTAAAGTTTTTGTTTTGCTTCATCTACCTGTCACTGACCACAAGAATGTTCTCTGTTTTGCTGTACAGCCCAATGTGGAATCTAAACAATTACTGTTTGGTATTATTGTACCATCTCTTGGAGGCCTATCTGAAGATTATTGAAGAATGTTGGACTGTACTTAGCTGTTATCCCAATTTTTCTGGCTCCAGTGGAATTTGATGGAGAGTTGTTTCGTATGCATCGTGCCAACAATTTCTGCTGCAATTCGTGTTGAATAACCTTCTACCACAAGCAGGATAGACACACCACCTTGGCGCGCAATTAGACATAGCTTTGTTTCAATCTCTTACATGGTGGCTCAGTGGTTAGCGCTGCTGCTTCACAGCACCAGGGATCCAGGTTTGACTCCAGCTTCAGATGGTAGAGTTGAGTTTGCACCCTCTCCTTGTGTCTGCATGGGCTTTCTCCAGGTGCTCCGGTTTCCTCTCATAATCCAAAGACATGCAGGTTAGGGTGGATTGGCCATGCTAAATTGCCCATAGTGTCCAGGGATGTGCAGGCTAGATAGGTTAACCGTGGGAAATGCAGGATTGCAGGGATAGAGTCAAGGGGTGAGTTTGGGTGGGATGCTCTTCAGAGGGTCAGTATGGACTCAATGGGCTGAATAGCCTGCTTCCACACATTGGAATTCTACGATACTTGTTATTAAGGAAGGAAGAATTATATCTTCAGTATGTAAAAACTTGATCATAAAACAACTGAGTCAGATGTGAAGTCAGCAAGTGTGATAGCAATGGGAGAGGCTTTGTGCTGAATCACTTCAAAGTGTGGGAGTCTTTGACCCACCTGTTTGTATGCTAAGGGAGTTAACCATGGCACCAGCATGGAGATCTTTATCTGTCTGAAAATATTTTCATTTTGCAGACTATTTCACTGTAAGCTTGACTTCTGAATGGGACAGTGGTGGACCGATGGTGTATAATGCACTGAATGATATGGGGATTAACCCTCTAGAATGTGAGTCCCCATTTTAATTTCTGGTTCCTGAAGAATTGGTTGATCCTCTGGATTTAGATGGTCGATCTCTGGGTGTCTGTGCTGAGGAAGAGAGAAACCATTCGTGTGGCCAACTCTGGAGGTGCTAAGGTCCCACCATTGACCTGATGACTTTAGGGACTCTGAAACTAGAAACTCATTTTTTAAAAGTCTTCCCTCTTTCCCCTTGGATTACTAAATACAGCCCCGGCTGCAATGAGTTGCACTGACCTGTTGGTTCCGAGAATCTACACAGGCATTGCCAGTTGCAGAGGATCTTTCAACTTTACAAAGGCCATTCTCTTCCTCCATTTTGACCCTCTCCGTTCCTCTTTAAAGTCGAAACTGTTGTGCTTTATTCCTTAAACAGCCGCCTAATCTGTATGTCTATCTCTCCATAGAGTAGAGAGACTTGGAGTTCCTTTTTGTGAATAATGCCAGCCATGGAGTGCTCTCTGCCTGGGATGTAAATATAGTGCATAGTGCCTTCTACTGGCCAGTTTGGGAATGGCATTGACCGATCCGTTGATTGCAAGTTCCCAACTTCATTTTTAGCTAAGGAAGCCTGAAGGAAGTAGTTAGGCTTTTAGTTAAACACCAGATGGGAGATGAAGTTTTCTTGACTTAGGGTCTTTTGACTTGAGCATTATCATGTTCTGCCAATATAGTAAACATATGGTATGACTGTTTAAATCACATTGAAATCCATCCTTACGTGAGATGGATGGCATTAATGTAGGTCACCTAGACAGAGGTGCCAAGAGCCCGCGTTGTCCCTCTTCAGGAAAGACATTGTGCCAATCTGGCACTTGACTGGCCACAGTGGAGAGGGGCGGAGTGGGAATGCTTCACTCCCACCTTGATTTGAGAGTTGGCAGCTTTTCATTGCCTGGCAGTGCCAATAAGGCATGCATCCAAAGTGCAGATTGTCTAGGCTGTGAACGAGCGATGTGGAGTGTGGTGATGATTGGGGAACGGTGAATGTTGATTGGTCAGTCACAGGGTAGGATTTGTGGAGAAGGGGATTCAGCAGAACGGGCTGCACAAGGGTGGGGCGGTGGTAGCTGTCAATTGTCCACTCTCCCACTCCATGTACTTTTTCCATCTGCACACCTGCAGGCAAGCTCGAGAGTTTGCTTCCGCAGTTTCCTGTTAGCCGGATCCTCTCTCTGCTCCTGCGTCAATGTTAGTAGTAGCAGGACCAGTGGGCATTAATTGTCCACTCATGGGTCTCAGTTGGCGTTGGGCATGGACCTGATCTGGGAGAGATGGGTAGGTGGCAGCCACTCCACCTAGTACCCTCCCATCTGATGAAATGGCTTCCTGTCACTGTGCACCATGGGGCAAGGGCATTAATTCACTCTGTGTGTGACTCTCTGTGATGATTGCGACTGAAATGAGGCTTGGCTTATGCAAGAACAGTGCCCTTTGGACGATCTCAAAATCATCGTCCAAAGCCCACTCCAAACTTTTTGAATTGCTGAAGGTTTGAGGCCTGAATTGTTGGAGTTGGTTAATTTTAACAACTGAGCCTAGCTTGGCTAATTGTATAAAATGAGATTTCATCATCCTGATGTTTTCTGTTGGCTGCTTAGAAGAAGGGATGTCACTTCCTCATGAGAGTTGAAATATGAGTCACTTCCTTGGGTGATGTG
This sequence comes from Hemiscyllium ocellatum, assembly GCF_020745735.1. NCBI lineage: Eukaryota > Metazoa > Chordata > Chondrichthyes > Orectolobiformes > Hemiscylliidae > Hemiscyllium > Hemiscyllium ocellatum. The sequence goes on along the minus strand of NC_083439.1, from coordinate 18,545,088 downwards.
GGATGCTGCTTTGACCCACTTCAGTATGTCAGACCTTTAAAGGAGCTAGTGTTGTTCTGAAGTGACACTCTCTCTTAATGTACATTTCAAATGTGGTATCTCCTGCACTCGAATTCTCAACTGTTAACTCAACGGGAATGCTTTCAGCCTCACTGTGACAAATTATGCTGCATGGTTAACTGATTTTCAGATTGATCTGTAATCCAATTTATGCAACACCGGTTTCATGTTAATTTTCAGTTCAAAATTTGAGAAGGAGTTCTCATTTAAACATCTCCTTATGACATCTGCCCACTGTCCTGTGGAAATGAATTACTCTGAAATGTAGTCTCTGCTTCATGTTTAGATTAGATTAGACTTTAGATTAGACTTACAGTGTGGAAACAGGCCCTTCGGCCCAACAAGTCCACACCGACCCGCCGAAGCGCAACCCACCCATACCCCTACATTTACCCCTTACCTAACACTACGGGCAATTTAGCATGGCCAATTCACCTGACCCGCACATCTTTGGACTGTGGGAGGAAACCGGAGCACCCGGAGGAAACCCACGCAGACACGGGGAGAACGTGCAAACTCCACACAGTCAGTCGCCTGAGTCGGGAATTGTAACTGAGTCATTGATCACATTTAGTCGCATGAGGTCACAGACTGCCTTATTCCACCCAAAGGTGAAGGACCAATTTCATAGAATCATAGAATCCCTACAATGTGGAAGCAGGCCATTTGGCCAATCAAGTCCATACTGACCCTCTGAAGAGCACCCCGTCCAGACCCAACTCCCTATCCCTGTAACTCTGCATTTTCCATGACCAATCCACCTAACCTGCACATCTTTGGACTGTGGGAGGAAACCGGAGCACCCAGAGGAAACCCATGCGGACTCGGGGAGAATGTGCAAACTCCACACAGACAGTCACCTGACGGCGGAATGAAACCAGGTCCCTGGGCCCTGGGAATGGAATTTGGATTTTTGATCGCACTTCTTTTTTAGGGCATATCTCCTCACCTTTATTCTTGATGCCTTCGCCCAGTCATCCACAAACCCAGGTGAATTCTCTGGGGACATGTGTGCCGAAGGAGTTACCAAGCTCATAGTGAGAGCTGCTGTCTGCTATGTTCAGCGAGTCAGCTGCTATTTCCTTGCAGAAAGTGTTATTGTACCAAGGTGTCACATAGTGGTGAGTGGGCGGTTCATGTCTGTTATTCCATACATCATGAGAACTCACTGTTTTACCAGACTCAGTGGAGTGGGATGGGGTCCCTATAAAAGATTCAAAACATATCAACACAGAATGAAGGGGAAAATAAGACACAGGGTCTCCCTTCCACTCTTGTATTGCAGTTACTTATGGATCCACGTTGATGGAAGCTGGATAATGATAATAAATACCTGGGAATATAAATCAGTTCAAAATACTCCACTGTACTTCAATATGAAAAGTCTTGTTCAGTGGCTAAACTCATGCAAAAGTCCGGAACAGTATGTCAAATATTGATTTTAAATACTTGCAATCCATAATTTTAAATATTCATTGGTCACAACCTTTAAAAGTAGCAGGTAGTCAAAGTGACTATGTTTTTCACAGATTCAGCAGAAATATTGTGGGGTACAGTAGCTTAGTGGTTAGGCTAGTAATTCAGAGGCGAGAGTGTGGTGCTGGAAAAGCACAGCAGGTCAGGCAGCATCTGAGGAGCAGGGGAATCAACGTTTCAGGCATACTCCCTTCATCAGGAGGGCTGCCTGACCTGCTGTGCTTTTCCAGCACTACACTCTCACCTCTGATCTCCAGCATCTGCAGGCCTCACTTTTTCAGAGGCTTAAACTCATCTCCAGATCATTAGTATAAGTCCCAGCAAAAGAACTGTGGATTTTTGGAAATCTGAACCGAAATCACAGATTGCTGGGAAGACTCAACAGGTCTGTGGAGAGAAAGCAAATTTAACATTTCGGGTCCGGTGACCCTTCTTCAGAACTCTGTTTTCCCAGCAATGCAGTAACCTGAGGAAATTTAAATTTATTTAATTAAATCTGAACCTAAAAGCTAGTGCCAGTAATGGTGGTGATAAAATTGTTTGTATTTGTTGTCATGCCGTTCTGTCTTGCTCGTGTTTCTTTTGGGAAGGAAATCTGTCATTTTTACCCAGTCTGGCCTGGTATGTGGCTCCAGATCCACAGCAATATGTTTGACTCGAAAGTGCCCAAGCAAACCACTCAGTTCAAGAACACTGCCCACTTCCCTGGGCAAGTAGGAAGATACCATGAATGCTTACTTTGCCCAATTGACAATGTTCAATTCCCATGAGTGAGTATGAGGGGCATTGACAGTATGGATACTGGGATGATGTTTCCCCTTCTGGCAGAGACTCAATCTAAGGGACCAGTTTAAAAATAAGGATAGGAGAGGGTCTCCAGTTGAAGATGGAGAGAGCTTTTCCTCAGGGTAATTGGTCGGTGGAAGAAACCCAGAGAGCAGTGGAAACAGGGCCGTTGATTATCTTGAAGGCTGGGTTAGATTCTCACACCCTTTCCTGGGATATAGTTCATTCCCAAATGCTGTTGAAATGTGGCTTACTGTGCCATTTCAGGACACAATTAAGAGTCTGGAGTCATGAATAGGCCAAGCCAGGTAAGGATGATTGGTTTTTTGCAACAATTAATAGTCTCAGTGACAGTGGCCTATGAAACTAGCTTATTTTGCCAGATTTTAAAAATTGAATCCAATCACAGTGCCCGGATGCAGCACTGACAGGGTATAAGTGTGGACAGTAGAGTTGATACCACAATCAGAATAGCCATGATCTTATGAAATGATAGAACAGACCAGGAGGGCCGAATAGGCTCCTCCCACTCATAATTCATTCTTTCATAATACATGTCCTGACTGGGAGTGTTTCATGCCAAACCTCTTGAGTTGGTGTGATATTTCAGTTATCATTAGGCCTGCTCTCTGGATATTGTAGGATTGATTGCAGATTGCTCCTGTGCAAGTGATCTTTCATCCAGTCAGCATTCTTTCATAAGGTGGCTAACTTTGAAACAGTTTCATAACACTTTATCAGCTGGCTTTGTCTTTTATAATTGTGTCAAACAAGCTTGTGAGAACAAACTGTCACCTGTGAATTTTAAAATGAGATTGACTTAGCCCTGTCTCACTGCCTGCTGTCATCCTCCATTTTCCTTTTTATCGCTTGGCTCTCACAGGGAGTGGCTCTGAAAATAACTGGGTTAGTCCCGTTTGGTTGGTAAGCAGTTGGAGCACACTACCTGGCAAAGCGATTATGCTGCTTTGCAAACTTGCAATCTCTCGTTAAATCAGAGCAAGTTAAAAGTTTGAGGGGCAACTTTTTCACGCAGAGGGTGGTGCATGTTTGCCAGAGGAAGTGGCGGATGCTCATACAATTAACATTTAAAAGGCATTTGGATGAGTATATGAATAGGAAGAGTTTAGAGAGATGTGGGCCAAGTACAGGCCACTGGGACTAGGTCAGATTGGTGTGGACAATTTGTCTGGTCGGTGTGGACAAGTTTGACTGAATGGTCTGTTTCCATGCCGTAGAACTCTGATTCTTATCTGCCACAATATCCTCTTGAGTATGCAGGCCTCTCGTTGGGATTTGCTGCATGTTCAGGAATGTAGAGTTTGAGGAGGGTCAGATCCTTTCATTCCTTTTCCGGAATTAGATTTGTATCCAGTTTGGACTAAATCCACTCTGTTTTCACTGTAATGGTTTGGACGCACTGTCCTTAAATCGTCATTCATTTTTTCATCTTGCGGATGCGTAGTGTCACATGATGGATAGCTGATGTGGAAATATTGTCCAATGATATGGTAGATATCGTGGGCGGTGGAGGGAATTTGAAGGGAGAGTAAGTGGAATGTAATTCTGGATTAGCAGTCAGCATACACCGGTGTGGTAGGCAAATACACTCTGAAAAGTCAACAAAACGCCTGGGAAAATTCCATCCTGGAATGAACCATTGGAGAAAAGCCGAGTCACTTAAATGGAAGGAAATCTTGCAGAAGGGATAGAACGCAGATAGAGTCCCCTCGGCCCATCGTGCATATGCCAGCTCTGCAAATGCACGTCGTTACCCATTGTCCATTGCCATGTGGTGAGAAGCTGCTCCTCCAATCACAGGCTGGATCTCTGTCATGCTTGCTGTTGCTAAGTTCACTCATGAACCCATTGTCAATTAGTGTGAGAGGGAACTAACCTGTGACTGGAGGAGTGCTGAGGACTTAGATAAGTAACATCTGATAGTGAGGGAGCCAGCGGGGAATGAGAGTTTGGTGGAGGGCCAAGAGTTGGGAGGACTCAGATACTGAGGGCCAGTTGTCAACAGTTGCTTTGCTCTGACTGGGAGCAACCTTTTAACCAAGGCAGCCACCTTGGGTCCCAGAGTGTTGGGGAGAAGGAGGAGGCTGCAAGGGAAGTATGGAGGGAGCAGTGATATGAGAGGAGAGGCAGGGAGGCTGCAGTGGGATGTGGGATAGCATGGGAGACAAAAAAGGGTATGGGAGAGCATGGACATTGCAAAGAAGTATTTCAAACCCATCACTAAAGAAACACTAGCAGCTAAGAAAATCTGAAATCGCTGAAGTAATGAACGATCTACAAATTATGGTCCTTACACTGGATTAGCAATCCAGAAACCTGGACTAATAATCTGGGGGCTTTGATTCAAATCCCACCGTGACAGATTATCAAATTTAAATTCAACTAAAAAAAAATGGAATGAAAAGGTTGCCTAATGGTGACAATGATGATTGATTTGTCACAAAAGGAGGTTCACTAATATCCTGTAAGGAAGGAAATCTGTCGTCCTTGTCCGGTCAGGCCTGAAACGTCAATTTTCCTGCTCCTTGGATGCTGTGCTTTGCTTTTCCAGCACCACTCTGATCTAGATTCTGGTTTCCAGCATCTGCAGTCCTCATATGTGACTCCAGACCCACAAAAATGTAATTGACTCTCAACTGCCCTCTGGGCAATTAGGGATGGTTGATAAATGCTGACATAACCAGCAATGCCCACATCCTGTGAATGAATAAAACAAAAATGGCTCTGATGATTCTAGCCAAAGCCTGCAGATGTTCAGGAGTGACTCTGAGTAACAATTAACTGGTTAATGCAGTCTGACCTTGTGAAGATGCGATGGAATCATCTTAGTTGCTATGTTACCAACCTGGAAGGTGTGATTAAGGTGATGGCTTTTTGTGTGTAGAAGCATATTTCAGTTATTTTGGAAAAATAAAATATTGCTAGCTTACCCTTGTGGCCTTGTGCCAATTTAAATACCGTGACATCTTGGATATCTGATGCTTTCATTGTGTTTTATGGCTTTAAGATTAATGGATGGTTGGTCATTATTGAGGGAATTATTGAATTCTTCAAAGTCTGCTTCCGTGTCACTCTAAACACCGCACGCAAAATCACAGATGCTGTTAGTACTGTAATGCGGTAATGTTAGCACATGAGTATGTCATTTCATTGAGGAGTTGGGTGAGAATGAGAAACTGCCTATGTGAAAGTCTCCAGAGAAGCAGTCAAAAAATAAATTAGTGCCCTAGGGATCTTTCACAGATTATGACTCTTGCGTATACCACACTTCCCTGAAGACAACTGAGCAATCGGTGGCAACTTGGCCATTTTACGCAGTAGGTTAATGTTAGTAATTTGGCAGAACCTGCACATTTCTGCTCTGTGGGATACTTGTACTAGGAAGAGAGGAAGGAGGAACCAGACTCGATAGCTGTCCACTATGAAAGAATGACGAGCCCTTGGCACCAAAGCTTTGACAAAGGGTCAGTTAGACTCGAAACGTCACCTCTTTTCTCTCCTTACAGATGCTGCCACCTGCTGAGATTTTCCAGCATTCTCTCTTTTCCTTTCAATTTACAACTGACTTTGATCTCCACTCCCTGCTGGAGTGGACCTGGGAGTGCAGCAACTTGAGGTCAAGACTGGAAAAATGTTTCTTTTATTTTTAAAGTCTTCAGAATTTTGGGATGCTGTCTTCTCTGAGCACAGATGACTGTGTGAAGTTTATCCAAGGCAATGCCCTTTGAACTTTGCTTTCACTCAAGCAGCCAATTGAATGGTTCTTGTGCTTCCGTTTAGGAAGGATGTTCTTGAGTAGGTCTCGGCATATCCCCTGCTCCCGGTGATAATTTCCAAGCCTTTTGTTTCCAAAGGAGGCCAGCTGTCAGATATATTGGGTTTTCATATTGACCAGCTGTGAGGTTACATCTGGAATAGTTGGCATTTGCTCTGTGCCAATTAGCTGAGCAATGACAATGCAGACTCCCCGTCTCTTCCCCTGTCCAATGGAATCTTGCCAGGAGCACATTGAGAAACCAAAGGAAAAAAAACCCAACAATTTTGTGTGTCAAGTTTATTTTGCAAATCATTTTCTGTTTGCTGTAAGTCTTGCTGCAGCCATCAGGAACAGTGAACACTCACGGTACATCCTTCCAGCTCATCAGGCTAAATGCTGATGAACCCATTTACTGGTTGCTATGGAGATCCTCACCAGTCTCCAAAATTCTTTTTATTTCCATTGCCTCAAGGGAATGCCATGTGAGCACAAGACTGTAGTGTCAATTATGAGCTCAGCACGCTGCCATTTTGTGCAAATTCAGAAGCACGTCCGAGAGTTACCAATGGAAGCAGAAAGTGGATTGATAAGGTTTCACAGAATCAGAGTGACATTTTTATTGTGTCCATGAAATAACTGCTTTCTGATATCGACCGGACTGTTTTCTATAATAGTGTTTCCCCAGTGAGTGTGCAAATGAATGCTTTCAGTATGAGTCTGAATTATGAAGCATGTAATGGTGATACCTACACATGGCAGATGATGTGTGTGGAGCAAGGGAGTGCTTTTGCTTTGGAATATGAGCATCTCTAGCCTTACCAGAGGTTGCCCTTCTCCTTGAACAGAGTGGCTTGCTGAGAGACAATTTCACAGAGCAGTCACATTGCTTTGGTCTGGAATAACATAGAGGTTAAACTGTGTAAGGACAGCAGACTTCCTTCCTTAAAGGACATTAGTGAATTAGATAGGTTTTGTCACAATGGATAATGATTGTGATGCTGGCCATTGCTGAGACTAGCTCCTATGTTCCAGATATATTGATAGTATCGAAATGCTACCAGTTGCTGTGCTGGGATTTGAACCTGGGTCATAAAGCTTGAGTCACGGCTTTGGGTTATTGGTACAGTGACATTCCCATCTCCCTGTGTATGGGGACTATAAGCCTTTGGCCAACTGGATACCATTTGTTCCCAGTTCTGATTTGACTTTGATCAGTGGCCTCACCTTGGCCAGAGATTCATCTCTGAGGTCTGACATCTTCAACTCCATCTATATTGTACTTCTCTGAACTGTCTCCATCATTGGCTTTTTGAAGGTGGAGCAGATAGATAAAGTGGTTGAGGAGGCATATGGGATATTTGCCATTATTAGTCAAAGCATTGAATACAAGACCAAGGAGATTATACTAGAGCTGTCTCTAACTTCAGTTAGGTCACAGCTAGAGGACTCTGTGTGCTGATCTAGTTGCCACTCTATAGGACGGATGTGATAGCAGCAGAAAGATTGGAGACTATTCACCCAGGTTGTTAGCTGGGTTGGGGTGTTTCACTAGTCAAGAATAGATTTGTTTTTCACATTTTGAGCAAACACAACTGAGAGAGACCTGATTGAGGAATGTAAAATTATGAGGGGTGGAAATATGTAAGATGGGAAGAAACGTTTTTTTATTAAAGGGGTCAGTAGCTGGGGTTGGGGAGGGCATGAATTTAAGACGAGCAGGAGGTTTAGAGGAGATATAAGGTGAAATTTTTTTCATCCAGTGTGTGGTGGGTTCAGATGAACCCTTCAAAAATCATAGCATACAAGGTCCCAGGAAAATAGAACTAGAATAGGAGGCTGCTCGATGTCCAGCTCAGATGTGATGGGCTGAAGGGCCTCTTCCTGTGTGGTAAAACTCTATGACCGAGTCATTCTTTAGTTTAAATTGGTTTGGTAGAAGCTGAAGAATCCACACTGAAAGCTGTAACACGGATGGTGCAGTACATCGATCAACCTTCATTTTCACTCGTACATCTAAGAAATGAGAGGTTTCCTTATAACCAGCCCAGCATGAAAAGGATGGATGCAGTGGAGAGTCAGTGAAAAATAACATCAGGTGACCTACCCTCCTTCATAAGGTCTGAAGTGGAGATGTTCACATCTCAGCTACTGAAACAGCTGGATGCAGATGCAGCAGGACCTGGGCAATATCTAAGCTGGAGCTGATGTGTAACATTCTTGCCACACAATCAAAAGAGAATCAAATCATTGCCCCTTGACATCCTGCATCATTTCCATCACTGAATCCCTCACTATCAAAATCCTCGAGCTTACCATCCAGTAGAAACTGAGATGGACGAGCCATATAAATGCAGTGGTTACAAACACAGAGGCAGAGGTAGGAATCCTGCGGCGAGTAACTCACCATTTGACTCCCCAAAGATTGTCCACCATCTGCAAAGCATAAGTCAGGAATGTAATGGAAAATTCTTCACCTGTCTGAATGGGTGTAGCTCTAACAACACAACCTCAAAACCATCCAGGACAAAGCAGCCCACTTGATTGGTGCCACATCCACAAATATTTGCTGCTGCCACTATTGACGCTCAGTAGCAGCAGTCTGTACTATCTATAAGATGCACCACAGTAATTCACTAACAATCCTTAGAGAGCACCTTCCAAACCTATGGCCACTTCCGCTCAAAAGGACAAGGGCAGCTGATACATGAGAACTGATGAAGGGCTTATGCCCAAAACGCCAATTCTCCTCCTCCTTGGATGTTACCTGACCCACTGTGCTTTTCCAGCACCACACTCTCAACTCTGATCTCCAGCATCTGCAGCCCTCACTTTCTCCATAGGAACATCACCCCATGTAGTTCCCCGCCAAGCTGCTTTGCATCCTGACCTGGAAATATATCCCATTCCTTACTGGATCAAAATCCTGGAATTCCCTCCTTCATGATAGTGTGGGTCTACCTACAGCACATGGGCTGCAGTAGTTCAAGAAGGCAGCTCATCACCACCTTCTCAACTAGGTATGGATAATAAATACTGGCCTTGCTATGAATATACACATTCAATGAATGAATGAAATGGTAAAGACAATACAAAGCTGATAGGATTTGATTTACCACTCAATTAGAATAAACTTGGAATGGAGCACATGGGGTGGTAATTTAGAAAGGGAGGAGATTGCAGGTGAAATGTTATGCCCACCCCATGGTCTGTTTGTTAATGAGAGGGATATTTAATCTGGGAGTAGGATAACGGATGGGGACTTTACCATCTTTTCTCTTCTGCTCTGATTTCTGTCCATTGGTGTCTTGCCACATTGGACCCTCAGCCAAACGTCTCTTGGTATTACCTGAGTGGCAGGTGGAGTTCTGATAACATTGCAGTTTCGGGTGCAGAGTCTTGGGAACGTCTGTGATAATCGGTGTAGCTACGTAACTGATCAGATTAAAGGGTTGCGATATAAACAGGAAGGTGCGTTCAATGTCAAATCAAGGACAGAAAGGGACATAAAGTTGGGGAGGCAGGAAAATAGATAAAGCGGCAAAGGTGGTTTGTTTTTAAGCGCTGCATAATGACTGGACATTTTATAATTGTTCACTTTCTGGGAAAGAGAGTTTGGCAATGCTGAGCAATTATCATTTTGTTGAAGGGCTACCCACACTATTGGTAACCAGATTTAACTAACTCTGAGAAGTTAATCAGCAATAACTGTTCAAAAGCAGCTGCTTCTTGGAAATTGTGGAAATGTGAAGGAGAAAATGCCATTGTTGCAACAATAATAATGCTGAAGCACCATTATTGGCAGTTTACCAGCCCGTCTCTTTCTCACAATTAGTCCTGGATGATCTGTGCAATAGTAACTATGTTTCTGGATTAGTGGTGCTGGAAGAGCACAGCAGTTCAGGCAGCATCCAAGGAGCAGCGAAATCGACATTTCAGGCAAAAGCCCTTCGTCAGAAATAAAGGCAGTGAGCCTGAAGCGTGGAGAGATAAGCTAGAGGAGGGTGGGGGTGGGGAGAAAGTAGCATAGAGTACAATGGGTGAGTGGGGGAGAGGATGAAGGTGATAGGTCAGGGAGGAGAGGGTGGAGTGGATAGGTGGAAAAGGAGATAGGCAGATAGGACAAGTTCTGGACAAGTCATGGGGACAGTGCTGAGCTGGAAGTTAGGAACTAGGGTGAGGTGGGGGAAGGGGAAATGAGGAAGCTGTTGAATTCCACATTGATGCCCTGGGGTTGAAGTGTTCCGAGGTGTGTTGTTCGAGTGCTGTTACTTTCTTCAGAACAATCTACCTTAATATGGCAGTCTGTGTTTGTGTTTTACTTCAGTTGTGCTTCCTATATACTTGTGTCAGTCAGTTGGAAGGTTGAACTTGCAGTCTGATATTTGGAACACCAGAAATAAAAACAAGATGTTTCTGATGTAGACGGTTTCCTTCTGATTCACGTTCGGTCTTACTGTGGGACCCAGCTGATGTTGTTGCTTGGGAAGTCGGATCCCAGATTGAAACCTAGCTTGATGGATGTTATTTTTGCTTTAACTGCACTGTAAAATGCAATGCTGCAGATTTGGCTTTAACAACAGAACACGTGCATTATGCAAAAGAAATGAAGAAGAATGGAATAAACCAACGTATTTATATTATAACAAGTTTAAATGTTTTGCAACACATGGTATATTGCTATCCCATTCATCCCAACATCACCTTTTTCCAATGCTCACACCAAACAGAATTCCCTTCTGTATCAGATCTGGAGGGTTTAATTTAACTGATGCTTCAATTCCCAGTCCTGAAAATCTGACAGCCTTTCCCTTGAGTCTTCATACAACTGAGCTCAGACTTAATGTTCTGGTTAGAAAATTTAAAATTAAACTCCTTACACTGAAGTAACCTATATCTGAAGAGTTCTAAAATATAGCCGCCTTCAAGAGAAAAGGTCTTACATGTCTAACTTTAACCATGACTTCTACAAACCCTGAACTGAAACCAGACATTTTTGTCAGACTGTGGTTTTTGCACCAGCCAAAATAAGTCACAATTACGTGTCCTTTAATCAAAGTTTAATGCACAATTGTTCCCTCTGTTCACTCAAAACTCAACCAATGAAAGTAAACTCCATTTCTCACCAGGAAGTAAACTGTGTTGCATACTGTGTTTAAAAATAAATCCCCATAGTTACAGCAATACTTGGGAGATAATCATTAAACCACTTCACAGGCACAGATCAAAACCAGCATGCCACTACTTCAAAATCCAAACTTATATAATGTACAGAGGAACCTTGATTATCCGAATGACACGTGTGAGGAGTACTTTGTATGGATAATTGAATGTTCGGATAACTAAATGCCGGATAACACAGTTTTAGCCAAGCATCGGTACCTTGCGATCTTATTCAGACAATCCAAAATTCGGATAATTGAATGCTGGATAATTGAGGTTCCTCTGTATTATGCAAATGTATCAAAAAGAAAGTTTCTATTTCCTGTCACAGTACACTTTGTAAAGGGCAAAGCTGTTTCCTGCTGTCAAAAAGTTCAAATTAAGAACTGCATTTGATACTTGCAAAACCTTTTTGCTATGTGAGCCCATTTAACACCCTAGACTTTGTGACCCTCTTTTGGGCAAAGGTTCTTAATGACTTTTGGTCATTACATTGATAGGAACTATACAGTCAGGTCCACCAAGTTTTTGGTGTGTCAACAAAGCAACAGTCACAATTCCCTTCAAATGGAACTAAGTTGGATGAGAATCATGCTGAATGAGCCACTTGCAAACATAACATGTGCAGATGGAGAAAGTTGCAGCCACTTAGCTGCAAACCCTGAGGAGGTTTTCCTCATTCATCTTAAGACATGCTGAAGATCTGATGGGGTACTGATGGAATTAGGAGCCTGTTATTGGTTTTAACTCCTTCCACTTCATAGGGCTCATTCTCAAACTGTTCCTGCTCTGTGTGTTACAGTTTGCCAGGGTGTGGATCCCTGATACAGAGGATGTCTGGAAATCCGCGGAGCTTCTGAAAGATTACAAGCCAGGAGACACAGTGCTTCATCTGAAATTCGAGGATGAGCAGGTAAACTCCAAGTCTTGCGTTTTAAATCCATGATAGAATGTGCACTCACAAGTTTGCCAAATGAATAATTATTACCAACTTTGAAATGTATACTTGTCTTTCTGTCACAGAACACAGACATGATTGTTTGCAATCGCTGTAATGTCCTCCATAAATAATCAAACTTGGGGGTACGCATTGCATTTCTTTTTCCCTTGCACTGAACAAGTCAAGATGTGTTTGTTGAAGCAGCAATAATGAGTTCATAAATGTAAGAATCAGGGAGGGGAATTTTGGCACAGTGGTTCTGATTGAGCAGAAATAATTGCGGAACTGCAGACACAGTTTAGACCAGCAGGGGTATTGATTCTGCAAACTTTTACACTCCTTTTAAAATGGGTCAGCTGGAAGTTAGCCCGACCCACAAACTGGCTCAAATTCCAAATCAAATATGAACATGAGGAGTTTCTGCTAATTTATCCATTTGCAGCCCTTCACAGAAGCTCTCCAGTTTTGGTTTTAATTCACCTTGTTTGGAAAATTTATGACATACCTCCGTTGCACTCTGAGGCGGGACTTGAACACCAACGTTCTGCCCAAAGGGAGGGACATTACCACTGAGCTACATGACCCTGAAGGAAACTTTGTTTATTAGGTGCTTGGGAACTAGCAGAAAGTTTTTAACTGTCAAATTCACTTGGCAACTGATGGACACACATATACCAATGGCTCGAATGAATGGTTATGCACCATTCTGTAAAGTTATTTACAGAAATTTTAAAATCTGATTGCTCCCGGATGAACACCCTTCTGTTTATTTTTTGTGATGAACTCATTTTCAGCTCTGTCGATTAAAATGATAGCATGTTACTAATCTTCAAGCATGTCACAGAAATATTTCTAATCCAAGAATAAAGACAAGCAACTACGCTTTAAGACACTGACCTGAGTGGGCTGGTGCATGAAAGATTTCACTTTTGTGACTGTACAAGCAAGTTTGAACTGTAACTTGATTTGTAACATCACTTGGAGAAAATGAATTGTTTAGACCCAGATTGCTAAGTGCACTCAGCATGAACCTTTTTTTTCTTCGCCACCTTCTGTCATTTTTAAAAAGCTGCGTTCAATATTTTTCTGTGAATTTACAACACAAACCGGCTCTGTGTATAAACAGAGTGCAGACCTTCTGGGCACGTGGAAATGTTCGTATTTAAAAAACATCAATTCTGAACAAATATCATCCTTCCCCTGGGCTTCATCCTAAACAGGGTTTTAGCAAAACTGCTTCAGTTTGGTAATGAATTCCAAATGCAGCAGTGATGAAAAATTTCAGCGAATCACTTGCACCCAATGGAGCTATACATCCTACCCAAACAAATATCGATTTGTCAAATGTCTTTAATATGTTGCACTGATGCGTTTGCCAGACTTGAGTCCATTGCTGGGCTATGGCAGACCTCTCATCCACCAAACACAGGGGAGACCCAAAGCCTAAAGCAACCTTGTAACTAGAGTAACAAACTGACAAGTTGGGCATGGTCCAATCTGCTGAAATTTTGGAATTTCCAAACATTGGATCATGGACAAAAATGAATAACCATCAGAAAGATGGCACAGGGGCTTAGTGGTTAGCACTGCTGCCGCACAGTGCCAAGGGACCCCGGGTTGGATTCCACCCTCAGGCGACTGTCTGTGTGGAGTTTGCACATTCTCCCCCGTGTCTGCGTGGGTTTCCTCCGGATGCTCTGGTTTCCTTCCACAGTCCAATGATGTGCAGGTTAGGGGGATTAGCCATGGGAAATGCAGGGTTACAGGGATAGGGCAAGGAGGTGGGTCTGGGTGGGATGCTCTACAGAGGGCTAGCGCGGACTAGATGGGCTGAATAGCCTGCTTCCACACTGTAAGGATTCTATGAAGACATGCAGTGTGTTTGTTGGCAGGGAGATGGGTGGTGTATTGATAATGTCGCCGGATTAGTAATCCAGATGTCATGGTAATTACTCTGAGGAGCACCAATTCAAATCCCACCAGGGCACCTGGTGGCTCTTAATTTCAATTAATGAATCAATAATACTGAAAATGGCAATTGTCATTGGTTGTTGTAAAACCCCATCTGATATCCTCTAAGGATGGAAATCTGCCCAAGTTTACCCATGGGCAACATATTACTCCAGACTTTCAGCAATGTGGTTGGCCCCAAACATCCCCTCTTACAATTGCACATCCCTTAATGTGCCTTCCCATCAGTGTCCACAGCCCATAGAAAAATAAATAAAACTGACCAGTGTAATGGACCATTCCATACCCCCAGTAAATATGTCAAGGAGATAGCCTAGACCCTGATCTTTACCTTAATTAAAGGCAAGTGTAATGTGCTGTGTTTCAGATTAATCTGATCGGTCACACTAACTGGTTTTAAGCAAAGCACACTTAATTCTTACCCCCAGTTAAAATACAAACAAAAGAAAGACTTTAACTCTATAGGAAAACTTAACAGAATAATAGATTAGTTAACTACTAAACAGCAACTGTTCCAACATAGTAACATCCCATAAACATACCCTTGGCAAAGGCAAATTCATAAAATGATCGTCTCTCATGTGTTTCTGGCAGCAGGAAGAGAACCAAGGGTTTTCGCTGTAACAGAGAGATGTAGCAGCTTCAAAACCCCAGCAACTACTGAAAACAAAACTAAAACCCTGGTTCTGTGGGAGTCTGACTCCACCCATTCATGCTGCTTTTGTTCCAAAATGTTTAAAGACCCTAAAGCCTCTCAAGCTGGTTACCTGGTTGGCTTGGAGGAGACAGCCTAGTACCTATGGCTCAAAACCACTCTTCAAAACAAAAACAGGAAAAACTACACCTGTGCACGGTGGTACAGTGGTTAGCACTGTTGCCTCACAGCGCCTGAGACCCGGGTTCAATTCCCGACTCAGGCGACTGACTGTGTGGAGTTTGCACGTTCTCCCCGTGTCTGCGTGGGTTTCCTCCGGGTGCTCCGGTTTCCTCCCACAGTCCAAAGATGTGCGGGTCAGGTGAATTGGCCATGCTAAATTGTCAGTAGTGTTAGTTAAGGGGTAAATGTAGGGGTATGGGTGGGTTGCGCTTCGGCGGGTCGGTGTGGACTTGTTGGGCCGAAGGGCCTGTTTCCACACTGTAAGTAATCTAATCTAATCTTAAAGCCATAGCATCATCTCAACAGACCAGTTTCCACATTATAACCAAACCTGGGGGTCTTATTCATTTGGAAACTGACTACGAGCTTTTGGGGAGAGGAGTCTTTGTGCAGATGTCTCTGCCAGGAAATGGAACACTTCTCCACATTTCAACTTCTATCTGTATCCAATCAACAGGTGTTATGGACTAGGCCGGACCACTCAAAACATTCTTAAGCAGGCAGCCCAGACTATAACTTTGCAATTTGTTTCAGTAAGTGAAGATTACCAGGAGTAAGATACCTAGGCTGACCGCCAGGTTTTAAAGCAGACAAACATTTATTCACAAAATTACACAATGAAACACAAAGAACAAAATAAAAAACCCCTACAGAACTCAGTCTATCCAAACTAGACTTAATTATGTTGTTCTGAATATAACTGTCCCAATAAGCAAACCCCCTTTTAAAAAAACAGTAAAAATGGAATACATGCTTAGAGGTTGAAGTTAGAAGGTCAGAAGGAGAGCGAGAGAGAGCCTGTTTCCACACAGCAGAACTCCTAACTAGTTCTGGACTGAACTGCTCAGCTAGAGAAGCACAGCAGGTCAGGCAGCATCCGAGGAGCAGGAAGATCGACGTTTCGGGCTTGATGAAGGGTTTTTGCCCAAAACATAGATTTTCCTGCTCCTCGGATGCTGCCTGACCTGCTGTGCTTTTCCAGCACCACTCTAATCTGAACTCTGGTTTCCAGCATCTGAAGTCCTCACCTTTGCCTTGCTCACTTAGAGAGCTGACCACTCCCCTTTCATTATACAGGTCACTTCTATAACATGACCACTTGGGCCTGAAGTCTCCTCTATTTACATATAAACAAAAGGCCTTTCAACACCCTTTTTAATCTCTATACCAAACTAGTCACCTCAGAGTTGGGAGGGTTTTATGACCCCTCTGGAAAACAAAAATTAAGGACACAGTAGCCTTGAGAAAAGGAACAGCTTATAGAAAAAAGGGACCAGTTTTGTGACACAGGAAAGTTTGCAATATTCTGCCCCACTGTGTCCCTAACCCTCACTGCAGAACACTGCACAGGTATGCCTTTTTCCATGTGTCACGTTATAAGACCATAAAGACATTAAGAGCAGAAATAGGCCATTCAGTTCATGGCTTATCTGATGATCCTCAAACTCTACTTTCCTGCTTTTTTCCCCATAATCCCTGTACTGATGAAAAATCTGTTCATCTCAGATGATAAACATTTACCTTGAATATTCTTGAATCTTTAGTTCTCCTAGTTCTGTTTGGTTCTCTAAGTATGTTTGCCAATCGGTGTCAATTTTTGGTCAGTTCTAAATTAGGAACGAATTAGGAATTAGAGTGAAGTAGTCCAATCACATTTTACTTTGAATCCTTCCAGTTATAAGTCACTTTTTCAGTCTGTTGGTTTGAGTTAATCAAAAGATTAAAGAACAACCCCGCGTTATACTTTTTAAAAATTCTTTCTTAGTATTTCCACAGTATTCCCTGTTAGGAAGGGATTCCAGGATTTTCACCTAGAAGGAATACTGCTCCACATGTTCCTCACTAACTGAGCTAGTCTGTAATTACAACATTGCAAACTGTTTTGTGACTGCAGTAAAGTGCTTTGTAGTTCCTGATTTCCTTTATGTAAACATTGAAAGCCAAAATCAAGTTTGAGGAATAGACTGTTTCAAGTAGGTTCGAACTTAGTCAGCACCCTTGAGGAGGGAGAAATGTAAACTTCTAAAGGAGTTTAGAAAGTAAACTTTTTGGACTTTCAGGTATTCTGCTGTTTCAAAATCTTGTTTGAAT
This sequence comes from Hemiscyllium ocellatum, assembly GCF_020745735.1. Taxonomy (NCBI): domain Eukaryota; kingdom Metazoa; phylum Chordata; class Chondrichthyes; order Orectolobiformes; family Hemiscylliidae; genus Hemiscyllium; species Hemiscyllium ocellatum. The sequence goes on along the minus strand of NC_083439.1, from coordinate 18,527,949 downwards.
AAATGTGTGACTTTGAATTATTGCGTTGTTGTCACCTCATTTTGGTTAGGAATTGGATTTGTTCCCAGGCATGGAATTTGCTTCCTACTGACATAGGCCAGTCTATGTTGTTACCTGTTGTGTGCCTTTCCTCAGCTCCTGATTGGCACGCACTTTGTAAAATGGGCCCAACTACACACGCTGTTGCTGATAATTTTATTCCAATAACTTTGGCTTGTTAGTGATTTAAAAGTAAAACTTTTAAGATGGGACAATTAGCAAAGGCTCCTTCCTGGATCCATATTCAGGTAATTCTAGTGGTAATTCCTGTCCCCCCCCCCACCCCCACCAACTCTTTATCTAGAGAAGGGAAGGCAGAAACCAGTGTAAAATGGTGTTAATTCTCTGCTGCCAGGTCTATTTCCAAGTAATAGTATCAGACAGATATTGTTAACAGTTAGCACAGTCATTTGACATGGACAGCACTTAAATTCTTCCAGAAAATATTGAGGATTTTATCAGTTGGAAATTGCTGACGAGTGAGTGATAATTTTATGACATGAGGAAACAGAACTTAAGACTATATTAACAAATCAATCTCATTTATCGAGTTTTTTTTTAAAAACTGCAGTTCTGAGGTAAATTTCATCTTCAAAAAGCAAAGGAATTCTTCTCCAAGACCAGGCAATGGGGCTATGATGCATGCCTAACATTTGAGTGTACAGAAGGAGAGCATGGGCTCCAAGCCACTGGAGATTTTCTTACTCTTTGACACGTGGTCTGCATTTTTAATTAATATGGACAAAATATTCCAAATATTGAAATTCTGCCAATAATACACAGACCACAGATATCCACAGGGTTGTAGAAAGCATAATTAAATTGATTGCCAAAAACAAACCTGTTGCCAGTGTGACCTCTCTACAGATCTCATCGGAGAACACTCCTTCAATTTTGACTGTCGTGCTTTTGAAAAGACGTGTTGTCCATGTGGTTTTGCTGGAGCTGTAAAGGAAGAGATATAATGTAGCCACATCCTTATATTATCTTCTTTAGAACAGGGTGATGCCTGAAACCCTCCACCTACATTCAGTCTAGTGCAGGGCTTTCTCACTGTAGGACCAGTTCAGTTGTGATACACCCCTATTCCCTGTGTTAATCTGTGATGTTTGGCAATTCTGAGCAGTTCAGCATGGAGTGAAAGGTCTCCAGACCATCATTAAACCAAATCAGGTTTGCTTGAGCTCTGACAAACTGAGTGTTGCCATTGCATTTCTTTCAGTATCAGGACAGAAATCAAAATTAAATTCAATCGAAATCTCAAAGTACAGTAAACATGAGCAGTAACAATAATACTTCCCAACTGGTCCGAAGAGAGAGGGAACCATGTAATGTGGAAGCAGTCCATTGAGTCCACACCAACCCTCCAAAGAGTATCCCTGTAACCAGGCATTCCCATGGATAATTCACCTAGCTTGCACATTCCTGAACACTATGGACAATTTAGCACAGCCAATCCATCTGACCTGCACATCTTTGGACTGTGGGAGGACACCGACACAGACACGGGGAGAATGTGCAAACACCACACAGACAGTTAACTGTGGTTGGAATTGAACCCAGATCCCTGGTGTTGTGAGGCAGCAGTGCTAACCACTGAGCCACCGTGCCACCATAATATTTTTTTCCCTTTGATAATTTGAGGTGGGGAAACAACTCGTTAGCTACGATATTTAGGTCTGATATTTTGCTAACATTTTGTTTATTGAATTAGTGGATAGCACTCTGGTCCCAGAGTTAAGAGATGAGAGTTCGCATTCTGCTCCAGAGGCTTCAGCAGTAAAGCCTAGACTGGCAGCTCAGTGCAGGGCTGAGGGAGTGCTGCCCTGTCAGCGATGTTGCCTTTCAGATAAAATGTTCAGTCCTGATAGCTGTAAACAATCACATGGCATATGAAAAAGTGGTTTCTCACCAGTATTCTGGACAGCATTTATTCTGCAACCCGTATCATGAAAACTGACTACATTATCTCAATCACATTGTGCTCGTTGGTACGAATAGTCTGCCAGAATTCCTACATTATGCCCTTTAAAAGTACTGCATTGCCTGTGAAGCACTGTGGCATGTCCTAACATTGTGATAGGAATTATATAAATGTAAGTTTTTTTTCTCTCTTGTGCTTCTTTTCTGTTCATGGGAATATTTGAATAATATCATGTACTAACTGTGCAGGAGACTCCTTCTTTGTAATTTTTGAAACAGTTGTGTCCCCTCATACCCATGGGCGATATGTTTTAAGACCTACCATGGGTAAGTCCGGACCTATTCATTTCAATGGGAAATTTACCTACCCAGTAGCCCCCTGGTCCCTGGTCCCTGGTTCTGGAAGGTTCCCTATAATATGTTTGGGCTGCGGTAAACCAGCGGATAACTGAAAACAATTCCACGGATATAGGAGTCGCCTTGTATGCCTTAGCTGACACAACAACAACTTGTAATTTTATAGTGTCTTCAACTTAGAAAAACAAGGTGCTTCTCAAGAGCCTTGTCCCTGCGATTAAAATGTACCAGGTCATATCACTCCAAGTACCAAGGTACCTCTGTGCTTGGTCAGAAGCTTAACTACTGGGCGGCACGGTGGTACAGTGGTTAGCAGTACTGGCTCACAGCGCCAGAGACCTGGGTTCAATTCCCGCCTCAGGCGACTGACTGTGTGGAGTTTGCACGTTCTCCCTGTGTCTGCGTGGGTTTCCTCCGGGTGCTCCGGTTTCCTCCCACAGTCCAAAGATGTGCGGGTCAGGTGAATTGGCCATGCTAAATTGCCCGTAGTGTTAGGTAAGGGGTAAATGTAGGTGTATGGGTGGGTTGCGCTTCGGCGGGTCGGTGTGGACTTGTTGGGCTGAAGGGCCTGTTTCCACACTAAGTAATCTAATCTAATCTAATCTACTGCATGACATCTGCATCGTTCCATTTTGGTTTTATAAGTTATGCTGTTTTTTTAACAACAGGAAACTCGATATAACATCGATCCACAAACTAAGGAGCTTCCACCCCTGCGAAACCCTGACATCCTGGTGGGTGAAAATGACCTCACAGCACTCAGTTATCTCCATGAGCCAGCTGTGCTGCACAACCTTAAAGTACGCTTCATGGATTCAAAACTCATCTATACTTACTGCGGTGAGTAAGGAATTACTCAGAAACAACTCTGCCCTTGACTTTTTAAAAACATTGGGTGATTTGAACTCAACCTTAATCAGTTACACATTTTTAAGCTTTTTTTTTATTGGTTTGGGCCAGGACATTCTTGTTGCTTTCTTGAGGTTCCATTCAAGATTGATCGATGCGATTGTGCACAGAGAAAAGACCCAATTCATTTTAATTATGACAGCTAATGACAATTGCAGAGACATTACCAACCTAGCTGTCCACGAGTGGTGGGTGAATTTGTTGGATTCCAGTGTCAGATGCTCACTGCTGCAAATTCAAAACTAGGTCATGGTACTGCATCTGATTTTACTTTGGGAATCCAGTAATGCTCACTTACTGGCAATGATATGGTGCACTGCTATTAATGAGGAAAAGCTGTTATTTTTCTCTCTCCAGAAGCAGTAAATGTGTTGCAAGTTATCTGTTTTCCGAACGGACCTCTTGAATGTTAGTATTGATCTCTCTGTGCACCTTCTCAGCAGCCGTAGCACTTTATCCTGCTCTCTGTTCTGTTAAGAGTTGAAAAGTGTGGCGCTGGAAAAGCACAGCAGGACAGGCAGCATCCGAGGAGCAGGAAAAATCAATGATTTGGGCATAAGCCCTTCATCAGGAATGTGGGGGTGGTGGGAGGGTCGAGGGGGCCGAGAGATAAATAGTAGGGTGGGGATGGGGAAGGGAGCTGGGAAGGTGCTCGGTAGATGGAGGTGGGGAGATGATGGTGATAGATCAGAGGGAAGGATAGAGTGGATAGGTGGGAAGGAAGATGGACAGGTAGGGCAGTGCCAAGTTGGAGGGTTGGACCTGTGATGAGGTGGGGAGGAGAGATGAGGAAATTAGTGATGTCAACATTGATGCCATGTGGTTGGAGGGTGCCAAGGTGGAAGATGAGGCGTTCTTCCTCTAGGCATCAGGTGGCTTGGATTTTTCGTGGAGGAGGCCCAGGACATGCATGAACTTGACAGAGTGGGGGTATTCTGTTACCCTGAAGCACCTGTGGTATGATCTGCCTGTAAAGCATGGATGACAACACTTTTCACTGTACCTTAGAACACGTGAAATAATAAATCAAATCAATGCAGTATATATAGTATACGTATGTATATAAAGTATACATATGTATATAAACTGTGTGATTGTGTTAATGTAAATACAGTATGATTTCTCTTTGCCATAATGGGAAGTGGACCTTTGGTGATAAATATATACTATGGTGCAATTTAATTGTTGTTAGTTGGATACTAGATCCTCTTGAAAGAACATTACACTTAGTTTCCCAGAAGGAAAAATCAGTAAAACTGGCAAATGACACAAACTTCTCTGACTCGAAGAATACAATCAGTGCAATAGTTTCCAAGTCTTACAGCTATCTCTTTGAGTTGCTTTAAGAGTTGCTAAAAGGAGGCAAGAACTTGAAACATTTTATCTTGTACTTTGACTCCTTGTCTCCTTTTACCAATGTTCAAGTTCTGTACCGTCAAGCAATTATTTACGTACTTATCATAAGTTACAGGCTAATGTTTTGTGACGTTATCAACCCATTCTTTAAGTGTTACAATCATTGAATTGACACCCCTTTCTCAGAGGTCAAGTGCTTAATTTAACTCTGGGCTGTGAGACACTATGAAGTTGTATTGGTTTTAATTGTAATTCGTAGCACGTTTGGGATGTTTCACTAAATGCTGTTTAAATATCTAATTTAAAATTATTGGCCAAACTCCTATTGAGGCTCACTTGCATTTGTTAGGAACTATATATATTCATTCACAAGGCTTCTACATGAAAATGGATCATGTCCATGTACTCTGACTTTTTGTATTTAACAATTGAGTGGGTGTAGTAATAGTTCCCTGCTACGTTATCTGTGGCAAAACTTCAATCAGAGTTGACTCATAAGTCAGTCAACATTTTTTTAAATGCAGTACAGATTGTTACGGTCTGAAATTTCATGTTCTTGTGTCTATGCTAATAAGTTCAAATCAAAAAGCTTCAAAAACATTTCTGTTTTCAGCAGTACGCCAACTCTATTACAAAATGACTAATATTCCCATATCATGCTGCTAATGGAATAGTTTTCTGCTGGACTCTGCTTAGCTACTGGATTCAGTGTAGATTTCCAATGGACTTGATCCATTCCCACTCTCTAGATGTCCAGTGCACTAAATCAATTTTATTTTACTACTACTGTGCAAATTTCTGTTGTGTATTCAGGTTTTGATTCCAATTTCCATTCAGTAGATTCTTGATCTTGGAACCAAGTTGACTCTGAAAGAATCCATGTAATCCACCCCATTCGCAGGCAGTATGCAAAGTATTATCTCTTGTGCTTTAATCACAGATGGTTGAGTTGTTCTGAAATACCAATGCGGGCTATCATGTAACCTCTCACTTCACATTCAAATGTATCGCTATCAGGAAGCGTAATGTTTTGGAGAAAGCCCTGCTTGTTGGTCACAGCTTCTTTTACATTTGGCAATACAGGAGTTGTAGCTTCATGCAACATTAATGTTTCAAATGGCTTTGCAACTGACTTCCAGCAAGTCATTTTGTTGCAGCTAATATCCATCTTGAATTATATTGACCACGGTTGGCAAGGAACCGGTGCTGAACACATCGAATAGTGTGTGACCATTCACATTCACAATCTTTTGTTCAGGTGAAAGACAATGATTAGATTACAGATTTCGCATGTTTATTTACCTTATGTTTCCAAAATGTTCTCTTTCCCGTGACATTCCACACACATTTCAAATTATTTCTGCAGCTAAATATTTTATAAATAATAAGCAATTTGCTTGAGGCAGAATTGACTGTAACACATTGATTTTGCAATTTGGTTGATTGCTTTTATATTATTAAAGAGTGAGTTGCGGTAGCTGCTATCCTTTCTGACAACACTTGCACCCAAGACAAGCATTACCTCAATCTGTTTATGGTCAATAGAACAAAAAGAGTGGCTCTTCCCTCTGTTATAGACCAAAACCAACGTGAGCTCCCAATCTTAACTCAGATGGTGGTAACAAATATGAATGAGTCACTTAGAATCATAGGAATCTCAGCATAGATTTGGCCCATATACCTGTGCTGATGTCATGTCGAAATTGGGTTCTTCTCCTCGAATGCCATTTCCCTACATTTTAGAGAAATTGCAGATAGTTGAAATATTCTGAAATGTCACAAACTGGTGGAGGCAATGACCTCATGGTTTATTACTCGGCTATTAATCCAGAGACCCAGGTAATATTCCCAGGGACCCGAGTTCGAATCCCACCATGGTTGATGATGGAATTTGAATTCATTTAAAAAATAAACCTGGAATTAAAAGTCTAATGATGACCGTGAATCTATTGTCAATTATCGGAAAAACCTATCTGCTTCATTAATATCCTTCAGGGAAGGAAATCTGGCATGTTTACCTGGACTGGTCTACATGTGATTCCTGACCACAGCAGGTTGACTCTTAACTGCCCTCTGGGCAATTAGGGATGGGCAATAAATGCTGACCTAGCCAGTGAACATCCTCATCCCATGAAGGAATAAAAAAAATCAATTTCACCCTTTTCAGTGTTTTCTTCAACTATTCATATGTCTCTGGATATGTGTGGTACCCTTCCCGAGTGTGAGGGAACCTGAGGAGAGTGAGAAGAATAGAAGCTGCCATACGCCTCTTGTTGTTGCACTCGGGAATTACATGGGGCTACTTAATTGTGGCAAGGATTGCTAGCACATAAAGCTGTTCTAACAGCATCTTTATGATGCTTCCCACTACAGTAAAATGTACCAACATCTCTCGTGTCATTGAGCCCAACAAAGTGTTATTGAGAGAGCTGGCCAAAAGCCCAGTTGAATAGAGAGGTTTTAAAGAGTGACTTGGAGAGGTAGAGGTTCAGAGGGATTGGGGCGGCACGGTGGTTCAGTGGTTAGCACTGCTGCCTCATAGCACCAGGGTCCCAGGTTCGATTCCAGCCTTGGGCAACGATCTGTGTGGAGTTTGCACATTCTCCCCATGTCTGTGTGGGTTTCCTCTGGGTGCTCTGGTTTCCTCCCACAGTCCAAAAATGTGCAGGTCAGGTGTATTGGCCATGGTAAATTATCCATAGTGTTAGGTGCATTAGCCAGAGGGAAATGGGTCTGGGTGGGTTGCTCTTCGGAGGGTCGGTGTGGACTTGTTGGGCCAAAGGGCCTGTTTCCACACTGTAAGGAATCTCATAAAAAAATAAAAATAACAAACAGCTTCTCTCTTTCCTTACGGAACAAACTCTCTGCTTCCTGTTGATTGCTGACACTGTTTTAAAATATAGGCAGTTGTAACTGGTTTGTGGTGGTGAATAATATTTTGAAAAGTATTTGGCCAGAGTTGTGCAGTGCTGATTACTGCTGTGCTGATGATACATACTCCTCAGAACTGAGCTTGATATTCCTTAGTCCTTCTGAAAATAAAGATCATTTTCTCTGTACCCTGGCTAATCTTAACTGTGGGATTAGTTTTTCTTGTCGGTGACAGTTTTCTGTTATGGACTAATTTGTGGGATTGCGTTTTGCTTCTCTCAATCTTACCAACCTGAATAATGTACTAATTAAAAATAGTGACAGGAATTCAACTCTTATTGCATTATATCTTATCATTTGAATGTTTTCTGTTTCTTAGGTATTGTTTTGGTAGCCATCAATCCTTATGAACAGTTACCTATCTATGGAGAAGATATCATCAATGCCTACAGTGGGCAGAACATGGGAGACATGGATCCTCATATCTTTGCTGTGGCTGAGGAGGCATACAAGCAAATGGCGAGGTTTGTGCATGAACCCATTCCTTTCCACGGTGCTGTTAAAGCAGAGGAGTCTCTTTGATGAGATTCCTAAATACTTGGAAGTGTATGGTAAAATAGGGCAAAGTCAGCAGGGTTTCATCAAGGGGAGGTCATGCCTGAATCTGCTAGAATTCTTCGAGGAAGTAACGAGCAGATTAGAGCAAGGAGAGCCAATGGATGTTATCTACCTGGACTTCAAGAAGGCCTTTGACAAGATGCCACACAGGAGGCTACTGAGTAAGATAACGGCCCATGGTGTCAAAGGCCAAGTGCCGGCATGGATGGAAGTTTGGCTGTCTGGCAGAAAGCAGAGAGTGGGGATGAAAGGGTCTTTCTCAGGATGGCAGCTGGTGACAAGTGGTGTTCCACAAGGGTTAGGGTTGGGATCACAACTTTTCACTTGGCACATTAACGATCTAGATGAAGGAACTGAGGGCATTCTGGCTAAGTTTGCAGTCAATACAAAGATAGAAGAACAGAAAGCATTGAGGAGGTGGGGAAGTTGCAGAAAGATTTGAACAGGTTATCAGAGTGGGCAAAGAAGTGGCAGATGGAGTACAAGGTGGGCAAGTGTGAGGTTCTTTGGTAGGAGGAATAGACGCATGGACTTTTTTCTAAATGTGGAGAAAATTCAAAACTCAGTAGTGCAAAGAGATTTGGGAGTTCTAGTCCAGGATTCTCTGAAGGTAAACTTGCAGGTTGAGTCAGTAGTTAGGAAGGCAATGCAATGAGGACATTTATTTTGAGAGGACTTGAATATAAAATCAAGGATGTACTTCTGAGGCTCTATAACACTTTGGTCAGACCACATTTAGAGTATTCTGTGCAGTGTTGGGCCCCATATCTCAGGAAGGATGTATTGGCTCTGGAGCGTGTTCAGAGGAGGTTCACTAGAATGGTCCCAGGAATGAAAAGCTTAACCTATGAGGAATGTTTGAGGACTCGAGGTTAATACTTGATGGAGTTTAGAAAGATGAAGTGGGAGGAAGGGCAGGGGGATCTATTTGAAACATACAGAATACTGAATAGCCTGGACAGAGTAGATGTTGGGAAGATGTTTCCGTTGGGAGGAGAGACTAGGATTTGAGGGCATAGCTTTTGAGTAAAGGGAAGATCTTTTTGAATGGAGATAAGGAGAAACATCTTCAGCCAGAGAATGGTGTATCTATGGAATTCATTGCTGCAGAAGGCCGTGGAGGGCAGGTCATTAAGTATATCTAAAACTGAGATAGATAGGTTCTTGGTTTATCAAGAGGATCAAGGGATATGGGGAGAATGCAGTTGTGAAATGTATCAGCCTTGGTTGAATGGCGGAACAGACTTAATGGACAGAATGGCCTGATCTCTGCTCCTCTGTCTTGTATCTTACATTGTTACAATACACTTGTTTTGAGCTGAAAAAGCATTGCCAGTCAGTTGACCTGTCTGTCAGCCCTTTATGTTTCCTGAATATTTGGATTTTATTTGCTCTGGAGAAAGTCTTGCATTTATATAACGCTTTGCCTGATAGAATGACATCATTATTGCCAATGAATCATTTTTCAAATGCAGTTTGATGTCTAATACATGAATATCAACATGCACTGTGTCCCAACATCTGAGAGAGTGATTGATGCAAAATGATATGGTTTCAGAAGCTACGTTTTTAATAGTTAGCAAGAAAAGAACAACATTCTAGGAAATTAACAAAAAACAGAAACATGCAACTGGATCAAAATCTGGATTCAGGATAACCTGAACCCAGATTACTGTGAAAACCTATTGCTGATTAAATTGTTTAAACTCCTTGTAAAGGCCTGGGGTTTGCAGAACAGAATTATTACATGCATTTTTACACACATTCTATCTGTAGTTCCACTAAATAGCAGTACACAGCCCATACCATCAGGACTGTTGATTGGCTGCATGTATCAGTAGGAGTCTCGATTTCATGGTTGGCTTGAGCAACTTAAAAATGACGAGTTCTTAATTAGAAGGTACACTGCAAGTGCACCAGAGTTTTCTGATGAAGCACTGGAGGTGTTGGTGCTGGTGCAGAATGTGGTGGGGTGGAAAGGCATCTTGTACCTAAAGCAGGACAGGTCACTCTCTTAAGAAACAGTGGGGTGAGCTGTTGGTGGTAGCCAGTCCCAGGAATGTAGTTCCAAGAATAAGGAGGAAAATCAGATTAAAATTGTCAAGGTGAGCAAGTTCAATCTTCAGATGACCTTTTTATAATCCCTGTAGAAACCAGGGAATTTTGAAGAAAAAGGGTGAAATCTCCAAACCACCATCAGAAATAACCAAATGGCTAGATTTCATGTTTCAAGACTTTACTGTAACAAACAAACTAAAATCAACATAAATCAAACATTATACAACAGACCTTAAAAATATCAGGCTAAAGACATACTTTGACATACAAGCCAATGCTATGGGATACCCCTCACAATCCCCTTTTACTATGCAGTACACTTCTGGCAGGTGTATAGTTTCCAAGAACAAGTATGGATTTTTCCCAGCTCTCCAACAGGGTTGCCTGTCCCTAGTGTGCTAAATTGATGTCCTTCAAAAGTTATTTTGAACTCTGCCTGAGTCTTCGAGAAGAGACTTGCATCAGCAAAGCCTGCCTCTGTGATGCCGTGTCTTTTTAAATCTCCAAACATCCTTCAGTTACGTTGAATAAAATTCATTCTCATAAACATCCTGCTTCTCCACTTTGGTCTCTGCCCTGTGCTTCTGCCTGTGCAAAAGCAGCTGTCCCCTTTCTGTGAGTTACTGTGTAATGGTGTGAAAACTATCACTTGGTTTCAATAGGATTTCTGTCGGAATTTCACTGCCATGGCAACCAGGCCATATTAGGCCTGCCTCCAAGCTGGAGTGCTTGTGTAATGTTAAAAATCACACAACACCAGGTTATAGTCCAACAGGTTTAATTGGAAGCACACTAGCTTTCGGAGCGACGCTCCTTCATCAGGTGGCGACAGCGCTCTGAAAGCTGGTGTGCTTCCAATTAAACCTGTTGGACTATAACCTGGTGTTGTGTGGTTTTTAACTTTGTACACCCCAGTCCAACACTGGCATCTCTAAATCATGTGTAATGTTACTTTACCTTTAAAGGAGACATTTTAAAACAGTTGTCCTGTAGGGTTCGTCAACAAACACTGAACACTGGAGAAGCTCTGCAGGTCTGGCAACATTTGTTTCCTGTTCTGAAGATGGATCTACTGGATTTCCAATATTAACTCTGTTTCTCTCTCCACCGATGCTGCCTGACTTGCTGAGTTCCTCCAGCATTTTCCATGCTTGTTTCAGATTTCCACTGTCTGCAGTATTTTGCTTTTGTTTGAGTCTGTAACATTCATCATTCATCCTCCTAACTTCACTACCAGTCTTATCCATTAGTCAAATTGCTATCCCTTTAACACCTACCTACTAGCGATCTCTGTCAATTGGTGTTCAACTCTAAAGTTCACCACATTCATCAATTCCCCAGACTGGCAACATCTCCCAAATATATTGCAGGATACATACTGGTGTATTTTGCTGCCGCTGACAGTATGGGATAGTGCAGAATTAGTAGCAGAAGGATAGATGTGTCTCCAATGAGACCATCCTGGAGTTGTCTTGGGAAGGGCCATCACTGAGGACATGGCCCACCCTCTGTGCCATTTTGAGTCAAAGAAAAGAACAAAGAATATTGCAGCCCAGGAACAGGCCCTTCGGCCTTCCATCCCTACCCCAACGCATTTTGCCCTTCCATGTTAAAATTGTCTTCACTTACATGATCCGTTTCCCTTATTCCCTTCCTATTCATATATTCATCCAGGTGCTTCTTGAATGCTGCTGTTGTGTTTGCTTCCATCACCACCTCTGGCAGTGTGTTCCAGGCACTCACCACCCTTTGTGTGAAAAACAAGCCTCACACAAACCCCCCGTGACCGCCAAACCCCCCCCCCCCCCCCCACACCCCCACCACCCCAGCCAACCTTGTGAGATGTGCCAGTGCAGATGAAGAGTCACAGTCTTACATTGCAGACACCAGCTTTGACTCTTACGTCACATGTATTTTCGAAGTTAAGTAAATGGAGGGATCTGCGTGTCGGGGTGAGGGACAATGAAAGATAATGCCACCACCAGCTGCCTGGAGGGTGAGGTCACATATTCCTTCCACTGTGGGTCACTCAAGTGAAGAGTTTCATTGCTCTCTGTGTGTTTCCTGCCAGACATATGCACCTTGCCTAGGACTCCCTTTTATGTGACTGTGTCTTACCCAGTTTAAATCTCGGTTTCTTAGACATTTGACTAAATGTTGTTAAACTACTATTTGTTTTATTTACCTCAGGAAAGTATTGGAAGGTGTTATTAACAGTGCTTTTAAACAGCACCTGCTCCGTGATGCCCAGTTTGGGTTCCACTAGGGCCACTCGGCTCCTGATCTCATTACAGCTTTGGTTCAAATGTGGACAAAAGAGCTGATTTCCAGAGGGGAGGGGAGAGTGATAGTTCTTGACATTAAGGCTGCATTCAACTAAGTGTGGCATCAAGGAGCCTTAGCAATACTGGAAACAATGGATATCTGGGGAGGGGGGTGGGGGCAAACTCTCCACTGGTTGGAGTCTTAGCTGGCACATAGGAAAATGGTTGTGGTTGTGGGAGGTCATTCATCTCAGCTCCAGGACATCTCTGCAGGAGTTCCGCAAGATAGTGTCCTCAGCCCGACCATCTTCAACTGCTTCATCAATGACCTTCCCTCCATCATAAGGTCAGAAGTGGGGATGTTTTGCCGATGATTGCACAATGGTCAGCACCATTCACAACTCTTCAGATACTGAAGCAGTCCATGTTTAAATGCAACCCGTTCTGGACAATATCCAGGCTTGAACTGACAAGTGGCAGTTAATAGTCATGCCACACAAATGCCAGTCTATGACCATCACCATTATGAGACAATCTAACTATCTCCCCTTAACATTCAATATTGTTATCATTGCTGAATCCCCCACTATCAATATCCTGGGGTTACCATTGACCATAAATTCAACTGGACTTGCCACATAAACACAGGCTACAAGAGCAGGTCAGAGATAAGGAATATTGTGGCGAGGGAATTCCTCTCCTGACTCCCTAAAACCTGTCCATCATTTACCAGGCACAAGTCAGGAGTGTGGTGCATTACTCCCCACTTGTCTGGATGAGTGCAGCTGAAATAACACTTGAGAAGCTTGACACCATCCAGAACAAAGCAGCCCACTTGACAGCAACACATCCATAAACATCAAGTCCGTCCATCACCGACACTCAGTAGCAGCATTGTATACCGTCTACAAGATGCGCTGCAGAAATTCACCACAAATCCTTCGACAGCATCTTCCAAACGCACAACCGCTTCCACCTAGAAGGTCAAGGACCGCAGATACATGGCAATACCACTACCTGCATGTTCCCTTCCAAGTCACTCACCATCCTGACTTGGAAATATATCGCCTTTCCTTCACTGGTGTTAGGTCAAAATCCTGATGATTCCCTCTCTGATGGCATTGTAGGTCAACGGACAGCATGTAGACTGCAGCAGTTTCACGAAGGCAGCTCACCACCATCTTCTAAAGGACAAAAAAACCTCAGGACATGCAATAAATGCTGGCCATCCAACAACACCCATATCCAAAAATGAATGATATAAATGTATCTAAAATTTTTGGTTGGATTTGTGGAGGTGGATTAGTTGCTTCTCCGCTGCTTTGTTTATCATATTCAGCTTTGTGCTTTGACAGTTTTTAAAACTTTTGAGAACTGTGCATTATTGAAAGAATCAAAAAAAATGTATGGGTAACACATTCGCAGAAGTGGTTGCTTGATTCTCTAAGTCTCGAGTGCTGAATTATAGAATAGAAATAAATTATAATGGGTCTTAGGACATTTATTTATAGCAATCCTGAAATGAACAAAAATATCTAATAATCCTTTTCAGCATCTCATTAACTACTGCAGTTGGAGGAAAAGGCAGAGACAGCTGCTGTAAGATGGGTGGCTGTGGGACTGGAACATTAACACACCCCTAGTCTTAATTAGCCTCATTAACATGGGCTTGCATGCTTTATTCATTGATGCTTATCTTAATATATTGTTTTCTTTCTTAAAAAATAAAAAAAGTTTCAATTACCATTCTATTTGTTCCATTTTAATTTCATCAACCTATGTTAACTTGCACTCTGCTATATTTGGAATATAGATGCCTTTTGAACTAATTTCCAAACGTCTGACTGTGAATCATTTGAAACTCATTATTTCAGTATGTAACTAGCTGGTGAAAACAATTTGATAATCACGTTTTGTAGTCTGTAGTATCATCGTCCTTATGCAACCAGAAATTAATTGGATTTATGGTCTAAATAGATGGCTGTTGATTTACTTTTAATTTTTGAGAGAAGTAATGTCGCTTTTTAACCATCTATTCAGCCAAGCTATGGAAAGTCAGTTTTAACTTATGAAGATATATCTCTGATTGAAAAGAGTTGTTGTGCTTTTTTTTTGTTTAATATTTAAACAGTTGAAGATTAGCTGTTTCAGAAGCTAAATACTGCGGATGCTGGAAATTTGTAATTAAAATGGAAAATGCTGGAAAATCTTTGCAGATCTAGCAGGATCTGTGGAGAGAGAAACAAAATATATCAGGTTATGACCTGAAGGGTTAGCTGTTGTAAACTTGTTCACCATCCTACGCACAAAGTCAGTTCCAGTTCTCTCAATATGAAATGTTGAAAAGAGCAAGTATGCCTTTTTCGCTCCAGTTAACATAAACACAGTTAATGTGACATAGAGTTGGGAGTCTGTGCTGTCTGTTCTATTATGAAGGCTGTCTGTTTCCACCTCAGTCACCTTCATCCCTGCCTCATCTCATCTGCTTGAACCCTCATACACTTACCTGTGGACTTGACTATTCTGAGACAGTCTCAGAGAACATTCTCCACTCTCCTCAATGTAAACTTGAGATTATCATAAAGCCTGCTGCTTATATCCTAATTTTCACCAAGTCTTATTTGGCCATTGACCCTGTCTTCTGGTTATTGATTAACCACCAAGAGAAAATCTTACCAGTTCACTTGACGTTCAGTGGCATCACCAGCATACACTTCCCTGCTATCATTACCCTGGGAATTACCACTGATTAGATATTGAACTGAACCAACCATGCAAATATGGCAAGTAATACAGAGGCCGGCAGTTCCATTCACTTCCTGACTCCATAGAGTGAGACTAAAAAGATATTTGAAAATAACAGTAAGAATTGGAAAAAATAGAATTTTTAAAACAAATTCCATCAAAATGAAGGTGTCTCTGGCCAAGCCAGCATATATTGCCCATCTCTAATTGGCCTTGAGCAGGTGATGGGGAGCTTCCTTCTTAAACTGCAGGTGTCCATAGAATATACATACCCACAGTGCTGTCAGGAAGGGTCTTTGACCCAGCCACCATGAAGGAATGGCAATATACTTCCGAATCTAGATGGTGTGAGGCTAAGAGTGGAATTTAAAGTTGGTTGTACGGTGTTTCCATGTATTTACTGCCCTGTCCTGTGGTAGAGGTTACAGGTTTGGAAGTTGCTGTCAAAGGAATCTTGATGGGCTACTGCAATGTATCTTGCAAATGACACATCCTACTACTACAGTGCATTAATGGAAGAAGGGAATGTTAAAGGTGATGCCTCCAGACCCCTGGCAAGGGAATGTTTACACTGGTAATGGGAAAAAACACTTTTACTCGTTGACATAGTTTAACGTATATTCACTCTGTGTATTGTGGTGATTCAAAACATAACTTTCCTTTCTTCTTCTTTTCATCTATTGCTGATGACTTATTCCCAAACATACTCTTGCAGACAGACTACGGTTCGATTTATAGTCCTGTCAATCCCTCTGTTGCGTTAGTTTTGCAGCTGGCTCTCAGTTCCTGTTGCCTCATTGTCTCGTACTACTGAGCTGATCAATGTGAAGGTATCGCATTGGCATGCTGTTTATGTAAGTGGTGTGAGGGCTCTCCTGGTGGATGAGCATGAGCTGTCTGACTTTCTGTTCACTGATTCTTCAGCAATAAACTACAAAAAATTCTGATTGATCTCTTTATTTGAATAGTTTCATGGCAAATATATCCACGCTCCTAGAGAGGAAGGCGATCACTCAGCTGATGGATAGAGCGCTCTGCCTCTGTTGCAAGTTTGTTTTAAAGCTCTAGTAAGGAATTGGCTTGTTTCTGCTTTATATTTTGTATTAAAACTACGCAACAAAGCGAGCTGCTGCCGCTCTGTGATGAAGTGTTTCGTGTACCACTTGAGTCACCCTGCACCCTATTTCCATATTGGGTTCCTCCAGCCATGTTGCCCTAAATCAGTGCTTTTATAAGAACTGTTTTGATGCTTTATATCACTGATCATCCCTTTCCTCACACTAAACTTCTAGCTGGATATTTCAATCAAATGGTGTGATACTGTAACCTCCAGAACTTTAATAACTTATTGAAAGAACCAGCAATCACTCTTTCTGGAATAAACGTGTTTCCTGGTAGAACGGGAGAAGGAATTGAAAGTAATATGCCAATTATTCATGCCTGGGAAAATGAGAAGTCTAAACTATGTAAACAAACTGCTTTAGCAACTGCTTGATAACTGGCTGCCTTATTGCCACACGGACAGATGATTGGTCTGCAGAAGAATCGAAGGAGGTAATGGCAGGGCAGGCTGTGTTTTGAACAGACCATTTAACACTGAATGTAACAAGGAACACAGAAGCTACCCCAATAAGAAGGCAAGCTACAGACTTGATGGCTCCAGAACTGCTGTGGATGGCGGGATTGGATCATCAATAATGTCACATCATAAACTTCACAGACCGAAAACTCTTCAAGAATTCAGCTTTGGGATTCTTTGGCAGCAGACCTCTGGAGGACTACGTTGCACAAGAATTGGACCTGTACATAGATGCAGTTCGAGTGCATGGTGCTGGAAAAGCACAGCGGGTCAGGTAGCACTTTAGGAGCAGGAGAATCAAAATTTCAGGCATAAGCCCTTCATCAGTTTCCTGATTCTCCTGCTCCTCAGATGCTGCCTGACCTGCTGTGCTTTTCCAGCACCACACTCTCGACTCTGATCTCCAGCATCTGCAGTCCTCACTTTCTCCATAGGCAGACGTGGTTGGTTGGAATCATAGCTAAATTTCACCATTAATTGGGTAATAGTGAAGTTGGATTTTGAGGCTTAACTGGCTTATGTGAGGGGTCTTACTTTAGTTTCTATACGCAGGAAAGTTTAAATAATTGTTTCAGTATTTGATTGTCTGTGAGATTTGTTAATAAGTAGCTGAATTAAAGGTAATTTACAAACACCAATAGTTTTTAATCACAAGTTAGAAAATTGCTTTGCCCAGCACCATGCCCTTCTTACGTACTGTGTTTGGACTGTGTACAGCAATCAAATCATTTATTTGCTAATTACTCATCTGTGGTCACTGCCACAGTCTGTTCAAATCACATGATTAGATTAGATTACTTACTGTGTGGAAACAGGCCCTTCGGCCCAACAAGTCCACACTGACCCGCCGGAGCACAACCCACCCATACCCCTACATTTGCCCCTTACCTAACACTATGGGCAATTTAGCATGGCCAATTCCCCTGACCTGCACATCTTTGGACTGTGGGAGGAAACCGAAACACCCGGAGGAAACCCACACAGACACGGGGAGAATGTGCAAACTCCACACAGTCAGAGGCCTGAGGCGGGAATTGAACCAGGGTTTCTGGCACTGTGAGGCAGCAATGCTAACCACTGTGCCACCGTGCCACCCACTGTGTGCTCTCCAAATCTCGCTACCCCTAAGACATTGAAGATCTGGTGGGATATTCTCTGGAACGGTCATGCCCGTGGGTGCAAGAGGATCTGTGGTCCTGCTTCTCGCTGAAACAAAACTGAAAGGAGAGATGCAGCACCAGACGCAGAAAGGTGCGAGAGCAACAGAAACAAGAAAGGACGATTAAAAAAGTAAGGAGAGAGTGAGTGAGAGAAAAGGATAAGTGGAAAAAAACAGAGGGGTATCCAATGTTTATGAAATGCCATGTCTACATTTTTGATGCCCCAAATCGATTCCTATCCAAAGAAAGAATTTAGAAGTACGGGCACTCACTATCGCAGAGAAACAGCAAGATCCCGTAAACATTTATCATGGAAAATCTGTTTTTTGAAAGAGCTTTTGAAGAATTAAAAGTTTGGTCAGAAACAAATGCATCTTTGAATATTAACGTGGTATTTTTGATGCCGAGCTGAATTATCAACAAAAATACATAAGAGAACAGAGAGAGAGAGAGAGAGAGCATCCGAATGATTAGTTCAGGAAATGTTATTTTCAGTCTTTCATGGAAGGTAGGCATCACCGGCAAAGCCAGCATTTGTTGCCTCTTCCTAACTGCCCTTTGAGTAGCTTGCTTGTGCTGTCTGAGAGAGCAGGTGGAAGGTCGAGTCAACCACATCGTTTTGTCTCTGCAGTCACGGATAAGCCAGACTGGATAAAGGTGGCAGATTCCCTCCCTTAAATCTGCCCAATGGGATTTTACAAGTCGATGGTAGTTTCACGGTCGCCATGCCTGCAACCTGCTTTATATTTCAGATTTCTGAGTTGGAGCTGTCGTTATTTCCAGGCGCTGGTTGATGCTCGGTCTCCGATGTGAGGTTTATTTGTGCGCTCCTGCTGTCTGGCGAGGGACATGATACTGGGTGTGCGTCCAGAGTCCTAGTTGTCCCCACCTCCCACCATTCAAGTTTTGTATCCCTGGGTGAGACCAAAAGACCAACCTGTGCTTTTTATGTTTTAAATTTGTCTTTGCTTTGCTTTGAACTTGTAACACTGTCAGATTTGCAAACCTTGCTTCAACTTTCATGATTGAAACTGCCTCATTTATTGTCTTGTATATCTCAAAAGGTTACATCTGACCCAGCTTCTTTCAAGCCTGTAAGCTCACACTTATCTAAAATTGTTTTCTCTGGAGTCAGATTTTGGGTATTTGTAGCACATTGCCACCTCAATTGTTGGAACCACTTGCTCTACGTAAAGCCTATGAAACCCCTGAACCAATGGATGAATTATTCCATGAAAATTAAAAATAGCACAGCGCGAAAAATGCTGCAGCTAGGCAGACTAGGGACCATCAGTCTATCTTATTACCTACTATTTACAGATAGAAAGAAGTCAAAAGCCACTGCCTCCAATATTTAAGTCTGATTTTCCGCTCACTCCTGGTCAGCCCAGGAAATTTCTAACAAATTATTTCAGATTGGCACAGGGGGTTTGGTTTGGATTGCATTGTCAGGGAGTTGACTTCCACTGGAATTGATTTTGAGAAAAATGCAGCTACTTGCAGTCCTGATGACCTTTTGACCTTGCTTTGAAAGCATCGCGTGGGCCTGGCCTCTGATAAGAAAGTGCTGAAAGCCTGAGTACAAACGGGTTCCTGTCCTGGAGGAGGACTTGCTAATGTTAAAATAGATGTGTATGTTTTTAGCATGGGAGGAGACCATTAGGCCTTCCTGTCTGCACTGAGTTTAAACTGCTCTTGTAAGCTGGTTGTATACACAGACAGAGCCACAGGCCCCCCCCTCTCTGTCTCTGTCTGTCTCTCTCTCTCTCTCATACGCATGATCAGTTTGAATCTTTAGATACCAACACCATTTTGAATTGTGCAGTAATGTTACTCACCACTAGAGCACAGAACTGTACCACACAGGAACGCACTCTACAGCCCACCATATCTGTGTTGATTATGATGCCGTTTTAAACTAACCCCATCTGCCAGCACATGGTCCACATTCCTCTATTCCTTACCTGATCATGTGTCTATCTAAACACCCCTCAAGCTTTGTTCTTGTACCTGCTTCTGCCGTCTCCACGGGCAGCATGTTCCAGGTACTGACTACCTGCTGTTTTAAAAAAAAACCTTGCACATCTTCTTTAAACTGTTCCCCTCGCACCATAAACAGATGCCGCCTAGTATCTAGCATTTTTCACCTGGGAAAAAGACTCCAAATATCCTGATGCTTCCAGCCTCATTCCTGATGTTGGACTTTTGTCTGAAATGTCAATTTTCCTGCTCCTCAGATGCTGCCTGGCCTGTGCTGTTCCAGCACCACACTCTTCACTCCAAATATCCACCATTTCTATGCACCTCATAATTTTGTAAACTTCTATCAGGTCACCCCTCAGCCTCCAACACTGCAACAAAAACAATCAAAAGTTTGTCCAATCTCTATATAAAGCTAATATACTCTAATCCAGGCAACATCCTGGTAAATCTCTTCTGCACCATCTTCAAAGCCTCCATATCCTTGCTAAAGCATGGTGACCAGAACTACACGCAATACTCCGAATGTGGCCGAAACAAAGGCTGATACAGCTGCAACACAACTTGACATCTTTTATATTCAATGCTCCGACCAATGGAGGCAAGCATGTTGGATGCCTTCTTTACCACCTTCTCCTCCACTTGTGTTGCCACTTTCAGGGATCTTTGGTCTTGGACTCCTCTGTATATCAATGCTCCGAAGGGTTCAGCCAGTTACAGTATAATTTCCTCTTGTATTTGAACTTCCATGTTACATCATCTCACACTTGTCCATATTAAACTCCATCTGCCAATTTTCCACCCAATTTCCCAACTCATCTATATTTTGCTGCATCCTTTGATATCTTTCCTCACTGAACACCGACACAAATTACCCATTAAAGGCCTCGCCCATGTCCTCTGACTCCACACACAATTTCCCTCCTTTCTCCTTGAGTGTATCTACCCTTTCTCCAGTTATCCTCTTGCACCTAATATATGTTTAAAATGCCTTGAGATTCTCTATAATCCTAATTCCCAAAGTCATTTCATAACCTTTTCTAGTCACCCTAAGTTCTTAAAGTTCTTTTTTAAATTAACTTATGGAATGTAGGTATCTCTGGCTGGGTGGGCCAGCATTTATTGTCCATCTCTAATTGTCCAGAGGGCAGTTAAGACTCAACCACATTGCTGTGGGTCTGGAGTCACATGTAGGTCAGACTAGGTAATGATGTCAGATTTCCTTCCCTAATGGACACTAGGAGCCAGATGAGGTTTACTGATCATCGACAATGCCTTCATGGTCATCATTAGAATCTGGATTCCAGATTCTTTATTGAAATCAAATTCCACCAGCTACTGTGGTGGAATTTGAGCTAAGATCCCAGAATATGAGCTGGGTTGTTGGATTAACGATAATATCACTAGGCCACTGCCTCCCCTCCTCTTGTGGCAAAACACCAGAGATTCTCAATGATCTTCGTGTAGGAAAAGATTTCTTCCACTGTTTATTCTGGACTTTCAGTCTTGTGTTCTGGGAAGAGGCTGGACTGTTGGCAAAGCATGCGCACCGACTGCATCTCTACCAATCTTGCAAGCTTCAAAATGAGACTGATTATTACAACAAGTCATCAGGAGCTGGATGTTCCAAACAACTGTTCGCTACAGATAAAAGAACAGCAGGAAACTACTGCAGTGATTTGTAAATGGAAACACAGCCATTGGTATTAACTGTAGCTGTTTTTCCTTCCCTTGTTTTGGGAGCTAATGGAACTGGCTGACTCTACACTTCAGGAGGTGCAGACTTTGTTAGTGGAACATTTCTGATGCCATTCATTGTGTCGTGCCTGGCAGTGATGTGCAGTTATTTCAAAATGAGCTGTTTCATGCCCGTTTCATCAAGGGTAAAGGCTGATTAAGCTCCCTTTTTGGACGCTGAATATTTGCAATCTTATGTTTGCATTGTTTTAGTTGCTAGAATATCATCAGCTCTATTCAATCTAACAAACCTTAGAGAATTGAGTTAAAACCAATTCAGGTGAGTGTTTTTATTTGGTGTATGGCAGCAATACCATGGACATTGAAGTTACTAGTTAGTACAGATCATACTAGAAACACGCTAAGGCTATTTTCTACGTTGATATGTAAGTTAATCCTTATATTTGATTGCCACAATGTTTGGGTTTGATGCTTTTAATAAATCATTTTGCCCCGAACAGCACTTTCCAGGAGTGCACCTCATTTTCTACATACTCAGCGTCTTCCAAGCATTGGCATTGTATTGGCAGCACAGAACCAGGCTGTTAAAGCCAACAGCTCTTCACTGGGTTTGTCATCCAGGAGTGCTACCTCCCATGTTCTGTAATAAACCTCATCAGGTTATCCCTCAGTTGGCTGCTTTATGTTTTCACGTTGGCAACTTTTGCAAGTATTACAAGACTATCTGAAGTTAATAATTAGTTTAACTTTCCCACAGTGCTGGCTAAAATATCAGAAGTGAGTGCTGCACTCTGGTAAATAGTTTTATTCTTAAACTGCCTGAAGGTAGTTAAAAATCACACAATACCAGGTTATAGTACAATTGATGTCACAAGGAATTAAGGGCTACGAAGAGAATGTGGGTAAGTGGAGTTGAAATGCCCATCAGCCATGATTAAATGGCGGAGTGGACTCGATGGGCCGAATGGCCTTACTTTCACTCCTATATCTTATGGTCTTAACAGGTTTATTTGGAAGCACTACCTTTCAGAGTGCCGCTTCTTCATCAGTAGCGCTACGAAAGCTAGTGCTGCCAAATAAAGCTGTTGGATTGTAACCTGGTGTTGTGTGACTTTTAACTTTGTCCACCCCAGTCCAATACCAGCATCTCCAAATCATGGCTGAGGATATTGGTCCCTTTGGAGCAGCTAAAGTCCCTTTCAAAGTTATTTGATGATGGGCTCTTGAAAGTTAACCACAAATTGGACTTGATGCTTAGGCTGAGTCCTTTCACAATTCTGAGTTAATGAATGGGGAAAGTGGGAGAGAGGATCATTTTAATTATGAGTAGCAAAAATGACAAACAGTATTTATTTAGCAACCGTGTCATCACAGTGCCAGTGTTGGAACAGTGGACTGCTCCTTTTCTAGTCTCACTCCTCCACTGGTCAGAACAAAGTTTGAATTTAAGAGACAGCGATGTTGTCAATTGTATCACTATTACTTTAGTTCAGTATTAGAAACAAGTCCGCCAGGTTTCTTCACTAATAATAAGCAGCTTCTTACAAACAAACTTTTGTTAAGCTATCACAAATCTCGAGGGGAGCAAATGTTCTCCCCAGTGTTATCCTAAAAGTTTAAAATAAGTGCATAAGGCTTCCCCAGTTTACCTGATTTTTCCTGGTCTAGCGGGTTTTCAGACTCTGATTGATGAAAAACATTGCCCAGGTTTCTGTACATAGTAAAAGTTACTATTTAAGCATAATTAGACTCTTCCTACAAGAAAACAATTACACACAGTCAGCATAAGTGCTATAAATTGAATCTTTAATCTCTCTCTTACTTATGCACACACTCTCACTGTCTCTCGCACACACTCCCTCTCACTGTCTCTGTCTCTCTCGCATTTTCTCTCTCTGTCACACACAAAGACGCACATTCATGTACGTGCGTGCACACTGAATAACAACTTACAGATAGAGAAAGGCTGGGAGGCAGTTCAATGGTTCCTGTTCATTGGTTCTAATATGATTCTTATACTGGTGAGAAAGTTGCTTTCCGGTTATCTTTTCCCCATGCTTCTATTGGTTTACAAGAGACACAAGGTAGCTGGGTCACTCGTAAAAGAATTCTGACATAGCAATTAAAAGTCACAGCTTCCAAAAGCACCTGGTGGGCCACATTTGTTACTTGTTATTTGTTTAAATAATTCATTGGGTGATTTGGTTACAGTTCTTCAAAATTTCTATTAAACTGAAAGTGGAGTTCTTCCCCAGTGGCAAACGGGGATCAGGACAGAAAAAGGTGGAAACTAATGTTTGTGCTAAACTACAGAAAAAAAACTTCCAAAAAACCCTCGTAAATCTCTGACAGTTTTTCACCGCTGAATTGAATGTATGAATTATTGGTGTATGAAACAGCCAGAACTAATTCCAATTATATCTCAGCAAACTTGAAGCTGTTAAACTTGGCTCCCACCAAATGCTCTGTACCTATGCCCCTGACTTCATCTACTCCCTAACTGCCAAGTCAGGCTGAATCTAATTGAGTGCACCACCATTGGTTCTCTGTGTGACCTTGAGTTGCACTCCATATTCCAGTCTCCCATCCAGGCATGTTATAACAAATCTCTGGAACGTAGACCTCCTGATTCAGAGATAGAGACATTACTACAGCACTGCAAGAGCCCTTCTGTTCTCCCATACATCAAGTATATTCACTGCACCATTGCATAATGGAGTGTCAGCCATCTTCTGGCAAATCTCCAGAAATCTGTTCCCATTCCCCTTGCTTGAAATCTGAATTCTTATCTTCAAATCTCTTTGTGTATTTAATTGCTCTTTCTGTCATTTCTCTTACCTCTGTTAGTGCTTGAAACATTTAACTTGAATAAAAGTGTTATATCAATGTAAGTTGGTTGCAGAAGTAGTGTGTAGGAGAATGGGGTGGGGAATGGGGCATGATGCCTGTTCTATAAGGCATTGGATGTTTTCCCGTTTGTACTTTGCAGTCAATTTATTCACCTTCCTTTCATTTTTCCATCATACAAATTCAGTATGAACAGAAGCATTTGGAACTGGTTCTGAATTTCCTGTGGTATAGGAGAACTGCAGTTAGCTCTTGGAAACAATATCCTCACACAGGAAAAGTGAACCAAAGGCACACCGACCTTCATCTTGTCATACGTAATAGGTCTTGGAGTAAAGCCCCCAATCTTTCCTCTTGATACCAAAAACCTTTAACATTTTTACAGTGCACTAAACCATTTTAATAAGACCCCCATCACCATGATGGATATTGTTTCCAATCAACACCACTTTGTTCTGTAGTGTAAGTTAATATGACCAGTTGAAATGTGACATTCTTGCATTTGTCCTGATGAATGCAAGTTGAAAAACTTTGGATATATATCTATCTTTTTGACAAGATTCAAGTTCTCTACTATCAAGGGACTGATATTCTCCTCTGGTTAACTGGGTAAGTCCCAGCAGTGTCTTGGCTGGTGTTGGTCACCCTCACTTGCTGCTTTCTCAGCTATGTTGTCAATGTTCTATCGTAAATAAAGAGTGTGATTCTATGTCCCTTTTTTAATATCATTTACACTTTTGAGAAGGCACACCTCTCTTGCTTTACTAACTGATCACTATACAACAGTTTATAATCTGTATTTCAGAGATGAACGGAATCAATCAATCATTGTTAGCGGAGAGTCTGGAGCAGGGAAGACTGTCTCAGCTAAATATGCCATGCGATACTTTGCGACAGTCAGCGGTTCTGCCAGTGAGACTAATGTAGAAGAGAAGGTCCTGGCTTCAAACCCCATCATGGAGGTGAGATTGATGACAAAGAGGCAATTTAACTAATGGCTAAATTAGTCGCTGCTTTCCTAATGGTTAAATCTGAAATATGCTGTAATAGTTCAAGGGTCATTGAGAGGATATGTTTGATAAGAGTCAAGAAAAACATTGGTTAGGCCACTTTTGGGATAATGCGTGCAATTCTGGTCTCCTTCCTATTAGAAGGATGTTGTGAAACTTGAAAGGGTTCAGAAAAGATTTACAAGGATGTTGCCAGGGTTGGAGGGTTTGAGTGAGAGGGAGAGGCTGAATAGCTGGGGCTGTTTTCCCTGGAGCATTGAATGCGGAGGAGTGATGTCATAGAGGTTTATAAAATCATGAGGGGCATGGATAGGGTAAATAGACAAGGTCTTTTCCCTGGTGTGGGGGAGTCCTGAACCAGAGGGCATTGGTTTAGAGTGAGAGGGGAAAGATATAAAAGAGACCGAAGGGGCAACTTTTTCACACAGAGGGTGCATGTATGGAATGAGCTGCCAGAGGAAGTGGTGGAGGCTGGTACAATTACAACATTTAACAGACACCTGGATGGGTATATGAATAGGAAGGGTTTAGTGGGATTAGCTTAGATTAGGTTCTCTACAGTGCAGAAACTGGCCCTTCGGCCCAACCAGTCCACACCAAACCTCTGAAGAGTAATCCATCCAGACACATTTCCCTCTGACTAATGCACCTCGCACTACGGGCAATTTAGCATGGCCAATTCACCTAACCTGCACATCTTTGGTTAGGTTGGGATATCTGGCCGCCATGGAAAAGTTCGTCCAAAGGGTCTGTTTCCGTGCTGTACATCCCTTTGACTCTATGACTCTTATAAAATCTAAGCTGAATTGTCACTTGCTTTAGGTTGAAAAAGAATTTCTCTTTAAATATGGTGTGAATGAATTTATTCATTTCAGTTTACTTCATGTTACCTGAAAGATTAAAAATTTTCTTGAATATGTTTGATAGGATTACATGTAAACTTAAGTATATTGTTTGTGTTGTTCACACTATCTGAATTGGACACAGCTAACATGGACCCATGATATAAAAGCAGAACATACTTGAAATGCCTTTGCAGTTGATGTAGGTTGATGTGTAAGTTGTGACAACTTAGTCATTTTCCTTTGTAAGTTTTCTTGATGGAGTCATTAATAAGGTGGAGTGGTCAAATATATGTTCTTCACCATCTAGTGGAGATTGTAGTTCATCTGTCTCCAAAAGTCATTTGAACTTATCCCACCTTAGTTTGTCTAAAGTTGTTGAACTGCCAGGAGCAGCTGCTTTGAACACGATGCTACAAGGTGGTGGTGTTAGCAGCAATATTGTATCACATTGACTCTGTTACTAATAGAGCAAATGGTTTTGCCTTGATTTGTTGAATTTTATGAACTTGACTGCTGTTTTTAAAGAGAATTCCCCTGGACAATTTTCAAAGGGTGATCATTTGAAAACTTTGATATGCTCGAGCAAATCTTTAGGATTGCAAACTTTCTTTGATCTTGGAAAGAGGCAGATTACATTGACACTCATATAATGAGCATACAAGATCCGCGGGTATTTGTTTCGCTTTTATCTGTGTGTTTTAACCGCTTCCTTGTTAGAAAGGCAGATTCCACAACTCCATTTGGACCTTAAATACAGCACACCAACATTTGACCAAGGCCTGGCTAGTTTTTCGAAGAGATTCTTAATTCTTCCTGAAGTGCTGAGAGAAGACAAATGCCAACAAAGAAGAAAACTGATTGGAAATATCAAACTCCTCTCAGCTGCTTGGCTAAAGATGATAGAAATCATTGGAAGAGATTGGGAACTTTTCAGAATGGGGAGCAAAATTAATTCCCCCTCATGAGGGACTCACGCCGTGTTAGAATGAACTGCATGGATCCACAAGGCTTCTCCAGGAATGGAATACTATCTAGTTTAACTGCAAGTCCTGATTGCGCGGCTGAAGTTGGAATGATTGCAGCATGGATTTGTTGAGGTTATTGTACATCCAGTTTAGTTGGAAATTGCAGAGAATGGTGTGTACCCCGTGACGCAATGATGCGTGCACCTATTGGACTTCGAATTGTATGATGAAGCAGTTGTTTACACAATGACTATGACATTGACTATCTTTAGAACAAGAAGAACATCCATCAATGGCTTGGTCACCCTCTTAAATTTAACTCTTGGGTGTCATTTTTAAATTTCACCATTGAAACGTTAATGTAAATCTTTCTTTTGCAATTGATGATATTTCTGGAAAACGAGAACTGACATTTTTCTAAACTTTAGCCTGTCCCCTGGTGCAAGTTACATCGCACCAAAGAAAATTATGTGGGAGTTGCCCTCTGTCACCGACAGGCTGTTAGCTAGTTAACTGTTAACAACAGGGGAGTACTGTGGCTCAGTGGTTAGCACTGCTGCCTCACAGCGCCAGGGACCCGGATTCAGTTCTCACCGCAGGGCGACTGTGTGGAGTTTTCACATTCTCCCCATTTCTGTGTGGGTTTCCTCCGGGTGCTCCGATTTCCTCCCACAATCCAAAAGATGTGCCGGTCAGGTGCATTGCTCATGCTAAATTGACCGTAGTGTTAAGTGCATTAGTCAGGGGTAAATAAAGGATAGTGGAATGGGTCTGGGTGGGTTACTCTTCGGAAGGTCAGTGTGGACTTGTTGGGCCAAATGGCCTGTTTCCATACTGCAGGGAGTCTAATCTAATATAGTTTTGTTCCTCTTCATTATGTTGGCTTATTAGTTAATCCACGCTTTGTGATGTGACTGGCAGAATGGCAACTGGTAAGATGTAATTTTGCAGATGGTATTTCAGCTCATTGCAGGCTGGAAGATATGAATATTCCCTTGAGCAGAAGGGAAAATGGAAGCCCAATTTAGGATCTTTGACCTTTGGAAGAGTTGCATTATATTTTCAATGGAAACAATCATAGTTAAAAACTGTTATGGTTAGACACCTTAAGGAATTTTGTAACTTCTCAATCAACATTTCTTCAAAAACAATACCGATGGTAGAAGGAACCATTAGTCATGACAACCACTGGGAGTGTAAAGTGAAAGTTATGTGAGATTTCCGAAGACCAAAGTGAATTGTAAAAGAAACTGACAGATTCTTCACTAACTCCCTCCTTCTCCCTTGGGTTTGGTAACTAAATTGGTCCCTCGGTTGAGGGAGTTGTCCAATAATGGGCTAAATTGGACTAATAGCCTCTGAACTTAGAGGTATGAAACATACAAAATTCAGAAGGGGCCTGACAAGGTAGATTATGAGAGATTGTTTCTGATAATCAAAGGGTCTAAATATGAAGGCACAGACTCAGGATAAGAGAGATTGATCATATAACACTGGGATGAGAAGAAATTACTTAATAGAATCCCTACAGTGTAGAAGCAGGCCATTCGGCCCATTGAGTCCACACTGACCCTCTGAAGAAGGTTCCTTTTAACCCTACATGTCCCATTACTAACCCACCTAGTCTGCACATCCCCATGGGCAATTTAGCATGGCAAACCACAACCTGCACATCTTTGGTCTGTGGGAGGAAACTGGAGCACTCACAGGAAACCCACGCAGACGGAGGGAGAATGTGCAATCTCCACATAGACAGTCGCCTGAGGCTGGAATCGGACCTGAATCTCTGGCACTGTGAGCCACCGTGCCGCACTTCACTCAAAGGGTTGTGAGCATTTGAGTTTTGCACTCTGGAGGGTCGTGGAAACATCATCTTTGAATGCATGTAAGGCTGAGAGACACATATTTTTGGTCTCTTGGGAAAGTGAGGGCTGTGGGGAGCGAGCAGAAAGGTGGAGTTGAAGTCCAGGCTTGCCGCAGTGATTGTATTAAATCGCAGAGCTCTCTTGACTGGCCATTTTTCTTTCCTATTTCTTGTGTTCTTGTATTTCTAAGGTAATTTATAGAAGCTGAGCTAGAAACTGTTTTATTGACCCAAAGTATTTGCTTTTGGGGAAAAAAAATGCCACCTTACCTTTGCAGAATCGCACACGTTTGGTGAAGAAAATAATGCACTCAGCGTCCCAGACAGCTCGCCCTGTTAGATTGAACTGCACAGATCCACAAGGCTTCTAGTTTAGTCTCTGGTCCATGTATAAGTTTGTAAGCCTCAGTTGCTGCAGCACATGGAATGTTATGGTTTTACTCTGTGCCTTTGGGCAAGGGAGTGGGTAACCAGATTACCCTTCCAGCTGGAAGGTGCATGTAAGAACAGAACTTGATTTGCATGTGATGTGGTGTCAAGGTTGTGCAGTTTTCAGGCAGGGAATGATGTATGATACAACATTTGTGCCAGGATATTGATTAGTATAACATTGCGAATTCCCTATCTTGCCAGGGCTACAGGCAAAGTGGGCACTGTTTCTCAAGGAGAGGAAGCAGACTTAGAGTGGAATTGGCAGAATGGATTGTTGGGAAATATGCTCGAAGAGGGAGGGGCAAAAAATTACAATTTTATTTGGAGCAATATGTTGTAAAATGGAGGCAGGCTAATGATTTTAAAGCATGCAAGTGTTTTCCTGGCATCGTGCCTGCTTTCCTCACCTGAATCCGTTAAACTGATTGTGACTGATTTAGTTTATGGAGTAATTTCCAATAAATTTACACAGTGTAATTCCACGGAAGAGATCTTCCAGCTGCAGTCTCTACCCTAGAGCAAGTCTACACGTTTTTCGAGAGCTTGCAGCAGCTGTCAATGTGGACTGACCGAGACTGTTGATGTTTCCCAGTTGTGCTGAATTATCAAACAGTCCTGAGCTGCCCCTCTTAACCAGCTGCACAAATTCCATTGGCATTGAGCTCAGAGCGATGCAACTTCAAATCATTTGGGAAAAGGTGCTCTAATCTATCTTGTTTGGAGATGTTATTACACACTGCCGGTACAGGTGGGAGTTGAGCCCAGGCATCCTGACTCAGAGATAAGGACACTGCCACTGCACTGCAAGAGCCCAAATCATTTAGCAAACTTACAGCAATCTAAATTACTCCAGCTGTTTTTGATTAGATTCTGCAAAGATAAAATTCAACAGTAATATTTTGCATATGCTGTCTGTTTTTGAGAGACTGATTTTCAAAATTGTTTATTCTGTGTGATTTATTGTGCCTCTGTATAATGACTAATCTAATGGACCCAAAATTTCTGCAAATGTCCAGACTCTTTGAGGAACTAATCAGTTCTGTTCTGATTGACTCTGACTCTGTGTATGATTTAGAGAGAATTTTCATCCAGTCGGGCTTTAAACTGCAGGCCTGCCCAGTTCTCCAGTGGGGGCATGACCGACTGTCCTTTATGAGAATTGATCAAACAATCATTTTAAGGTGCATGTCTCTTTTTGCTTGGCAGTCAATTGGAAACGCAAAGACGACCAGGAATGATAACAGCAGTCGATTTGGGAAATACATTGAAATTGGATTTGACAAAAGGTATCGTATCATAGGAGCTAACATGAGAACCTATCTG
Organism: Hemiscyllium ocellatum; assembly: GCF_020745735.1. Classification (NCBI taxonomy): domain Eukaryota; kingdom Metazoa; phylum Chordata; class Chondrichthyes; order Orectolobiformes; family Hemiscylliidae; genus Hemiscyllium; species Hemiscyllium ocellatum. The sequence continues at coordinate 18,497,106 of NC_083439.1, read as the reverse complement.
CTGGAAAAGTCAAGAGTTGTGTTTCAGGTATGTGCTACCACAAGTTACACCTTTCTCTCATGAGAGAGCAACTCTATGGTCCTCTGGGATTATGGCAACTTTGCCTTTATGTAGTCAGATGCCTACAAGATCTCTAAAAGTATGTTGATAGGGACTGCATGTATTGTACATATTGCTAACTTCCAGTAATTGTTCAAAGTAGTTTACACCCACTTCTATGGGAGGTGTTGAGATTTTTGAGCCATCATGTAGGATGATTCGGACTGTAATGTTGAATGAAGGTGGAAACCGTGGTTCCCGGTCCATTAACAGCTGAGAGCCTTAGTCTCCTGCAGCCACTATGTGAGTCCAAGTCTCAGCATTTACTGGTTTTTTTCTCATTCATTCATGGGATGTGGGTGTCACAAACTCAGCCAGCATTTATTGCCCAGCCCTAATTACCCAGAGGGCAGTTAAGAGTCAACCAAATTGCTGTGGTTCTGGAGTCACATCTCAGCCAGACCAGGTGAGGAATGCAGATTTCCTGCCCTAAAGGACATTAGCGGACCTGATGTGAATTTTGGCATTGGATTCATGGTCATCGTGAGGTTCTTAATTCCAGAGTATTGTGGAATACGAATTTCATCATCTGCTGTGGCGGGATTTTAGCGCAGGTCCCCAGAACATTACCTGAGACTCTGGATTAATAATCACTAGATGACTGCCTACTCTCTCTGATTCCTTATCTCCTATCCGAGTTGTCAGATGTTATCCCTTAAGGGTGTTAAATCCTCCGTTAAGGGGATGTGGTGAGTTACTGACGGTACAGGTTGGTGCTGATCTATAGAGATGGTTTTCCTCCTTATCCACTTTACATCTCTTGGGAAATAAGGCAGGGCAAGTGACTTGAGGTGTTAATGGGAGAGCACTATGAGGCCAGTGATCATAATTCTATTAGTTTTAAAATTAGTTATGGAAAATGATAGACTCGATACAAAAGTCAAAGTTATAAATTGGAGTAAGGCCAATTTTGATGGTTTTAGGCAGCAACTTCCAAATGTGAACTGAGAGAGGCTATTCTCATGTAAAGGGACAGTTAGAAAGTGGGAAACCTTCAAAAATAAGATAACGAGAGTTCAGAAACAGTATGTTCCTGTTAGTTGAAGGGCAAGGCTGGTAGGTGTAGGGAATGTTGGATCACTAGCAAAATGTAGACTTTCATCAAGAAAAAGGAGGCATATGTCAGGTAGGGGCAGCTGGGATTGAATGAATCGCTAGAAGAGTATAGAGGCAGGAGGAGTGTACTTAAGAGTGAAATCAGGAGAGTAAAAAGGGGGCATGAGATCACTTTGGCAGAAAGGGTTAAGGAGAATCCAAAAATATCCTACAAATACATTAAGGGCAAAGGAGTAACTAGAGAGAGAATTAGGGCCCCTCGAAGATCAACCAGGCTTTGTGGGTAGGAAATCATGTCTCACAAACTTGGAGTTTTTCGAAGAAGTGACAGAGAATTGATGAAAGTAGAGAAGTAGACATTGTCTATGTGGTTGTCAGCAAGGTTCCGCAAGGTTAGATCACATGGAATCCAAGGGGAGCTAGCCAATTCGATACAAAATTAACCTGAAGGTCGGAGACAGAGTAGTGGTGAAGGGTTGTATTTTTTGGACTGGAGGTCTGTGGTGTACCACAAGGATCGGTGCTGGGTCCATCTGCTTTTCATCATTTATATAAATGATTTGGATGTATATATAAGAGGAATGGTTGGTAAGTTTGCAGATGACCCCAACAATTGTTGGTGTAGTAGACAGTGCAGAAACTTACCTCCGAGTATATTGAGATCTTGATCAGGTGGGCTAATGGGCCAGTTAATTCAGATAAATGTGAAGTGTTACACTTCTAAGGCAAATCCGGGCAGGACCTATACATTTAATGGATGGTCCCGATGTGTGTTGCCAAAAAAGGAGATTTTGGGGTACAGTTACATGGTTCCTTGAATGTGGACTAGGTAGTGAAGAAGACATTTGACATGCTTTGCTTCATTGGCCAGTGCATTGCGTAGAGGAGTTGGGATTTCATGTTGTAGCTGTACTGGACATGAGTTTGCCTCTATTAGAATATCATGTTCAATTTTGGTCTCCCTGCTATAGGAAAGATGTTGTGAAACTTGAAAGGGTTCAGAAAAGATTTACAAGGATGTTGCCCAGCTTGGACGATTTGAGCTATAGAGAGAGGCTGAAAAGGCTGGGGCTGTTATCCCTGGAGCATTGGAGGCTGAGGGGTGACCTTATAGAAGTTTACAAAATCATTATTGGCATGAATAGGGTGAATAGCCAATGTCTTTCTCCCAGGGTCGGGGAGACCAAAACTAAAGAGCATAGGTTTAAGGTGAGAGGGGCAAGATTTAAAAGGGACCTGAAGGGCAACTTTTTCATGCACAGGGTGGTGTGTGTATGCTGGTACGATTACAACATTTAAAATGCATTTGGATGGGCGCATGAACAGGAAAGGTTTAGAGGGATATGGGCCAAATGCTGGCAAATGCAACTAGATTTATTTAGGATGTCTGGTTGGCATGGACAGGTTGCACCGAAGGGTCTGTTTCGGTGCCATACAGTCTGAGTGGCAATAGCAGTCAGACTAGTCTGTAATCCCAGCTGTATGATTGCGAATGGCTACAGTAGGGAGTGTTATTAGCACTGGGAGGTGCCCCATGATTAAATGCATTGCTGCACAGAGGTTAAGTGCAGGGAGCTTATACTAGAACTAGATAAAACGGTGGCTAGGCCACAGCTAGAATATTGTGCAGTTCTACAATCCACTTATAAGCCAGATGTAACTGCTCTGTGGAGAGGGTGCAGAGAAGGTTTACCGGGATGTTGCCTGGGCTGGAGAGTTTCTGTAATATGGAGAGACTGGGATTGTTTTCCTTTGAGCAGAGAGACAGAGGGGGGCATTATTAATTTGTATTTACTTCATTCAAGGGTTGATGGTGTTACTGGTGCCAACCCTAATTGCCCAGAGGACAGTTAAGAGTCACTCACATTGCTGTCTGGAGTCACATGTAGGCCAGATCAGGTAATGGTAGTGGTTTTCCTGGCAATCAACATTGGATTTGTCGTCATCATCAGAGTCTTAATTCCATATTGAATTCAAATTCCACCATCGGCCATGGTAGGATTCAAACCTGGGTCTCCAGAACATTACTGAGGTCTCTGGATTAACAGACCAGCAACAATCCAACAAGGCCATCACCTTCCCATCCTTCCATTCATGATTGAGAAGTATAAAGTTGTGAGGGGCATAGATGGGGTTGACAAGAAGAAACAGGCAGAGGTTTCGAGGGAATGTGTGGAAAACCTGTTTCCCCCAGAGAGTGGTGGGAATTTGGGACTCACTGCCTGTAAATGTACCAGAGGCAGAAATCCTGATAACATTTAAGAAGCTTTTTGATGTGCACTTGTGATGCCAGTACATACACGACAATGGGCCAAGTGCTGGAAAATGGGAGGATAAAAGTTAGATGGTTGTTTTTGACCAGTATGGATGCAAATGGGCTGAAGGGCCTTTTTTTTGTGTTGTTGACCTAGATGACATTATAACTAATTGTGTACGTGCATACGCACCTTGGGTGTTAGTCAAATCCTTCAGTTCTGTTTTAAAACTGCATCCATGAGATTTGAAACTGTCATCTGCCCTCTCTTCCAGGCTGAGGACGAAAGAAATTATCATATTCTGTACCAGCTGTGTGCCTCTAAACATTTACCAGAATTCAAAGCTCTCAGGCTGAGTACGTTTATCATTATTTTCTCAACTTAAGGTTTGAAATCATGAGCAAAGAAACTCGTAAAACCTAATTGCAGTTTTGTTTATTTGTTCATGAGAAGTGGGCATCACTATCTAGACTGGCATTTATTGCCCAGACACAAGGTAAGAGTCAGCCGCGTTGCTGTTCATTTGGAGTCACACACAGGCCAAATCGGGTAAGGATGGCATTTTCTGTCCCTGAAGAACATTAGTGAGTCAGATGGTTGTTCCTGACAATTGACAATGGTTTCATAGCTGTCATTTGACTCCTGTTGAATAACATGGTCCAATGTAATGGTCCCAAATAAGAATGGCTTTCATACGAGTCATGTACCATGACTTGTACAATTTAGGTTCCTCCATTAATTGAGAAGCCACGTTAGAACCCTCAACTGCATCAAAACTAGGCCAAGAGATTTGATGCAGCCTGATATCCTGTAACATTGCTGCCCAATTAGCCCAAACAGTCCCTAAACAGTACAGACCTCTGTCTCTGAGAGGAATAACATGTCTCGCTGCCAGAAAATTTGTTGCCATTGCTACGTGCTCCTTTCTGCATTTTTTTTTAAAGAGATTCGCTTGTGGTATTTGCCTGTTTGGAACAGCTTATCAAAATGTTTACTTTCCTTGAGCACAGTGTATCATAATCAAAAGCTGTTTGCCTCCCATTACTGATATCATGGATTGGCATCCACACCACAGTCGATAGAGAAAACTGTTTTCCCAGTCAGGGTGACTGTCATTGTCATTTCAGTTTGTTTAGGAAACTGCCCTAAATGACCCTTGATTACAAAACCGAAGTGGATCATCCCATCCATTGGAATGAGATTGCAGAGAACTGTCTGAAGTATTATTGAACATTATTTTAGTTTGTGCTTTTGGTGTGCATTATCTTCCAAATGCTTTTTTTTTTCTGTTTTGAAAATGTTTTCAATTAATTAATCGTACTGCTCATATCTTTTTGCTTTCAGGCAATGCTGAAAACTTCCACTACACAAATCTGGGAGGTAATCCGATGATTGAGGGAATAGATGATGCCAAAGAAATGATGAATACCAGGCAGGCTTGCTCTTTACTAGGTGAATATACAAAGTGTTTCATTGACTTCAATCTCACGTTTCAGCTTTTGATTCTTAAGAGTCAGATTTGGCTATTTGAACCTCTCTCTATGACTCTCGAACATTATTTGGTTGGAGTTCTCATTGTGTTTATTTGTTCATGCTGTGTGTGTGTGTCATTAGCGATGCCAGTGTTCAATACCATTGCTGGTGGTGAGTCATCGCCTTGAACTGCTACACTGTGTGTGTTGCATGCACACCCACAAGGAAGGGCCAGAGTCTTGACTCCATAATGAGGAAGGAACAGTGATATTTTTCCACCTCAGGGTGGTGTCAGGGGAACTTGTGGATGATGGTTTTTCCATGAGCCGTAATTCTAGGTGGTCGAGGTTGCTGATTTGTTTTGGACGTGCTGTTGTAGAAGCCTTGGCCAGTTGCTGCTGTCTCACCTAAAAGGTGCACACTCACAGCTACGGTGCCCTCTAATGGTAGGAGTGGAAACTGAAGCAGGTGGCTACTTCATCCTGGATGTCAAGCTTCTGGAGTGTTGTTGGAGCTGCACTCATCCTTGAAAGTGGGGAGTATCCCATCATACTCCTGACTTGTAGATGGTGAATAGGTTTCAGGGAGACGGGAGGCGAGTTATTCCCTGCAGAATTCACAGCCTCTGATCTACTATTGTAGCTGAGGTATTTATGTAGCTGGTTCAGTCAGTCACCCACATTGACCAAACTAAATAGCAGTCAGTATTCTGCAGCCACACCTGGTTTTAATATTTTCTTCAAATACTTTATTCATACAAGTCATGCTCATTTCTCTGGGCTTCTCTCATTACACTTGCTGCTTGTTTAGTGAGTCAGGCCGATCATACTATTGACATTATTCAGTCTATTTTTCCAGGTAAGTGTGAGCCAATGTCAATTTAACTTGCTTTTGAAAACCCCTTCCTTGAAGAAATTGCCAACCTTCACAGCAAACCAGAATGTCACATTATCCAACTTATTTTAAATTGTTGCTTAAAACTGTGCTGGTACATTATTCCAAATACTCACTCAGTTTTGAAACATCCTTTTGAAAAGGGCGACGTCTGTGAAGTAGAGAGATGTGCTTTCTTCCCTCTGAAAATAGCCTTTCATTTTTCTCAGGATTTTGAGATCAAAGTGCCAGAATGCCTGATACAAAATGAACTGTCACAGCTTTCAGTATGTTCCCAAATGAAAGATTGCACCTTGTAAGGTGAAACATGTTTGTGGCATTGGCTTGTACCTAGTTTCTTTGTCTGCTATTTAATGGGACTATTAACCAATTCATTGTTAACTGTAAAATACGAAGATTAATTTCTCAGCTTATTTCATGGTACAGGATTTCACTTTAGACGTGATGCTTATTTTCAAAGTAACCTATTTGACAAAGTCCCTTTTTAAATCTTTTGCAGGTATTAATGACTCCTACCAAATGGGAGTCTTCCATATTCTTGCAGCAATTCTTCACTTGGGAAACGTGGCAATTAAATCGAACGAGCGTGATGCTGACAACTGCTTTATCCCTGTGAGTATTCCCCAATATTGGACAATCTCCAGAGTTTGTTCAATTTGTAGCCACAGCAAAGGCTGCGAGAATTGTAGAAGCAAAACACAGAGCGTGCTACAAATCTGAAATATAATCAACAGAAATTGCTGGGGAAACTCAACTTGTCTTAGCAGCATCTGTGGAGAGATATTGAAAACAGCTGCTGTCATCTTTCTTCAGAGATTCAGCTTTTGCATTCATGGGCTGCTTGAGGGATTTCTGAAGGCTCATCCTCCTTTACATATTGATTGACAAAGATCCGTTAGACAATCAACATTCTTCATTCAAGATAGAAGTGAGTGTTTGTGGGTGATTTGGCCATAGAGTGAATATTACAGATGAACTCGATTTGATTTTCACTCAATATCCTCAGGAATTATTCATTCAAGCAGAAATCTGGACCAGGACCCATCAACAGTTCACATTTCCCTAATGTAAGAATGACAGCACAAAAACACACGCTGTTCAGCCTGTTGGTCATTATGCTGCTCTCCCTATCAGTCCTCATCTGATCAGAGGCCATCGACTCCAAATAAGGGGTTGTAGTTTAAAACAGAGATGAGGAAGAATCTCTTCTCTCAGAAGCTAATGAGTCTGGAGTTCCTCACCGAGGGTGGCTCTTGACGCTGGGCCATTAAGTATATTCAAGGCTGTTTTTTTTAAATCAGGGAGTTGAGGTTTATGGGGAAAAGACAGGAAAGTGGAGAAGGGAGCAGATTCAATGAATTAAATGGCCTATTTCTGCTTCTGTATCGCATGGACCCTAACCCTGTTCCTTCATCCCGTTTACTTGGCTTCTCCTTAAGTGCTTTGCTACTAATTGCCTCAACAACTCCATGCAGGAGCATGCTCCACTCTCTAATGTAGACAGTGGAGTGGTGATAATGCGACTGGGTCTGTTATCCAGAGGCCCAGGCTAATACATCAGATTTCGAATCCCACAGCAGATGGGGGGAATGTAACTTCAATGAATAAACCTGAAATTAAAAACTCATGTCACGAATGGTTACAACTAATCTCCTTTCGGGAAGATAATCTGCTGGTTTCTTCCCGGTCTGGCTGAAATGTTACTCTGGACCCACATCAATGGGGTCATCTCCTGAATAAAGCCAGAAGATGCTGGAGATACTCAATTGGCCGAGCAGCCTTTGTGGACAGTGAAATATAATTCTCTCCAAACAGAAGAAAGCTCATAAACGAGGTGTAGGGGAGCAAATGCAGAAAGGTGGGAAGGTCAGTGAAGCAGAGGACGTAAGTGTCAAAGTACAAAAGCTAAAAGGAGTGGTGACAATTATCGAGAAGCTGAGGTAAGGATATAGTGAGTAGGTGTTAATAACAGAATGGAGGTGAGTTGAGGTGGAGGCAAAAAAAAGAGAAACAAGATACGGACCTGGGGGATTGGGAGCTATGTGTGTGAGGGTGCAAATCAAAATGAAGCATAGATAAACCTGGTGAGATCTGAAGTTGTAAAGTGCCTACTTTAAGTGGAAACTGAGATGCTGTGTCCACCAACTGGAATAATCTGGCAGGCCTAGGGCACAATAATGAGCCTGGCAGCAAGATGTATTGAAATGCCAAGTGACCGGAAAGGTGCATGGGTCATGCTTGCATGGTGACTTGCATGATACAGTCCCGTAGACTGCATTCATTGTCCCTGCTGTAGAGGACACTGCTTGTGAACAGTGAACTGGACTGAAGTGAGTACAAGTAAATTGCTGCTTCACCTGTAAAGTAGTGGTTTGGAGCTTGGTCGGTCAAGGAAAGGGGTGAAAAAGCAAGTGTCACTCCCCATTTGGAATTGTGTGGGATAGTGCAATTGACAGGAAATTGTTGAGCTGAAAATGTGTTGCTGGAAAAGCGCAGCAGGTCAGGCAGCATCCAAGGAACAGGAGATTCGACGTTTCGGGCATAAGCCCTTCTTCAGGAGATTGTTGAGGTCTCGGTACATTTCCTCATTGAGCCTGAGTGTCTCTCAGTCTGTTGTCCTGAACCTTGGCATGTGCCAGTCTTCAGCACATGACCATGGATACCTCTCTGCTTTGGATGACTGGGAAGTTTCAGCAAGGCCCACAGAGCATCTCTCACCAAATTGATGTTCCTTCAATAGCAGTTGATGTCTGTCTCCGTGTATCTTCCCTCGGGACAGCCCAAAGGGCTCTCAGTCCTTTGGTTCAACGCTGTTTCATAATATTATCAGGTTGTCCTTCTGTCTCTTGTTGCCGAGGGTAAGTACTTCTATCACCTGTCAGTTCCACAAATTTAAGCACAAACATGATGCAGTTTTTTGGCTGCCTTAAGAAGATGTGCTGATGTTGGGTAAAATGCCATAAAATAATTCTTTTTGTTTCCTGGATATTTATGCATTAAAATACAGGCAGAGTATAAAAGAAAATGTTAGACCATTGAAGTTGTCTTTGCTGATCATTCATCTTGGTTTTGATGTTGAAATCCACTGTTGTTAGTGTTCATTCCCTACAAGCGAATTGCAACTTAAACTCCCTGTTTTTGGTGCTTATTATGATTGTGCATCAATTAAACTTCAAAGGTAGTCTTCCACCACAGCATTTCTAACCTCAAGCTCTCTGGGACTGACAAAAACTCAGGAAGGAGACATGATTAATATTCAAATAGCAATTTGGGCTAACAAGATGGACGTCAAAACGTACTAGAGTTCATTGTCCTCTGTGTTGGAGGTTGTTTCATAAAATCATAGGACAAAGCCAAGCTGAAAGAATCTTGGTATCATGATTGTCTAGTGTAAGGTATTGGCAGGTGGCTTATTACTGACCCTAGCAGGTAGCTGAACAATTATTTAGCAGTTATAACAACAGCTTGTGCTTGTATATGTAAATGCCATATCATTGCAACCTCTGCTAGTCCTACATCTCTGAGATTTCTGAAGTCCTTCAATGTTGGTCTCATGTACAACCTCCATCTCAATGCTGCCCCATTGGTGACTATCAGTTGCCAAGGCTCTAAATCCTGGAACTCTCCCTAAAACATTTGGCTTTCTTCCTAGTTTTCCTCTTTTAAGGAGCTCATTAACTACCCACAACTTTGGCTCAAGTTAGTCCATCTTGCAGTTGTGTTCCCTTATCATCTTAATATCAAACTTTTATTTGTAGTACTCCTGATAAGTACCTTGAGGCATTTTACCATATGAAAGTTGCTGTAGCATAACATATATACCAGAGCCCTTCAGTAGTGCAGTCAAGATAATTAGCATCAAGTTCATTGACAACATATTGAAAGACCTGACCAAACACTTGGCCAACAAGTGATCTGAAAGCAAGAGCAGGAGGCGAATACGTGAAGGAGTTTAAGGTCGGGATTGAGAATACATCAGTGATGTAGAATCTACACATCCAAGAGCACAGGCATCAGAGTTTGGGTGAAGGGGGGGATTAGGGGAAGGGGGTGAGGAGGGCTAGAGGAGGTTAAAGAGGAGAAGGGGTTGAGGAGGGCTAGAGGAGGTTAAAGAGGGGAAGGCCTGGAGCGGGTTAGAGAGAGGAAGGGGTGGAAGAGATTTAGAGAGGAGAAGGAGTGAGCTGGGCCTGACTGCACCCAAAGAAAAGTAAGAATTTTAAGTCTTGGCACCCAAAACCAGTTGTGTCCTCTGGATATCATGGATGAGTGTGATCTGGATCAGGATCGAAACAGCAAATCTTTGAGTGGTAGCAGTTTGGGAGGGATGGACAATGGCTGAACAGTAAAATGATTTGTCTCGACTGAAGCTTACATGGATGGTGGTTTTGGCAGTTACTGGCCTTTGGTAGGGGCAGAGGCACATGGTTTTAAGTTGGGAAGATGGAAGTGACTGATATAGGATCAGGATGGAGACTCAAGCTCGGTGTAATTGAATGCCAAGTTTTAAGCTGCCTCGTTGAGTCTGAGGTCAGGAAATGTGCCTGTGCTTGGGACCAAAGACGTGCGCGTCAGTCTCCAGTTCCATTGGAGGAAATAGTGACTCATTCAAAACCAGTTGCTGAGCGACCAGTCTGAGAGTGTGGACGTAGTGGAGAAATCTGGAGAGGTGAAACTGATTGATTGTCTTCAGAATATTAGGAGCCCGAAGATCTTGTGGCTCTGTGGTAATGACCCTGCCTCTGGTCCAAAAGATCTGGGTTCAAATCCCACTTGTCTCCAGAGAGATGTCGTAACATGTTTGAGCAGGTTGATCACCTATAATTATAGGTGGAAGGATGCCCCATGTCGGTGAATGATGTTGGTTGAGGAATAGTCAAGAACTCAAAAAGCCAAGGGAGCCAAGGACCCCTGTTGGTACTGTTTCTGTGATCCCTGAGCCACAGATTGACCTGTTCCTGCCTGTTACCTGTCTCCTCGACTCTGTCTTACTCCCATCTCCAGATTCCCAGTCTCTCTCCCTCTCTCTCTCTCTCTCTCTCTCTCTCTCTCTCTCTCTCTCTCAATGAGCAGTGGTGGCAGAGTGTTGACCAATCAACATGCATAAAAAACAAGCAGCCTCCTGTTTGTAGAGACACAATGGCTGAATGCCTGCTACATGGATTAGGGACTTCTCGAGACATTTTGGATAAGTAGTGTCGGCTCATTATTGATGTCCTCTTGCATGTGAAGATTTGCAATGTCGATTTGAGTTTGAACTAATTTCCACAATTAAAGGATGTGTTTGACCTTCTGTTGCAGCTGTGATTTCATCCACAATTAGATCATTTAAAATCAGACAAAAGCACATTTTCAGAAACTTGGCCCTGCTGGAGAATTGTTTGAATGTTGTGCTTAGTCTGGAATAATTCTGGGGGAGGACCCTCAGCCCTTTGCATCTGCCAGAGTCTTGGGAGAGATTCATTTTTCAACAGGTCATGTCTATTCCATGAGATTGCAGCAACATATTCATTACGCTGTGATTTTCTGAGTGACTGTTTATTGACAATAAAAGGAATATTCATCTGTATAAATCCTTGCCACCTCGTTAAATTGTTGCATTGAAATTCAGCCATCGACGTTTTGCCACAAGTCATCCTCTTTGGAATAACATTCAGGCTTTTGCTGTTTATTTTCTTATTTAATAAAATGCATATTTTTGAAAGTGCTCTTAAATATTCAGTCATTTAAATAGGGGTTGCTTCGCCTTTATGTAATGGTAATAACGCAGATGTAATTCATTATTAATTACAGCATGTGTGTCTCTTGCATTTGTGTAACTGTGTAATATATGTATATAGGCAATCTTTGTATTGTGTCTCCCTGTCATGTGCACATAGAAAATAACATACAAATGTTCCTGGATCAAATATACAGCTGTGTACAGTGCATACCGTCTGCCGAGTTTCATTCTGAAAATTAAATAAGTGAGTTCCAAATTATCCACCGAATTATACGGGCGGCACGGTGGCACAGTGGTTAGCAATGCTGCCTCACTGCGCCAGAGACCTGGGTTCAATTCCTGCCTCAGGCGACTGACTGTATGGAGTTTGCACATTCTCCCAGTGTCTGCATGGGTTTGCTCCATGCTCTGGTTTCCTCCCACAGTCCAAAAATGTGCAGGTTAGGTGAATTGGCCATGCTAAATTGCCCATAGTGTTAGGTGAAGGGGTAAATGTAGGGTGGGTTGCACTTCGGTGGGTTGGTGTGGACTTGTTGGGATGAAGGGCATGTTTCCACACAGTAAGTAATCTAATCTAATCTAAAGAATATTACATTAAACAGCATTTAGAAAGAAAAGAATATCTTATTTATTTCTAATGTTATTATAGACATACATAATAGACGTATGGCCAACTAAGCATCACCACATCTCCCAGACGCCAAGAAGACATTTTTCTGTATGTCCACATCTGGCACTTCCCTGGTTTGCCTCAGTCCATCTTCATGCTATTATCAGAGTTACCTTTGCCACAACCTTTCCTACATTTCTGGGTTTAATGGTTTAATGGGGTCTGTGTTACTCCAACCTTCTGTGGCTGCTGCATTCCATAAACATTCCTGTAACATTACATCTGTCAGCCTGGGCCTATATCATATACGTTGCACTGTGCATTGTAGGTGCTATTTCTATTTAATTTTCTTGAAAATTGTAAAAGCAAGGCACCAATCTGAGATCACTGGCAAAATAAACTGGAAGGTGTTAGATCTGCAGTTGATTCCAAGAAATTCATATCCTTTCTGCATTTTATTCACGTATAGCCCGCACCTGTTTTTAAATGAAGGGAATCAGGGTTGGACTTAGGCCTTGTATGAAAATCAAAGTTTTACTGGAGAAATTACAAGCTTCTCTCTGGATTGTACATTAGTCTGTATATGCAACAATATGGTGCCATGCTTCAAGCAGTCTTTTGTTGTGAGGTGTGTAACTTGTATGAATGTTTGGTTTGGTTTGAATGATTGGATTACTTTGAAATCACATTGTGAAACCTTGGTGCTAAATAGATTTGCATATTCACTGGAAACTTGTATATCTACTTTTCTAGTGAAGTCTCTAACTTAATCAAGAGTGTTTATTTTAAATTATTGTACCGACCATAACAAAATCAACATTAAAATATTGTTGCTAATTTTGGACAATGCAACCTTTTATATACTCCACATATTTAAAGGCTCTTAGAAGATATTCAGAGAAATTATATTTACTTTTTTAGTAAAATACTTAGGAAAAACAAGACCCATCCATAACACAACTGAAATTGCTGGAGAAACTCAATAGGTCTGGCAGCAGCTGTGGAGAGAGAAACAGTTAACGTTTTGAGTCCAGTGACACTTGCTCAGAAATTGAGGACTACCAAACCTGTTGAGTTTCTCCAGCAATTGCTGTGTTTGGTTCAGACCCTCAGCATCCACAGTTAATTTTTTAATCGCAGTGGTGTCAGTGCAGTGACGCTGAAGGGCTGTTCTTCAGTTACAAAATGTTCCTTTGGGACTAGTTCCTTTACATTATTATTTGTACTGCATGTTATAATACTTCAAACTAGTGGTGGCTGTAAGCTAGACTGGGGGGGGCACAGAGAGGGTAAACTGGAGAAACTTTTCCCTGAGGAAGTCAATAAATGGAGGAGGGGTAGGGGACACAGTTTTAAGGTAAGGAGCAGGACATTTCTGAGGGATTTGAAGAAATGTTTCTCATCTAGAAGGTGGTGGCATCTGGAACTCATGACCTGAAAGAGCAGGAATCCTCAAAACATTTGATAAGTATTTTGATGAGCACTTAAAATGCCATAGCATAAAACCATTAAGATATGGTCAGGTGAATTGGCCATACTAAATTGCCCGTAGTGTTAGGTAAAGGGTAAATGTAGGGGTATGGGTGGGTTGCGCTTCGGCGGGTCAGTGTGGACTTGTTGGGCTGAAGGGCCTGTTTCCACACTGTAAGTAATCTAATCATATAGTAACAGGATCAGGTCATTCAGCCCATCATGTCATCTTCACATCTTGATCATGATTGATACATATCTCAACCCCATTCTCCTGCCTTCTCCTTGTAATCCTTAATCCCCTTACCAATCGAGAACCTGTGTATCTCTGCCTTAAATGCACTTAGTTACTTGGCTTCCACAGCCCTCTGTGGCGATTTAGTTCCACAGGTTCATCACCCCGTGGCTGAAGAAATTCTTCCTCATCACCATTCTAAATGGTTGTCCCTACACTCTCTTGAGGATGTGTATCTGGGTCCTAGTCTCTCCTACTAGTCAAACTTCATCTCCGCTCCATCTGGCCCCTCAGTTTTCTGTAAGTTTCAATCAGATCATACGAGATTACAGGGAAAATGTTTGACATGAGGTAGAAGTTTGAAGATAGATGATGGGTGCATGACCCTTTTTCATCCTCTATGATGCTTTTTTTAAAAAATTGAGTCTGTGGGTGTCAGCAAACCAGTTAAAATACACCTTTGTGAAGAAAGGCTGGGTGAGGCTTGTAGTACTGCTGTTAGTAAACACAGCCTTAATTCATGTCCCTTCAGCTAAATAACACACAAGTACCTGTTAACATTTCCCCCTTTTACCTAACGCGGTGGGCGTTTTAAAATGGGAGTGTAAACACTGACAGGCTGTGATCCCTAAAGATATCATGTGTCACATCAACTTTACCATAAATACATCTGAAGGTTTTTTAGACCTTGCAGCTCAGTTATCGCAGCAGGAAGACAAACAGAGGCCGAGTGACACAGAATACAAAAGATAACATTTCCAATTTATATGCCAGACTCCAGCTGAAGCTTTGCCAGGCTTTAAGTTAATTTGTCATAGTTCATGGAATTCATAAATAATTTTTCCTTTAATCTCAATGTTCAGATTATCCTCTTCCAAAAATATCTTGGACTGTAATCCTCCCGGAAATAAAACTTTAACTGGAGATTTTGGTCATTTGATTTATCAGCAGCTCCACTGGCAATTTTAATGATGGTGTCTGAATTCTGTGCTGAATACATGCTGTAATATCATCAAGTTAAAAGTGCCCTCTGTTGGTTGATTTAACTAAAGCATTGTAACTAGAAAAGAAGGAACCTATTATTCCCCTACCTGTGTATTAATTCTAAACAAATTGCTGCAGGTTAGACAAATAGATGATTAACTTACAATCCTATAGGTACCAAAGCTTCCTGTCACTAAGTTGTTGGATACTTCTGAGCCTGGCCACTGCCTGATGGAACACTTCACCTTGTAATTATAGCAATGCTTTTTAAAGAAAAGAGCAATTAAAAAAGACCTGCTGGTGATGTGGACCATGCTCAGGAGTACTGTTTCTCTTTAGCTCCATTTTAGTCCTGTTGAGGAAATGCCCCAAACAAAATATTTATGCACAATCCCTCTGAGTTAGTAAGGATAGGGAGGGGAAGAAGCTAACAGCAGAGGATGAATCTGGCAATCTCTGATGCTATTCTGTCTCCTATTGTCATTTCAAACAGAAATTGCTGGAGGTGTGGCAGCATCTGAGAAAAGGAAGCAAAGTTCACGTTTCGAGGCAGTTCTGATGAAGAATCATTGGACTCGAAATGCTAACTTCTGCTTTCTTCCCACAAATGCTGCCAGGCCAGCTGAGTTTCTCCAGCAATTTCTGTGTCTTTTTCAGATCTCCAGCATCCCACTGTAATTTGTTTTCTTTGTGTTTAGTTCTGACATTGGGGGCAGGAGCTGAATAAAGCACCACGTGCATTCTAGTTGCTTGCTGAAATTCACACCTTCCATATGATTGAAGTAAAATCAAAAACAGGAATTGCTAGAGAAACCTAGGAGGTCCTGGCAACATCAGTGGAGAGAAACAGAGTTAACATTTCAATTCAGAACGAATTCTGTAGACTCGACCTTGACACTGTTTCTGCTTCCACGAATGCTGCCAAACTTGCTGAGTTTTTCCAGCACCTTTAGATCTTATTTCAGATTTACAGTATTCGCAGTATTTTGTATTTGTGTGATTGGGGGGTTTGGCCTTATTACAGCTTTAATAATGCTGTTTTATGTCTTAGCTGGCTGACATTGAAGGGAAGTGATTCTGGATTAGTGGTGCTGGAAGAGCACAGCAGTTCAGGCAGCATCCAAAGTGCAGCGAAATCGACATTTCGGGCAAAAGCCCTTCGTCAGGTTCCTGAAGGGCTTTTGCCCAAAATGTCGATTTCGCTGCACTTTGGATGCTGCCTGAACTGCTGCGCTCTTCCAGCACCACTAATCCAGAATCTGGTTTCCAGCATCTGCAGTGTGTTTTTACCTCGTTGAAGGGAAGTGAGCTGACCGAATTGCACAAGTTGATGGTATTGTGTTCTTCTGACTCCACAGCCAAACACTGAACACCTGATCATCTTCTGTGAGCTTCTGGGCGTGGACTATGAGCAGATGTCTCACTGGCTGTGTCACAGAAAGATTGTCACTGGCTCAGAGACCTATATCAAGCCCATGCCCAAATTCCAGGCCATCAATGCCAGAGATGCACTGGCAAAACATATCTATGCCAGTCTCTTCAACTGGATTGTACTCCATGTCAACCAGGCTCTGCAAGCTTCAGTAAAGCAGCATTCATTTATCGGTGTGCTGGATATATACGGGTGAGTGGAACGGTCTGCCGTTATTTTCTCTGAAGAATGTTCACATTGACTTTGAAGCATAACATCTGTTTGCTTCCACTGCACTGTTCTGCAATTCACATGAAATTCTATGTTAGAGCATGAATTCCCTTAATGTCAAGAGCAAGGCAACTTAGTGGTCACTTGTGGTAGTGGTTTACAATGTGTTCTACAATATAGTTTGGAATGAGATTTTGATTCTGGATGGTGTACGTGGGGATCTCCGTTTAAAATAAATGCTGATGGAAGATTCCAGATGAAGCAAGTCAAGGAAAGTAAGACAGGTTGTTGCCAAAGTTAGATAGATCGGAGTAGATAAGGATCCAAAGTCTTGGTTAGGGTGAGGTGAAATTTTTAAGTGTTTGAAGAAAGTGAAGGCAGTTGGCTATGATCATTTATCACCTTCTCGGTACATCCATTCACAAAACCCCAGATACTATTCCTCCTGCCTCTTCCATTTCAAAAATTCCCCTTTAGTTTCTCCCTTTCAATGTTCCATTCTTGAACAAATCCATTTGGATATTTGGCCTCCGGTACCATTTGGATATTTGGCCTCCGGTACAATGTCTGGGAATCCATTCCATGTTTTTTGATCATTGTGCTGCTTGCATTTGGTACCAAATTTGACTTCTATAAACCTGAACCCACGGGTCATTAATCTACCCTGGGAAGCCCTTTAGGGGAGGTGATAATCATACTGAATTAGTAACCCCAAAGTTCTGATGAATACGTGGGTTCAAATCCCAACGCAGCAGCTAATGGATTTGAAGTTTGATGAATAAATCTGCAATAAAAGCTGATCACAGTAATGGCGCGCATGTCATTAAAAAAGAACTCCCTGATTTGCTAATCTATTTTGCAAAAAGAAATCCCCCACTTTTATTTGGTCTGGCTGACGCACAATCACATGATTGGCTCTTAACTGGCCCTCTGAAATGGCCTTGCATGACATTCAGTTCAGAAGCAATTAAAGATGGGTTGTGAATTTTGGCTTTGCTGGTCATGCCCTTATCACGTGAAAGAGTAAAAGATAATTTTGTTGAACTTTGTTTGTCAGACTAACTGTTTCCATGTTATCAGCTGTCATGTAATGTTTCTTGCATTTATACAGATCTTTTCTCATTACTCATTAGTATCTTGAAACATGTACTATTGATTTGACACCGAGCTGCAGATGGTACGATCACAAGTTGATCAAAAGATAGATTTGAAGACAAAGGAGAGCGAGCCCTGGAGGCTGATACATGGCCTTAGTGATCAAGTGATCAAAACTGGGGAAGCCCCGTGAACTTAGATTGTTGCTTTTGAGAAGGTTCGGGTAAGGGAGTGAGGAATTTGAAAACCAGGATAAATCAATTAAAGTTGAATGGTTATTACACTGTTAGGGTAACCACTTAGTTGCCTGATGTTAGACATGAAAGCTCAATTTATTACAGTCTTACTGCACAGCTCAGTGACCTTATGTAGTAAGTCAATTGTGGACTGAACCAAGCGCTGTACAATTTAAACAAAAAACCTTCTCCAACATGTTCTGTGCTCTGACTATTTAATTTCACATTCCATTGGTCACTTGCTGCTCTTCATTGATCACATATGTCAAGTGTTATGCTATTCTCTGACTCCTGGGTAACTTTTACCACCATCCCAACCTGGCACCACTCATTTAACATGTCACATCCATTATTTCTTTTTAACGTGGGATACTTTACCCTAGATCCTGTAAATAGTGTCTGTCATTGTCTTATCCCCTTGTGTACTGTCTCCAAGCTATTCTGTACTTGATGGGCTCCCTTAACTTTCCCTGCCGCATCTTATTTCATAGTTTGGAGTTGCTCAGGAGAAACTGAATTGAATGATTTGACTATTTCTTTCTGCTGAAGGCTAAGAGAGATGGATTTCAGATGTGTTGTAAATCTATAGTGTACTCTTGTAGCTACAGCATACTTGGGCATTGCACCTTTATCATGCTCTCGTGTTTTATTGTAGAAACACAAAATTAGGAGCAGAAATAGACCAATTAGCCCTTCCAGCCTGCTCCTCCATCAGTATGATGATGGCAATCATCCAACTCAGTACCTGTTTTCTCCCAACTCCCTTTGATGCCTTTTGCCCCAAGAATTCATCGTGTCATATTCACATCTTAAGCAGCCATTCCCTCAATTGTACCTTTATCATATTCAGCCTAGAGTCCGGTTACTAGTGGTGTGCCACAAGGATCTGTTTTGGGACCACTGCTGTTTGTCATTTTTATAAATGACTTAGATACAGGCATTGATGGATAGGTTTGCAGATGACACTAAAGTCGGTGGAGTAGTGGACAGTTTGGAAGAATGTTATAGGTTGCAGGGAAATTGGATAAACTGCAGAATTGGGCTGAGAAGTGGCAAATGGCGTTCAATGCAGCTAAATGTGAGGTGATTCACTTTGGGAAGAATAACAGGAAGGCAGAGGACTGGGTTAATGGGAAGATTCTTGGTAGTGTGGATGTGCAGAGCAATCTTGGAGTCCACGTACACAGATCCCTGAAAATTGCCATCCAGGTTGATAGTGCTGTTAAGCAGGCATACAGTGTGTTAGGTTTCGAAGGTAGAAGGATTGAGTTCTGGAGCCGCAATGTTTTGCTGCAACTATACAAAAAGCTGGTGCGGCCACACTTGGAATATTGTGTTTAGTTCTGGTTGCCCTGTTACAGGAAGGGTGTGGAAGCGTTGGAAAAAGTGTAGAGGAGATTTACCAGGATGTTGCCTGGTCTGGAGGGAAGCTCTTATGAGGAAAGAATGAGAGACTTGGGTCTATTCTCTGGAAAAAAGAAGGCCAAGAGGGGATTTGAAAGAGACGTACAAGATGATCAGAGGATAAGAAAGTTTTGACAGTGAAAGTCTTTGTCCTCTGATGATGACGTCAGCTTGTACGAGGGGGCATAATTACAAGTTGAAGGGTGATAAACTTAAGACAAATGTCGGAGGCAGATTCTTTACTCAGAGAGTGGTAAGAAAGTGGAATGCCCCAACTCAGCCACTTTAGGGAGATTTAAACAATCCTTGGATAAGCACATGGATGGTGATGGGATAGTGTAGGGGGATGAGCTTAGAATAGTTCACAGGTCAGCACAACATCGAGGGCCGAAGGGCCTGTTCTGCACTGTATTGTTCTATGTTCTATGCACATGTTCCAAAGAACGTAATTAAAAGCAATTGTTTTGAATTCAGGAGAGTTTACATGTCCTGTGGATCTGAGCATTTATTACAGTAGATGACAATGTTTTTGAATCTATTTCTTATACCATGAATTGCCGCTATTTTCATTCTCAGTCTGATTGAATTGATCAGTTGATGAGTATGTGTGTGTAGTGGGCCACTCCTGAATTTCTGCTGTTGCTTACTTTCACCAACTATCCTGAGTGTGGGACCATCACTCTGTTGATGTGTTCCTGTCTGAGATGCTCCAAGTCCATTGGCCACCTCCCTGTGTAGTTTGGCAGCAATGGGGATACAGGCGTCATGGGAGATAGTATCTGCCCTCTCCTACATGACCATTCTGAGGTAATTCTGCATTGACGTGATATCCTATCACCTTTGTCAGAATATTTTCAGCAGACTGCGTTGGCCAATTTGAACCCCTCAGTTTCTAGAATAGCTGATTAATCTCACGTTAACACCAAGCCAGATAAAGCTAACAGTCCAGGCTCACAATGTGCATGCTTTCAGAAAGCAATCTGTTTGTTTTATTTTCAAAGTGAAGTTTCAGTTGCTTACTGCATTTAATGTTATGAACATTTATACAGATTTGAGACTTTTGAAATAAACAGTTTTGAACAATTCTGCATCAACTATGCTAACGAGAAATTACAGCAGCAGTTTAACATGGTGAGTACTATGTCTTAATTTCTTTGTGTCTTGATTAGTATAATTTTTGTTTAAATTGGTGCTGGTCTTTGTACTGTTGTCCGTAAGGTTAGATATTCCCATGGACAGTGAGATTGAGTAAGTGAGGTTTTATTGGCTGCCAGTTAAAACCATCCTTCAGTTCTCAGGAAGTCAGTGGGACTGGATGTTGGTCCATTAGTACAATGGCCAGCAGATGTGACAAACTCCATCTTGTGCTTTCATTCAGGTGTAATGCCTACTCTTGTAATGCTTGACCTGTAAACACCAAGAGAGGGTTTCCCAAGAAAGGCCAAGGAAGTGGTCAGCTTGACACACTGAACTAAAGAATTAGCAGTACGGTGGCTCAGTGGTTAGCACTGCTGTCTCACAGCGCCAAGCACCTGGGTGTGATTTCACCCTTGGATGACTGTCTGTTTGGAGTTTTCACATTTTCCCAGTGTTTGTGTGGATTTCCTATGGGTGCTCCCACAACCCAAAGATGTGTAGGTCAGGTAGAGTGGCCACCGTATCCAGGGATGTTGTCTCCCTATAATGGGCCACAGAGAAAATCTGAACTAAATGTAGCACATGGCCAAGTAATAGTGGTTAGAATAAACACCTTCTGATATCTGCATTGAGGTTAAATAACAAAAGCTGTCCTGTAAAAGTGCTAAGAGCGTTTCCCTCAACATCCAATGAATTTAAATGCTTTTTACTGAGAGGCTAATGTACTTTCTCAAAACTAAGTGATCATTATCAGTGCAGTTCCCTACAACTATTCAGCAGCATTGAGTGAGTCACTGTGTAGTGCTGTAGGAATAGACCCTTTCTCCTGTCATAAATAAATTTCAGAATGGTTGACTTTAACCTGATTTGATACATTGAGCAGTTTGGAGACCAGAGATGTTTAACAGATGCTTTCTTTTTGCTGTCCAGCATGTCTTCAAGCTAGAGCAGGAAGAGTATATGAAGGAGCAGATTCCATGGACACTCATAGATTTTTATGACAATCAGCCTTGTATCAACCTAATTGAAGCGAAACTTGGCATCCTGGACCTATTAGATGAAGAGTGTAAGGTAAGCCTTGACAGTTGTACATGGGTTGGCCTGTATTCAGTGACGAGTCACTTGCCTCCGTGTTCTCCCATCACAGTAACTGAGCTTCTTCCTCAGTTTGAGTTGACCAAGGTATGTAAGATATGACATTCACTGTATTTCCAGACAACAGAGCCCTAGCACCTAGTCCAGGTAGTTTTGACAGACTTGTTCAGCTAAGAAAGATTGTTGGCTGTTATTTTGACCAAACTACAAACTGGTGTGGTAGTCGATTTGCGGTGCATGCAGGCAGACCACAGCCAGAGTTGAAATCTGGGCAGAGCAAGTTCTAAATTGAAGTTTGCTGAACCTGGAAATGTGTGGGCCGGCACCATGTAAATTAATCACAAAAGCCTCAAGATTGTTTTGCAAAAAACCAATCCAGCTTGTTCTCTGTGCCCCTTAGAGAAGGAACTCAAGTGGCTCCAAATCCGGAGCACAGAGTTGGCCTTGGAGAAGCCCAGGAGCTGCTGTAAAAATCCATCTGTAACATTCTGCTATTACTCCCATCTCCAGATGCCTGCACTGTCTCTTCTCTACAATCCTTATGCCTCCCTTTACCTTTTGTTCATTGATACCTTTGCTCTTTAGTTTGCTGACACTCTAACCTTTCTTTGCCCTCTCCTTCTGTACCACATACACCTCACCCATCTCTTCCTACAGTGTACAGCCCATTAATATCTCCACCTCTCCTTTAGCTCGGAGGAAGCATTATATTGAATTTGAAATATTAGCTCGGTTTCTGTCTCCATGGATGCTGCCAGATCTGCTGAGTTTCTCCACTTTGTTTTGATTTCACCTCTGCAGCATCCTCAGTATTTTGTTTCTGCTTTCACCCCTGGAGTTTAGAGTACTTGTCACTTGAGGTTTGTTCTAATTTTACAAAAGCACATATTGACCCTTCTTGATCTCTGGCGTTGTTCTTTCTTTTACATTAAGATGCCCAAAGGATCTGATGACACCTGGGCTCAGAAGCTTTATAACACTCACTTAAACAAGAGTGCGCTGTTTTATAAACCACGCTTATCAAACAAGGCCTTCATCATCCAGCACTTTGCTGACAAGGTAAAAGAGCTTTTCAATTGCATTATTCCTTGGATTTCTTGATCTGTTCCGTTTTTGCGAGGAATAAAAGAATGATTTTGGTGACCAGGTAGTTAGAGCAATTATCTCTTTTTGCAAGTAGAGGGTTCATATTATTTTACTGAAGTTCAACAATGACTGTCTTTCACATAAAGATCCCAATTCTTGACCTGCTTCACGGTTGGTTGCACTGACGGATTTTTTTTTATCTTCTGCCCTTCAAAATCATTCCTAAACTCTGACAGAGTTGGTCAAGAGCAATCTTTCTCTTGTTTATTATCCCATGACCACAGCTGGAAGAGTGCATGTACTTGTTTATCCATTTCAGTCAAATAAAATCCTCCTAAATAGTGACCACTGCAGTCAGGTACTGAAGGCAGACTGTTTGTTTGAATTCAGCACCTTCAGGAGAGAAATAAAGTTAGCAAAAATAAAATTACTACGAGAAAGTGAGGACTGCAGATGCTGGAGATCAGAGCTGAAAGATATGTGTTGCTGGAAAAGCGCAGCAGGTCAGGCAGCATCCAAGGAGCAGGAGAGTCAATGTTTCAGGCATAAGCCCTTCTTTAGGAAAGCCCTTCTTCCTGAAGGCAGAAAAATAGTCCGTTGTGTCGACAGAATGCAGTACTCCTATTATAAAGCTGTATCACACCTGGTCATCTGTCAACACTCCTCCAAAAAATAACGACAAAATATCATAACATATCCTGAAGAAGGGCTGATGCCCAAAACATCGACTCTCCTTCTCCTTGGATGCTGCCTGACCTGCTGTGCTTTTCCAGCAACACATATCTTTTAGCTCTGATCTCCAGCATCTGCAGTCCTCACTTTCTCGTAAGATCTGTATTACCAACCATAAAACCCATTCCAATTCTTCCAGGATGTTTTAGGCTGCCCTTCAATAGGTTCACTTGTGTCTCGGCTCCTCAATGCTGATGCTAGTTAGCTTAGTTGGCTGGTTTGTGATGCAGCGATACCATTGGCATACGTTCAGTTTCTGGCTGGGGCTACCATGAGGGATTCTCCGTCTCGATTTGTCCCCTCATCGAAGGCACGGTGACTCTAAGGTTATGCCACCACCAGTCATCTCTCTGTGCTGAGAGATTGGGTCAGTCGTGACTTTTCTTTTGAAATGAGGGAGAAATGTAGTTTTAAGAGCAAAAAAAAGTTGTTTCCATTGTCTGTCACTAAATAGTATCAAATATTTTGTTTCTCTGACTGTTTCCCAATAAGATTTTAATCTTGTGAGTTTGATTACTGTACACCGTATGAAAGCAGATTAATCTGGTTCAGATCTAGCTGCTTCAAGCTTTATAGCAGAGAGGCATTAGTCATATCTGGATTTTTTTAAAGAATATTTCCATCTTATTGATTAACCTGTCTAATGTTTGAAACTTGGATAGAAATATAGAACTTGCAATTCTCCTAAAAATTGTTTTGTTTGAATTTTGACTATTTGTTCTTCTGATGTTTACCATTCCTATGACTGTGAAGCACATTTTAGCTTCTTAATAGCAGATCTAGTGCTCTCCACTCCATTAACTTTGCATTGCTGTGTCAAACACAGATCTCCAAATTCCTGCGCTTTTGTTTTGAATCAATCTTGACTGTGACCTTTTACAGGAAGTTGTGCAGATTATTCATTAACCTAAATCTAGTGTTGTTCCAAATGGCCTTTAACAGGTTGAGTACCAATGCGAGGGCTTCTTAGAAAAGAACAAGGATACTGTGTATGAGGAACAGATCACAGTGCTGAAGGCGAGCAAGGTGAGTGCACTCTGAAAATCGTGAGCATGGCTGAACTGCTGGAATTGTGGCAGAAAAATAGTCCATTGTGTCGACAGAATGCAGCACTCCTATTATAAAGCTGTATCACACCTGGTCATCTGTCAACACTCCTCCAAAAAATAACGACAAAATATCATAACGTAGATTTGTGTCTGTCTGTGTGTGAGTGCTGTGTCTGTCTGTGTGTGCGCGTGCTGTGTCTGTCTGTGTGTGCGCGTGCGGTGTCTGTCTGTGGGCGCGCGTGCTGTGTCTGTCTGTGGGCGCGCGTGCTGTGTCTGTCTGTGGGCGCGCGTGCTGTGTCTGTCTGTGTGCGCGTGCTGTGTCTGTCTGTGTGTGCGCGTGCTGTGTCTGTCTGTGTGTGCGCGTGCGGTGTCTGTCTGTGTGTGCGCGTGCGGTGTCTGTCTGTGGGCGCGCGTGCTGTGTCTGTCTGTGGGCGCGCGTGCTGTGTCTGTCTGTGGGCGCGCGTGCTGTGTCTGTCTGTGGGCGCGCGTGCTGTGTCTGTCTGTGGGCGCGCGTGCTGTGTCTGTCTGTGGGCGCGCGTGCTTTGTATCTGTCTGTGTGTGTGTGTGCACGTGCTGTGCCTCTGAGAATAAAAGAGGGAGCAGGAGAGAAAGAGACAGAAATAAGGGTGTTCCTTATATGGTTGTGAGTATATAAATCAGCTGGCTATCTCCATGATGTTGGCATCTCATAAATATCTCTGCCCTCATTTGAGAAGCCTCCCAGTGCAGTTTCCTGACCCCCCACCCCACCCCACCCCCAGCCCAACTCACTTCTGTCAAGTCAGCCATCCTGAAGCAAGGATACTTGGCCTTTGATTTCAAGAAATCCTGCATTATCATTAGTTATGTAGAATTGGTATTAGGGGGCAGTGACTATTGGTGGACATTATTGCAGTGAAAGGGAGAATGAGCAGGAGAGAGAGAGAGAGAGACGGAAACCCGAAACGCTGGCCACTCTGCTGTTTTTATTTGGTTACGTTTTCTGATTCAATGCTGATTGTTACGTTTCTTTTGTCCTGTTTGATGCACATGGATGTTGACTCCTCAGAAGGTAAAAGTTTTTTAAAATTTCCAGTTTGTATCTCTGGCTGTTGCATGAGATGGAAAGCCCCAGGGCTGCGCTGTTCTAACAACCAAGAAGGATATGGCTTGATCTGTCTGCTGCATGAGACTATTGAATAGAGACATTAGTGTCCTCATCAGCCTCACTGTAGTCCACCTTATCTATAAATATGGTGGATTTTTAAAAATGCATGCTTATTTTGGCTGTCCTTGAGCTCAGTCAGTAGTTTCACTATCCTGAATGATACAAAAAATATTTTAAAAAAGGAAGCCTAGAAGATTTATCTCTCCAAGCTGCCCTGCCATTCAGTATAATCATGGATGATCCACTCATCATCTCACCAGCATCCCATTGTCTTTGATTCCCTGAATGTCTGCTGATCTCTGCCTTGAATTTCCTCACTAATGGAGCATCTACAACCCTCTCTGGTGTTATTAGTTCCACAGGTATCAAGTCCCCTGAGTGAAGGCATTTCTTCTCATTTCAGTCCTATACAATTGACCTCTTCGCCTGAGACAGTGTCCCCCTTGCTCTCAATTCCTCACAGAGTCTTAGAGCTCCTCTTGCATGAGTGTCCCGTACAGTTGGGGTGATGTAAAGGTGAAAATGTGTTGCTGGTTAAAGCACAGCAGGTTAGGCAGCATCCAAGGAACAGGAAATTCGATGTTTCAGGCCAGAGCCCTTCATCAGGAAGGGCTCTGGCCCGAAACGTCGAATTTCCTGTTCCTTGGATGCTGCCTAACCTGCTGTGCTTTAACCAGCAACACATTTTCAGCTCTGATCTCCAGCATCTGCAGACCTCACTTTTTACTCGTGATGTAAAGGTGGATTTGTAACAGATCTTAGTCATTAGGTCAGCATTGAGATGCTAATCCCTCAAAACCAACTCCTCTGTCAACAGCTGTTGATGGTATTTCTGACACCAGCCTACTGCCAACCAGCTGCTGTCTGCACAGGTTCCCAAGGGGAATATCAGGATTACTGTGCTAATGTCCTCAGAACATTTCTGAAGAAATCAAATACAGCTGTTGCCTCAGGGAGGGTCTGGCTTGTGACAAAGAAAACTCATTCGGGAAGGCAGTGAGCACATTGAGAGACTTCATTAGGGATGTGTATGAGTGATGTTGAGTTATCAGAGGCAGCCCGAAACCTGTCTTCCCCCATCCCGTACCACTTACCCTCTGTGCGGCAGAGTTGGCAGATTCAGCGTTGGACTCTTTGCCAGCTCTGAACCTCTCGAAGCAGAGTGGACACACTGCTCGATCCCGAGAGACTGTAAGATAGCAAATGGAGATTACCAAAAAGTGCAAGTGTGAAGGATGAGAACAAAATGAAACTCTGTGATGTCGTCGTCCCTCTGCCACCTGTCCAAGAAAGACCACTGAAGAAATGGCTATGAATCTGTACTTCAACATGACGCAGTGCTTTGAATAGAGAGGAGTTGTAATTTAGAGGACATACAGAGTTCACAAAGTGGATTCCGTGTTTGATGCATGCAAAATTGCCAGAAACACAGCAGCTTAATGATTGCTATCTGTTACTGACTGTATTCTGAATCTGTACTCTGCAATAAATCAGTGCTGGTATTGAATTGAATTTATTGTCATGTGTACTGAGGCACAGTGCAAAGCTTTGTCTTGTGAGCAATATGGGCAGACCACAGAGTTAAATAGCATAGATAAGTAAATAATAGGTATTCGAAGTGTGTTTAGAAAGTTACGGTGAGATTTGAAAGGAACTTTCTCTGGAAGTAGTGAGTTGATTTTTGCACCATCCCAGTGGAACATAGAATCCTGAAGATGTCATTTGCAGTGTTGGAACTGATGTGCAATCCTTGTGTCAGTGCGCGAGGACTGTGTATATTTGGGTCAAGATTAGAGTAATGATGAAGGGCTTTTGCCCGAAACGTTGATTTTCCTGCTCCTCGGATGCTGCCTGACCTGCTGTGCTTTTCCAGCACCGTCCACTCTTGACTCTAATCTCCAGCATCTGCAGTATCCACTTCTGCCTAGTCTATATTTGGAGCCTGTCCCTTCATTGGAAGCCTTTAACTCTGTGCTCCCTGCCTCTGCTGGCTGGTGGATATTTTCAAATCAACTTTATTCAGAGATGTTCTTACACAAAGCTGGAGTAGGTAGCACTTGGACCCGGATCTCCTGATCCAATGGTAGGGACTCTACCATTGCACCACATAAGCCCCTTCTCTGCTTTCTGGTTGAAAAAAAAGAACCCGAAGCATTGCAGCTCTCCTCCTGTGATCAAGTATCTTGAGGTGAGTTGTTAATGAGAATTTCAGGTCAAAATTAGACCTGATCAACAGTCAGTTGGGTTCTTTGTGAATTAGGGTCGAGTGTGTGTTGTTGAGTAAGTGCAGCAGGTCAGGCAGCATCCGAAGACCAGGAGAATCGATGTTTCAGGCATAAGCCCTTCATTAGGAATGAGCTTGTGGGCTGGGGCTGAGAGATAAGTGGGAGGGGGGTGTGGTTGGGGGGAAGGTAGCTGAGAAAGTGATGGTGAGGGAGAAGGTGATAGGTGGAGTGGTGGACAGGTCCAGACGGGGGTGCCGAGTCGGAGTCTTGGGACAGAGATAATGTGGGGGAGGGGAAATGAGGAAGCTGTTGAAATCCTGTGTGGTTGCATGGTTCCAATGTGGAATATGAGGCGTTCTTCCACTGTACGTGAGGTGGTAACGGTATGGCGGTGGAGGAGGCCCAGGACCTGCATGTCCTTGATGGAGTGGGAGGGAGAGTTGAAGTGTTCAGCCACTGGGTGATGGGGTTGGTAGGTGTGGGTATCCCAGAGACGTTCTCTGAAACGATCAGCAAGATGGCACCCTGTCTCCCCGATATAGAGGAGACCACACCAGGTGCAATATCCATCAAAGATTTACCTGTACCTCTACCAATATCATCTGCTGGTTTTCTGTGCTGTAATTTCAGTGTTGTTCTATTTAGTACCATTGAGCTGTTAATTGGGTTGGTGCACAAATTGAATTTTTGTCTTTTCTAAGAGCCAGTTATAGGATTGCTGCCCCATTAAAATGTTGACTGTGGGTCTGCAGCATCAGCCAACCCAGTGCCTGGTTTCTTGGGTGTGAGCTTTCGGAACAAAGGGTTAAGGATTTGCTGATGTGAATTTTTTCTCTGCTTGTTCTTGTGATTCACACCAAACCAGTTGAATCTTCTCGCGGAGCTCTTCCAAGATGAGAAACCGGCCACCAGCCCTACTGAAGGACGTCCCCCTGTTACCAGGGCAACTGTGAAATCGGCCAAGCCTCGATCACTGCAGGCCAGCAAGGAGCACAAGAAATCAGTGGGACACCAGGTAAGACTGGCACTTGGCTTGAGGTGGCTCAGTGGTTGGGGTTTGCATGCCCATGTTGCTGCTGTACTAAACCTGTGCGGCACGGTGGCACAGTGGTTAGCACTGCTGCCTCACAGCGCCTGAGACCCGGGTTCAATTCCCGACTCAGGCGACTGACTGTGTGGAGTTTGCACGTTCTCCCCGTGTCTGCGTAGGTTTCCTCTGGGTGCTCCGGTTTCCTCCCACAATCCAGGTGAGTTGGCCATGCTAAATTGCCCGTAGTGTTACGTAAGGGATAAATGTAGGGGTATGGGTGGGTTGCGCTTCGGCGGGTCGGTGTGAACCTGTTGGGCCGAAGGGCCTGTTTCACATGTAAATAATCTAATCTAATCAATGACTGGCTTGGGGGCCTTCACCAACAAACCAAGAGAAATGGAGTTTCAGTTCCCTCTGTTGGGGAATTTAGATTCCGATGGAAAAAGATTAGGAAGTTCGAAGCTGGATATTGGGTTGTTCATTTACTGTGACTGCTCTATTACTGTCCTTTCCAGAAGGATGGTCCTTATTTGTTCACATCACTTCAGTCATAGAGATGTACAGCACGGAAACAGACCCTTCAGTCAAACCTGTCCATGCCGACCAGATATCCCAATCCAATCTAGTCCCACCTGCCAGCACCCGGCCCATATCCCTCCAAACCTTTCCTATTCATATACCCATCCAAATGCTTTTTAAATGTTCCAATTGTTCCAGCCTCCTCCACTTCCTCTGGCAGCTCATTCCATGCGCGTACCAGCCTCTGAGTCACCCCCTTAGGTCTCTTTTATATCTTTCCCCTCTCACCCTAAACCTATGCTCTCTAGTTCTGGACTCCCCGACCCCAGGGAAAAGATTTTGTCTATTTACCCTATCCATGCCCCTCATAATTTTGTAAACCTCTATAAGGTCACCCCTCCGCCTCCGACACTCCAGGGAAAACAGCCCCAGCCTGTTCAGCCTCTCCCTATGGCTCAAATCCTCCAACCCGGCAACATCCTTGTAAATCTTTTCTGAACCCTGTCAAGTTTCGCAACATCTGGAAGGAGACCAGAATTGCACGCAATATTCCAACAGTGGCCTAACCAATGTCCTGTACAGCCGCAACATGACCTCCCAATTCCTGTACTCAATATTCTGACCAATAAAGGAAAGCATATTAAACACCTTCTTCACTATCCCATCTACCTGCGACTCCACTTTCAAGGAGCTATGAACCTGCATTCCAAGGTCTCTTTGTTCAGCACCACTCCCTAGGACCCTACCATTACGTGTATAAGTCCTGCTGAGATTTGCTTTCCCAAAATGCAGCACTTTGCATTTGTCTGAATTAAACTCCATCTGCCACTTCTCAGCCCATTGGCCCATCTGGTCAAGACCCTGTTGTAGTCTGAAGTAACCCTCTTCACTGTTCACTACACCTCCAATGTTGGTGTCATCTGCATACTTACAAACTGTACCTCTTATGCTCACTTCCAAATTATTTGTGGCACTCCACTGGTCACAGGCCTCCAGTCTGAAAAGCAACCTTCCAGCACCACCCTCTATCTTCTACCTTTGAGCCAGTTCTGTATCCAAATGGCTAGTTCTCCCTGTATTCCGTGAGATCTAATCTTACTAATCAAGGGGAACCTTGTCGAACGCCTTACTGAAGTCCATATAGTTCACATCTACCACTCTGCCCTCATCAATCCTCTGTGGTACAGAGTTCCAGAGATTCATTACCTTCTGACAGGAAAAGATTCCTTCTGTTCTGTCTTAAATAGTTGACTCCTTACTCTGAGATTATGTCCTGGGATCTTTCACAAGGGGAAGCAGCCTCTCAACACCTATCCTGTCAAGTCCCCAAACAACCTTATCTGTTTCAATAAGTCTTCTCTCATCGTCCTAAACTGCAACACGTACCTGTCCAACCTACTCAACCTCTGTTCTTAATAAAATCCCTGATGAAGGAGCAGCGCTCCGAAAGCCCGTGCTTCCAAATAAACCTGTTGGACTCTAACCTGGTGTTGTGTGATTTTTCACTTTGTCCACACCTGGTGTCACTCTCGATCTGGACTGCTTCCAAGGCCAGTGGAGCTTTCTGTAGAGAAGGAGACCAAAACTGCTCACAGTATTCCAGCTGCGGTCTGACCCCTGCCTTGGATAGTTTCAGGAAAACCTCCAAATTTTTATATAACTGAAATAAAGGCTAAAAATTTAATATGCCTTCTCTATAATCTGTTGAACTTCTATGTTAGCTTTGTGAGATTCATGGACAAGTACTCCCAAATCCCTCGGTGTTGCAGCTTTCTACAGTTCATCCCCATTTAAATAATATTCAGCTTATCTATTCTTCCTGCCAAAGTGCATAACCTCACATCTTTCCAAATAATATTCCATCTGCCAAGTTTTTTCTCTCTCTCACTCTCTCACTCTCTCACTCTCTCACTCACTATCACACACTCTACAATCTCTCTCTCTCTCACTTAGGCAGCCTTTCTTTACCCTCACACTCACTCTCATACCCTCTCATTCGCTACACTCTCTCACTCTTACTCCCTCTACACTCACCTGGCGCTCTCTGGCACATGCAGAGAAGTGCTGGCCTCTCCTTAAATTATTTAAGTTGGCATTACCACAGGATTTCAATCAGGGCTGAGAGATGTTACTGTGTGGGAGAGTCTGGGACCCTGTGTACATGAGGCAAAAAAGTCACTGAGGCTTTGAGGCAAAATGAGTTTGTGATTTGGTACCAAGAACTAGCAGCACCAGCATCATTTGTTGGATTCCCATTGTCTGAACAGCAGCAATACCAGGGATCTACATTTACATTGCACCTCTGACATAATGAAAGATTCCAAGATGCCTTCACAGAAACTATATAGAGCAAACAATGACAATGAAAATTACATAAAGCTTGACGAGTCTTTTCCATCAGGTAAGAGAGGTGCAAGGACGGGGCAATTCCACAACTTGGGGCTAAGGTAAATATAGGCGGCAGCAGTGAAGACGTTATAATTGGGAATGCACATACAGCATATTGCGGAAGGTTCTGGGGAGATTCCAGACATGGGGAAGTGCATGGCCACAAAGGGATTGGGGAACAAGGATGAGAATTTTAAATCCAATCCTGCATCTGTCAGACCTTACAAGGCTGTAACATATGGATAAGCCATTTGATTACTGTAAAAGAGGTTCCAATTACTGATTTATAAAGGAGGGCAGCTCGGTGCTAATGGATCATGTGAAACACCGTCAGCACCTTTGTGAATTATCTTCTGTTGTTTTCACTTTTATATTTTTCTTCTTTATTTAGTATTGTTTGCTACCTGCCTGAAGCTGGTTTAAAAGAGAAGGCTCCCTTTCTCATTTTCAGTCTTGCCTTCCCTTCCTTTTGTTAGATTCCTAAGCTGCTTGTGTTCTTTTGTGACTTCTCAATTCCCTGCATTGTCCATTATCTTCTCTCAGCTCCCATTCTGTGACTTGAGGAGATGGTGTGTCACCTTTTTCCCAGGTTTCCCAGCTGAAGACCTGATTGCTGGGAAGCAGATAAATGGGATCAACATATAACGTCCCTGAATTTTTCTGACACCTCTCCTCCAACCCCCACCCCCCCCCAAAAAAAAATTGAGGAGAGTCTCTGGGCTCAAGCAGATGTCTGACCAAGACTTTTGAAGGTAATTTTGAAGTCAGTGGGTCAAGAGAGTGGAAGGCACGTGGTAACCATGGAGACTGCAATAAGGAGCGAAGGCAGGAAAAATTTGAGGAGGAGAAATAAAAGCAGACAAATCACAGGTGAGAGGAAAATGTAAAACTGATTGATCAATTTTGCAAATTGTTATTACTTTTATTTCAATTTCTTGCAGTTTCGTAACTCCCTTCATCTGCTGATGGAAACCCTTAATGCTACAACACCTCACTACGTACGATGCATTAAACCCAATGATGACAAACTTGCTTTCACGTAAGCCAAACTAAATGTGCTTTCATTCTCATCCTATTAACTTGCGACATTGTGTCTCTGTCACTGAGGCTACAAAAGAAGAATTCTAACTTTGCAAGCCTTGCTGTAGATTACCATTTTGAGACGGGCTAAAATAGAAAGTTGTGTTAACTGATTCAGAATGCATTGTAATTTCTTGTAGCAAACAAAAGAAAATCCTGTGCATGTTGTCACTGAGGGATGTACTTTTACACTGTCTTATTTTCTATAGACTAGACAATCTTTAAAGCCTCTAGTGTGCAATCATGAAGAAAGGAAAGGTTATATTAAGAACAATTTTATGACCTTCTGGATTCAGTGATTTTTTTTTTTGTTTGTTGTAATTGTGTGGCCCTTTCACTAAAGTCATCAATGAAATGTGGATTTTGTTTGAAAATTGAAATTTTCACACCAAGGAGTACTCTTTATAGCTTCAGTTATACAGGGCATTGGAGAGACTTTGTGCAGCATTAGTGTCCTTTTTAAGGAAGAAGATAAATGCTTTGAAGGCTAGTTGGAGGTGGTTTACCAGATTGGTACCTGGAGTTGGTACTTTATGAGAAAAGGTGATCGGACTGGGCTTGTTTTCACTAGAAGATTAAGGTGTGATTAGGTTAAAGTATGTCAGTTCCATATGGTCTCGGTCATGTAAACATGGAGAGGATGTCTCTTCTTGTGGGTGAGATAATGAGAACTAGGGGGCCCTGTTTAAAAATGAGGGTTCAGCCGTTTTAAGAGAAAGGTGAGAATTTTTCTTTCCCCGAGGTTTCGGCAACTTTGAAATTCTCTGCCTCAGAAAGCTGTGAAGGCTCAGTGAATATTCTCAAAGTGGAGGTCAATGAATTCTTGTTGAACAGTGGAGTCAAAGGTTAAAGTGTACTTGGGCATAAGGAATTCAAAACACAAAGAGAATAGCCAAGGTCTCATTGAATGATGGAACAGAGTTGAAGGGCCAAATGGCCTGTTTTGGCTTCTATTTCATGTGTTCTAGTTATTGTTAATTTGTACCCCTGAAATGGTCAACACGGAAGATACTACCCTGTTCTCAAAGGGTGGCTCCATTACTTGTTCAGTGATGAAAGTGCTTCCATAATGGTGTTAGGAAATTCATTGTTCAACAGCGTGTTGGAAGCAATACTATATTGCAGAAATGATTCTGGGTTGTCGATTGGTAGAATTGTTCCTGTTGTGGAAGAAAAAGTTTTAATGACTGACTCTACATCTTGAGTAATGGTGTGAGCTGTATAATGGCCCAGTGCTGTTTCACTGTAACTGCACAGCGCTGCTACATTGTAACTGCCCAGTGCCTCCTACGCTGTAACTGCCCAGTGCCTCCTACGCTGTAACTGCCCAGTGCCACGTACGTTGTAACTGCCCAGTGCCACGTACGTTGTAACTGCCCAGTGCCTCCTACGCTGTAACTGCCCAGCGCCTCCTACGCTGTAACTGCCCAGCGCCTCCTACGCTGTAACTGCCCGTGCCTCCTACGCTGTAACTGCCCAGCGCCCCATACTGTAGCTGCCCAGTGCCTCCTACGCTGTAACTGCCCAGCGCCCCATACTGTAACTGCCCAGCGCCTCCTACACTGTAACTGCCCAGCGCCTCCTACACTGTAACTGCCCAGTGCCTTCTACGCTATAACTGCCCAGCGCCTCCCACACTGTAACTGCCTAGTGCCTCCTACGCTGTAACTGCCCAGCGTTCCTACACTGTAACTGCACAGCGCCTCCCACACTGTAACTGCCCAGCGCTCCTACGCTGTAACTGCCTAGTGCCTCCTACGCTGTAACTGCCCAGCATTCCTACACTGTAACTGCACAGCGCCTCCTACACTGTAACTGCCCAGCATTCCTACACTGTAACTGCACAGCGCCTCCTACACTGTAACTGCCCAGCGCTCCTACGCTGTAACTGCCTAGTGCCTCCTACGCTGTAACTGCCCAGCGTTCCTACGCTGTAACTGCCCAGCGTTCCTACGCTGTAACTGCCCAGCGTTCCTACGCTGTAACTGCCCAGCGTTCCTACGCTGTAACTGCCCAGCGTTCCTACGCTGTAACTGCCCAGTGCCTCCTACGCTGTAACTGCCCAGTGCCTCCTACGCTGTAACTGCCCAGCGTTCCTACACTGTAACTGCCCCGTGCCTCCTACGCTGTAACTGCCCAGTGCCTCCTGCACTGTAACTGCCCAGCGTTCCTACACTGTAACTGCCCTGTGCCTCCTACGCTGTAACTGCCCAGCGCCTCCTACACTGTAACTGCCCAGCGCCTCCTACGCTGTAACTGCCCAGCGCCTCCTACGCTGTAACTGCCCAGCGTTCCTACACTGTAACTGCCTAGCACCTCCTACACTGTAAATGCCCCACACTCCTACGTTGTAACTGCCCAATGTACCCATTCTATCACACATGAAATGTGAGTTTTGTGCCGTATGACCCTGCTCAGTTAATGTGATGATGCATTGCTTTTAAGATGTCTCCCTTTTAATCTTATAAATTTTGCGAGTTAACATTGAGCAGCATTGAAAGAAGTTGATTAATTGAAAGCTTTAGCTCTCAAAATCCTCACATTGATGTGTCAGTTTCTACAATTAAAAGACCGAAAAAAGAAGAGGTGTAATTATCAGATGGTGAGACTCTGAGCTTGTTGCTGTGATTGGCTGTTGACAAATGAGAACCAGGTTTGTGTTTTGGGCCTGAATCACTTTAAACTGGATAGGGCTAGCTAGCTTTAGAGAGATTTTGTCCATCCACTGAGAATTTAATCACGTTAAGGCACAAGTGACATTGAAGTGTTTTATCTTCAAAAATGAGCTACTGGTGAAGTTTGGCCTTGAATTGACTGCTGTTGTTCTGAACCCCGACAGAGGGAACCTATGTGCATTTGAAGCTTGCATTTGAGAATAGTGCTGAGTATGACCAGGACCAGGTTAATTTTGCCTCTAAATGCTATCACTTCAGAGTCTCATTGTTCACTGTCTGGCCATATAGTGTATTCTTTTGATTATTCTACTCTTTCATTGCGATAATCGCGGTTGCACACTGATTATTGGGCGGACTCTTAGGTTGTGAGCCTGCACTGCCTCTTTTCTGCAAACGTTGGCAACAAGTTGTTCCACTTGTAAGGCCCAGTTCGGAATCACAATGTCTCACTCACTGAGAGCAGTAAGTGGGGCTGTTGGACAGCAGCGCCACTGAGGAGATGGTGGCTGCTGCTGGTATGACAACAGCTCCAGGCCTGGTGGTTGTCTGTGGATCCCAGGGCAGGGGTGAGCAGGGCTAGGATAGGATTACGGGGCTGTCAGGTTTGGTCCAGTTTAGAATCTGGTTCACCTGATCATTTTGCATCCACATCTGTGAGAAGAACTTGACATATACTTGTCTCCATAGGTTTGATCCAAAACGAGCTGTCCAACAGCTGCGAGCTTGTGGTGTACTCGAAACCATTCGGATAAGTGCTGCTGGTTTCCCATCAAGGTAAAGTGCACCATCTGAGAGGAGATGTGGAAGTCCCATTGTATCATCATATGAAGTGACCACTTTGCTTTGAGTCATCTTTTAATCTCTTTATGTTTTACGTGCTCTTCAGTTTTCCTGCAGGCTTGAAGTTGACAATTTGCTTTGATTTATTTGAGTTTGTGGATTTTTCAGATGGACATATCAAGAATTCTTTAACCGCTATCGTGTCCTGATGAAGCAGAAAGATGTCCTCAGTGACAAAAAGCTGACATGCAAAAATGTCCTGGAGAAATTAATCAAGGTAATCTTTTGAATTGCACCAATTTTTAAAACAATTGCAGTTTCATAAGAAAAAAATACTCAATAAAGGCTTCGCATTTTCATTGGTGGACAATAATATTTTGAGTAGGTGATTAGGGTAAAATATGAACCATTCTCGAGTCTTTATCCTCATGTCTATTATTGTATGCCCATTAATGTGATGATGTTATTGAAATCATGCATCTAACAGCAAAACTTATTTGGAAGTGTTTCACTGAGGCATTGTAGGAACAGAAATTGAGCAAAGAAGGGAATTTTGGGAATGGTGGTCAACAGCTGGTGGCTGTTCTCCAAGTGTCAGATTATGGTTGAGGGATGAAGTTCCACACCTGACTCCCAGGTGAGCTGAAGACATGGTCATTTCTGGTGGCAAATACATAAGACCGGAATCAAACAGACCATTTAGGTCCTATAGGCTGGTTATATTGAGTGGCAGAAGGTAAGTCAAGGAGACTTTGAGAAGTTGAGGTGTGGGGACCAGGATCAGTGAGTAAAGGTCAGAGTGATGATGGAATCGAAATAGCAGATGCTGGAGGAATTTGGCAATTCTAGCAACATGTTAATGGGTTAATAACAGAATTAATGTTCGAGTTTGAAAAAGTAAGGCCTTTCTTCAGAACTGGAACTTCAGAACTTTAGTTCTGGGCAGCACGGTGACTCAGTGGTGAGCACTGCAGCCTCACAGTGCTAGGCACCCGGGTTCAATTCCAGCTTCAGTGACTGTGTGGGGTTTTTGCACGTTCTCCCAGTGTCTGTGTGAATTTGCTCCGGTTTCCTCCCACAATCCAAAGATGTGCAGGTTAGGTGAACTGGCCATGCTAAATTGTCCATAGTGTTAGATGCATTAGTCAGAGGGAGTTGTGTCTGGGTGGTTGCTCTTCGTAGGGTCGGTGTGGGCTTGTTGGGCCAAAGGACCTGTTTCTACACTGTATGGTACCTAATCTAATCTAGTTCTGAAAGAGAATCATTTTTGGACCTGAAACATTTAAAGTTCAGATTGAAGTTCTGGCTCTGAAGAAAAATCTTATTTTCTCTCCTTACAGACCCGCTGAGCTTCCCCAGCTCTTTCTGTTTTTATTTTAGATTTCCAACATTTGCGTTTTATGTTTATTATGATGATGGTGGAGTCAAGGCTAGGATCTAGGCAGCAGTATTTGGGATGTACTGTAGTTTCCAGAGGATGGAGGATGGAAAACTTGGAGAGTATTACAATATTCTTACAATTCAGTCATGGGATGGGCGTGTCGCTGATTGGGGCTAGTGTTTATTGCCCATCCCGGGTTGCTTTGAGAAGGTGGTGATGAACTGCCTTCTTGAGCTGCTGATTTGGTTTAGCTAGCCTTTTGGGAAGGAGTTCCAGGATTTTGACCCAGTGACCCTGAAGGAATGGTGATATATTTCCAAGTCAAGATAGTGTACTGCTCAGCGCAAACTGTACAGGTGGTGATGATCCTATCAGCAGTTTTCAGTCTTGAGTTTAAAAAAAAATTCAAAGTACTGTAGAGGCTGGAAATCAGAAACAAAATCAGAAATTGCTGGAAAAACTCAGCAGGTCTGGCAGCATCTGTGGAGAGAAACCAGAGTTAACGTTTCAGGTCCAGTGACCCTTCTTCAGTATTGAGTAATGCTCATTAACTTCATGTTGTATATGAGGGCATACAAGAAGTGGAAGGGATGTTAAGACTGTTTCACTGGATCTCCTGTAAAAGGCTATTTTGGAAAAACAGAAATGTTTCACCATTTGCTCAAAGGGGTGACTCTGTTTTTTTTTATTCACTCGTGTGATGTGGGCAAGTCTGGCTAGTCCAGCATTTATTGTCCAGAGGACAGTTTTGAGTCAACCACATTGCTGTGGGTCTGGAGTCACAGGTTAGCCAGACCAGGTCAAGATGACAGGTTTCCTTCCCTAAAATACTTTGGTGAACCAGCTGGGATTTTTCAACAGTGATCAGCATTAAACCCTTTAATTCCAGATTCTTTTTTTTATTGAATTCGGATTCCACCATCTGCCATAGGTGGGATTCGAACTCAGGACTGCAGGGCATGATCTAAAGTTTCAGGGTTAATAGTCTCTCAATATTACCATGAGGCCATTGCCTCCCCTTTGTAACCTATACTGTCCTTTTAAGTGCTGTTTAATTTGACCATAGGACATGTGCATTGCAGGAAGGGTCAGGATTTATTGCCAGCAGCTAACTCCCCTTGTGAAGATAGGAGGAAGCTGCAGACCGTATGTTTGAAGGTACATTCTCTGAGGTTAGGAAATGTCTTCTCGGTTTTTGACCCAGTGACAGCCAGCAAAGGAAGGACAATAATGGTTCCCAGTCGTGGTGGTGTATGGATTCACAAAAATCACAGAAATGCTGTTATGCATATGGAGGCCATTTGGTCCATTATGCCTGTACCACCTCATTAAATGAGCGGCTAGTGCCAATCTCCTGCATTTCCCACATACCCTTGCACATCATTTTCCTCAAATAGTTGATTTGATTGCAGGAAAGCCTGGTTGTGTTCCCATACATGTGCTGCCCTTCACCTTTTGGCTCGTGGAGATTTAGAAGGTCCTTATAAGAATCATGATCTTAAAATTGCTGTAACAATCACAGGAGACCATAATACATTCGCCCATACAGAGGAACCTCAATTATTCGGTATTCGATTATCCAGCAAGATCGCAAGGTCCCGATGCTCAGCTAAGCTATGTTATCCAGCATTCGATTATCTGGCATTCAATTAACCGAACGAAATACTGCCCACCCATGTCCTTCAGGTAATCGAGATTCCTCTGTATACCAGCAGGTTCTGTCATAAGCAGCTTTTCGTATTGTGTGCATTTCCTCAAAGTGTCACCATTACTTCCTACAACATTTTCAGTAATGCTGTAACTACACTGAGCGTCCTCTAATATTAATTTAACTAGTAAGTAGTCAAATTCTGCCTTTCTAATTTAAGTGAATGTCAGTAACCATGGTTTGAAGATACTCAGTAAAATGACACTGAAGTCAGGCACTAGAACGAATTATGAATCATTGATTTGCCTCAAGTTGTGTTCTGTATTCTCGGGATTGCAGAGGTAAATATTGACCTTGGTGAGTAACAATGATAGCAGCAGTGGCAGTGTAACTACCTCCATAATTAGACAGTAATATTTGATTTGTTGTTTA
The DNA here is from genome assembly GCF_020745735.1 of Hemiscyllium ocellatum. Lineage (NCBI taxonomy): Eukaryota > Metazoa > Chordata > Chondrichthyes > Orectolobiformes > Hemiscylliidae > Hemiscyllium > Hemiscyllium ocellatum. The sequence goes on along the minus strand of NC_083439.1, from coordinate 18,457,530 downwards.
GTCTAGACGTTTGAACTGACGTTTTCCATAAATAGATGGTCACCGTGACCATATTTCTATATCCATAATAAGCCAATGCTTTCTCATAGTGTATCATATGTTTTCAATCATTAACTCATAAATATTTTCAAATTTCAGTCATATACTTGTGTTTTTGAATCCTTCTTGAATAAAAATTTCGTTGGGATCTGTGTTAAGAATTTAAAAGACAGGTATCACACTTCTGTTAGGCATGTGTCTAACATTTGGACTGGAGATCGAATTAGCAATTGCTATATTTGACCAGGGTCTAACCGGACTTAAAGTATTTATTCCCAAACCAGAAAATTCCTGATGAGGGGTTTATGCCCGAAATGTTGATTCTACTGCTCCTTGGATGCTACCTGACCTGCTGTGCTTTTCCAGCACCACACTCACAACTCTGATCTCCAGCATCTGCAGTCCTCACTTTTTCCCAGAAAATGACAGGATCTAGTTGACTTAATTCCCAAGGTGTCTGGCTATCCTGCAGGATAACCATTATTGTTAACCCCCGAGTAGATACAGTGTGACACTGGAAAAGGACAGCAGGTCAGGCAGCATCTGAGGAGCAAGAGGGATGATTGATGAAGGGTTAAGCCTGAAACATTAACTCTTTTGCTCCTCAGATGCTGCCTGACCTGTTATGCTTTCTCCAGCACCACATTTTATCAACTCTGAGTTCTCGAGCATGTGCGGTTCTCACTGTCTCCTAGTTGCTAATCCCAATCCACTCAGACTGTTGGAATATTGTTGCTGACTCATTTAAATCTGAATTTCTCATCCATTAAGTAAGAGATTTACACCAGTGGTGGATTCAGAATAATTGATTTATTTTGTTCGCATAGGTACATTCCCATCTCCGTTGTTATACTATAATGACTCTGTCCTTGTTGTATAGGATGAGGACAAGTACCAGTTTGGTAAAACAAAGATTTTCTTCCGTGCTGGGCAAGTGGCCTACCTGGAGAAGCTGCGAGCAGACAAACTCCGAGCTGCTTGCATCAGAATCCAGAAGACCATTCGGAGCTGGCTGCAACGGAAGAAGTATCTCCGCATGCGCAACGCCGCGATTACGATTCAGCGATATGTGCGGGGCTACCAAGCCAGATGGTACGATGCTTTCCAAACCAATCGATTATCTCTCGATGCGAACCTATACTTGTGCAGCAGTACATGGGCACTGCCTCTTCAACAGGGTTGACAGGTGATTGTGAGTTCTCCCTTGTGAGAATGATGTTTTCACCTGAGCTGCCACTGAGTAATGGAGCAACATTGCAACATGCATCAATCCAGGTGAACTTTGAGCACCCTGATAGAGACAAGGTACAGGGACACTCCTTGATTGGAGAAGGAATCTAAAGGAAAATTGTTTGATACAAGTCTAAATTTGTGATTTTTGAGAAGATATATAGCCCAGGTTGAGGTTCAGTTCTTGAGACGTTTCGTCACCATGCCAGAAACATCGTCAGCGAGCCTCTGGTGAAACACTGGTGTTCTATCCAGCTTTCTATTTGTGTGTCTTGGTCTGTTAAGGTGGGTGATATCATTTCCGGTTCTTCTTCTCAGAGGTTGGTAAACAGGGTCCAAATCAGTGTTTATCGATGGAGTTCCAGTTTGAATGCCAACTGTCTAGGAATTCCCGTGCGTGTCTCTGTTTAGCCTGTCCTAAGATGGATGTGTTGTCCCTGTTGAAGTGATGTCCTCCTTCGTCTGTGTGTAAGGATACTAGTGATAGCTGGTCATGTCTTTTGGTGGCTAATTGGTGTCTGTGTATCCTGTGTGTCCGATGTAGTGTTTGTTGCAGTCCTTGCAGGGTATTTTTCAAATGGCATTCGATTTAATGATTGTTCATACAAGGTCCTTTAGGTTCATCAGTAGCTGTTTCAGTGTGTTGGTAGGTTTGTGGGCTACCATGATACCAAGGAGTTGGAGTAGTCTGGTAGTCATCTCTGAAATGTCTTTAATGTATGGTAGTGTGGCTGGAGTCTCTGGGCGTGTTGTCTCCTCTTGTTTGGGTTTGTTGTTTAAGAATCAGTGGACTGTGTTTATCGGGTACCTGTTGTTCTTGAATATGCTGTACAGGCATTTTTTTTCTGCTGCTCATAGTTCCTGGGTGCTGCAGTGTGTTGTGGCTCATTTAAATAATGTCCTCATGCAGCTCTGTTTGAGAGTCTTGGGTTGATTGCTCCTGGAGTTGAGTATCTGGTCTGTGTATATTGCTTTCCTGTAGACGCTGGTCTGCAGTTCTCCATTGACTGTTCGTTCCACTGTGATGTCTAGGAAGGCGAGTCTGTTGTTGTTCTCTTCCTGAATGATGAAATTTATGCCAGTAAGGATATTGTTAATGATTTTATAGGTTTCCTCTAATTTGTTCCATTTCGTGATGACAAAGGTGTCATCCATGGGGTGGACCCAAAGCTTGGGTTGGTTTGTGGGGAGGCCTGTTTGTTCGAGTCTCTGCATCACTGCTTCTGCTAAGAATCTTGATATTGCTGATCCCATGGGTGTCCTGTTGATTTGTTTGTAGATCTTATTGTTGAAGGTGAAGTGGGTAGTAAGGCACAGGTCTACTAGCTTGAGGATACTGCCCTTGCTGATGGAGTTGGTGCTGTCTGGTATTTGTGTCTTTGGTTCACTTTGAGGATGATACCATTGTCATCACAAAATGGAACAACTTAGAGGAAACCTACAATATCATTACAACATCCTTACTGGCATAAATTTCACCAAACAGGAAGAGAACAAAAAACAGACTCCCCTTTGTACATGTCACAGTGGAACGAACAGTCAATGGAGAACTGCAGACAGCATCCACAGGAAAGCAACACACACTGATCACATAATCAACACAAACAGAGCTGCATTAGGACATTATTTAATGGGCCACAACACACTGCAGCACCCAGGAACTATGAGCAGCAGAAGAAAAATGCCTATGCAGTGTATTCAAGAACAATGGATATCCGATAAACACAGACCGCAGATTCTTAAACAACAAACCCAAACAAGAAGAGGCAACACGCCCAGAGACCCCAGCCACACTACCATACATCAAAGACATTTCGGAGATGACTACCAGACTACTCTGATCCCTTGGTATCATGGTAGTCCACAAACCTACCAACACACTGAAACAGCTACTAAAGGACCCTGTATGAACAACCATTAAATCGGATGTCATTTACAAAAAGATTGCAAGGATTGCAACAAATGCAACTTTGGACAGATAGGCAAGAAACTAGCCACCAGGATATACGAACACCAACTAGCCACCAAAAGACATGACCAGCTCTCACTAGTATCCCTATACACAGATGAAGAAGGATACAACTAAGACTGGGACAACACATCCATCCTAGGACAGGCCAAAGAGAGAGAGAGAGAGAGAGACACGAGAATTCCTAGAGGCCTTGCATTCAAACCGCAACTCCATCGATGAACACATTGATTTGGACCCCATTTACCAACTTCTGAGGAAAAGAACTGGAAATGATATCTCCCACCTTAACAGACCAAGACACACAAATAGAAAGCGGGATAGAACACCAGTGCTTCACCAGAGGCTCGCTGATGATGTCACCTAGCATGGTGACAAAATGTCTGAGAACACAGCTACCGGCTTAGCGAGCAAACTTCCAACTTGAACATGTCTAAGTTATTTATTGAAAAGGTATGAATGAAACTTAATAACACTACTGCCTCAGGGTTTTCATTCATTGATTCATACAGCATGTTAGTATCATTACTCATTTAACATGAAGAATCAACCTGTTCTTAACATGGTCTAATGATCTGGGTATCTTAGTTACATTTTTTGGATATTTTACAGCATTGGTTGTTCTCAACATGTGAACATTGCAATTTGAATCTATGTAAGGCATCTATGTCCCTGATTTCCACACGGTTCTTTCTTTCCAAATTGACCCAATGAACACAGGGGACTACACTGAAAAATATTCCTCCTACTCAATACTTCAATTGTTTGCAGGAACAAAGAATGTCTATTGGTTTAAATCCACAACATTGTGATGTGAGTGTTATTGATTGTACTGGGAAGAACTGAGGTAAGTCTGAGTTAGGACATTGTGAATTCCAGTGCATCTCGGGGAAGTACTGAAGGAGTGTTGCACTGTTGGGGAAGCCATCGTTTCATTGAGGTGTGGTGCCACCTGCCTCTTGAGTGAATGTCAAGGGACCTCTAGCCACTTTTCAAACAAGAGCAGCCATTACTCAGTTCCCCACCCAGTGCAAAGATTTGACCTCAGTTGTCAGGGTGATAGCTGCAGGATGTCTTCCTCCTCGAAGATTTTGGATAACAGTGGGCCCTTTGTTGTGTTCCAGCTATGCTCAGTTCCTCCGCAGGACCAGAGCAGCAATCATCATCCAGAAATACCAGCGAATGTATGCAGCTCGTCAAAAGTTCCTGCGGATCCTGTCAGCGACCATTGTTATCCAGTCATTTGTGCGAGGCTTTCATGGAAGGCGACAATACAAGGCGGTAAGTGACTGCTTCAGTAATTCCACTCATCCATATTTTGTCTTTAGATTAGATTCCCTGCAGTGTGGAAACAGGCCCTTTGGCCCAACCAGTCCACACTGACACTTCGAAGAATAACAAACCCAGACTCATTTCCCTCTGACTAATGCACCTAACACTATGGATAATTTAGCATGGCCAGTTCGCCTGACCTGCACATCTCTGGACTGTGGGAGGAAACCGGAACACCCGGAGGAAACCCAAGCAGACATGGGGAGAATGTGCAAACTCCACACAGGCAGCCGTCCCAGGCTGGGACCCTGGTACTGTGAGGCAGCAGTGCTATGCTTTGGAGGCTGAGAGCATGTCCAGAAAGAACAGCCAAGAGTTGAGAGTATACAATTTCACTAATGATGTGCCGATATAATTACTCCCTCGCAATAGCATGCATAAATATTACACAGGAACCACATTAATATTGTATTCGTTGTTATACACTCAAGTGTTAAAATGAAGGTTGATAGTATTGATGCATTTTCCAGACATGGCATTGTCATTTGGTAGCAAGCGGAGTAAATCTCTCTCCTGTGTGCCCCAATGTTACACTTCAGCCTGAACCTCAAATACAGACACAAAGTACAATGTTGCCAGTTTATCATTTCTCCCATCAGCCATCCCTCATGATTATTCGTGGTCTGTGAGTAAGAATGCCAGTTTGTACGGTGTCCATGTTGATGCTGTAGAGCATCTTTACTGAAGAACCCAGCAATCGGACATGGGTGCTAACGGCCACTGTGTAAATCCTGCGAAGTCTCTTACCGACCTTGCTATTGCTTTGTGTATTGGATCAAGCAGTGAGCATGGTGAAGACTGAGATCTACAAAGAGAAATGAACCCTTGTGAATGCTTGGGGTGCAAAACTAAGAGGGCATGTTTGATAAGCGACAGTAGAGTTTCCCCATAGTTGGCCAGTAATGACTTCATTTGGATTCTAAAAAAATAAATTTTAAAATATGTTTGGATTCTCCCCTCCACTACAGATAGACAGACAGGCAGACAGACACACACACACAGGCATATTCAGACACACACATGAATAATCCTAAATTAACATTGAACTGGATATGCCTTCCAGTTAATGTGGGACACAATTATATCTCAATTGCTTCCAATTATGATCTGATGAGCAGTGTTATAGAAGCAACAATTGTAGTGATGAATTCTTTCTGAAATTGTACATTTATCGTTCAGATATTTGTGATCTCAGCCTGGCTCAGTTGGTAGCATGCTCACCTCTCAGGTTAGAGGTTGTAGGTTCAATCTACAATTCAGCATCTGAGCAGCAGCCTAATACATCAAAGCAATGATAAGGTTGAGCTGCCCTGTTAAAGACAATGTCTTTTTTTAATGATCCAAAGCAAAATAACATGGCACTGTTCACAAATACAATGTCCCCTCTATATTGCAACTGGTATCATCTTCACAGGGCCATGGCTGACGAGAGGTGAACTGCTCGTTTGTCATATAGTGCGCTGTGAATAAATTGGCTGTTGCAATTGCATCTTGAAAGTAATTCCTTGGATTCAAAGACCAATCTGTGGAGGGAATCCAGAAACGCAACTTTCAAGAATGGTTTATTCATTCAAGGATCAGATCCAATGCCAGTACCTTGTCTTAAAGGCAGGCAATATAAAGCTTTTTCTAATGCCGTTTAAATCTTTAAACGTTTATTTGTTGTTTGAAAATGCAAATAGATCCTCCGGGAACAGAAAGCTACCATCCTTCAGAAGTACGTACGTGGCTGGATGGCGAAACTCAAATACAGGAGGATCCAGCACGCCATCATCTACCTGCAGTGTTGCTACCGCCGCATGATGGCAAAGCGGGAGCTTAAGAAACTGAAGATTGAAGCCAGATCAGTCGAGCACTACAAGACCCTCAACATTGGCATGGAGAACAAGATTGTGCAGCTACAATGCAAAGTCAACAACCAGGTAACCCTCGTAATTCTCCAATCCTCTGGTGGACCAATGGACATTACTGTCATCAGTTGTATACTTCCTCATTCTGATTCTTCAACTCCATGTAATGTAGTGTCAGTCTGTAGTTGAAAGTTGAGTGTTTCCCACTGTATTGTACAACCTGTATTGTAGGTTGCTAGATCCCTTCTGCACCAGAAAACAGTTCTGTGCACATGCACACATTTCCCTGTTTCGTTTCCTCTGCTGGAATCTTGCTCCTTATACAGTCCTACCTAAGTACAAGTTATTGTTGCTGAGTTAACCCAACCTTATCGAACACTGGCTGCTGGAGAGTTACTACAAACATTGCTAGCACTGACCTCTGCTGGAAGTATCTGGATTTCGGGTGAGGATGGACTCAGTCTTGATTGTGACGTTGTTCACTCTTTGAGTGTCAATGTTAAAGCTCGTTGATTTAAAAACAGAGGTACAGAAAGAGTGCTTGCAGTTGGTGGGAGCGTGATCTACTGATGGAATTGATATTTCTAGAAGATGAGAGAAGAAAATTGGAGAGTTGAGGGAGTGTAAGAGAGTGGATATATATTTTAGCAGGCAGTATATTGCCCGAATTTTATTGCTATAACTCACCAACAAATCACCCACTCCTCAATTGATGCAATTACCAAATTAACAAATCACCCACTCTATCAATGATTCAATTAACAAATTACAAGAACTGCCCACTAGAGGCAGTATGACAGTGATAAAAAGAGAACAAAAAAGTTGGGAAGCAAGAGGGGGAGCTAAATCCAAATAATGTTCAAGGAGGAGGTAATACATCGCACATCCTGTGGTGCCCACCTCCTTTCTCTAAATGCCTTGAGGATATTGGTGGACACCATCTGCTCCCCCTCCAAAGATATCCAGGCATAAAGGTAGCCACAAGAAAGGGGCATGTGATCAGGGCACCACTATCCCCTCCCTGCTGCCTGCCCTGTTGATGGCAACTTTAGCCATGCCTGAGTCCAGGCCTACAAGAGCACCCACTTTGCACTAATTGCCCACCGATCAGGGGCATGGGGTTGAAGTGCAACCAAAAGCACAACCGAAGAGTCCTGTAAAAATGAAACAGAGGCTACAGTCACCCACAACAAACAAACACACAGTCCACGGACAGCACAGCCAACTAAACAGTCGGGCTGGGAGTCCATGAAGCTTCAACATTCTGTTGGGCAGGACTGAAGAGTGCAACACCACCACCAGTCCCCCAACGCGTGCGTGAGCGTGCGCACACACGCACGCACGCACGCACACACCCCCCCTACACTACAGACTCCTGATGCCAGCTCTTCTTCATTCTACTGGATTGTTGGTGCTTGTTTGGGATGAATACAAGGGTATTTCTTATATTGCTTCAGTGGATGTGAGCATTGATGATGGGCCAGCATTAATTGCTCATTGCTAATTGCACTCAACTGAGTGGCTTGTTGGGCCATTTCAGAGGGCAGCTGTGGGTCAGCCACATCGCTCTGGGTCTGGAGGCATGGATTGACAAGACTAGGTGAGGATGATAGATTTCATTCCCTGAAGTGCATTTGAGCCAGAGGGCTTTTTGTACCATTATGTAATTTATTCATTGTTAATAATGAGATGGGCATTTTTAAATAATTACCTTTTAGGCTCTCTCACTTCCTATGGGATTTGAACTCCTGTCTTACAGCTTTAGGCCTCTGAATCAGTGTGCCACCCCCACCCCCATCCTGAACCCAATGATTTGTGAAGATGGAAACGTGGAACCCTACAGTGCAGAAAGAGGCCATTTGGCCCATCAAGTCTGCACTGACCCTCCAAGGAGTATCCCACCCATACCCAGACCCCCCCAGCTTATCCCTGCATTTATATAGTCAATTATTCTAACCTGCATATCTTTGGACTGTGGGAGGAAGACCCAGAGGAAACTCTCTCAGACATGGGGAGAATGTGCAAAGCTCCACACAGTCACCTGAGGCTGGTATTGAACTGGGGTCCCTGGCATTGTGAGGCAGCAGTGCTAACCACTGTGCACTGTGCTTCTGCCTAACATAAACCGACTGCCATGGTAACGTACATATGTTCTATTTTAAACGGTATCCTATTGGTTTTTTTCTGGCACATACAAATAGTCCAATTTGTTGAAAGCATCAATGAGCCAATTCCACAGTTTAGCTCGATTCAGGACTATGCTTCTACTCTCCAATTAATCAGATAGTGACCTTTTGGATTCTCATTGCTGTCTCACTGGGCTACTGACTCCACTAACCCTCCCTCCCTCTGCCTTAATGTAGACAAAGGAGATGAAATCGCTGCTGGAGAAGTTGAGCAATTTGGAGGTCATTTATACCAACGATACGGAGAAGTTGCGGACAGAGGTCGATCGGCTGCGTGTAAACGAAGAAAATGCCAAAGTGTCCTCGAACAAGATCACCAGCCTGTTGGAGGAGATCGCAATTCTACGGAAGGAACTCAAGGAAACGCAGGCTCAGAAAAAACACCTTGAGGAAGGAGCAGTGAAATATAAAGAGGAAACAGAACTGGTGAGAATGTCCACCATCTCCATTTCTTCAAGTTGTATAAGAGCTTTAAACTATCCTTCTAAAAAAAAATCAATTTCAAATTAAGTCTTGGAAGGTAATTTTTTAATTCATTATCTAAATGCTAACACCTGCAGATGACCTAATTTGTCCAGACATGAGTTTTGAATGCCACTGCTGAATCGGTCCCAGTTTTTCCTAGTGTGAGATTAAACTATCTACGTGGCAGTCCAGGACAATGATGAAAGTTGGGATTGCAGGATTGATTGGGGAATATGAAGGTAGTCATGTGGCACAGTACTAATGATGAAGAAAGGCAAAACAATTAAGATTGTCCTTTCATAACCTTCCTCACAGATGGTGTCTCAGCTTAAGGAGCAGAACACTTTACTGAAGAATGAGAAAGAGGATCTGAATCTTCAAATTCAGGAACAGGCCAAAGAGATAACAGGTGACACTTGCATCTCTCTGTGAGGGTGACATGCAGCTTGATCAGGCAGAGGAGCTTAAAGCTCCCAGGATCTTCATAGATTTGTTGAGACTCTGTACCTTGTGGGGAGCGTCAGTGAAAAATTGTAAACGAATCATATGAGAGCATTGTGCTTTAGGAATTATTGTAATTTAAAATAAAAATTGAGGACAGCATCATAAGTTTTATTTTATGACCTATGCAGCAAGATTTTCATCTTGGGAATGTCACTGCCACCTCTGACCTTGCGATTGACTGCCCCCATCATTGCTGAAGGATTTTTGACTGCAAATGTGTTGCTGGTCAAAGCACAGCAGGTTAGGCAGCATCTCAGGAATAGAGAATTCGACGTTTCGAGCATAAGCCCTTCATCAGGAATAAGAGAGAGAGAGCCAAGCCGGCTGAGATAAAAGGTAGGGAGGAGGGACTAGGGGGAGGGGCGATGGAGGTGGGATAGGTGGAAGGAGGTCAAGGTGAGGGTGATAGGCCGGAGTGGGGTGGGGGCGGAGAGGTCAGGAAGGAGATTGCAGGTTAGGAGGGCGGTGCTGAGTTGAGGGAACCGACTGAGACAAGGTGGGGGGAGGGGAAATGAGGAAGCTGGAGAAATCTGAATTCATACCTTGTGGTTGGAGGGTTCCCAGGCGGAAGATGAGGCGCTCCTCCTCCAGCCGTCGTGTAGTTGTGTTCTGCCGGTGGAGGAGTCCAAGGACCTGCATGTCCTTGGTCCTTGGACTCCTCCACCGGCAGAACACAACTACACGACGGCTGGAGGAGGAGCGCCTCATCTTCCGCCTGGGAACCCTCCAACCACAAGGTATGAATTCAGATTTCTCCAGCTTCCTCATTTCCCCTCCCCCCACCTTGTCTCAGTCGGTTCCCTCAACTCAGCACCGCCCTCCTAACCTGCAATCTCCTTCCTGACCTCTCCGCCCCCACCCCACTCCGGCCTATCACCCTCACCTTGACCTCCTTCCACCTATCCCACCTCCATCGCCCCTCCCCCTAGTCCCTCCTCCCTACCTTTTATCTCAGCCGGCTTGGCTCTCTCTCTCTTATTCCTGATGAAGGGCTTATGCTCGAAACGTCGAATTCTCTATTCCTGAGATGCTGCCTAACCTGCTGTGCTTTGACCAGCAACACATTTGCAGCTGTGATCTCCAGCATCTGCAGACCTCATTTTTTACTCGAAGGATTTTTGACAACTGGCCTCCCAACAATGACAACAAACTTTGTGTCAGAGATTCGCCAGCTGCTGAGAGTATTCCCCTGGCTGCTGACTTTATCCCGCAGTTTTTCACCATATCCTACAGATGTTGGGATGCGGATAGTTAGTCTCACTCTATTCATTTGAAAAAGAAAATTCACTAACTGCCAAAAAAAATGTGTAAATCCTTTTCAATAATGGAACAATTTTTAAACATTACTTTCTAGTGCCTGGTGCATAATGTTGTTGGTCACAACACCTTGATGAGTCTGTATTTAAAAATGCATCAATTCATTAAGTAAAAGCAAAATACTGGGTATGCTGGAAATCTCGGTTTGTTTCATTAGTTTAAAAGCGATTTCAGTATAGCTAAGAAGTGATGTGCTCCCAGGCTATTGCCAGTTGTTTTCTTGAACTGGTTGCTTAGTGGGGTGTGAAGGTCCTTCAGCAATCAGCCTTTCACCTCTCTCAGGGCAGTGACATTTTGAGAAGGTACAACCAAAATGTGGAGCTTACTATATGTTGTTTGCAGCCTTTTATTTGGTATCTTCAGCACCCTGCATTAAAGCACTGTCCCACGCAATAGCTCCCTGGGTGTCATGCTTTCTATCCCTCTTAACAGTATAACATGGGGACCCTGACAATATCAAACATGAAGTGTCGGATCCTTGAGTTTATCAATCATATCAATGTCACTGTATTGGAAGGAAGGTCTCTTCATCTTCTGGTTTAGTAATACTGACCTTGGATCCAATTGCAGAGTCGATGGAGAAGAGAATGGAGGAAGAGACCAAACAGCTTCAGATTGACCTCAACGATGAGAGGTCCAGGTACCAGTCTCTTCTTAATGAGTTCTGCCGATTAGAGGAACGTTACGACAACTTGAAAGAAGAAATATCTTTGGTTGTAAGTATCTTGAATATATCTTCACTCCACAAAGCCAAATTTACATATGAGTATGACCATCAGAGCTTCACTCCCGAAACACTGTTCCTCAGCCTTACAGTGTGACCCCTCCTTGAACTACCAACCTCTTCGACAATGTCCCACGTTACAAACTGCTCTGGTTCCCATCTTTTGTATTCACATTTGTTCCTACAACCTCCTGAAGTGAGTAACCACATCACCATCAGTGCTTATCTCAGACATCAAGCTCTTGTCCACAGCTTCACCTACTCCCCTGATGCTTTTAACCCTGTTTTGTATCTCTCTTCTTCCCAAACTATTTCCTGCTCCCCTTCTGTGAGATCTTCACCTGTCTGTCACTGCACCACAGCACTCCTTCTATAAAGCCAAGTCTGTATTTTTAATCAACTTGTTCAGAGAGATTATTACACAACTCCTGAGCAGGTGGGATTTGAACTCAGGCCTCCTAGCTCAGAGATATCGACATTACCACTGCAGCAAAAGATCCTTTCTGTGTGGCCAAGTATCCACTCAGTTAATGGCCTGCGTCTCCATATTGTGAACCACAATTGATATACAATTAATACTCCATCCACAATCCACAAAGTAATTGGTTTATTATTCGCCTGTCGACACATTACATTCGTAAGTAACCAACACTTAATTTTAATTTTCATTCCCTCTTCACCGATTAGCAATGTATATCATTCTTCATTAGTATTAGATAAGATCACTTCTAAAAAAAATTATGAAATGAATTGCATTGTACACAGTGTTAGCATATGTAATTGTAACTTGCATAAAAATGACTTGTATGGGTTGTACAAATAGCTTATATTTTATTATAATTCTACTTTTATTTCATTGGATCTACAATATTATTTTGCATGTTTTGTAACAAAGCTCTAAAAGAATGGAATGGGTTTGATCGGATCTGCCTCTGGTTAGATTGAAGTAAGTTAATGGCGGATGTGCCCATCCATTTACAGAATGTGTTGAAGCCTGGTCACCGAAGGACAGATTCCACGCACAGTAGTAATGAGTCGGAGTACACCTACAACTCCCTGCTATCCTCTGAGCCAGGGGAAGCTGAGGATGGGACGCGAAGACCAGAGGTTGGTGCCAAACCTTCCTCAACTGTTTTATTCAGAGACACATAGCCCTATGTCCACCACAACTCAGTACAAAGTAATTTAACACTGGGCAGGTCAAAGAAGTAGAATTCTATAACACTGTGTAACAGGTCTGCTGGCATCTGTGGGCAGGGAAGGGAGTTAATATTCCAGGCTCTTAATCTTTTATGAGAATTGGGAAAAGTTAGAAAGGTGATAGAGAGAGACAGGACAGTGGGAGGAAAAGTACAAAAGAGAAGTCGGTGGAAAACTGGAGAGATTAAATGACAGAGAAGGTGGAATGTTGCAAGACCAGAGGAAGTATTAATGCAAGTATGTAAGAGACAAAGAATCTGTCTAAAGGAGGTGTGAATGGCAGCATTGTGAACAACTTCTGTAAAAAGTAAAAGAGAAGGTTGACATACTTTTTTGAAGTTTCCATCACATATAGACAGAGCAGTCAAAAAGGTGTTTAGCATGCTTGTCTTTGTTGATCAATCCTTTGAGGATAGGTGTTGGGACATCATGTTGAGGTTGTACAGGACATTGGTGAGGTTTCTTCTGGAATACTCTGTCCAGTTCTGGTTGCCCAATAATAGGAAGGATATTATTAAACTGGAGAAGGCTCAGAAGAGATTCATCAGGATGTTGCCACGTAAGGAAGGTTTGAGTTATAAAGAAAGGCTAGGACATTTTTCCCCTGGAGTGAAGGAGATTGAGAAGTTTATTTTATAGGAGTTTATAAAATATAGAGGGTATACTTAGAGTTAATGGTAGTTGTCTTTTCCTGTGGATGGGGGATTTCAAAACTAGGCGACACATTTTTTAAGGTGAGGGGAGAGATTTATAAAAGACTTGGGGGCAAATGTTTTGCACCGAGGGTGGTTCACGTGTTGAATGAACTTCCTGAGGAAGTGGCGGCTGGAGGTACAATTATGGTGTTTCGAAGATATTTGAATACGTTCATGAATAGGGAAGGTTTGGAGGGATATGGGCCAGGAGCAGGCAGGTGGGACGAGTTTAATTTGGGATTATGGTCAGTATGGACTGTTTGGATTGAAGGGTCTGTTTTTGTGTTGTATGACTCGATGTGTAAACCAATTGGGGCAGGGTGAGGCAAGGTTAAATTCTAAAATATTTGAACTCAGTCCATTATTTATCATCATTGACATTCTTCCATCTCAGTCACAACATAGAAATCAGGAAGTCCACTGGGACACAATAGCTTCCTATTGGGCACTTTGCCAAATAAATGTGGAAAATGGGAACAGGGATAGACCATTTAGCCCTTTGAGCCTGCTCTGCCATTCAGTAGGATCACAGCTGATCTGGTATCGGAGTAGAGAGTGTGGTGCTGGAAAAGCACAGCAGGTCAGGCAGCATCCGAGGAACAGGAGAGTCGACGTTTGGGCACATGCTGAAACGTCAATTCTCCTGCTCCTCAGATGCTGCCTGACGGGCTGTGCTTTTCCAGAACCACACTCTCGATTCTGATCTTCAGCATCTGTAGTCCTCACTTTCTGTTAGCTGGAATGATATCCCTCACCTCCATTTTCTTTCCCTTTCCTCATAACACCTGATTCCCTGATTTGATTAAGAATCTATCTATCTCAGCCTTAAATATACACAGGTCTCGCTGTTAACAAGTTCCAACCCTCTGACAGAAGATTTTCTTCTTCATCCTTGTCTTAAATGGAGCCCTTTATTCTGAGACTATTGCCTGTGGTACTAGACTATCCCATGAGGGGAGGCATCCTCTCTGTATTTACCCTGTCACGTCCCTTAAGAATCCTATCTCTTTTAGTGAGATCATCCAACTCAGTCCCCTGTTCCCACTTTCTCCCCATACTCTTTGATCCTCTTAGCCTTAAGAACTACATCTATCTCAGGAGTAACTTATTAACAGCTGAAGGGACCACTCCATAATAAGCAGCTTCTGCCACCACCGGCATTCGGGCAATTGTGAGTTGTTGGTTTTGGTGTTGGCACCCGCTATTCAATGTAAAACGCTGGAAAGCCTTCTGTAAAGAGTGTGCAATTTCCTTTGTGGAATTGGAGAAAATCATTAACAAAATGCTTACTCACGAATATAGTGTAATTCAGAATCATTGCTGCACAAAAAATGACCATCCAGCCCATCGAGTTATCTGCAGAGCAATCCAGTCAGTTCCATTTCACTGTAGTCTCCTCAAGGGCCCATGCAATTTCTTTTTGAAGTCAACTCTAGGGTTTGAATTTCGTCAGCTATTGAGCAACGGGTCAACAGCAAAATGTTCTGCACAAAGTTACATGGACTTATAATTCCAAATTAACCAGTAGAAACGCTAGTGTTATCTTTAACTTCAAGCCTTAGAATATTTGTATTCATTTGATCAGTTCAGATTGTACAGTGGCTCCAGATAATCCACTTATTGGGTTGATTTTAATTCTCTCTGACTGTTTAAACAGGAAGTAAATCTGAAGATTTGAAGTTTCAGATCCTCTCTGTATTCCTGTTCATTCATTGTTGGTAACCCTGATTAAATTTAAGAGAACTTTCATCAGTGTTGTTTCAGAGACGGTTAAGTGGGCAGTTTGATTCCTGTCTTAATAATTGTTCTGTTTGAAATAGGAGTTTCCAGAACAGAGAGGTGCTCTGGATATGTCCCTGTTCCTGAAACTTCAGAAGCGTGTGACTGAGTTGGAACAGGAGAAGCAAGCCTTACAGGAAGAACTCGATCGGAAAGAGGAACAAGCATTACGAAGCAAGGCGAAGGTGATGCCCAGCGCTCAGCTGACCATTCAGGAAATTCCGACTGGGATCTTTCTCAGTGACTGGTCCGTAAAATTTAAACAATGATGAATCCAAATCAACGCAAGGAGGCCATTCACTCCATTATTCAAGTGCTGGCTCTTTGAAAGGGCATTGAAGGGTTATTCTAAATCCCACTCTTTTGGATGAATTTAGTGCTTTTCACATAGGATATCCAACACAGAAGTAGGCCATTTGTACCAGTCACAGACATATTTATTTGGAATAATATGGTCAATTTGCTTCAAGTTTAATTATTGTCCCTCACTGTCGTTCTAGCCCTTGGTTCAGTGTAGTATTCTCTACTTTGGTCGTTCTGTGACTTTTTTTTTATTTAATAAGTCAAATGCATCCCCTTTTCACAGGAAAACGGATTTGATTTTCATGCCCCTTGTTATTATATGGAACATCTCCTATATAGGAACAAAAACTGGCCATTTTTTGACTTGAATCCCTTTGTTCCCATCGTTCAGCTAAATGATGGGCCCACCTTGGTTTCACATGCCCACCCTCCTCTGTATCCCTCGATATCCCAACCCAATTAAAATCCATCAGCCACAATCTTGAAAAAGGTCAATTGTCAGAGGGTCCTGGGCAACCAAGGGGGGAAAATTCTAGCTTTTCCTTTAGCCGATGTGGCAGAGTGCTTCCTGATTCAGGAGTGCTCGTAACTGAGCGCAGCTCTCCAAGTGGGTTCTGAATGAGGGGTTGGCACTGTTGAGCTGACATCCCCTCTGACTGTCGCCCTTTGGTTGGAGCTCCCATTCGTTGAGGTGAGAATTCAGATTGTAGTTGCAGCCTTATGATATTAGGTGTCATTGCCATCCAGTCAAATGGCAGAGAGTGGGATCCAAGCAAGGTATGTTCTGGAGACTTTGACCATTGTAGAGATAATAGATGTCACTTTAGGTCCAATTGAATGCAGATTTGAGGGAGGGGTTGAGTTTCTGGAACACTGCAAATGGACTTCCATAGTCTATCTTTGACCTGTGCCCTTGCAATATTTCAGCATTGAATCTTGGAAGGGTAATGAGATTAAAGAAATCTAGATCGCATTTGTGAAGTTGTGGCATGATGCTTCCTTCTACCTCAGACAGCTAATGCGTCTTGTTTGTTCTATGTCCAGGAAGCGGAAGATCAGCAAGTTAAAGCCAGGGGAGCTGAGCTGGAGTATGAATCCCTCAAGGTAAAGGTGCTATATGCTTCTCGATCTGTTCCTGCAATTTCCTGTTCTTCCCTGGGTGGGGGTCTGCTATATGATGGTGAGGGAGGGGGACACTGCCTGAAGAATTTGTCAGAAAAACTTCAACAGTACCAGTGACTCATCAATAAATGGTTCCCCTTGAAGCTACTGGCATGAGTACCAATGGACAGAAACCCTTGAGATATTTTTAACAAATCTGATAGGAAGAAATAGAAGCAGGAGTTGCCCATTGAGCCCCTCTAGTCTGTCCCACCATTCAACAAAATGATGTCCCACCATTCAACAAAATGATGTCCCATCCACATTCTCAATTCCTGAATTCCCTTGAGGTGTTTGGATGTTCAAAGTATCAATCAACAGAGAGATTTGGCTAAAATCCAGGTATTTAGGCAGAGATTTCACAGGAAGCCTCAGTACATTACTCCCCTTGCCTATTTCTGCAATATGGAATTTAGTCAGGCCATTTTTACAACCTTCAGAAGAACAGATTCCTTTAAGAGTAGATTAGATTACTTACAGTGTGGAAACAGGCCCTTCGGCCCAACAAGTCCACACCGACCCGCTGAAGCGCAACCCACCCATTCCCCTACATTTATCCCTTCACCTAACAGTACGGGCAATTCACCTGACCTGCACATCTTTGTGACTGTGGGAGGAAACCGGAGCACCCAGAGGAAACCCACGCAGACACAGGGAGAATGTGCAAACTCCACACAGTCGGTCGCCTGAGTTTGAACCCGGGTCTCTGACGCTGTGAGGCAGCAGTGCTAACTGCTGTGCCACCGTGCCGCCCACTTATACAGCATCGCAGTTGGCATGATATCACTCCAGAACCAAAGCCCTCACCATATGAGTGATCCCAGTGGGAATTGTAAAAGTTATATTAAATCAGTGATTTCCATCTGCAGGGATGCATTTGGAATCACTTGTCAGCAATGTTTGTGTTTTACAGCACCTAAGGGGATGCCAGAAGTTACTGTCACTTTCACCATTGTAATAACAGTAAATGTTGGAAGTTTTAATGTTGCTACAACCCTGAGGTTGGAGCCTATATTCAGTTTGTCTGCAACGTGAGCCAGCGGAGCGGAAACTCAGTGGTGTGAAAAAGATACACAATTATTTACTGCCTGTGCCTGTGATTGGTTACTCAATCTGTTTGATGTCACTGAATGCCAGTGATCCCCTGTAATTGGCACCAAAATAAAATTAACACTGCCATGGAGATTGCTGATCTTTGTAGGTAAATGAGGTCAGTGGCAGGTGACAAAATCCAGGCCTTGGAATTTCTGCTTAAATAACTGAGAGTGTAGCTTGGTGTAAATCATGGTATTTTTTCAGATCTCTTAACCATTGTGAAATAGAGACATAAATTAGAAGCCTTTCATCTTGCACTTATCAGGACTGAAACACAAGAAGACTTCTTTAGAAAGGGAACGACAATTTATATTGTTTTTCTTAATATTAAAATTATATCAAGTACAGTCATGTGACTTAGATGTTTTGCAAGATTTATTCCAATTAGAGTAATGTTCTTCCACATAAAGTGAAAGTGTCTTTGTGAACTTCCAAGCATTCTCTACATACAGACTTGTTCACTTGTCAACACATCCACCACATGACCACAATTGGTGCTGATATAAACCCACACAATGGAGGCAAATAAGCTTGGAAGAACTGTTTCCCCGACTGCGTTAAGAGTATTAAGTCTCTCGATTCAAGAAATGGTATTACTCAACTTATGAGTTCAGTTTTACGATGAATTTTGCCTTTTTATTAGTTAATCCATGTTTTATTCCACAGAGGCAAGAACTGGAGTCTGAGAATAAGAAGCTAAAGAATGAACTCAATGAACTGCACAGAGCCCTGAACGAGAAGGCTTCCCCACATGTTACAGCCCCTGGTTCTCCTGCTTACAAAGTTCTACTTGACCAGTTGACTGCATCAAGTGAAGAGCTGGAGGTTCGTAAAGAGGAAGTTCTCATTCTGCGGTCCCAGTTGGTCAGTCAAAAGGAAGCAATGGCACATAAGGTAAGACTTATGTACCCCACCAAAATCAAAAAGGCCCACCAATACTTCAATTGTATATTTTAAGTCATTATGGAAAGAAAGGTGTGCTATAGCAATGCAGTTACATTCCTTAGTCAATGCTTGGTTTGTGTTACTGTTCTAGTAATGCCTTAAAGTTATTAACAAACTGTTTTGTATTCTTCCTCTCAATTCCACATGCAAACCTAGGAAAGTAAGGTAAATGCCTTTCTGTTATCTGACCAATTTGGAAAAGTATTAAGGTTTTTGAAAATGTTCAGTGTTGGGACCTGTCTATGTAAGTGCTCGACACAGAAACACATTTTGATGGCTAAATGTTTTTACTTACTCACGTTTTAGACACAGATGCCAGGTCTTTACATCATAAAGGTACATTACAACCAGTGCTGAAAAATGTGTTGCTGGAAAAGCGCAGCAGGTTGGCCATCAGACTCAGCACCGCCTTCTTGACCTGCAATCTTCTTCCTGATCTCTCTGCCCTCACCCCCACTCCGACCTATCACCCTCACCTTAACCTCCTTCCACCTATCGCATTCCCAACGCCCCTCCCCCCTACCTTTTATCTTAGCTTGCTTGGCACACCTTCCCCATTCCTGAAGAAGGGCTTATGCCCGAAACGTCGATTCTCCTGCTCCTTGGATGCTGCCTGACCTGCTGCGCTTTTCCAGCAACACATTTTTCAGCTCTGATCTCCAGCATCTGCAGTCCTCACCTTCTCCACATTACAACCAGTGTCCACTATCAGTTTTCCAGATCCATTCTCCTTTTTGATGCATCACACATCCTCCAGAAAAATGGACATAGAATATGAGAATATTTTCAATTTAAAAGCTGGAGTGAGCAAGAATTGTTGAAGAATGTGTCAAAATACTAACTACTTTTGCTTGTTTTTAGTGACCTAAAGGGAATCTGTTTGGTCGATTAGTTCACTTGGCTGGATGGCTAGTTTGTGATGCAGAGTGATGGGCTCACTTCCCATCCTGGCTGTGGTTACCATGAAGCTCCTGCCTGAGGCCTGGTGACCCTCAGGTTAAACTCACCATAGTCATCTCTCTCTCTAATCAGAGAGCACTGCTATGGTCCTCTGGGACTATGGTGACCTAACCTTCCTTTTGCATCATGGTTCTCATTTGGAGACTGGAAAAGAACATTTAGACCACAGAAACAGCAAATTGTCCTCAGCAACTGCACGCATATGAAAGTCAACACCTTTTAAGACAGACCTAACTCTTGCCATTTAAATTTTGCATGAACACTTCGTTGGTTCCTATCAGAAGAAATCAAGTATTAGGAGTTTTAGTTCCTCTCCCCTCAGTTTGCCCTATTCAATGCTGTGATTATTTGCTGCCCGTAACAAGTGTTATGTTCAACTGTGAAATCCCACAGTGAATATTGCTGGAAATCTCAATGGGTTCTTGTTTCAGGAGACGATGACAGACCCGATGGTCCTCTTGGAGGATGTACGTAAGATGAAGGATCAAGGTGAAATAACCCAAGCATACTTGGGACTTAAAGAAACCAACAGGTAATGTTGCTGGAGGGACTGGTGTAAACGTGAGTGTTAGTGTGTGTTCATTTAACATGCTCATCATTTCTGTTCTTTCATTAATCAGCACACCCTCTTCAGTACTTTGTTTTGATACTTTGTCATTATACTTAGGAGCAAGGACTGCTAATATATAAAGGGGTGGCTTATATTGGAATGAGATAAATGACTATGAATTATTGTAAGGATTCCATATTGTAAAGGAATCCTTATAGTGCTGTGAGATGGTGTTGAGTTTTTTTTAAATTGCGTCAGAGATCTACATCATACAGGAACCGTGATCTGGCACGCAAGTTAATTTCTAATAGAGAATTTCCTGTGTAATTGTTTTTGAGTACCAGACAGATTTAATTTTTGTCCTTATATTAATTTGTTCAGTTGTGTGGGGATACATTGTTTGTACATTATGCTCTGATTTGATGACATAGGAGCAGGAGTAGGCCACCTGGCCCTTCGAGCCTGCTCCACCATTCAGTAAGATCATGGCTGATCTTTTCATGGACTCAGATCCACTTACCCGCCCTTTCACCATAACCCTTAATTCCTTTAATGTTCAAACAATTATCTATCTGAGCTTTAAAACATTCAACGAGGATGCCTCAACCACTTCACTGGTTATGGAATTCCACAGATTCACAACCCTCTGGGAGAAGAAGTTCCTTCTCAATTCAGACCTAAATCTGCTCCCCCTAATTTTGGGGCTATGCCCTCTTGCCCTGCTAGTGGAAACATCCTCTTTACGTCTATCTTATCTATTCCCTTCATAATTTGATATATTTCTATAAGATCCCCTCTCATTCTTCTCAATTCCAATGAATATAATCCAAGTCAACCCCCTCAACTCCAGAATCAACCTAATGAACCTCCTCTATACCCCCCTCCAGTGCCAGAACATAGAACATTATAGCACAGAACAGGCCCTTCGGCCCTCAATGTTGTGCTGACCTATGAACTAATATGGCTTAACAGTCCATCTTCCGCAACTACACTGGCACCACCCCCTACCTTTTCCTCCGCTACATCGATGACTGTATCGGCGCTGCCTCGTGCTCCCACGAGGAAGTTGAACAGTTCATCAACTTTACTAACACCTTCCATCCCAACCTCAAATTCACCTGGACTGTCTCAGACTCCTCCCTCCCCTTCCTAGACCTTTCCATTTCTATCTCGGGTGACCGACTCAACACAGACATCTACTATAAACCGACTGACTCCCACAGCTACCTGGACTACACCTCCTCCCACCCTGCCCCCTGTAATAACTCCATCCCATATTCCCAATTCCTTCGTCTCCGCCGCATCTGCTCCCAGGAAAACCAGTTCCAACACCGCACAGCCCAGATGGCCGCCTCCTTCAAGGACCGCAGATTCCCCCCTGACGTGATCGACGATGCCCTCCACTGCATCTCCTCCACTTCCCGCTCCTCCGCCCTTGAGCCCCGCTCCTCCAACCACCACCAAGACAGAACCCCACTGGTTTTCACCTACCACCCCACCAACCTCCGTATACAACGTATCATCCGCCGTCATTTCCGCCACCTCCAAACGGACCCCACCACCAAGGATATATTTCCCTCCTCTCCCCTATCAGCGTTCCGCACTCCCTTCGTGACTCCCTCGTCAGGTCCACACCCCCCACCAACCCAACCTCCACTCCCGGCACCTTCCCCTGCAACCGCAGGAAATGTAAAACTTGCGCCCACACCTCCTCCCTCACTTCCCTCCAAGGCCCCAAGGGATCCTTCCATATCCGCCACAAGTTCACCTGTACCTCCACACACATCATCTATTGCATCCGCTGCACCCGATGTGGCCTCCTCTATATTGGGGAGACGGGCCACTTACTTGCAGAACGCTTCAGAGAACACCTCTGGGACGCCCGGATGAACCAACCCAACCACCCCGTGGCTCAACACTTTAACTCTCCCTCCCACTCTACCAAGGACATGCAGGTCCTTGGACTCCTCCACTGGCAGAACATAACAACACGACGGCTGGAGGAGGAGCGCCTCATCTTCCGCCTGGGAACCCTCCAACCACAAGGAATGAACTCAGATTTCTCCAGTTTCCTCATTTCCCCTCCCCCCACCTTGTCTCAGTCGGTTCCCTCAACTCAGCACCGCACTCCTAACCTGCAATCTTCTTCCTGACCTCTCCGCCCCCACCCCACTCCGGCCTATCACCCTCACCTTAACCTCCTTCCACCTATCACATCTCCATCGCCCCTCCACCAAGTCCCTCCTCCCTACCTTTTATCTTAGCCTGCCTGGCACACTCTCCTCATTCCTAATGAAGGGCTTATGCCCAAAACGTCGAATTTCCTGTTCCTTGGATGCTGCTTAACCTGCTGTGCTTTAACCAGCAACACATTTTCAGCATCTCCCTCTTTATCCCATCATCATTTACGTGCTTATCCAAGGAAGCTGCATTTGCTACATTTTTTCTCAAGTAAGGAGATCAAAACTGCACAAAGTACTCCAGGTGTGACCTCATACAGCTCCCAAAAAAGCTGCAACATATCCTCCCTGCTTTTAAACTCAATCCGTTTGGCAATGAAGGACAAACTTCCATTAGCCTTCCTAGTTACCTGTTGTACCTGCAGACCAACCTTCTGCAATTCATGCACAAGGACACCCAGGTCCCTCTGCACAGCAGCATACTGCAATTTTTTACCATTCAAGTAATAATCCTTTTTACTGTTATTCCAAAATGGATGACTTGACATTTATTAATATTGTACTCCATCGGCCAGACCTTTGCCCACTCACTTAAACTATCTATGTCCCTTTGCAACGTGTCACATCCTCTGCACACTCCGCTGTAC
This sequence comes from Hemiscyllium ocellatum, assembly GCF_020745735.1. Classification (NCBI taxonomy): domain Eukaryota; kingdom Metazoa; phylum Chordata; class Chondrichthyes; order Orectolobiformes; family Hemiscylliidae; genus Hemiscyllium; species Hemiscyllium ocellatum. The sequence continues at coordinate 18,434,399 of NC_083439.1, read as the reverse complement.
CACTCATCATAGTGACAACTGCAAAATTTGACACACTACACATGGTCCCCATCTCCAAATCATCTGTAGTTTCCAATCATTAAGATCATGCTTTAAATCTACACAGCCTAGTGTTTATGTTGAATAACTATGGTCTATCCTGAGGTATATCTGCATGTTATTTAATGCCGAAGCCTAAAAGAACAGTAAAAATTACTTTATGGATTCTAGTAACAATGTGATAAGACCAGCAGCAGAATAGTGCAGCACAGAAGAAGGCCATTTGGTCCATCAGGTTTTTGCAAGCTGTTTTGAAAAGCAATCCATTTAAACTTGCTCTATTCCCATTGCCTGGCATTTTATTTCTTGGTCGAGTATTTATCCAGTTTTATTTGGAAAGCTATTGTTAAATCTGTTTCCTATTACCTAGCAGGCAGTGCATTCCAAATTCTAATCTCACAATTGATTAAAAAAAGCTTTTCCTCATATTGCCTCCAATACTCAATCTTGTCAGCTGTGTATTTTTACACATTGTAGTAGTACATGTTTCTGAAACCCGAAACTCCAGGACATTGGAATTCCAATACCCTCGTGGAGTTTTTTTTAGGCTTTTTTTCCGAGCAACATTGAAAAAGATTGAGTTAGTATTTAATCAATTAAAAACTGTTTTCAGTTTTCCTCAAATGTGCAGTCAGTGGGTAGTTGCAAAAGAGTGCAGCTGCGCATGTGAAGCTGAAGACAACACATTAAAATTTAAATTTGCCAAGTTTTTCAAAAACATTTATTTAAAATTTCAAACTCTTTTTGGTCAAAATTCTTCAACTCCTTCCTGCACATATTGTGGGTTACCTTTTCTTTTATTCATTCATGGGATGTGGATGTCGCTGGCTTGGCCAGCACTTATTGACCATCCCTAGTTGCCTTTTGAGAAAGTGGTGGTAAGCTGTCGGCCACATCCACATGCTGTAGGTTGACCCACAATGCCCTTCAGAAGGGTATTCCAGGATTTTGACCCAGCGACAGTGAAGGAACAGCGATATATTTTCCAGTTGGGATGGTGAGTGGCTGGAGGAGAACTTTTAGCAGGTGGTGTTCCCATGTATCTTCTGACATCCTTCGAGATGGAAGTGGTTGTGGGTTTGGAATTTGCTGTCTAAGGAACTTGGTGAATTTCCACAGTGCATTTTGTGGATAGTGCACACTGCTGCTACTGACACCAAATGGACACACGCACGCCCACGCGTGCGCGCACACACTCACCCACTCACCCACTCACCCACTCACTCTCACACTCTCACACTCTCACACTCTCACACTCTCACACCCACCCACCCACTCACACCCACCCACTCACGCACACGCTCCCACACTCACCCACAAACAGTCCCACCCACACTCCCACTCACTCACACAAATGAACCACCAAGTTCCCTCTTGGCAATTTACTAGCATCACCTTGAAGGCGAATGCACGATGAGCAATAAATGTTGGTCCAGTCAGCAAAGCCTTTATCCTGAATGATGATTATTTTTAAATGTGCCTGCTAAAAAGCATAACTAAAATAGAATGCAAGTAATGTTAACCATTTTTGTGAAGCCTAAGAGCAATGCATTGCAACGATAAAATGAAGTCAACAAAATACATTAATGTTTTAAATGAAGCATTACTTGAAAGCCAAAGATCAGCTGACGTTTTTCAGTCTAGACTTGTGGTGTGAGATATCTAAGAGTATTTTTAGGAGTTGACAATCAATTAAAATTTATTTTAAATTAATTTTGCAGAAAGTTTCAAATGTAGAAATTTACATCAGAAAAGAGAACTTGTCATTTATTTACTGCCTGTCATTTGTCGATTTTGCATCAACTAAGTCGGATATGGAAGGAGGCCATCCGGCCCATTGTGTTTGTGCTATCTTTGCTGCAAACCTCAATCATTATGAGTTGCCCCATAATCCCCCAACCTTGGTGATTTGGCTGAAAGGAAAGAAAGAAATTCCCAGAATCCTCCACTCCCACCAGCATTACAAATAGCTCATTCTGGATTAGTTTGGCTTGAAGCCTGATACCTAATCTTTCTTTTGTGTGGTTCTAGTGCATAAGCACTCTGATCACTGGGGTTGGAAATATAAAAGATATGAGCAGGAAGAAGCCATACAGCTCTTCAAACCTGCTCTGCCTTTCATCACGATCATGGCTGACCATCCAATTCAATAATCTAATCCTGCTTTCTCCCCATAACCTTTTGACCGCATTCACCCCAAGTGCCAAATCTAGCCATCTCTTGAATACATTCAATGTTTTGGCATCAACTACTACCTGTGGCAATGAATTCCACAGGCTCACCACTCTTTGGGTGAAGAAATGTCTCATCTCTGTGTGCCCAGCGAAAAGAGAGACAAGGTCTACCTGTGTGCTGTTCTCATTTGTTTGGTCGGGAGACACTGGTTTTCATGAAACTAAGGTGCTCAGATCACCCAAGTAAGAAACACTGGAGAATGGGAGGCTGGGATGATTGGGCACCGTTCAACAAAACGATGAAGACTCTTTTTGATTCTTTATAAACTCTTCCCCAAATATCAATGCAGCCAAAATTTTCATGTAAATGGGCTACTATTTCTGATGAAGTGCTTTTGCCCAAAGTATTGATTCTCCGGCTCCTCAGATGCTGCCTGACCAGCTGTCTTTTTCCAGCACCACATTCTCAACTCTAATTTTCAGCATCTGCAGGTCTCACTTTCGCCTACTAGTAATAATTACTAAGACTCTCAGACAACTCAGGGTGGGATTGTTTAATTGATCTGTTTAATTGTTGTGAGGGGTCCTGAAAGGGTATGTGCAGAGATGATTTTTGGAGAATATTTGGAGTCCTCAAATGGTTTTAAGGTAGCGTTGGATAGATTCTTGATAAGCAAGGGGGTGAAAGGTTATCAGGAGTGGGCAAGGATATGGATTTGAAATTACAAATCAGCCACGATCTTTTTTAAGTGGCCAAGCAGGCTGTAAGGCCTACTCTTTGTGATTTGTACTGACTTGATTTACATGTGTTCCAAATGATTACTTAAGAGCAAATGATGAGCAACTTACAAAGTAAAAGGAGAAATGAAGAGCATCTGACATTTTCATCTTTTTTTTCATATTTTTGTGTGGGTTAGATTTGTGTCAAACCTCAAAATAGCTAAAGATCCCAGGGAATTTTGCTGAACAAAGAGACCTTGGAGTACAGGTTCATAACTCCGTGAAAGTAGAGTCGCAGGTAGATAGGATAGTGAAGAAGGCATTTGGTATGCTTTCCTTTATTGGTCAGAGTATTGAGTATAGGAATGTGGAGGTTATGTTACAGCTGTGTAGGACATTGGTTAGACCACTATTGGAATACTGCATTCAGTTCTGTTCTCCTTCCTGTAGGAAACATATCGTGAAACTTGAAAGGATTCAGAAAAGATTTGCAAGGATGTTGCCAGGGTTGGAGGAATTGAGCTATCGGAAGAGGCTGAATAGGGCCTGTTTTCCCTGGAGCGTCGGAGGCTGAGGGCTAACCTACTACAGGTTTATAAAATCATGAGGAGCATGAAAAGGATGAATAGCCAAGTAATCTTCCCCAGGGCAGGGGAGTCCAAAAATAGAGGGCATAGGTTTAAGGTGAGAGGGGAAAGATTTAAAAGGACCTGATGGGCAACTTTTTGACACAGAGGGTGGTGAGTGTATGGAATGAGCTGCCAGATGAAGTGGTGGAGGCTGATACACCTACAGCATTTAAAAAAATTCTGGATGGGTACATGGAGAGGAAGGGTTGAGAGAGATAAGGGCCAAATGCTAGCAAGTGGGACTAGACTAATTTAGGATATCTGATCGGCATGGACTAGTTGGACTGATGGGTCAAGTTTCCGTGCTGTATGTCTCTACAATTCTATCTCCCCCCCAACTCTGGGATGCAGTAATCTGGGACAACCTAGAGTGCTGACCAAATGTGGCTGCCATCCAATTAGTACATGGCAAAGAATAAGCTGTACACCTGCAACAAAAAAACAGGAAATTATAATCATAAGAAATGCTACAGGAAGGACAGAAAGGAAGGCAAGAGAGAAGGAGGAGTGTCGCTTTTGATAAGGAATAGCGTTACAGCTGTACTGAGGGAAGATATTTCCAGAAATACATCCAAGAAAGTTATTTGGGTGGATCTGAAAAATAAGAAAGGTCACCTTTTTGGGATTGTATTATACACCCCCTAATAGTCAGAGGGAAACTGAGAAACAGATTTGTAAGGAGATCTCAGTAATCTGTAAGAATAATTGGGTGGTTATGGTAGGGGATTTTAACTTTCCAAGCGTAGACTGGGACTGCCATAGTGTTGAGGGTTTAGATGGAGAGGAATTTGTTAACTGTGTACAAGAAAATTTTCTGATTCAATATGTGGATGTACCTACTTGGAGCGCAGTTACTAGCGGTGTACCACAAGGATCTGTTTTGGGACCATTGCTTTTTGTTATCTTTATAAATGATCTAGAGGAAGGACTTGAAAGCTGGGTAAGCAAGTTTGCGGATGACACGAAAGTCGGTGGAGTTGTGGATAGTGAGGAAGGAAGTGGTAGGTTACAGCGGGATATAGATAAGTTGCAGAGCTGGGCGGAAATGTGGCAAATGGAATTCAATGTAGCTAAGTGCGAAGTCGTTCACTTTGGTAGGAATAACAAGATGATGGATTACTGGGCTAATGGTAGGCTACTTGGTAGTGTGGATGAGCAGAGGGATCTTGGTGTCTATGTACACAGATCTCTGAAAGTTGCCACCCAGGTAAATAGTGCTGTGAGGAAGGCATATGGTGTACTGGGCTTTATTGGCAGAGGAATTGAGTTCCGGAGTCCTGAGGTCATGTTGCAGTTGTATAAGACTCTGGTGAGGCCTCATCTGGAGTATTGTGTGCAGTTTTGGTCGCCATACTATAGGAAGGATGTGGAAGCTTTAGAACGAGTGCAGAGGAGGTTTACCAGGATGTTGCCTGGAATGGTAGGAAGATCGTATGAGGAAAGGCTGAGGCACTTGGGGCTGTTCTCATTGGAGAAGAGAAGGTTTAGGGGAGATCTGATAGAAGTGTATAAGATGATTAGGGGTTTAGATAGGGTAGATACTAAGAACCTTTTACCGCTAATGGAGTCAGGTGTTACTAGGGGACATAGCTTTAAATTAAGGGGTGGTAGGTATAGGACAGATGTTAGGGGTAGTTTCTTCACACAGCGGGTTGTGAGTTCATGGAATGCCCTGCCCGTATCAGTGGTGAACTCTCCTTCTTTATGTTCATTTAAGCGGGCATTGGATAGGCATTTGGAAGTTATTGGGCTAGTATAGGTTAGGTAGGACTCGGTCGGCGCAACATCGAGGGCCGAAGGGCCTGTACTGCGCTGTATCCTTCTATGTTCTATGTTCTATAGAGAAGGTGCAAAATTGGACCTACTCTTGGGAAATAAGGCAGGGCAGGTGACTAAGGTGTCAGTGGGGGAGCATTTTGGGGCCAGTGACCATAATTCTATTTATTTTAAAATAGTGATGGAAAAGGATAGACCAAATCTAAAAGATGAAATTCTAAATTGGAGAAAGGCCAATTTTGACAGTATTAGGCAAGAACTTTGAAAAGCTGATAAAGGGCAGATGGTCGCAGGTAAAGGGACAGCTGGAAAATGGGAAGCCTTCAGAAATGAGATAACTGGAGTCCAGAGATAATATATTCCTGTCAGGGTGAAAGGAAAGGTTGGTAGGTGTAGGGAATGCTGGATGATTAAAGAAATTGAGGGTTTGGTTAAGAAAAGAAGGAAGCATATTGTCAGATTTATCAAATTAATCCTTAGAAGAGTATAAAGGCAGTAGGAGTATACTTAAGAGAAATCAGGAGGGCTAAAAGGGGACATGAGATAGCTTTGACAAATAGAATTAAAGAGAATCCAAAGAGTTTTTACAAATACCTGAAAGACAAAAGGGTAACTAGGGAGAGAATAGGTCCCCTCAAAGAACAGTGTGGAACTGCAAGAGATGAGGGAGATACTAAACAAGTATTTTGCATCAGTCTTTACTGAGGAAAAGGACATACAAGATATAGACTATAGAGAAATAGATGGTGCCATCTTGAAAAATGTCCATATTACAGAGGAGGAAGTGCTGGATGTCTTGAAGCCCAGAAAAGTGGATAATACCCCAGGACCTGATCAGGTGTACCGTATGACTCTGTGGGAATCTAGGGAAGTGATTGCTGGGCCCCTTGCTGAGATATTTGTATAGTCACAGGTGAGGTTCCGGAATACTGGATGTTGGCTAACATGCTAAGAAGGGTGGTAAGGACGAGCCAGGGAACTATAGACCAGTGAGCCTGACCTCGGTGGTGGGCAAGTTGTTGGAGGGAATCCTGAGGGACAGGATTTACATGTATTTGGAAAGGCAAGGACTGATCAGGGTAGTCAACATGGCTTTGTGCATGAGAAATCATGTCTCACAAACTTGATTGAGTTTTTTGAAGAAGTAATAAAGAGGATTGATTTAGGGCAGACCAGTGGGCGTGATCTGTATGGACTTCAGTAAGGCATTCGGCAAGGTTCCCCATGAGAGACTGGTTAGCGAGGTTACATCTCATGGAATATAGGGAGAACCAACCATTTGGATACAGAACTGGTTCAAAGGTAGAAGACAGAGGGTAGTGGTGGATGGTTGTTTCTCCAGACTGGAGGCCTGTGACAAGGATTGTTTTGGGACCACTACTTTTTGTCATTTATAGAAATGATTTGGATGTGAGCATAAGGGGTATAGTTAGTAAGTTTGCAAATGACACCAAAGTTGGAGATGTAGTGGGCAATAAAGAAGGTTACCTCAGATTACAACAGGATCTTGACCAGATGGGCCAGTGGGCTGAGAAGCGGCAGATGGAGTTTAATTCAGATAAATGCGAGATGCTGCATTTTGGGAAAGCAAATCAGAGCAGGACTTATACATTTAATGGTAAGGTCCTAGGGAGTGTTGCTGAACAAAGAGACCTTGGAATGCAGACTCAAAACTCCTTGAAAGGTAGATAGCTAGAAAGGAGTCGTAGGTAGATAGGATAGTGAAGAAGGCATTTGGTATGCTTTCTTTTATTGGTCAGAGCATTGAGTATAGGAGTTGAGGGGTTATGTTGCAGCTGTACAGGACATTGGTTAGGCCACTGTTGGAATATTGTGTGCAATTCTGGTCTCCTTCCTATTGGAAGAATTTTGTAAAACTTGGAAGCGTTCAGAAACTACTTACAAGGATGTTGCCAGGGTTGGAGAATTTGAGATATAGGGATGGGGTGACCTTATAGAGGTTTATAAAATCGTGAGGGGCATGGATAGGATAAATAGGCAAAGTGTCTTCGCTGGGGTAAGGGAGTCCAGAACTAGAGTGCACAGGTTTAAGGTGAGAGGAGAAAGATGTAAAAGAGACCTAAGGGGCAACTTTTTCACGCAGAGGGTGGTAGATGTTTGGAATGAACTGCCAGAGGATGTGGTGGAGACTCGTAAAATTGCAACATTTAAGAGGCATCTGGATTGGTATATGAACAGGAAGGGTTTGGAAGGATATGTGCTGGCAGGTGGGACTAGATTGAATCGGAATATCTGGTCGACATGGGTGAGTTGGACCAAAGGGTCTGTTTCCGTGCTGTATATCATTGACTCTCTGACTTTAAGTAGGTGCAAAGGGATTAGAATGATTTTAGAAATAAATTGCGATGCCAATGGGAATGGTGGTCGTAAGACATATTTGTACGTTAGGTGAAGGAAGCATCCTGTGATAACCAGTTAAATTGGTCCTTCTGATGTAAAAATGGAACCATGAATGTGAGCGTACCTGCAGATCCTGCCAAACTGGAATGAATTATTGTCATCATGATTCATGGAAGACTTTGAGTAAAGTCTTTTATTAGCTTCTGACGTGGAATGGGCAGGGAGGATATCTGTTAATTGCTCAAGAATCAGAACAGTACGTTTTTCTGACATTCACCACCCATTACTTTGACACTGATTTGCTAACTCATTTTTGACCATGTGTATTTGGTCAATCAACATCAACGGTTTCTGACAGTATTTCTAGGGTTGTGATTCTGGACATTACTGTGAAGGTGACTGACTTGATGTTGGTTGTGGAGAACATCAGGATGTGGGTATTATGGGAGTTTTCAGACAGCACTTTGATAGGTTTCCTGGAGAATTTGGAACATAGGAATAACAGTCGGCCATTCAACCCCTCGAGCCTGTTCCACCTGTCAATGAGATCGTGACTGATCTGTGGCCTAACCACATGTATCATAGTCTTTGATACCTTTGCTTAACAAATGATGTTAAACCTGAGGTAAATAAATAAATACTGACCAAGTTCTAGGTAGCTCAAGGACTGTCAGAGCATGCCTTATAAATATAGCTTTCTAAAGTAACCCATTAAGAGATAGAAATCAGTGAAGCTATTTTCTCAGATGTTTTTAACCCTGGAAGTAATAGTGTATTAAGGGAGGATGTCTCATAACAATGACACCGTGACGTAGGAAAGATTAGATCTAAATCAATGAACTTTATTTGTATCAGGGAGGACCCTGGTTCTTAGAATGCTGTTAAGAGAGTCATAGAATCATACAGCACGGAAACAGACCCTTCAGTCCAATTAGTCCAGTCCAATTAGTTCCCAAACTAAATTAGTCCAATGTACCTGCATTTGGACCACATCCCTTCAAACAGTTCCTATTCATGTACTTACCCAAATGTCTTGTAAATATTGTAACTGTACCCTCATCCACTATTTCCTCTGGCAGTTTATTCCACACGTTAACCACTCTGTGTTTAAAAAAACTTCTCCCCTCATGTCCTTTTTAAATCTTGCTCCTCTCACCTCAAGAATAAAGGTGGCCCTTACTTTTGAACTCCTCCACCTTAGGGGACAAACCTTTACTATTCACTTTGTCGATGCCCCTCATGATTTTATAAACTTCTATAAGGTCACCCCTCAACCTGCTATGCTCCAGTGAAAGAAATCCCAGCCTCTCTTTATAACTTAAACCCTCCATTCCCAACAACATCGTGCTAAATCTTTTACGATCCCTCTCCAGTTTGGTACTATCCTTCCAATAACAGGTGACAAGAACTGCTCACAGCACTCCAGAAGAGGCCTCACCAATGTCCTGTACAACCTCAGCATGTAACCCAACTCCTTTACTTATAGATCTGAGCAATGACAGAAGTGTGCTAAATACCTTCTTAACCACCCTGTGTACCTGTGATGCAAATTTCAAAGAATTATGTACCTGAACTTGCTGTTCGGCAACAGATCCAGAGTTCCACCTTTAATTGTATAGGTCCTACTCTCATTTGTTTTCCCAAAATGCAATACCTCGCATTTATTACAATTAAATTTTATCTGCCACTCCTCAGCCCATTGACCCCAATTGATCAAGATTCTGTTGTACCCTTAGATAATCTTCTTCACTGTCCACTATACCACCATTTTTTGTGTCATCCGCAAACTTTCTAACCATGCCTCCTATATTCTCATCCAAATCACTTATGTAAATGACCAACAGAAGAGGGCCCAGCACCAATCCTTGCGGCATACTGCTAGTCACAGGCCTCTGGTCTGAGAAACAACCTCCAACACTACCTTCTGTCTCCGACCATCAAGCCAATTTTGTATCCAATTGGCAAGCTCCCCACGTAATCTAGCTTTACTAATTGGCTTATCATTTGGCACCTTGTCAAAGGCTCTATCAAAGTCCAAGTAAACAATGTCTACCACTTTTCTCTAATCAATCTTTTTGGTTACTTCCTCAAAAAACTCCATCAAGTTTGTGAGACACTATTTCCCTTGCACAAAGCCTTGCTGGCTATCCCTAATCAATCCTTGCCTCTCCAAATGCATGTGTATCCTACGTTTCAGAATCACCTCTAACAACCTATCCACCACCAAAGTCAGACTCTTTGGTCTGTAAGTTCTCAGGCTTCTCCTTACAGCCTTTCTTAAGTAAAGGCACAACATTAGCCACCCTCCAGTCCTCCAGCACCTTACCCGTGATTATTTCTGCTAAGGGTCCCACAAACCTCCCTAATTTCCCACAATGTCCTGGGATCCGGTGCTGGAAATTTATCCACCTTTAGCTCAGTAATGGAATTGGAAGCACTAGGATCTGTTATGAGGGGGGCAGAAAATATGCCACTTCCACAATGTAGCAAAATTAGATCATTGGAATAAGTCTCACCAATTTATCTGTAATTCTGTGCTGTTCTTTTGTCCATGAGTCATTGTATGAGAGTTGTGAACATAGGTAGGAGTTTGTTTGATCAGTATGTGAATAAAAACCTGATAACTTAAGTTGTGACTTATACAAATGGTATGTGACTTAGCCAAAGGCGTGCCTCAAAACTATAATTATCTTTTAGTTAAAATTTTTCAAAATGTTTCCTTGGGTGAGAAAGATGAAGTCGAGCTGGTGTTACTGCTTCTGAATACTTCCTGGCAGTGTAGAGGTGTGGATTTTGGGTGAAGCCAGCATTGTGTTTATCCATGATATAGCCTCCAAAGTCAAGTATCTTGTTGACACTTGATGTCAAGGCGCGTGTGTGAATTGTCACTTGGATCCAGCATCAGAAGCTGCTCTATATAGGAAGGGGATATAATCCTTTAGAAGAGAAAATGAGAAGGGAAAAAAAAAGTATTAAACAAGTATATTCCTATTTCACTGGAGATTTACAAAAGATCAATCTCCCTTTTCAGATGAGCCGTAATTAGTTTCTTTTTGGGATCTGTAACACAGGAAAATAACCTTCCTTTCACCACAGCACTTGGTGTCAATTATTGATTAATTGACTGATTTCCATTCATTGTTAACTAAAAGAGCTGATGAAGAGTCATCTAGACTTGGACTGTTAGCTTGTTCACTCTGCACAGATGCTGACCCACTGTGATCTCCAGAATGTTTGGGTTTCAGTACAGATTCCAGCAAGTGCAGTAATTTCCTCCTACATTGCAGATGTTCATAAGTTGGATGAGACCTTGCGCCTGAAATTCCAGGGTTCCCTGGTGAAAGTGCAGCATTTCATGAATTCTGACCACCTGCAGTCTACATTGACCGCATCCTGGACCATAGGATGGGACAGGGTCATTCCCAGGATTTGGGCATGTGCCCAGCAGAGCTGCCAGCTCCGTTGTGACAGCAAATATCAAAGTTGCTATTTGGAAACCGATCTGAAGGAAAAAGGGACCTTTTAGCTCCCTGCTGTTAAGAGAGCAAACTTCTGACTTTTGAAAATTCATTATTTTTTTTGTTTGCGGGGATCTAACCTTGCCCTTGAATGACACCAATGTTTCTGATGAACCATTTTGGGGTACACTGTGGAAAATTCCAGGAATGCAACCCCTACATGTCCCAAACCGATAACGTTCCAAAGTTGCCAGTTGACTTGGGGAGTGTGGGTGGAAGATTCACCATGACCCCCTTTCTCCCTCACTCTCCCCTCACTCCCTACTCCCCTACTAGTGCATGAACTAGGAATAGGAGTGTTACTTTCTGTCAAAGATAGATGACCATTGAATTTATGATTCAACTCGTCAAAACACAAGGATCTTCAGCATTGTATTAAACAAAACACTGTTAGAATGATTGAACGCATGTCTTCAGTAGCCACCATAGCAATTATTTATTTTGTTATTTCTAGACAATAACATGTTTCTGTTTTGATCATCCTCCTTGTCTGTTTTTGTCTGATTGTCTTGGATGTACTTTTTGCATAAATGTTAACAACTGCAGAAATGTAACTTGTTATTAATATGCAAAATTTTGATTTCAAAAGCAGAATGAAATGTGAAATTAATATGAGATGGTTATAAGTCAATGTTTTACTCCTGTAGTCTCATCCAGTCTGAATGTATCTCCCTCTTGTATGTTGCCATCATTTGTGAGCCTTGTCATTAACATTTCATACTCATTCCCATCACTTGTCCCTTCTTTTTCCCTGTTTGCGAATTTGTGCTCATGGAAGACCAACACAGGATTGCCATTTGCTGAATGAGGATGGAGAGCTCTGGATGGCCTACCAAGGGTTAAAACAAACCAACAGGTTACCACGTTTATGCCAAGGGCCTTTCTACATTTGCACTTTGTCACTAACCAACCATTGTTGCTGTGCACTTACCTTACAGAAATATGCTTTGGCATGTTTTACTGTCATGTCTTAATGTTATGGTGAAAACTACTCAGACTTGTAGATGTAGACTTACCGTGTTAACAAAACCTAAAGCAGAATTTGCTGTCGAAGAGCAAATCTCACAAGTGGATGGTGAATTCTAATGAAACTTTTTAATAGCTGCTGTACAACGTCTTCAAAGTAGTAGTTATGCACATTTTCTGCTTGACAGCCAAATAATCCTTTTTAACAGCTATGTACCGCTAATCCGAGAATAACAATGGTAAAGAAGTTACTGTGAACTGTAACATGGTGGTGGCAGCTCTTAAAACCTTAGAGCATGTGACAGTCAGTCCCTTTCCTAAATCAAGAGTGATGAAACAAAAATCAGTTGATATAGTTAATTATGATCTAACAGATTGAATGCAGAGGAGCATGCAATGCTGTGTATAAAAAGCATCAAAATCTCACCCAAACTGCTGGCCCTCTGTGAAAAGACGCAATCTTAATTCGGTTTCTCATGACCCCAGCACAAAATTATAGTTAATTACCAGTCCAACTCAGACTCACCACAAGATTAAATAGAGTAAAGGGAGCTTTGCTCTATAGCTGGTGGCAATACAACTCAATATATTGTTTGTTGTAATGAGGAAGTTCCTCAGTGCTGGCATCCTATATTCTGATGTGTGTAAAATGTAATTGAGAAAAAAATAAATCCAGGTATGAATTTTCTCATCAAAGGAGGACGGCCTGCATGTAGTTTTCAAACTCATTCTTTCCAGTAGAAGTAGCATCTACACAAAGGCAATTAACCCGGGAACTTCTAATACTGAACTCTTTGGGAAATGCATTAGTAACCTGTCGCTATGGCCATGTTCATGACTGTTTAAAGCCAGATCCGCAAGGCGTGGTCTTCAATATGCTTCCAGCAGCTAGTTTTTGTATCTGTTGTTGTGAATGTCATATTTTTGCTTTACTTGTTTAAACCTTCACAAAGTGTTACTTAACAAACTGTAGAAATTGAGAGGTCATGCTGCGGTTAGGCAACTTTTGGAATACTGCATTCAGTTCTGGTCTCCCTGCTATAGGAAGGATGTTGTGAAACTTGAAAGGATTCAGAAGAGACTTCACAAGGATTGTGCCAGGGTTGGCGGATTTGCGCTAAGGAAAAGGCTGAATAGATTGGGGCTATTTTTCCCTGGAGCAGTGAAAACTGAGGGATGACGTCATATAAGTTTATAAAACCATGAGGAGCATAGATAGGGTAAATAGACAAGGTCTTCTCCCTGGGGTGGGGGAGTCCAAAACTAGAGGTATTAGGTTTAAGGGGAGAGGGGAAAGAGTTAAAAGGGGCTTAAGAGGAAGTCTTTTCACAGAGGATGGTGTGTGTATGGAATGAGCTACCAGAGAAAGTGGCTGGTACAGTTACAGCAGTTAAAAGACATATGGATGGATATATGAATAGAAAGGGTTTAGAGTGAATTGGGCCAAATGCTGGCAAATGGGATTAGATTAATTGAGGATATCTTGTCAACATGGATGAGTTGGACCGAAGGTTCTGTTTCTATGCTATTTATAGTTCTATGACTCTGACTTGACGATGAAGATTTAATATTAAAGTTCACTAGTTGGTAGGTTAAACGATGAGGATGCCTTCTACTTTCTTTCTTATTTCAAAAGAGTTTCTTGAATGTTTTCTCTCCCCCACTTTCCTGTAACACACTGAAAGGTTTAAAGAATGTCATGATGTGAGTACTGCGCACAATCACCGCTGTAACCTTGAGGGTTGACCATGTTGCGTATGATTTTGGAAAGCTACAGTTGCAGTCTGATGATGCCCTCTCTTTTTTTTTGTCTGCAGATTGCTGGAATCTCAGCTTCAGGGTCAGAAAAAGAACTATGAGAATGAGCTGGAGATCTTACGTGGGGAGGTACAGAATTTGAAAGAGGAGATCAATCGTCAGCAGCAGTTATTGGCCCAGAATTTGCAACTGCCCCCAGAGGCGCGCATTGAGGCCAGTCTGCAACATGAGATAACTAGGTTAACCAACGAAAATCTTGTGAGTATTACTTTGCTTTTATCAGACCAACGTGATCACCAAATACATCCATGTTAGTCAGGCACATTGGTTCAGTGGTCAGCACTTCTGCCTCTCAGCAGAATCGGGTTCATTTCCAGCCTCCAAATACTGTCTGTGTGGAGTTTGCATGTTCTCCCCGTGTCAGTGTGGGTTTCCTCTGGGTGCTCCAATTTCCTCCCATAATCCAAAGATGTGCAGGCTAGGTGAATTGGCCATGCTAAATTGCCCATACTGTTCAGGGATGTGCAGACTAGGTGGATTAACCATGGGGAATGTTGGGTTACAGGGATAGGGTAGTGGGGCGGGTCTGGGTCTTTGGAGGGTCAGTGTGGAAAATGGGCCGAGTGCCCTGCTTCCACACTGTAGGGATTCTATAATTCTATGACAAAGGAAGCCCATTTCCTTTCTGATCCTATTATACATGTATAAGCTACCAGCTGTAGTGATTAGGTCCTTTGTTGTTTACAATTATATTTACATGCACAGTACTAGTGGGATCATCTACTGAAACCTTCAGCCATGTTTATTGAAGTTGCTGTTCCCCCATTACGTCTACAATATATTGGAGGTCAGTTGGCTGGATGGCAGGGGTTCAATTCCCATATGGCTGAGATTACAATGAAGGGCTCTCTTTAATCTCACCCCTTGCCTGAGAGGTGTTGACCCATGAGTTAAACTCTCCACCAGTCATCTTTCTCTCTGTAATAAGCGACCAGCCCTATGGTCATCTGGGACTTTGGTGCCTTGGCCTGATATATTATGGAACTGAAGAAGAAAACTATATTCTTAAATATAATCATAGAGATTACAGTCATCCAGCATTACATTCAGAATGTGAAGTACTTTTTAGTAGTTCTGTCATTTTATGGTCAATTGCTTGCATGGTTACCAGTTATGACAAGCCATACACAATTCCTAATGTTGTTTTAGAGCCCTGGCAGGGTATGCATGCAGTCATTCAGAGTGCAGCATCTTTGCAATGTGCTGTTTTATTGTTGGATTCCTGGTGGTGGGAACTTTATTTCATCTGCACCCTTCTTTTCTTGGCATTTCGGCGATGATTCATTAAGCAAGAGTCATTTTCGGTTTCAGCTGAATCGTTGAGTTTTCCAGCAGAAATGATCAGCAGGTGTTTTTCTAAAAAAGATGACCTGCTCTATGACACAGTGTACAGTTAAAGAGGAGCCATCATTTTTACATTTTTCCTCATCTAGTTAGATAATCATGCCAGCACCACAGTGGAGTGCCATGCTGCCATCTTTGGCATTTTAAATTTTGTTCACAGATTTCAGAATTTAGTGCTGGTGGCATGGAGATCTACAGCACAGGAAAAGGCCACTCGGCCCATCAAATTGTACCAGTCAAAAGCAAGCAGGTAGCGATTCTAATCCCATTTTCCAACATTTGATCCCTAGCCTTGTGTGCCTTGTAGCATGTGTAGGTACTATTTAAACATAATAAAGTTTTCTCCCTCTACCATCCTTACAGGCACTGAGTTCCATCTTTTCACCACCCTCTGGGTGAAAATGTTTTTCCTCATATTCCCTCTCGATCCTCTGCCCAATCCCTTAAATCTATTTCCGTTGGAGATTAATGAAGGGGAGTTATTGGTGTTTAATGAAGTGTTCAGTGCTGTCTGGAACAGAACAAAGATGTGGACAAGTCAGTGACCTGGTTTCACAGACACATGTCCACTACTCACTGCCCTCCCCACCCTCCCCCACCTCCCCACCCCCTTCAACCCCATTAAGAACTAAGACCAAGGCTGATGAGATGAGAGCCAAAGGTTTGATCTCTTGACCATCTTTTTGTATCTGAGGAAAACGGAATACAGATAGAGGGATTCTAATGGCCAACAACAGTTTCTATAAGTGAAGGAGTTAATTTTACACTTTCATAACGTGGAGTCTATCTGCAAAACAGCTGCTTTGATTTAATACATAAATGCATAATAACCAAACTGACTCAATTATTTATCACTAACTAGTTCCTACACCAAGTGTTTTAATAACTTTCACATGGTTCCACAATGTTGTTATTTCAGTATGTTTTGGCAGAGATATGCAGATGTTACAAATTTTGTCACTTGGTTAAAATTTGAACCCCTCTTGAAAGGAAAACTAAAGAGCATGTTAAATTGAGAAGCAGGAAGGAAAATTACAATATTAAACCCACAGCTGAGATTAATATGTGGCATGGGGAGAGAAATAGACAAAGGATTAGATTGAGGGGAGTATAGAAGAATCAGAGGTGATCCTATAGAAACATGCGTGATCCTGAGGGGAAATGGTGGGGTTGATGACGAGAGAATGTTTTTCCTTGCCGGAGAGATGAGAGCTCCTCCTCTGAATGTGGCTACAGTGCCACTGGTGGCGGCTGCCATTCTTTGTCTGATTGTATTGTGGCCTTTTGCCAGTCGCGTAGACTGTCCAGTCTTCACATGATACCCACTGTTGGCAGAGACACAGACCAGCAGTAAGCTGCAGGAGCCCTGACTGAATGAGGAGGAGTAGGAAGGGATCTCCCACTGAGACAGGGCTGAGGAGAATTTGAATCTGTGGGATTCACTTGGCCAGCAAACAGTAGAGGTCAGGCCATCGAATATTTCTAATGTTGGTCAGACAGATGCGTGATTAACAAAGGTATCAGAGAAAGCAGGGTTGAGGTCATAGTCAAATCAGCCATGATCACAGCCACACCAGTTCACATATTTATATTGAAGAAGTGCAACTTTGTAAATTAGAAAGTAGGCACCAAAGGAAAGTATGGTTTTCAAAGCTAATGGTTTACGTTTGCTAGGTGTACTGTTTGTTTGGGTTGTACTCAGTGAGTGTTCCTGCAGCCAGTCACTGGGTGTCAGGTGAAGTCTGGGCAAAGCTGGGCTGGGTTGGTCAAACAGACACAATACAATGGCAGCTGACTCCCATGACATTGATCTGGTCACACCTTCACTTTCAGGAGAGGGCTGTACTCCCAACAGTAGTGTGTGAGACTAATCCTGCCCAGACAAAATGCGATGAGCTAAAATGAAAAGCTAATGCTGCTAATCTGGAGTAAAAACAGAAAGTGGTATATGGCACAACAAGTCAGTTAGCATCTGTTCAGTGATTAGATTGTTTATGATGGGAATTCTGATGAAGGGTATGTGCAATGCCAGAACAGTCTTTCCTCTTTACAATGCTGATTGACTGCTGTGTACTTTCAACATCTTTTCTTCATAATTTGATATTCTATTTAAAAATGACACTTAATCCCTTATTTTCCATGTTTACATTATTTCAAATGGAACATCTTCACTCCAGGAGGTGCAGACTTAATGGACCAAATAGCCTACATCTTAAGGCCTTATGGACATGGGGCTGTAGGAAATTTGCTCATGTCCATCTTTGTTTGAAGGAAAGACTTAGCTGGTTATAATTACTCAAGTTGCAGTTACCAAAATCATATTGCAGTTCACAATTGCACTGAATTCACCTGATGTAATTCAGTAATTTCCTATAGCATAATATACTGTCAAGACTTGAAACTTAAATATAATTATTCACTGCTATACAAGTTGTTTACCAGCCATTGTTGCTGAGTAATAAATTTGGGCTTAATCCATGAATAGTTTGAAATATGCTGTTCATAAGGTACAGTGCCAATCAATCACTATGCCTCAAACTCCAAAGTAAGCACTGATAGTCACATTCCTGATGAAGGCCTTATGCCCGAAACATCGACTCTCTTGCTCAGATGCTGCTTGACCTGTTGTGCTTTACCAGTGCCACTGTTGTCAGTACTTTCTCCTAGTCCCACAGAATGTTAAACTCTATCTGTGTGGGAGGCAAACTGTTCATACACGTAACAAAATACACCATAACTCTTTGCAAAGCTTGTGAGCAGTCTTCAAAGACTGGCACCATCCATCTCAAAATCCATTTCTGAACCTATAGAGGCACTTTGGCAGCTTCTAGCAGCCATCTCGTTGATCACCCGCTGCGCAAGTTATCTCTGTTTGAACTTGCATTTTACATGACCTGATAATTCCATTTGTGTGTTTAAATTGCTGCAGGATAATCAAGTGAGGTGAGAGATCAAAACCCAGTTAGTTCAATGGTGTCACTCAAAATTTAAGGCTAGTGTTTTGATTAGTGCAATAAGAGTTACTTTAAGCATGTTTATTGAGATAAAGTGATGACCATAAGGCACATTCACTCCTGTTAGATAACTGCCGACTATTTCCCGGTTTATTGGCACAATTTCTGAACTGTTTGGGTAATAGCACAAATCTCACCACTATTTTTGCAGTATTATGAGGAGTTATATGCAGATGACCCCATGAAGTATCAGTTCTACAGGATTTCGCTTTACAAACGGATCATTGTATGTAGATCAAACCATTATTTGGCCTAAATTGTTATTCTTCCACTTTCTCTGTCTGGAGCACTAACAGCAGAATGATTTGCCTGTGCACCTGTGAAGACAAATCCGTTTTTACCTCTCTATGTATTGTGGCTACACAGCAACTTACTGTTTTACGATTGTCATGTTTTAACACAGCACAGCAACATATTTCCAGTGCAGTTCAATGCTAATCCTGTTGTCTCAATCTCAGCAGTTTTAAATCATTGGTTGAAAGTGCAAGAATACTTCAGTACTTCTCTCTTGCTATCTTTACAATGCTATTAAAATTAATTTATCAATTATTTAAGATTGTTTTCAGTACTTGTTCATATGTTGTCCAACTTGCATAAATTGGAGAAAGCATTTTCTAAATGCATAGTTGATTCGTCAACTGGACAGACTTCCCTACGTAGGACTCAAGAATTGCTATTATTTCTAACCAGAAGCAATGTGTTACCAGTGAACGTACTTCAGCTGAGACAACTCGGGCTCATGTTTAACTTCATGGCACTATCCAGGCTATTGCTGTAGCTCTGGAATGTGAGTTTATCTGAATTGGAGAAATTCAACAGTTTCAGGGTGGAATCTAATCCAGTTATTTGGAATAAGTTTTTAACTTTAGATTGAAGTCTCGGAATAACACGTTTAGTTATGTGCAAGACAATTAATTCTTAATAACCTTAAAAATACATTTGGCTCAACAGTAATTAACCCAGTCAGTTTCCTCATCTTAAATTGGAAGCATAGTTACAAAGGGGTGAATTGATTTCACAAGGTGTAGCTTATTCACCCACTCTGCCAAAGTTTATCAGTCCAGTTAAAATCCACTGAGCTAGTCTTGATGAAATCTGCTTCTGGTATTCGTGCTAACCCAACAACTTAATCCTAAGGGTTTGTTTCTGTCAGCCATGTCTGCATCAACTAACCCCCTGCTGCCATATGATCCATATT
Source organism: Hemiscyllium ocellatum (assembly GCF_020745735.1). Classification (NCBI taxonomy): domain Eukaryota; kingdom Metazoa; phylum Chordata; class Chondrichthyes; order Orectolobiformes; family Hemiscylliidae; genus Hemiscyllium; species Hemiscyllium ocellatum. The sequence goes on along the minus strand of NC_083439.1, from coordinate 18,414,842 downwards.
TATCTATGCTAACCTGTCGTGCCAGCAATCAGCACTTGCTTTGCATTGTGGTATTTTACTAATCTTGACTGTTAGAAATTTTCATAATTTTGGCAGCATACTCCAGTATTTTTAGTTGAGTTTTCTTTGCCCTTTATTACAGGATCTTATGGAACAACTTGAAAAACAGGACAAGATTGTCCGGAAGTTGAAAAAGCAGCTCAAAGTATTTGCAAAGAAAATTGGAGAACTGGAAGGTATGGTTATGTAGACTGAAAAACACGCTTCTTCCAAAATAGCTGCCAGTAAGTTAAATTGCAACAGTTGCTTATCAAAGCCTCTATTAAACGGAATACATTTAATGTTTCTGTAACTTTGCTGTGCGGTATTCTTGATATATCCCTTCTTGGATGTGATGTCACAAAGTAAGTTGAAAAATTAAGTCTTATTTTTGACCCAGTAACAATAAAAAGATTAGTCATGATCATATTAAATGACATGCTGCATTGCCTACTCCAACTCTTGTGTTCATGGGTAACAATAGAAAGGGTTTACAAAGTGACAGTGACATTTAGCTTGTGGTCCCTCGCCTGAAAATATCTGATTATTTTTTTCCTTCCTTTGTGAGATATGGCCATTGCTGGTGAGATCAGCATTCATTGCCCATCCATAATGGCCTCTCAGAAGATGGGTGTGAGCTACTTTCCTGAAAATCATTGAATGGCTTGTTCAGCCATTTCGGAGGGTAACCTCTTTGCTGTGGGTCTGGAGTCACATGTAGGTTAAAGCAGTTAAAAACGATTGACTTCCTTCCCTACAAGACATTAGTGAGTCAGATGAGCTTTCAGAGCATTAATTTTGTGAACACTATTATTTATGTTAGTTTTTTTCATTCCATATAATTCACGTGACTACAGCTTCCTTTGAGGAGTTTTGAATGGTTATTCCAGGTTATTAATCCAGGCCTCTGGATTCCCAAATCGGTAATATAACCACAATGCAGCCAGTCCCCCAGGTTGCAAATGGATTCCATTCTGGAGTTTGCAAATCAATTTGTACGCAAGTTGGAATACAATGCAGGATGATATAAAAGAGTTTTTTATAAGGAAATGTTGATACATTGGGCCTTTAAAATTACACTCGTGTATGGGATCACATTTATAAATAGCAGCATTCATAAATCAGACAGTTGTAAATCGGTGATCCCCCATACTGTCAGACTATCGATTTTATGTGGTATCCTTTTGTATAACGTTGAATTCTCTCTTTCGTATCTCAAGATACAATATTACAATTGTAGTTTATATTATAAAGACAGTTTTAAATGCAGCTTGCATTGTGGAAATTAATATTTTTGACAATGTAAAATAGCACTCTACAAAGTGGGAACATCATTTGAGTACTTGCACTTCAGTAACTTGGACATGTAACTTAGATAGTTTTGCTTATAATTGAAAACTTATTCATTCGTATGATTTTGTCAAAGTAGTAAACTGTAATATTTATAGTCTCTTCCTGCCTAAACAAATCGCACACAATACTCCATGTAAATAAAGCATTGGGGTGGGTTGCCTGCTCATTTTGTCTTTCTTTGTAATAGTGGGTCAGACAGAGAACGTATCTCCAGCTCAGTTAGCAGATGAACCCATCCGGCCTGTGAATATTCCAAGGAAAGAAAAGGATTTCCAGGGAATGTTGGAGTACAAGAAGGATGATGAGCTTAAGCTTATCAAGAATCTTATCTTAGGCAAGTTTATTTTTCTGTAATATCAGTTGTGTTTGCTCATTTATCATTTGAAGATAAAACACCATTACTTCTGCAGTTGGAATCATTGACACGTTGGTTCTGCACTGTAATGCGTTGTTCTTGTGGAACTGCACACAGTCTTAAATTGAACCAAATTTGGAGTGACAGATAATAGCAATGAGGGAAACACGTCCTGAAGCTTCCCCCATTTGGGCAAGAGTGAGGAGCCTTGTGTATACTGAATTTTCCATGAATTGCCCCTTTGTATACCTTCAACATAATTATCTCCAAGTTTCCCTCAGCATCTGTACACCACTGGTTTTCATCACTGGGTCAAAATCCTCATACTCTTCCTCAACCCCACATTGGTAGACCCATCACTATCAGCACAACAGCAATACTTTGGCAAAACTTAGAGCCAACTTTCAGGCCTTAATTGATTCCTACACCTGTGACATGTGTAAGTCCCTATGTTGCATTGTATCATTATCTTTGAAGGCTGAAAGCCTATTTCTCTATTAGTCTGGTTAATCTATTGGATGGAGTTGTAACTCTACCTGACCTACACATCTTACATTGAAATTGAACAAGCAATTCAGAAATCAGAGTTCTTACTTTTCAATTACTCAACCCGTCTCTAATAGTTGTTATTTTTTATTCTGATTTAACTTTGTATTTTAATATGATGTAAATGGATGCATTTTACCAATAATTGCCACACTCTCAGCACATAGAATTAATGATTAAATATTCATATCTTTCTAAAGAAAGCAAAATTGGATTTCTGTTTGCAGTTAGTAATCAGCTTCCATCATATCCCACTGAATAGGAATACAACTTCTGTGTACTTTATACCAGTGACCGTAGATGTTGCCTGAACTGCATCACAAAATCAAAATGAACACTAACTGAGACCAATCTAATCACTACTTAATTCAATTAGTAAAACGCAATTCCTCTGATTTACCAAACAACATGACGACCACCAGCATCACTCTGTAATGACCAAGTGACTGTAGCAATCACAGTGGCTTTAATTCAGCAAACTTAATTCTTCCATCAATTTTAAGGAGAGCAGAGCTTTGATAATTGAAACCGTCCCATTATATTTGGTGAGCATCTCCGGCAGTCCAGTAGCAACGCATTGATTATTGGATTCAGAAATTAATGTCGCTCACGGTTCTTGAAGGTTCACACCCTTGGGGGCATAAACAACAGTTGTGGGAGTATAGATCTCTGGAGCACCACAAAGTTGCAACAGTTCATAGGAGGATGTATGTAATGACGTAAATCACTGCACCATAACAATAAATAACTGTTGTCTGTTCAGTAAATCCTGGCCCTTTATCTTGCATGCTCACCTGTTGGGATACAGAGAACATCCTGACTGCTTATTTAAGCTAAGTAGATGCATCCTACACCACTGGTCCCTAGAAACTGTGCTGCAGTACCAAGTGAGCAGAGTGGGATGGTGCTCTTGCTTAGTTTATGCGATCAGTCCACTTCATCTGCCTTGAATTCCTCTCCCTGCGAGGTCTGGTTAGCAGGAGAAAATCTGCATTAACAGGAATGAAACCATTGCCTGTCTTAACTAATTAAAAGAGACAGGGTGAGGAGATAGATAATAAAATAAGTCTTATCACATTCACTATTTAAAACACAAGGAACAGTTCTTGCAGGTATTTCAGTTGCAAGGTGAATAGGTCTGACATGGGGTAGCAAATGGCTTGACGCAGTGGAAAATGCTGCTCTGATTACTTTATTCCCAGTTCAGTGTGTCAAACATTCCAGGTAGCGAGAGATAATGGAAATGTTGGGGATTTTTTGAATCTGCACCTGAAAGCATTAAAATACATTGATCAGTGAAAAGAGCTAGTCTGTTTTGTTTTCTGTTCATATTTAAGAAAGTGGTAGAGGAACCAAGTGAGTAACTGTGTTGGATGATTTATCTGACTGTGTCATCACTGAGCACTTAGCTCAGGCACTGAAGTGAAGGCGCTGTGATGGCATCTGTGAGTTAACACTCAACCTGCAGTGTGAATGGTAACGATGAGCGAGCTCTCAACACACCTCAGCTGCGTGTTGGTTTGGACTGGAATAGCATCACCTTCAAGCTGGTGGAAAATGCCATGTTGATTCTTGTTTTCAGTTGCATTGTGACCTATGCTACAGTATGTGCAATCTGTACATACGTCAAGCAGCATTCTAAATAGTGGTCTGAGCTTGACCTGTATATGTTTATTTAATGCCATCTTCTGAAATAGTGCTCCTTTTAAACCGCAGAGCTAAAGCCTCGTGGTGTGGCTGTTAACCTGATCCCTGGATTGCCAGCGTACATCCTGTTTATGTGTGTACGTCATGCTGATTATATTAATGATGACCAGAGAGTCCGGTCCCTACTGACATCAACTATTAATGGCATCAAGAAAATCTTGAAGGTATGAAGTTCTTTTCATGGATAGTATGAATCCAGGAAGTACAATCTATATCCATTTACACAGCATTAGTACACTGCATGAAATGTGTAGAAAAACAGTGAATTATAGAGTTGTTACTTGCTGCGAGGGGATTTGTGCGTTTTTTTGTTGGCCAATCGAATATCATGACCATTCAGCACTCTACTCAATTTAATTCTGATGGGCAGAAGAAGTAGTGTCTATAAAAACTGGGAGCTGCACTATAAAAGAAAAGTGCTGATTGGGAACTCGATGCTTTGTCTAAAGATAACAAATCACACACCAGGTTATAGTCCAACAGGTTTAATTGGAAGCACTAGCTTTCGGAGCGACGCTCCTTCATCAGGTGGTTGTGGAGTGTACCCGATGAAGGAGCAGCACTTCAAAAGCTAGTACTTACAAGTACACCTGTTGGACTATAACCTGGTGTTGTGTGATTTGTTATTTTGTACACCCCAGTCCAACACCGGCATCTCCAAATCTTGTCTAAAGATGGTTAACCTATTTCTCCCTCTCTCCTGTATTTGCAGCATTTATTTTGTTTTTATTTATCTTAGGATAGCCATAATTTTGCTTTGCGTTGTGTTTACTGCGCACCATGTGTCCCAGCATTGAGGTATTTTACTCTGTTACTCCATTGCGACCATACTCCATGAAGCACAATATAAGGCCACACCCTCACCGGCCCCTACTGTGGTCACATAGTCCAGCTTCACAAACCAGAATGATTGCAATTAAATAAATCCTTTATATGCAATCAAACCATCAGCATGAAGGCTCCCTTATGATGATCAATTAGATCTATCTAGCAGGAGTTTAGAGAATGTTGTGTGCGAGAAATTTATTCTGATTGTTTGTAAAGCATTTTTAAGGCACTGTTGTGGTAGGGTTGTACAGTCTTTGCCTCTGAACCAGACAGCCTGAGTTCTCTGATTCCTGATGAAGGACTTATGCCTGAAACGTCAATTCTCCTGCTCCTCGGATGCTGCCTGACCTGCTGTGCTTTTCCAGCACTATACTCTCAGCCTGAGTTCAAATCCCACCTGCTCCAGATAACACCTCTGAATAGATTGATTAGAAAATATCAATACATCAAGTTGTATGGCTCTTGTGATACAGTAGTAGTGTTTCTACCTCTGGACCAGAAGGCCCAGCATCAAGTCCCACCGGCGGCATGGTGGCTCAGTGGTTAGCACTGCTGCCTCACAATGTCAGGGACCTGGGTTCGATTCCAGGCTCTGGTGACAGTCTGTGTGGAGTTTGCACATTCTCCCCGTGTCTGGATGATTTTCCTCTGGGTGCTCCAGTTTCCTCCCACAGTTCAAAGCTGTGCAGGTTAGGTGAATTGGCCATGCTAAGTTGCGCATAGTGTTAGGTGCATTAGTCTGGGTAAATATAGGATAGGGAAATGGGTCTGGGTGGGTTACTCTTCAGAGGGTTGGTGTGGACTTGTTGGGCCAAAGGACCTGTTTCCATACTGTAGGGAATCTAATCTAATCGAAAATCATCTCAAACCTGACCTGGCAGTACTCTGCGTGAAAACCAAGTAACTGGGAAATAAAGGATATATTACAGAAACCGAACAAGATGATGTTTATGCAAAGGATAGGACATACTAACTAACAAGAGTGTTAGGTGTTGAGTTTCCAGGATATTGGTTTCAGTAGGTTGGTTGTATCCAGGAGGCAACAGACAGCAGCTTGTTTACTTTAATGTCATGAGGCTTAGTGACTTAATCCTGCAGCCAATATAGGCATCAGTGAGTCAGTGCAACACACTTCAATCTGATGACCTCTGTACAAGTTACTGAGTAGTTGGAGTAACATTTTGATTTGGCAACCTGCCTTCCTGAAAAGTTGTCACAGTTTAGAGAGAATGCAGACAAGACTCTGCCAAGAAATAGAAGATTTTAATTCGGAATGAAGATTGAAGAAAGCACAGCTTACATTTAAAAAATGTTGAGTTATGTAAAAGGTGTTCAAAGCTCTGCAATGTTTTGATGAAGCAAATCAGAGAGAAACATTTCTCCCTTGCCCAAGGTAGTAACTAGAGGGCAATCATTTAAAATTAAAACAAAAGGAGAAACAAAGAGAATTAATACAAATATGAGAGAGTATGGAATATTGTAGCAGAAACAATTGTGGAAGCAAGATCCTCAATAATAACCTTGAAAAGGAAAATGCTTAACGTTTTAAGGAAGAAAAGTTAAAATGGTATGCGGAAATAAAATAGAATGAAATGATTAGAATCTTGAGAGTTGTCATATTCATAAAGCCATAGCCACTCCTACAATGCTGTGATCCAGTGGAATAATAAGGTGCGCATATTGTGTAGCGTGGCAATGTGTGCAGAAAGTAGTCATTTAGGAACAGTATTTCAAATGCCCCAGAGCAATTCCCCGGCTCGACATAAGCAAAAGCTAAAATATTTGTTGCATCTGAAGGCGCAGTCCACAGTATTAATTTTGCGGCCGTGTTAGTGACCTGGTTGGAAAACCTGTCAAGTTCCAAAATAAAAAATGAACTTGTTATACATTTTGCTTTTGCATTACAAATACACCACAGCCAGATGTCTCATTTTGCTAATCAGTTGTGTCTGGAGCCGTTTTAGTAAAAAGACAACTGTAGAAGCTGAATTTATTGTGGGAAATGTAAACGAAGTGGTTCAAAAACAGTGAAATTTACGGACTGTTACTGAATATTTAACACAAGAGAAAAACTGAACTGTCAGACATTCGTGGGAAAATGGAAGTTCAGTCTGACTTTACTGTCACTTTGTGCATTTTTTTAATTAATGTGTAACTATTAAATAACATCCACGTTAGTTTCCAGGAAGCTTTGGTGCCATTTTGTTACTCAGCAACAGAGCTGCTGAATATAAAAATCCACTCCAAATTCAGTTGAACTTCACTGTGAATCTCAATTTTTCAGTATTAGCAGAACGTTGTCAGCAAACAGTGTGAGACAATGATTTTGAAATTACCAACATTACTTTGTTGTGTGTAAATTACCTCAAGCTACCTTTAATTCAGCTAAAAATCGCACAACACCAGGTTATAGTCCAACAGGTTTATTCGGAGACACTAGCTTTCGAAATCTCACAGACAATCAAAGACTGAAACAATTACTTGAACCTTACTGCATGTAGCAACCAAAATAAGACCCCTCAAATAAGCAAGTTAAGCCTCACAACCCACCTTAACTATTTGCTCATTAATGGTGAAATTTAGCTGCAATTACAACCAATTATGTCCGTCTGTGGATGTGCCCAGGTTCAATCCTTATGCAGTGCTCTTCTCTGCTGAAGAATCCCAAAGTTTAATTCCTATGGGATTTTCTGTATATGAGGCTTTTAACATGACATTCTTGATTATCATTTAGATCCATTCATCCACAACATTAATTACAGTTCTGGAGTCATGAAGTCTGTGGTTTGCCTTCTTATCAGGGGTAGCTTCCCTGTTCCTTGTTACGTTTGGTGTTAAACTGTCTCTTCTCTCCCAGGAAACAGCTTGTTTATGTTGCTTCGACTCCTTCCCAGGGATGGTTAATTGATGTTTTTAATTCCTTTCATCTCTGGAAACAATTTATTCTCAGAAAGTGTTATTGTTGATTCTTTCAATCTCTGAACAGGTATTAAAGTTCTCAAGTTTGCAGTATCATAACTTGCTGAGAGAAAAGATCCATAATAACTTCTCCTGTGAATCAACACTGAATTCAGATATATTTGGTGCTTGATGCTAATCACTAAGGCTACTTGAGTGTTGTGGTTTGAGGGGGAGATTCAGTAACGCCTGTGGACATCCCTGAAAACCAGAATCTGCTATCATAACATAAATTTTTTAACTTTAAAATAGAAGAATATATTTGAACATCTGCCTACTTGTTTAAAATGGCAGATTTGCAATTTTGATTTTTGCAAAGTTTTTTCTAGTCGGACTTATACATTGAATTTGAATACTTGTTAAACACCTTAGATTTCAGAACAGGATCTTAATAGGTAATTGTGAAATTATGGGTGTATTAAGGACATTTCTTATGCAATAATTATCTTGAGTGACAGTACTTCTATGTGTCATGATATGAGTCACAAGACAAACTTAACTCAATAGCCAGAACACCTATGTAAATTAACAGGCTATCCAAATTCTGTTTTTTGTTCGCTGAAATTAAGTGACTTTCTCTGCACATAAGAACTTCCTCTAGAATAAACATACCTTAATATTTTCTAAAACTGCGGAATCACCGACATTACAGGATTGACGATGATTATTTGTAATATAGCAGCTCTCTTAAAAGCTCAAACTATTGTGAGCAGACACTAAATATCCAAACTGAGCACTCAACAATTTAGTGCTATTTCACAAGGGAATTTTTTTAAAGCTTATATAAGATTCCTGATCTTGTTTTCTCACAACCTACTTTTATTTCAGAAAAGAAGCGATGACTTTGAAATTGTGTCATTCTGGTTGTCCAACACTTGTCGTTTTTTGCATTGTCTTAAGCAGTACAGTGGGGAAGAGGTAAGGTGCAGGTTTATACACTGACATGCAAATATTCTCTTAAATAGCTTACTGTATTATCCTTTTGTAACTTACAGAATATGTACCTTTCCATATTACAATTGCATGTTATTGTGCTGGCTACATTCTGTTAAAATAGTAAAAGATAACTCAAAACAAAACGTGCAGAGAAACAAGGCTGTGATTTCCAAAACTCAAGAGAATTTGATTGTGTCTGATCCAACCAGTTTGGTATAGCAATAGAGAGCAGAAATAAGCATTAAGTAATGATTCTGCTGTTGAATAATTTCTCCTAACCATCATTTACACTTATGGTCAGATAAATTGACATAACAATTTGTTTAAATGGCTATAATTTTGGAATTTATTCATATTTCCTGATAAATTATGTCGGTTTAAAATCTGCTGATCAGATTATGTTCCACCTTGCACCAGTGTGCTAACCATAAATACACAGTATGTTTTAGGCACTACTCAACTCCCTGGTTTACAAGAGGAAAAACCTGCTGCATTCAACCATGCTACCGCCTCCAAATAGAAAATGGGCATGGAATTTAGGGGGTCCACATGGTCCATTCATTCAATACAGCATTAATCCATATAAATCATCACAAAGGAGTTGAACACACATTATCGAAACCAGTTCCCATAGAGTTTTAAATTAAGACTGACAGCAAAAGTATTAAGTGGTTTGACGTCTCTTGGTGTAGGCTATGTTATATTTTCTCTATTTAATTTATTAGTTGTGTAACATTCTGAAGAGGGCTCTCTCCATGGAAAGAGCTTACAAGTCTCTGTTTTACCAATGCTCTATGTGTATTATCTTAGGCATTTATGAAGCACAACACTCCTCGACAGAATGATCATTGCTTGAGAAACTTTGACCTTGCTGAGTACAGGCAGGTCATAAGTGACCTGGCCATTCAAATATACCAACAGCTGACCAAGGTCATGGAAAATATCTTGCAGCCAATGATCGGTAAGTATTTACAAATAATGAGAACTAAGAAAATAGATCTGTTACTGAGAACAGACAGTGTCTGTGACTTGTGAAATCAGACGGCTCCTGAAGCTGTTTGTTGTGAAAAAAAGTTGCTTTTGCTTGGACATAAGAGGAATTGATTTGTTAAAATCCACTTATGATTTGAGTTTTGAATTATATTGTTTTTTGAAGAAGGGAATATACTATTTTGAGATACAATGGGCACCGTACATTTTGTTGTGGAAACTCTTCACCTACATACTGAACATTAAACCTTAGGAGGAAGAGTTCTAAAGGTGCTTCCTTTGGTAACAAGAAATATTGTTACTTGAGATGAGAGAATAGACTGAAACAAGGGGCCAGCGTTCTGTTGACAGAAAAGGGACAGGAAATCTTCTGAACTCCAACAGCAGTGCAAAATGGCTTTTGAACATGAAGACAATTAAGTACATTAAAGATGGAAGGTAACCTTCTGTCAATCACAAATCTAATTAGCCAATAAGCATTGCCGCGTTAGATTGTTAAATTTATCAGCTTGATTCTGAAAGTCTGGTAACTGATCTGTGTGGACTGTACTCGCTTGCTTAAGCCTGGGTGATGAATCAGAGCTGGAAAATCTAGTAGAAAGTGAAATGAAAGCACAAATGCAAATATGTGGTGATTGGAGCAATGTTTTAAACACCACCTTATGCCATTGCACTGAAATACAGAAGTTGGTGCTGTTGATGCCCATTGTCCCATTGCCACCCCCTTGCTAACCCACTTTGCTGTTCCTTTCCCTGCCTGCCCAAGCTGTCCCCCACTGCTCATTGCTATACACAAGATTTTGAACATTTCAGTAAACAGAGCTTGTACCATTGACATTTTACACAAACTGTGCTTTTTGTGATAGTTAATTCAGTTCCGTGTTCCTTGGTACAGACAGCTACCCGTGGTGTCTGCTAGCTATCATATTCACAGGCACAGCGGCTGCATGTGCAGTTTGTGCTAGCAACAAATGTAGTCCTGCAGGAGGAAAAATCAATGTCAGTCTATGTAACGTTAACAAATTTCAGCCTGCCTATAGTTTGGAATATTGTACTTCCAACTAACATTGACTATCATTAAATGCAGGCAATGGCTCACAATGCTCTTTGACCCTAGGGCATTGAGGCAAGTCAGCACTATAACTTTCAGAGGTGCTACGCTAATGAATTTCTGCTCAATTGAAGTTTGCAAATATTAACTTTTAAATATTTACTGCCTCTGGTGGAATACAACAATTGAATGTGAGTGACTGTATCTATGATGGACCCACCACCCTCCCAAACTTTTTTGGGTGGAAAATACAACTCTATTCTTCATTTTATGGATCTTGTGTATAATGGTGTGGTCGACCTCGGTATGCTTTTGACACTGGGTGGAAAAATGCGACGTTCTGTTTCCCATGGGTCCCACCAGCCTTTATAGGTACCCTGTAATGTTGAATGTGCAATGTGAGGGATGCTGAAGAAGCCCAAATATCTTTTATTCTGTGAGTGGAGTAGGGGACAAAAAGCAATTGAATAACAGAATTTAAAATGGCAGTATTAAATGGAGGTGGGTGTACAACATTGTGCTTGGAAATTGGACTAACGTGAAAATATTCAGTGCATCATTTGAAGAAAACTAATGTGTTGGCCGTAAAGGACTGACACTAACCTTCATTGTTGCTTCAAAGAGAAAACTGGATTGTGTTGTGGATCAGACCAGACCCCCGAAAATATTTTAAGGTAGCCTAGACACTAATTTTTTTTTATCTTGAAAGCAATTGTAAATTTCAGATGTAATTCAACTGGTCAAGCTACTCAGCATGAAGCAGAACACACTTTATTCATCCACTATAGTTAAAATAAAACAAAATAAAGAGTAATTTAGAATAACCTAACTCTATTGCAAAACTTAACAGAATAGTAGGTACAGTAATTATCACTAATTCACTGTTCTAATATAGTAACATTCTATAAACACATCCCTCGGCAACACAGTAAGTTCAGAAATCATATTTTCTCATATAGACAGTCTGCAATAGCCGTAACCAACCGAGAGGAAAGAACTATCTTTTACTTCCTCAAGACTCCAGCAGGTTCTGCTGAATCTAAAAACTTAACAAAACCTAGAAATTCTGGTCTGAGACTGGCCACACCCATCCATGCTGCTTCTATTGTTCCAGCTTTGAAAGAAAACCCAAGGCCTCACAAGCTGTTTGTTACCACAGAGTGTTCAGCGCCTCTTGTTTAATCTGTCTCTTAAAAGAAATGGCATAAAACACCTGTTAAAGCCACAGCATCGTCAAACTTGAAAGTTCTCATCCTAACTTTCTCATATTGTGAAATAGTTTCAGGTATGTTGGAACATGAAACTATTCAGGGAGTATCTGGCCTAAAGCCCACGGGTCTACGGAAGAGGACTTCCAGTGTTGCAGATGAAGGTACCTACACTCTAGATTCCATTGTCCGACAACTGAATAATTTCCATTCCACAATGTGTCAGCATGGCATGGATCCAGAGCTCATCAAACAGATCGTCAGGCAGATGTTCTACATCATCGGTTCAGTCACCCTCAACAACTTGCTTCTTCGCAAGGACATGTGTTCATGGAGCAAAGGAATGCAGATCAGGTAACTTGATCCATCCAGAATTGTTAGAAAGGTCACATCCACTACAGTACTGTTGTCAACATTTGCTAAAAAACCTGTTCAGTAATAACATCTCTGAATGTTACTCACCTGTGGAGCAGTTGGCACCTGAACCCAGGCCTCCAAGCTGGGAGTGCAGGGACTCCAGTTACAGTGCTTGCGGTACTGTTTGATACTTATTGTCAACCAGAAAGCAAGACAATTCCAACCTGGCCAATGACCACCCTATCAGTGTACTCTCTACCATCAGCAGATGATGGAGGGGCTTATTGACAGTGCCGTCAAATGGCACTTGTATAACAATAACTTGCTTACTGTTGCTTAGGGCCATTCAGCTCCTGACCACATTACGGCCATAGTCCAAGCATGAACAGAAGAGCTGAACCACAGAGATGAGAGTGATTGGACTTGACCCAAAGCAGGATTTGACATTGTGTGCCCATCAAGGGTGTCACTTTTCCTCAACAGGCACCACCCCAGCAATGCTGGCGGACAAAGCAACCTGTTTAATTGGTACCACATCCATCACCCTCAACACTCACTCCTTTCTCCACTGAAGCACAGTGACAACAGTGTATCATCTACAAGATGCACTGCAGGCACTCACCAAGGCTCCTTTGTCTGAGTCTTCTGAACCCATAACCTCAACCACCTAGAAAGGCAAAGGCATTCTGTGCATAGGAAACCACCGCCTGAAGTTCCCCTTCAAAGCAAGCACCATGCTGACTGGGACTATATCATTGTTCCTCCACTTTCACTGGATCAAAATCTGGGAATTCCCTTCTTACCAACACTGTGGATGTCCCTAAAACACGAAGACTGTAGTGGTTCAAGAAGGCAGCTCACCACCACCTACTCCCAGGGAACATAGAGATATGTAATAAATGCTGGCCCAGTCAGCTACACCCGCATCTCGCAAACAAAAAAAAACTTCTGATATTATGCAAGATTATCACTTATAATGGTCTGATTTTTTTTAACAAAAGCATGATAACATTGCAAAAACAATTAATTTCACAATTGATTCAGTTTATTTATGTCTGTTTTCTTAAATTACATAATACTTGAATAATCTTAAGCAAGGTGATAATGGGAGGAAAGATCTCTGTTGTGAGGAACAAAGAATTTAATAAACTAATGGGAATAAAAGAAGACAAGTCTCCAGGTCCTGAGGGCTTACATTCCAGGGTTTTAAAGGAAGTGGCTGCAGGGGTAACAGCGGCATTAATTGAAGTATTCCAAATTCACTAGATTTCAAAATGGCTCCAGCTGTTTGGAAAACTGCTAATGTGCCACCCGCGTCCAAGAAGGGAGGGAGAAAGAAAGCAGGAAACTTTAAGCCACTTAACATCTTTCATTGGGAAATGTTAGAGTCCACTATTAAGGCAGAAGAAGGACATTTAGAAAAACTTCATGCAGTCAGAATCAGGATGGGTTTGCCAGCTGTTATTTAGTATTTTTTACCCCTTTCCTGGTTTCTTTCTATCTTAAATGAAGTGAAACAATGCTGTTTCCCATCTTCCTTTTGTCGCCCACCCCCACAGAAATTCATCTACCTACTCTAGTTTAATGTTTCTGCCAAGTTATGTTTCTTGAACTATTTTTACATAACCTATTTAGAAATTATTTTGTAACTTCAGAAGATTTCTTTTAATGATCTGCTACCCTGGAAGGGATCTGTCTTTGAAAACGGTCAGATGTAATTTTGTTGGGTTTTGTTTTGTTCTGCAGGTACAATGTCAGCCAACTCGAAGAGTGGCTGCGGGACAAGAACCTGCAGAATAGTGGGGCGAAAGAAACTCTTGAGCCTTTAATTCAGGCTGCACAGCTCCTGCAGGTGAAAAAGAAGACTGATGAGGATGCAGAGGCCATTTGCTCCATGTGCAGTAATCTTACCACTGCTCAGGTAACCTGAAAAAGCGATTGAATCTCTCTGCGCATGTGCTGTATCTCCGCATGTGTGCTGTCTCACTGTGTACCTGTTTTCTAACCGTTTTGCTGCATGCATCATGTCTCCCTGTTTATATTTGTCACAAATAATCATTCAAAATCATTTTTAGAGCAATTTTCTTGTCAAATTTTTGCTTTTCTTTGTTGAAGGTGTTGACTCCCTATTGTGGGGTATGGTTCAATATCAGTATCATTTATATCGATCAGACACTGATCATCCTCTGGTGCCTGGATCAATTGGCCATTGTTCATGACTGAGTGTCGACAGTGAATGTTTAGCTGTCTGTTTGGCCAAGCCATAAGGACTGATTCCTATCCAGTCCTCAAAAGACATCTTCAACAGGGATAGCCATCAACTATAGTAACCTTGGCCAATTCTACCCCTCTCAGAATCAGAACACAAGTCCAACTGGACAGTGTCCATTGCTTCCCCAATACATTTCAGAGTATTAAACTTGGTTCTTCTGTTGATGACTAAAGGATTTCCAAAATTCTAAAAAATCAAATCCTTTAAAACTAAGAGCTTTTGTGTTCACCCATAGATTTGTGGTCATCTTCAGTATTTTCCAACTTAAAACAGGTGCTATCATGGTAGATTTCTTAAGCACCAGCAATGGCTGCGAGGATACAGTCACCAGTTTGGAAATATTACTAACAGCACGGGGACTTTGTTGTAATTTAAGACAAATATTCTATCTTCATGGAAACCTGTTCTACTGGAGCTCCCAATTGAAAATGTACACTCGTGGTGATTGACATGGAGCCATGATCAACAGTTCGATGTTCTGCGCAAAATGTTTCTTGCTCCTTCCAGGATTTATTTTTTGTGAAAAACATTGAAAGTTCAAAGTAAGTACTTAGGTGTGGGGCAGAGAGTTAGGAAATAAATGTTTCCTTTAAGGTCCTTACATTGGCAGTGGTTTATGTAAATAAAAAAAAGAAATGCGGATGCTGTAAATAAGCCATAAAACATAGGAGTGGAAGTAAGGCCATTCGGCCCATCGATTCCACTCCACCATTCAATCATGGCTGATGGGCATTTCAACTCCACTTACCCATATTCTTCCCGTAGCCCTTAATTCCTCGAGACATCAAGAATCTATCAATCTCTGCCTTGAAGACATGTAGCGTCCCGGCCTCCACTGCACTCTGTGGCAATGAATTCCACAGGCTCACCACTCTCTGGCTGAAGAAATGTCTCCACATTTCTGTTCTGAATTGACCCCCTCTATTTTTAAGGCTGTGTCCACGGGTCCTAGTCTCCTCGCCTAACGGAAAAAATTTCCTAGCGTCCACCCTTTCCAAGCCATGTATTATCTTGTAAGTTTCTATTAAGTCTCCCCTTAATCTCCTAAACTCCAATGAATACAATCCCAGGATCCTCAGCCGTTCCTCGTATGTTAGGCCAACCATTCCAGGGATCATCTGTGTGAATCTCCGCTGGACACGTTCCAGTGCCAGTATGTCCTTCCTGAGGTGTGGGGACCAAAACTGGACACAGTACTCCAAATCAGAAATGAAAACAGAAATTGCTGGGAAAACTCAGTAGGTCTGGCAGCATCTGTGGAGAGAAAGTAGAGTTAATGTTTTGTGTCTCAATCTGAAGAAGAGTCACTGGACTCAAAACATTAACTCTGCTTTCTCTACACAGATGCTGAAAGATGTGCTGAGTTTTTCCAGCAATTTTTAAATTTAAATCATGTTATTTATCCAAGAAGTTAAAAAAAATGCTGGTTTTGTATTGGGATTGAAATGATTTAATTAGGAAAAGACTTAATTGGTCAAGGAAAGCAAACAATAAATTCATATTACGACTGCTATACCATTAGAATTTATTGAGAGAGAACATCTGATAGTGTTGGATAACATGGTAGCAGTTGGTACAGCAAACCAACGCAGTGACAGAATTCTAAGTTGCATAATTAAAGATTGTAATGGGAGTTATATTTTTTATATCTTTGCCAAACAGATCGTGAAAGTCCTAAATCTGTACACTCCTGTTAATGAGTTTGAAGAACGTGTCACTGCCTCATTCATACGCACTATTCAGGTAAAACTTTTCAAGATCTACCTTAGTTTTTCATTTCTTTAGAGAAATGTTTCATGTATATTGTTCTCCCCATTCTTTTCATTTATATTTTTAAAAATTGGGAATTTGCAGTATGAATACTAGAATGTTCAATGTGACATTTCATTTTAAGGGTTTATATTATAGTAAATGATCAATTTTGTTTAGTAAAGCTTTTCAGTGACTTCTCATCATTTATTCAGCAAATATTTTGATAGAAAAACTCAAATTATTGCTGCTGTTGGATCATAGTAAATGTTCAAGGCTTCCTGGTGATTAACTAGAATATTGGCAACATAATTTAGTCAAATTTTGAAGTTGAGCAGCTTTGAACTAAATTTGTTCTTGTTTGCTGCTCTGTGTTCTTTCAAACTAGCGGAGTTGTGATTTTATTACAAGATTTGTTTCTAATGTGAGTTTTTAAGGAAAACCTTTGAAAATTGTGTAGGAGGTTTTTTGTACATGACATGGCACTTCTGTACAAGAAACAACAGCATATGTGATAAGATTGTTCTTCTTTCTCTAATAAGCATCACTGTTGGTCCATGTGAATGACACGTAAGTGCATGGGAAGGTAACTGCTGAGGATTAACAAAGCCTACAGAGAGATATGTTAAAGTTGTACCTTTTCTGTAGCCTAAACATATAATATAGCTATAGCTATATTCTGCATTCTGTTCACAACCCTCTGAAACTTATGTAGGGTATGATTTGCCTAGATAACATGTACCGTAAAAAGTTTTGTTTTACATGTGACAATAATAAATCAAATCCAATCTAAATATTGACACTTATGTGAGAGTGGGTAAAACTTGGCAGATAGAATATAATGTCAGAAAATGTGAAGATATGCACTTTGCCAGGACGATTAGAAAGATGAATATTAACTAAATGGAGAAAGACTGCAGAAAGCTGCAACACAGGGATTTGAGGTAGTCATGCATGAATCAGATGTTCAGGTAATAAGGAAGGCAAATTGAAATAAAGGCCAACATTCAAAAGAAATGAGGTATAAAATTAGTAAAGCCTTGTTAAACAAACCAGACTATAGCTGGCGTATTGTGATTAGTTGTGCTGGTATTGGAGGTGGGCAGAGTAGGGTCCTTCGGTCGATTTGAAGTAGAGAGGAGTTTTCTTATGAGGTATCTTCTCATTGGAATATGGAAAAACGAGAAGGAGTTTTTGAATCATGTAATATACTTAGGAATTTTGACAGGGTGGATGTTGATATGGTGTGTTCCCTTTGGGAGAGTCTAGGACCAAAATGCATAATTCAGAATAAGGATTGGAAATTTACAACAGAGATGAGGAAACATTTCTTCTCTGACCTGAGTGAATCTATGGAATACTTTGCTGCAGAGGTTGGGTCATCAGGAATATTCAAAGCTAAGAGATTTTTATTCAGTGAGGGAATCCAGGATTATGGGGAAAGTGAAGTTGAGGATCACAGACAGGCCGTGATCTTATTGATTGGTGGAGCAACTTCAATGAACTAAATGGCCCATTTCAACTCTTGGTTGTTTCTGTAAAAGTATTGTACACATTTAGTAAAGTGCTGGCAAGGTTAGAAAACCTGTTTCCAGTACAAGTAACATTTGTAATCTATAATTCTACCTACACTGTGTTAATTATCTTCCAATTTTCTGTTCCTGTTCTCTAGGTTCGTTTACAAAATCGAAAAGACTCACCTCAGCTGCTAATGGATGCAAAGTTCATATTTCCAGTTACATTCCCATTCAACCCATCTTCTTTAGCACTGGAGAGCATTCAGATTCCAAGCAGCATGAACCTTGGATTCCTGTTGCGTGTCTGAGGAACACTGAAGATATCAATTCTACATTGGTCCGAGAATTGTCATCCCCATTCACTACACACAGCTAGAGAGATGTTAAAATATTTGCATTATAAAGGAATGTGTGCTGAAAGTGCAGAATGCCAAACACTTTCATGCAGCACCTGATGATGACTGCTATGCTGCAGTTTTGATGAATATACTTTGAGTTTAACAACTGTAAATTAAGGTTGTGTCATACTTTTAATTATTAGGAGTTTGAAGTAAGGGGAAGTACAACTGCCATATATAGCACCATTTGTCCAATAGCTATTATTTAAGTCAATATATGATGTAGAATGATGTAGAATACAAAGGTCTGTTAGAATATAATCTAGAGATTACGTTGTAAGTTTTGGTGTTTTGCTTAGCACATTATTATAGTTACCATGTTCAGTGTCCTCCGACAATGCTGAACTAAACATTTAGCACTGCACCGTATAGTGTTGAGTTGTAATTCACTAAAAAATATTTCATGTCAACTTTACACCTTTTTCAAAGTCGTTTTAAACTTAATTTATGCAAGTAATAATCACTATTTTAAGTTCCAAATTTCACTTAAAGCACAAAAGCACACAGAAGGGCAAAATATTAAATTCTCAGATAAATCATAAAGGCATTTGGCAACAGGAAAACAAATTATAGGTAGAACAATAGATTTTTTTTTCAGTACATGAATTCATGGCTTCTTTCCCTTTTAAATGCGCCTTAATGGAATTTCTTCCAACTCTGCAATACAGGAATTGCTCAATTATTTCATTAGTTTGTAATTGTGAATGTTATGTTTAAAGGGGACAACCACAGAAGTTGAATTAAAAGTTTGTTTTCCCCAGTATTTGCAATACAGTGTTTAGTGACCTCAGGGGTCAGACATCATGCAGGCTGCTGTGACTATGATGCAGGCATCACCCTGAGAGGGCAGTCTCGATCTCAACCGTGCCACACCCACCCACCACCACCACCACAAACACGTCCGCCACCCAGCTTCCAAATTCCCAATGATGCAGGTCTATTGTGGATTCAGTTCTGAAAACTTTTAGCCTGGATATGCCCAATTTAAGGAAAATTGGTGCTGTGACTGGAAATTGAATAAATATAGAGCTAATAATAACTTATTGCACCCTTCATTGTTTACACGTTTGAAGTTTTTAAATGTATTGATCGAGCATCCAAGTTCAGAAACCTGATTTCCGAGCAGTGGTTTACATATCTGTCTGATGTTATATGTGTCCCTATTTATAATGCTACTGGATATCTGATATTTAATTGAAAGCAGAAAGCAAAAGTCTTTCTAGATAGAATGGACTAAAGGTCAATACACTACTCTGTAGGCTTATGGAGTAGTTTAGAAATTCCACAATTATCTCTCAAATCAATGTTGGTCAATATTTTGGTAGAAATATTTCTGAATCCGTGATGCATCATTGTCTATTTTCTGTTTTTGCATTTTTGTACATTTCAATCTATTAATGTCTTAAAATATAAAATCCCCAGATTTCTCTTTCACAACTATTTGCTTAATTCAACCTATTACAGAATCACCACATGGATTGGTGATCCTAAAAATAATAATAACCTTTGGTTATACATAAACATGTGTTTGTGAAGGGGACAAGTTCTGGAGACAGAAAAAAACATCCTTAAAGAAAGATTGCCTGGGAAATCAATTTGATGTAGAATAGTAATTGTCACTCACAAAACTCTACCTATTCTACAACAGTATTTTTTCTTTGTTTTCAAAATAATATTAAAGCCAGGGTACAAAGTAAAAGTTGCATTATGAATCTCAGCGCATGTAGAACAATGTAAAAATTGCATTGCTCCTTAATGGTGTTGAGAAAATATGAAGGCAATCTTCCTTTGAAATATTGGTTGTGCACTTTAGTTAAATCCTATGCGTATATATAGTTTTCTGTTTCCTGCTTATATTGTATTTTACTTTTTTGTATCATAAACTGTTATGAAACGTAAGTACATTACTAGTGGTTAGTGCTAAGGAACTGGAGATATTTAAAATATCAACAATAGGTGGGGGAAACCAATTGCTGTTATATTACCTAGATCACTAATGTTGACCATGGATGATTACTTCTGTACTTAACCAGCTAGCAAACAATGAGTATGATATTGATGTACAGAAAAGTTATGACAACCCTGTAGCATTTCCTGTTTGTTGCAATTAGTAAATGTGTGCATCATGGCAAATGTATATTGAACTAGGTACTAAGGTAATGTCCAACTTGTAAAAACAAATAAAAATTTCAACAGTATGAGCAGATTTTGTATTCTTTTGAGATGATGATGATGCAGCTCCTGTCCAATCTCAGTTAGACTTTATAGAAAGAATTTTAGCTTCTGAATTTTCACAATCAGTAGCTTGTTTTTTGCCTTTGGAAAGCAGCGTAAAACTTTGGTCTCATTATTCTATTATAGGCATGATGTATTCCAAGCTGAAAGGTCAGTAGCACATGTGAATATTTCCAAAGAGAGATGTGCTGTCACCTGATTGGGAATGGACAAATGGAACATCCTTTACTCATAACTGAAGGATGTGGAGGTGCCGTTATTGGACTGGGGCGGACAAAGTCAGAAGTCACACAAGTCAGATTATAGTCCAACAGATTTATTTGAAACCACAAGCTTTTGGAGCGCTGCTGTTCCTTCAGGTGAAATGCAAATAAAGGAGCAGTGCTCTGAAATCTTGTGATTTCAAATCTAAGCTGGCACCCCAGTGCATGGTGTTCCAATGTTAGGATGCTTCTTTCCAAAGTAATTCTCTCTCTCATTCTCCCTCTTTGTCAATCCATTCTCTGTTCACAGTTAATTTTTAAAATATATTCATTATTTGTCACATTTAACAAGATCTCAGTACCTTGTTGCCATCACTGCACCATTTTGAGCTGGCACATTGCATAATTACGGCAGAGAAAAGTAGAATGAGATTTACTCTGTACCTAACCCTATGCTTGTACCTGTCCTGGGAGTATTTGATTGAGATAGTGTAGAGGGAGCTTTAATTTCACTTGATAAGAATAGAGACAGCTTTATTCCATCTTACCCCATGTCCTGAAAGTGTGGGCAGTGTAGGTGGACTTTTAATTTCAATTTCAAAGAGTACAGAGAGCTTTGCTCTGTATTTAATCCTGTGCTGTACCTGTCCTGGATGTTTTTAATGAGCACTATTTTGAGGGAGATTTACTTTCAATTTACTTCCAGTTCCAAAGAGTAGAGGAAGCTTTACTCTGTATTCCCTGACCTGGTAAGGTTTGATAATGACAGTGTCATGAGAACTTTTACTTTCTGTTCAAAGGAGTAGAGCAAGCTTTACCATCAGAAGGAAGCCATTCAGCCTATTGTATCAAAGTTGGCTCGCTCAAAAACAACTCTTAATTCCATTCTGTTCACCTTTCCCAAAGTCATGCAATTATTTTCCTTTTGAGGGATTTTTCCTTCTGAAACCCTGACATTTTCTGCTTCCAAGACACTTTGTGTGTTTTACATTATAGCCACTCATTGTGTAAAATGATTTGAGGCCCTGGTGTTGGACTGGGGTGTACAAAGTTAAAAATCACACAAAATCACCAGGTTATAGTCCAACAGGTTTAATTGGAAGCACTAGCTTTCGGAGTGCTGCTCCTTCATCAGGTGGTTGTGGAGTACACAATTAGAAGACATAGAATTTATAGCAAAAGTTTATAGTGTGATGTAATTGAAATTATACATTGAAAAATACCTTGATTGTTTGTTAAGTCTCTCATCTGTTCAAATGGCCATGTTAGTTTCATTTCTTTCATATGTAAATCACAAAACTTTTTAAAAGTTACATTCTCAGGTTAACTTTAACAATTGGTGTCAGCCCAGATAATGTGTTGAAGGTGTTAGCCCCCTGTGTGTTGTTGTCTGTGCCATAATGTTTAGACTAATTCTAATCTTAAAAGATGAGTTAACAGAGTCTTACATGGATCCATGCAGTTTTTGAGCAAAGTACAATGTAACTCTGCAAGTACAAATTCACCCCACAAACGTATATGTGCATGTAGATTTGTGTATCTGGAATGGGGGGTTGTGTGTGTGTGTGTGTGTGTGTGTGTGTGTGTGTGTGCGCGCGTGAGAGAGAGAGAGTATAATGAGGTCTAAATCTGAGAGAGGGTGCATACGAGAGTGTGGGAGTGTGTGTCTGTAGGAGTATGTGAGAGTGCATGTCTGTGTATAGGAGTGTGTATACGTGCGTGTGTATCATGCAGTGGTGGTCACCTGTAGTGTGACATGAACCCAAGGTCCTAGTTGAAGCCCTCTCTATGGGTACCAAACTTAGCTATCAAAGTGGTTGAGCACAGGCTGAAACCTATGTTCGGTACCTGTAGGGAGGGCTTCAACCGGGACCTTGGGTTCATGTCACAGTACAGGTGTTCACCATTATACTATATACACACACACACGCATCCTCTCACAAACTTAGACCCCTTTACACTCTCACATACAGACACATATACACACTCTCTCATAGACACTCTCAACACCCCCCCCCCCCCCCCCCCCCCCCCCGCCCCCCACCTCAGACACACATACACATATACATTTGTGGTGTGAATTTGTATTTGCAGAGTTACATTGTACTTCGCTCAAAAACTGCATGGATTTTTGTAAGACTCTTCACTCATTTTTTTTTCGATTAGAATCAGTCTAAACATTATGGCACAGACAACAACAACACAGGAGGTGAACATCTTCAACACATTATCTGGGCTGACACCAATTGTTAAAGTTAACCTGAGAATGTAAGACGAACAACAACTTTTCCAATCCACCCATATGGATTGAATTCAGCCCCTCATCCCAGGCACTATTCTCGTAAATCTTTTCTGTGACCTTTCTCAAGCTTTCACTTCCTTCCTAGTGTGTGGTGCCCATAATGGGGCATTGTACAGCAGTTTATGCCTGACCGAAGTTTTAACAATGTTCATGGGTTTGTTGCTGTTTGTACAATATGCCTCCATTTATAATTTCTCAATCATGTTCCTTTTCCATATATTAATTAAGTCACCTCTTAACTCTTCTAAACTCCAGTGGAGTCAAGCTGAGCCTGCTCAAATGTTTCTTCATAAGACAAGTCGCCCATTCATGCTATTAGTCTAGTAAACCTTCTCTAAACTGCTTCCTGGCATTCTTCCTTTAATAAGGAGACCAGGACTCAAGGTGTTTTCTCACCTTTGTCACTAATGCATAATCTCACTACTTTTGTATTCCATTCTCCTCTCAATAAGTGATAACATTCTATTAGCTTTTCTGATTACTTGTACTTGCATACTAACTTCTAGCAATTCAGTCAACTTTCTAATGTTATGGACCAGACCAAACCCCCTCAAAATACATAAAAAAGATAGTCTCGACCCTAGTATTTTCTTATTTTAAAAGAGAGTGCCAGGCATTGCAATCTGGGTGCAATTTGGTCAAACTAACCAGGCTTGAAGCAAAACACACTTTATTCATACACTATGATTAAAATACAACGTAAGAAGGAAGATATTGGAAAAACAACTCTATTGGAAAAACTAGCAGATTTAAAGATGATTTAGCTACTAAACAGTAACTGTTCCAATATATTAACATTCCATAAACACACCCTTGGCAAATGCAAATTCAGTAAAATAGATTGTCTGACATGTAATCCTCCAGTCTAGAAGATAAAACATTGTGAGAAAACTGTGTGTGAGAGAGAGAGTAGCAGGGAGAGATGTACTGCAGCTTCTAACCGCAGTTTCAAGAACCTAGCAACTGCTACTAAAAAACTAAAACTAAAAATCTGTGAGGGCTTGATCTCACCCATTCAGGCTGCTTCTATTGTTTCAACTTCTAAAACAAAATCAAGGCCTCGCGAGCTGTTTACTTAATTGAATTCGAATAGACAGTTCAGTGCTACTGTCTTTAAACTTCAGCAAGAAACCCAGGACAAAATATACCTCTTAAAGCTGTAGTATCATTGCTCTGTTCATGCTGCTATTATCCGTTTTCTTCAATGAGTTTCTGTTTTGGTGGCAAGTCTAGTGTGTGGCACTTTTTCAAATGTCTTTTGGATGTTCATGTCTACCATATGGCTCTGATCAACTATAATCCATCAAAGAAGCTGAATCAATCAGGTAAACCTGATTTTTTTTCAGAAAAATCTATACTGGGTTTTCTACGACTTGACTGCAGTTGTCAAATAACTCTTAACAATAGGAATTGTTATCCTTAAACTCCTCATCACTGAAGTTAAATTGATTGGCTTGTATTTTCTGGGAATATCCCTATATCTTCTTCAGACAGAGGTGAAACATTTGCCATTCTTCAGTCCTCACCACTCCTGAATCAAAGGGAAATATGGGAAATTGTGGCCAATGTTTCCTCAATTTCTATCCTGATTTCCCTCAACATTCTTGGATGTGTCTCATTTGATCCTAGACACTTAACAACCTTAAGTATAACCAGAACCTCCTCTTAATCTGCCCTTTCCCACATTTTAGCCAATCCATTATTGCAACTACCTCTTATTTCACCATGGTTTTGACAGCATCTCCTTCCTTGGTAAAGACCAATGCAAAAATATTCATGTTGTACTTCACAATTAATACTAATCATGCTGATTGCATTTGTATCCAGCAATTTGCAAGTTGAAATTGTTTTGAATGAAAGATGCACTGCCTGGGAGGGTCATTGATCATGATCTTCACGAAGTACTTGGATGAGGGGACTTAAAATGCCATAACATTCAAGGTTATGGACTAAGTGCGGAAAGTGGGACGAGTTAGTACAGACGTGATGGGCTGAAAAGCCTCTTCTCTATTGTCTGATTCAAACAAATTCCATCCTATTGACAACAGAGAGTCAGTCGGTCCTGGACATTAGTTATTGTACCTGATCGCTGGTGATCTGAAGTTGCTGTTTATACTATACTTTGGAATACCTGTTGGAATATTGTGTGCAATTCTGGTCTCCTTCCTATCGGAAAGATGTGAAACTTGAAAGGGTTCAGAAAAGA
This sequence comes from Hemiscyllium ocellatum, assembly GCF_020745735.1. NCBI lineage: Eukaryota > Metazoa > Chordata > Chondrichthyes > Orectolobiformes > Hemiscylliidae > Hemiscyllium > Hemiscyllium ocellatum. The sequence continues at coordinate 18,389,632 of NC_083439.1, read as the reverse complement.
GTTACAAGGATGTTGCCAGGGTTGGAGGATTTGAGCTACTGGGAGATGCAGAACAGGCTGGAACTGTTTTCCCTGGAGCATCAGAGGCTGAGGGCTGACCTTATAAAGGTTTACAAAATTATGAGAGGCATGAATAGAGTAAATAGGCAAAGTCTTTTCCTTGGGGTTGGGAATTCCTGAAGAAGGGCTTATGCCCAAAACATCGATTCTCCTGCTCCTTGGATGCTGCCTGACCTGTGCTTTTCCAGCAACACATTTTCAGCTCGTTTATCTCTATGACTCAATGACTCTATGTATAAACCAGGGGTGATTAAATTGCCTGTAGCTCTGCCACTCAGGTCATCATCACCTTTATAATTCCCACACAGACTGGGGTTACCATGAAGGGTTCCCCTTCACCTGATGTGTGGCGACCCTCAGGTTAAAACGCCCTCTCTCTAAGACTACGGTGACTTTACCTTTCTCTGACTTAATACATTGTATTATCTAGTGCCATACTGGAAGCAGCCATACTTTGATGCACAAGTTACTCCTGAGTGACTGGGCAAGCAACAGAACCCCAAGTTTGAGCAGGGGGGAGTGGACTGATGAACTATTATTTCTGTCATTGCCCTTTGTTATGAAAGTTTGCAGTTTTGCCTGTAGTATTCAGCCTCATTGATACAATACCAGAGTTTTGATTACACTACAATATCTGAAGTTATATTTTATGAACCTATATTTCATTATTCTTTGCAGATTTGACAAACTTCTGCAGGATTTAAACAATCCCTGGGTCATTTATTTGTTTTGGGGCTGGGAGATTTCTCAGAAAACGTTGGACACTGTAATTGGTATTGAAAGAAGGGATGTACTAACATTTGGGAACGATGCTAAACGCTTACAAATATCATTGTGGTACATGGAATGCGGAGAAGTTAAAGATTGAGTGATTCTTCCAGCTGACTGCCTCGGATTAAGTTTCGGACACTCCCTTGTCACGAGGTGGGGGTGAAGAGAGAGACAGAAGGTGCAAAGTCTACCTGGTGTTTGGGTATAACAGGCGGGTCGTGCTGAGAGAGCGGCAGGCAGTGAGTGTATGAGAGAGGCAGAGGGACGTAATAAGACTGAAGGACAGAAAGCAATTGTAACAAGCGTATTGCTCCAGCTATGAGGAACTGCAGTGCACGCTAACTCCGGCACTTACTGAGACGACACTTCCCTATGGCGGTGGCAGAACTGTACACCAAGGTAACTCAGTAACTTATTTAACTCTCCACAGCCAATCCTGGCAGCATCAAATGCACCAATCTGTTCCGCATACCCTCCGCTGTACCTGTAAAAGGACTACATTCTCTGCAGGTGTTCGTGACTTTAAGAATCTCTGGCGAATTTGCTGTTCGGTGAATTACAGCATTGTGTAAAGTGGTGGCTGTGAAACGTCTACAGCAAAACAAAACAAGAACTGCGGGTGCTGGGACCAAAACAGAAATTGCTGGAGAAACTCAGCAGGGTTCTGATGAAGTTGGACTCGAAACGTTAACTCCGTTTCTCTCTCCATTAGATACTGCCGGACCTGCTGAGTTTCTCCAGCAATTTGGGTCTTTGTTCCACAGTAGAGACCATATGGAACCGCTTTTATCACTGAGGCGGTGTGACAGTGTTGCCTAATGTCATTGGGATGTCGCCGCTGGGATCTCTCCGTTTGTGATGGGCAGATCTACCAGCTTTCTCACGTGGGTTCTGAGCCATTTGAAGTTTTGAGATAATTTGGACAGCCGGAAGAAAGTTGTACATTGTTCAGAAAGGTGACCTCACCTGGAGGCAGTAACAGGATCTGGCTGTGTACACTTGCCCAGAATTCATTGAACGCTGATCCTCTGAAATTTCAAAGGCAGAGAGGAGAATGCCCCGAATGTTGAAAAGTCCTGTTTTTGTGATTACTGTGAAACTGACTGGCACCTACCACAAGCAGTGTACCAGGTGCACTCTTCTGTATGCCAACTTTCTAGGGTCCTGTATAGTTTGACTATGTCATGCATTTTGTAATTACACCTATAAATCTGACTGGCAAAGTGCCAAACTATGTTAAAATGCTCAGAGAGCCAGTGCAGACATGATGGGGTGAATGGTCACAATAACACATTGTGACAGACCAATAGGAGTAAGCCATTCAGACCTTCAGTTCGCTCCCATCATTCAGATAGATGATGGCTGATCTGTACTTGAATCTCATTTACCTCAACACAACAAAAGTCTTAATCTATTTCTGTCTTCAAAGTTCCAATTGCCTAACATTAGAGATTATTGACGAAGAAATCTCCTGGGTTGTATTGCTTTTTTTGTGAAAGAAACCTGCTTTATTTCCCTCCTTATGACCTTACTCTAATTTTCAGATGATATCACCTTACAGAGGAGAATTTTTCTTTGCATCTACCTTATTGAATCATTTAAAATTTTAATCACCCTCAAACATTTAAATTCAAGGGAAATTCAGATCAATTTTTTTTTCTAACCCAGCCTCAATTTAACCCTTTCAGCCCTGCTATATTTCTAATGAATCTGCACCATTGCCCACTCCAAAGCAATTTTTCTTTTGTGGTTTCCTGATCAAAACTAATGAGAGAGAACTCCAGGTGGGTTCTGACTAAGACTGTGTCAAAACAAAACATCATCTTCTCCACTTTGCATGCCCCTTTTTTGATTCATTTTTGAACCTATCCAGAAACTTGGATGGGTGGCACAGTGGTTGGTACTGCTGCCTCACAGCACCAGGGTCCAAGGTTCAATTCCTGCTTTGGGCAACTGTCTGTGTGGAGTTTGCACATTCTCCCCGTGTCTGCGTGGGTTTGCTCCGGTTTCCTCCCACAGTCCAAAGATGTGCAGGTTAGGTGGATTGCCCATAGTGTTAGGGCAATCGGTCTGGGTGGATTACTCTTTGGAGGGTTGGTGTTGACACTGTAGGGAATCTAATTTTAGCAACACAAATAGTGGGGAAAAAACAAGGTGGGGTATGAGACTCTATTCCCCAAAAGCAACCATGGAGCATAATGTAACAGTGCTTTGAGAGAGGGAGTTCCAGAACTTTGACCCAGTGACCATTCCTTTGATGTGACAGAGCTCCAAGCCAGGATGATGAACATCTTAAAGGGGATCTCCACATATAATGCATTGGTAGCTCTTGTCCCTTCTAAGTGACTGGAATCATAGGTTTGGAAGATAGTGTTGAAGATGACTCGGAGTTGCTGGAGTACATTATGTCTTGGTTCATACTGCTGCCATTGTGCATCAATAGTGGGGGAAGTGAATGTTTACGGCTATAAATGGTATACTGATCAGCCAGGCTTCTTTAGTGTCGTTACAGCACACATACGGGCAAATTGAGGGCATTCCATCGCCCTCCTGACTTCTATCTTTGTGGATTCAGGAGATGGCTGACTTGCCTCAGAAATCCATGCCTCTGACCTGCTCTTGCATCCTCAGTATTGACATGGCTGGTTCATTTATGTTTCTGATCAATGGTAACAACTTGAATGTTGACAGATGGAGCTTCAGTGACAGTAATACCATTGGCCATCAAGAGGAATGGTTAGATTCTCTGGTCGTACCAGGCATTTGTGTGGCATGAATGCAGCACAAGCCTGAGAGCTGTCCAGGTCTTGATGCATGTTGACAAATACTGACTGAGTATCGAAGGAGATGCAAATGAACATTGGCTGTTTGTTGATGATTGTACACAAGTCTGACCTGATGATGATGGAGAGGTCATTGTTCAAGATTATACCACAGAAGATGAAGGTGGGCAGCATCTTGAGGGACTCCTGCCATGCAGTTCTGAAACTAAGATAATTGACCTTCAATAAGGACAATCATCTTCCTTTGTGCTGGCAACATTAGAAACTAAATTTTCCTAATTTTGAGTTTTGGTTTTCTTGTCCCCTTTTGAAAAATACAATTAAGCCTCATATTTGAACAGTTGGCTGCTATATTGAGATGTGCAACAGGATTCAGTGCTGTGGGACTGCCACAGTATAAGAAGTATAATATATTCATTATTCACCTTCTTCCCATAGATCAATGAATGGTATCACAACAGGAGAGATGAAAAAAGAGCATATCCACATCACCTATCATCTAAAGCACTAGTCGTCATTAATTTTCAGAAGTGCCCTTGTCAATGGTATGAATACTGTCTGAGAGGCTCTTGTGTTCTGGTGGTAGTATCACTACCTCTGTCAACCGAGTCCCAAGTTCAAGTCCCACCAACTCCAGGGATGTGCAATAATAACATCTCTGAACATGTAGATCTGAAAACATCTTTTAAAAAAACTGTCTGCAAGTTATGGACAAAGCAGCCTTTTAACATTCTACTTTGACAATAGCATCCTAAAGTTGACAGGCCAGCTGTGTGTAAGGGAGCTGTTTCTGAGTGTTGCCCATAATTTATGCATCAACAGAATAGCCTGGCAGGGAGGGGTACCTGCTTGGTGACTTCACATTTATTTGGAACAAGGAGTAACAATATTTGAGATACTTGATATGGCATAGCCTGGATTTTGAACTTTAGGATAATGTTTTTAAGAAAAGATAAGTTTTCAGTCTTTACTTTCCATTGTTTTTTGTGTGAGTTGTCACTTGAATTGCTATTTCAGGGAAAAAAAGAATTCTTGGCCCACTTTTTTTTCTATGCTATGTGGGTTTGACTCACTTCTTTATTGTCTGTGAAGCACACTCCCTATGGATCTCTATATTCAGTTGCTTCCAAGCTTCGTTGCCAAGTGCCCCTCCCTTGTCTGCTCTTCTCATTGAGAGTAATTATTTTGTGGCTGCATAATTAACCATTGCTGTTGTTTAGCCATTTATGGATCTATAACACTGCACAAGTCCAATAAACATTCTGGCTTCAATATTAATTAGAAGAGGTGGGTAGGAAGTAGCGTTGGTGCTGGTGTGGGATGAGAAGGTTGACCAATTTGTGCTTGGGGAAATCCTGAAGGGTTTAGAGGGATATGGACCAAGTGCTACAAATGGGACTAGATTAGATTAGGCTATCTGGTTGGCATGGACAAGTTGGACTGAAGGGTCTGTTTACATGCTACACATCTCTATGGCTAAGTGGGTGCAGAATTAATTTCAAATTCATTTATCTTCCTAACATTGGTTACTCAACAAGAAATTGTTTTAAAGAATCCTTGGGGATCAATTGGACCACCATAGGGGCAGCACAATAGTTAGCACTGCTGCCTCACAGCACCAGGGACCCGGGTTCAATTCCAGCCTCAGGCAACAGTGTGTGGAGTTTGCACATTCTTCCCGTGTCTGTGTGGGTTTCCTCTGGGTGCTCTGGTTTCATCCCACAATCCAAAGATGTGCTGGTTAGGTGTGTTAGCCATGTTAAATTGTCCATTGTGTTCAGAGATGTGTAGGTTAGGTATATTAGTCAGGAGAAATGTGGAGTAGTAGGGGAATGGATCTGGGTGGGTTATTCTTCGGAGGGTTGGAGTGGACCTGTTGGGCCAAATGGCCTGGTTTCCACGCTGTAGGGATTCTATGAAATTCTATGTTGCATTCATTGTTTCATGATTCTGACTCCCATGTCCTCTGGGTTCGGATAGCATAGTGGTAGTGTGCCTACATCTGATCTAGGAGGCTTGAGTTCAGTTCCTATCTGCTCCAGAGCTATGTAGTAACATCTCTGAACAGGATAATCTGAAAACGCATTTCCCACCCCTCAGGTGACTGAAAAGTCCTTTGATCTCAAATTAAAAGGACAGCAAGCTAAAACAGGTTTGCACCGTTTACTAATCTGAGTGAGTAAGGGCAGACTTAGGGTCCCCTCTTCTCATTTGGATGGTGCTAAGTGAAACGGATACTGATTGCTCTGTTTAGGAATCTTCAGCAGTTCCTATACCAAGAAAATGAGAGAACCTTTGTCAGTTCAATCATTGTAGGGTTGGATGGAGGAGAGTGCCATTCATTGACCCCATTCTCTTCGTACTTCCCCCTCTCCCTTCAAATCATAAGACAGGATCGAATTTGACCCATTTGAAAAGCAAATATTGAGGCGTAATGAATGGTGGAAGCTCATTTACGTTATTGAAAGAAGATTCGATGCCCAATTTAGGTTTTGCGGGATTCTCCTAGTTGTCATGCTGCCATCTTGTAAATACTGCCAAAAACACATCATTCACAGTTTCTGTCCCTTTCTTAAAGGAGGAATTTATTGTAGCATATTGGCTGTAGTTATGACAGTCATGAAACTCTCACAACATGAGGGTCAGGGTTAAATCTCAGCAACGACAATAGGTTACCTCTGGAACATCTTTAATGTGTTCCCTTCATTGTGAATCAACGGTATTAATCATCTCCAATACATCATCAATGAAATCCTCTGTGATTGTGCAAAGTTATTTGTCCTTGACTTCTTTCAGCCTATGACATTGACCATCCTGTCCTCCATTATCTAGCTCAGTGCACCTGCCTGATTGTAGGCAGAGCATTTTCATGGTTCTCTTCCAATTCTTGAACTTTTATCTACAGAGTCATCCAAGGATGTATCTGCCCTTGGAATTCTGTTCTTCTTCATCTACATCATGTTCGTTCACAGCATCATTTGCTGCTTTGCTATTGCTGTTTCATATACAATGACAACACCTGGCAGTACTTCCCAATTGCATGGAGTCCTTCATCCCCTCTGCTTTGTCTGGTTGCTTATTTGATGTTCAGTCTTTGAGCATCCATTTCCTGCAGTTAAACTGTGCCAACCCTGTCACCTGCTTTCTCCATTTATAAAGTCCATGACCTTGCTCCTTATGCAACCCATTCCTTTTTCCCATCCACTCTCTGGCTGAACCTAACTGTTGCATGCAGGTCAACGTTGATCTGAGTTCATTAGTCGCTGTTTAAGTGTGTTGGTGAGTAGAAACAAACACAAACAAGCAGACACAACACAACCAAAAAACAATAGCCACATTACCTTGCAGCCAAGACATATCAGAAATGACTTTCAGATTACTCAGACCCCTTGGCATCATCATCACCCACAAACCTACCAACACCTTTCAACAACAACTAATGAACCTAAAGGATCTATTAGACACTACCAACAAAACTAACGTCATTTACAAGATAGCATGCAACCGCTGTAAAAACGCTACATTGGACAAACTAGTCAGGAAGCTTGCCACCAGGATACATGAACACCAACTAGCCACCAAAACATGGCCCACTCTCACTTGTTTCAATACATACAGATAAAGCAGGACACCACTTTGACTGTGACAACAAACACGTTCTAGGACAGGCGAAACGAAGACACATACGAGAATTCTTAGAGACATGGCATTCTAACCATAACTCCATTAATAAACACATCGATTTAGATCCTATCTACCTTACTTTGAAAAACAGGACTGGAAATGACATCACCCACCTTAAGAAACCAAGATCTATAAATTGAGAGGCGGGTCATACCACCAGCGCTGCACCTGTGGACTCTCGCTGTTGATGTTACCTAGTATAGTGATAAAACGTCTAAAAACAAACCTTCCAGCTCAGTGGGCTAACTTACATACTTCCCCATATCCATAATTTTGGTCACTTGCTTGGGTGGCCTGCTACACTGCACCCTCTGTGAAATTCAGCTCCTTAAACTCTACTCTCCGTGCCCTAACTCTGTCATGATTGCTGGCTGACTTTGTTTTACTCCCTACTCTCTGTATATCCCATTACAACTTCTTGATTCAAATCTCTTCATTGCTTCACCCTTCACTGTCCCTGCCACTTTTTCCAGTCCTATAGCACCACCACATAACTCCCTGCTTCTCTGTCATTGGCCTTTTATGCATTTCACTCTAGCTGCCTTTCCTCTTCACTCAACCCTTGGCTGCGGTGTCTTTCAAAACCTGGGCTTGCTCCAAAAGTTATGTCCCTCCACTCTTGGCTTGTTGCCCCTCTCTCCTTTTAGACCATCCTGAAAAGCCACCATTTGATACAACCTTTGGCCAATTGTCCCAATATTTCATTCTTGGGTCGATGTTAGTTTATTTCTGATTAGACCTCCATAAAGTATCCTCAGAAGCTTTTCTATATTAAAGACACCAAGGTTGTACAGTGACCTTTTATTAGCTCCAAATCCCTCCTGAATTACAGCTTTCACTTAACCTCTTGTAGACATTGAGATTAGACAATTGTGTTCAAAGACATAACCTGACAGGATTAAGGAATAGGAAGGAGACAGTTACTAGATGAGAGAGATCTCCAGGTGACAAGCGACATTAAAAAATGTTAGATGATGTAACGCTGCAGTCATTATAAGACTACGCACCCATCACCACGACAAATACTGTGAGATAGTAACAAGTTTAAAGAAAATGGTTGAAAAAAAAATGCAACTGTGGTTTTAAAAAGTAGACTGCTTACACAACAGTGTACTTTCTTTCCTGGACTTGAAGGGACTTCTTATTGCTTAATCGTAAAATAACTGTAGCTGTTTTTGAAAAATAATTGAATTTTGAGATCATTTTGGTGCAAAACATGTCTTTTTAAAATCTAGTAACACTTTAGGACGTCTTGCTTTTAATGCCTTGATAGTGACTTAAATGTTTAACACTAACAAAAAATTTAGAAGTTTGTTTTACAATTTCCCGAGTGGTTTCAGTGAGTATAATAAACAGTTAAAATGAAGTATAATCTGCTGCCTCGTGTACATAATAATATCTGCTTTAATTCTTAAACTAAGTGTAAAGGCCAGTGAACAGCTGCCATTTCTCTCATTATTGTTCCTATCTCCTTTTATTTGAATAAAAGGCAAATAGTTGCCATAGCAATAAGTGAACATTAAAGTTAAATGACTTCCATGATGGTCCGGGTAGTAAAATCAGTCTACAGTATACAACTGGCTACGTCATATCTATCTTGCCTGTTAATGCAAGTTAAAGTTTTAGTTGCTATTTTATAGTTTGACTCTATGACAACAATCACTAACTACAAAAATAATTTATTGTCTGGGACACTTTAGATGTTTGAATGCTGTGCATTATTGTGTTGATTTCTAGAAAACATTCTTTGAAGATACAGGGTCTGGAGTGGTGCCATTTAGAATGTGCATTATGTTTATCCTATTGAAGTCAGTTGCATAATTTATTTAATTTTGTGTATTGAATTTGATATTAATTGTGCTCTTTACACATGTGATCAGCTGTATGACATAAGTTTTCACCAACACGTGAAACAAAATTTAGACCAAATGCTTAATTTTATCACTCCTCCAAATACTTATTAACTCTTAAATCAATTGAGAAAAATAAACTAAATACCCTTAATGAAGTAATTGCTGATCTAAGAGTATTCTAATGGTCAAAAAGCTGAAAGATGTTTTTGTACAATGTTAAGTTAGTTGTTGTTTATTGCACAGTTAAAGATGTCAGACACATGTAACAATCAAAGTGTGGCTCTGGAAAAGCGCAGCAGGTCAGATAGCATCCAAAGAGCAGGAGAATCGATGTTTCAGGCATAAGCGCTTCCCACCTTCCCACCCCTCCCCCCTCAACATTCCTGATTAAGGGCTTCTGTCCGAAAGGTCAATTCTCCTGCTTTGCGAACCTTATCGACAGTCGTCACTTTCTCAGTGGCTCATGTCACACAATAGAATCTCCAATGTCAAAAGGTGAGTGGATATGACCATAGTCTAACTGAAATATCTGGACAGGTCATCACCTCACCAAGAGTGCAGCAAGTCAGAAACTACTCCTCGAACACGAGTCAAGAAAACTGTCCATCCTTCCTCTCTCCCAATCGGTGCTATTGAGGATTTAAGGCTGTGACAATGTAGCACCTGACTAGGATAGTGTAATGGAAATCAAGCCCCACTATTCCAGGAATTGTCACAAGAATTAAAAATTTTAAAACCGTGCACAAAATTCCTCAATTCCTCGAGATCCTGGGTGACAGACAGCAAGCACCAATTTTCTATTCTCAACAAAAATGACTATTTAGTACAAATAGATTTAAGCTACAGGTAAAGAGTTATGAACTGTCAACATATAATCCTATTACCTTTAAAAATTCCCCCTGCATGCACGTGTGTGTGCGCGCGCGCGCGCGCGCACACGCACACACACACACACACACGATAGAGAGAAAAACTGTGAAAGCAATTCAATGGTTTCTGTCCGTAGGGTTCACTGACATGATTCTTTTGACTTGTCAGGACTTACTGCTGCTCAGTCTTTTCTCAAGATCTTTCATTTGCTTGCAGATGCACAGAGTGACTGGTTCACAACTTTTAAAGTCTCTGATTTATTGGTTAAAAGCCACAGCAGATTAAGTTAATAGCAATGAGCAATGACTAAATATTCTGAGCTGATTTTATTTATTATCATGTTGGCTTATAATAACAGTACACAACACTATAATCGAAAGATTTATTTTACTACATGCTAATCAATCAATACATTGAATCCGGTAATCATATTGAGACATATTGTTTCATCTCTGACATTGTAATGTTAAAGTAAAATAAAATGAGATTTTTTTTACTGACAAAGTGAATGATTAAAAATGGAAATGTACAGTAACTGAGGTTACATTGCAAATTAAAATCTGAAATGACTGTGGATGCTGTTCTGAGGAAGGTTAACCTGAAACGTTAACCCTGATTTCTCTCCACAGATGCTGTCAGACCTGCTGAGCTTTTCCAGCGATTTCTGTTTTTGTTACATTTTTGGAATAGTCTGACTGTGATGGGCTGTTGGTGGATGATGCCATGCCCCATTCTTAAAGAGGACCAGTAAGGATAAATAATATTAAAAAAGAAAATCAGGGAGGACCTGAAAGATAACTGAACTCCTGGATTATTCGAGTGCATTTCAAATACCCAGTCAAGTGGCATAACCTTTGTTTTCCGCAGGGTTTTAGGAATAACAGGAAAACGGGATCTCAGTAAGAGCATTGTCTAAATCCATAAAACACGTCATCCTTACAGATGTGAGAAGAGGAAGTGATAATGCAGAAAGTATAAGTTAATTTTAAGGAGCACCCACATTCGGAATAGAACAGGCCGACATTTGGAAAGAGTTAACCACCTTGTTTCAGCAAGAAAACAATATGCCTGTTTATAAAAGGCATACAGTATACAGTAAACTTGGGGAAAAAATGGAGGAGTAACCAGATCACTCAAAAGATAAATTGTTCCATTTGGATTAAATATCCAGATCCACTTCTTACTGGGAGTCCACAAGGAACACTTTTTCAATATGGCTTGGTTGCGTTAGACTTCCTTTACACCTGAACTTTTGTACCAATACAAAATAGCTTTAGGTGTGCTTCAAATCAAAGCTACAAGTAGACAATAGGAGCAGGTAGGCCATTCAGCCCTTCGAGCCAGCACCACCATTCATTATGATCATGGCTGATCATTCACAATCAGTATCCTGTTCCTGCCTTATCCCCATAACTCTTGATTCCACTATCTTTCAGAGCTTTATCCATCTCTTTCTTGAAAGTATCCAGAGACTTGGTCTCCATTGCCTTCTGGGGCAGAATGTTCCATACACCCACCACTCTCTGGGTGAAGAAGTTTCTCTTCAACTCTGTTCTAAATGGCCTACCCCTTATTTTTAAACTGTGTCCTTTGGTTCTGGACTCACCCATCAGCAGAAACATGCTTCCTACCCCCAGAGTGCCCAATCCTTTAATAATCTTACATGTCTCAATCAGATCCCCTCTCATCCTTCTAAACATTAGTGTATACAAGTTCAGTCGCTCCAATCTTTTAACAGATGACAGTCCCGCCATTGCGGGAATTGACCTTGTGAACCTACACTACACTCCCTCAATAGCCAGAATGTCCTTCCTCAAATTTTGAGACCAAAAATGTACACAATACTCTAGATGCGTTCTCACCAGGGCCCTGTACAGCTGCAAGAGGACCTCTTTGCTCCTATATTCAATTCCTCTTGATATGAAGGCCAGCATGCCATTAGCTTTTATCACTGCCTGCTGTACCTGCATGCTTGCATTCATAGTCTGATGTACAAGAACACCTAGATCTCATTGTACTGCCCCTTTACTTAACTTGACTCCATTTAGGTAGTAATCTGCCTTCCTGTTCTTGCCACCAAAGTGGATAACCACACATTTAATGACAGTATGATACCCTCCATGGTGTTTTGGGCCATTACCATTGTGTTGAATAGGCTGGATGTCAAACAGACCTGACATCTGGCCATTGGTCAGGCCCTGTGGATCTTCGGCTGCAGCGGCAGAACTTCAGAATGGTATTTCCCATCATCCATAACCTCGTGACCTGGTGGATGTGCCACTCCACCATTGCCAACAAGTAAGGAAGTTACCCATGGTTCATTGTAGCATAATTGAAGAGCAACAGGCATTTCTAAAAACGAACTGCCCCCTCCCATTGTAGTTACAACACTGGCATCTACCTGCAATGTGGAAATTTGCCCAGGTATGTCCTGTCCACAAAAATCAGGATAAATCCTAGCTGGCCAGTTACTGCCCCATAAGTCTCCTCTCAATCATTAGCAAATTGATCAAAGACATTGTTGACAGTGCTCTCAAACAGCACTTGCATCAGAATAGCTACTCAATGATGCTCAGCTTGTGTTCTGCCAGCCCAATCAATTGACCTCATTACATCTTTTGTCCAAATATGGGCAAAGGAGCTGATTCAAGGGGAAGTGAGGATAGTTACTCTTGATGTCAAGATAACATTTGACGGAGTGTGGCATCAAGGAACCCGAGTAAATCTGGAGTCAATGATTTAAAGATTTTTAAATGTTTTTCAAAAGAAACAAAAGGTGAGTAAAAGTTTTTGTTTTCTGTCAGCCAGTGTTTTGGATAGGAAATGTACTGCTTGGAAATGTGATGGAGACAGGTTCAATAGAGACATTGAATGATTGTCTCTCTTTCAGCAATGTGCAGGTTACGGGGAAAAGGCAGGAGAATGGCACTAAGTCATGGTGTTCATCTGCAGAGCTGATGGGCCGAATGGCCTCGTTCTGCTCAATTACATTTCTGTGATGTGAGGCTTGGAGGGGAGCTTTCCAATGATGGGGTTCCCAGTTTGGACTGTCTTTATTCTTCATGGGAGGTGGTAGGGGCTACATGTTTGGAGAGTGTAATTGCACGAAAGCAAAACCTTTTTGGGCCACATCCAGTCAGAAGTCTCAAAAGATGTAAACTGGTTTTGAGAAATTTTTAAAAGCATTATTTAAAGTTAGGCTTGTGCTGTCCTAACAATAAACATTTACAACTTGGGAGCGAAACCATGCACACATATAGACAGATACATGTAAGGGTGTTTCCTAACGTGGTAGGATACAATTTGGAATGAATATTATAAATTGTCTGTCAAGTGAGTAGCTTTACAGATACACTATATAAAGTTCAGAGGTAATAGTATCATTTTAGATTACAGAGCTGGAGTATATAGCGCTGACTTTAGCCAGTGCTGTTGGGCAGTTTTGCAATAAAGCTGACTAAATCCAGCAGATGCTTGGGAAGGAACGTTTTCATTTGTTTTAAGATGCACAGGGGAATAAAAGCTCACTTCACCCTTTGAGGATAAATTTATTGCAGACATTCACATTAATGATCTCTTGTAAAAATTCTCCAGTACCTATAGTACTGGTATGTGTCCCATTCTTCACACCCTTTTTAATTGATTGCTCGGCAGACAGAAAGAGGGAACACTAGCAACAATTTATAATTGTAAAACATCTTTAACATGGTAATTGAAAGGGTGAATGTAGAATATGGAAGGCTGAGAGCCTCTCTTTGCATTAATAGAAAATGTGATGATTTCCTTTTTGTTTTACAGTATAATAGTGTTTGGATCCCTGACCCTGATGAAGTCTGGCAATCAGCTGAGATTACTAAGGACTATAAGAAAGGATCAGATGTACTATTTCTGCAGTTAGAAGATGGCACTGTAAGTTGACAAAAGACTTTAAGATAAATGTGATTGATTTTGTTCCATGCACACTTTTTTTTTCATTTGCAAAATCATTTAATTGAATTTTTGGTTTGCATTGTGTTGTATAGCAAAGGGTCAGCTGTGCCTCAGCTGCTAACAATCCTGCTGCTGAGTTGCAGACTTGTGGTGGGTTCAAACCTCATTCCAGGATGTCAACATACAAATAAAAGCTGACAGTCCAGTGCAGTACTAAGGAAGTTCTGCAATGTAGGATATGCAATCTTTTGAATGAGATGCTAAACAGTAATCTTATCTGCCCTTTCAGGTAGCATGAAAGTACTTTAGGACTTTTTTCTTTGTTTAATAAAAGGAGTAGGAGAGTCATTTCCAGCATTCTGCCCAAAATCTATATCTTAATCAAAGTCACAAAAAACAAACTGCTTGGTCGTCATCATGTTGTTGTTTGGTATTTGCAAGTTCCTTCACTGCAGCAAAGTCTAAAATTCAAGTGTTTTGTTGCATGCAAAATGCTTTGGGATGTCCATTAGACATGAAACACACGATATATAGAGGCAAGATTGTTTTGTATACTGAAAGCTTTTTTTTTGCTATCCTGGCTGTGCCTACATTAGAATTGTGACAATTTGCATTGCTGCTAATAAAGAGGAACATTTCTTTTATGTAAATGATTTCAGCCTGTTGTTGGCTGCAGCTAGCACCATTCCCAGATCAGAAAATGTAAGGTTAGTTTTATGTTATGAAGTTCATGGAAGCTGATTTTCCATTTCCTGGGCCTCCGATAATAACTTTAGATGTATAACTACGTAGCTCCATTGTTTGGTACTCTGCTTAATCCACTAATATCATTTATTGTATCCGATGCTCCCGATGCGGTCTCCTCTTCATAGGGGAGACTGGGCGCCTCCTAACAGAGCGCTTTAGGAAACATCTCCGGAACACCCGCACCAATCAACCACACCGCCACGTGGCCCAATATTTCAACTCCCCCTCCCACTCTGCCGAGGACATGGAGATCCTGGGCCTCCTTCACCGCTGCTCCCTCACCACCAGACGCCTGGAGGGAAAACGCCTCATCTTCCGCCTCAGAACACTTCAACCTCAGGGCATCAATGTGGACTTCAACAGTTTCCTCATTTTCCCTTCCCCCACCTCGCCCTACTTCCAGCTCAGCACTGTCCCCATGACATGTCCGGACTTGTCCTACCTGCCTATCTCCTTTTCCACCTATCCACTCCACCTCTCCTCCCTGACCTATCACCTTCATCCCCTCCCCCACTCACCTCTTGTACTCTATGATACTTTCTCCCCACCCCCACCCTCCTCCAACTTATCTCTCCACGCTTCAGGCTCTACCTTTATTCCTGATGAAGGGCTTTTGCCCAAAACATCGATTTCGCTGCTCCTTGGATGCTGCCTGAACTGCTGTGCTCTTCCAGCACCACTAATCCAGAATCTGGTTTCCAGCATCCACATTGTTTTTACCTCGTTAATTTGATATCCAACTATATTTTGTAATGTGAATGCACACAAAAACTATAAGCTGGGTTGTAAGCATGTTTTCTACCCTACAGTTGTGATCTGTGTGTACTTGACAGGCTTCTTTCAAGTATTTCAGGTACACTGTGTACCCTTTGTCCTGTGAGCATGTTGAATGCCATGTTAATCCAAACTGACAAGTAATTGCACTACATTTGAAATGTTTTGTATGAATTATTTCAAACTAGAGTAGAGTTACTTTTTCACATAGAGGGTGGTATGTGCATGGAATGAGCTGCCAGAGAAAGTGGTACAATTGCAACATTTAAAAGGCATCTGGATGGGTATATGAATAGGAAGGGTTTAGAGGGATGTGGGCTGGGTGCTGGCAGGTGGGACTAGATTGGGTTGGGATATCCGGTCAGCATGAACGAGTTGGACCGAAGGGTCTGTTTCCGTACTGTACATCTCTGTGACTCTATAAAATACTGGAAATCTGAAACATACACACTGAATACTGGAGAATTTATCAGAAGATTTGGTGGAACGACTAAGAATTGGGAATGCTTAAAGGACCAGGGAGATCTCAAAGCACTGAAGAGTTGAAGGAGGTTACTGAGGTACACAAGGCCCAGAGATGTTTGAACATGTAATAGTGCTTTCAATCTCCTCAAATCATCTCAAAATGCTTCAAAAAAAATCTATTTTGAAATGTAGTCGTGTAAACGACCCCATGAAAAAAAGCACAAGTGAATTTGCTTTGGCATTGTTAGAGCAATTAGGAAATTTGGATCTTATCTCACAGATGGTTGTTAAAATATTGAAAAGTTAAACAGAAGTAACAGATTAACTAGAGACTTGGAGTTGTTTTGGTGAAAACAGATGCCAGATGGTGCTCAGATGTGAAAATCTAGTTTGAGCAGTCAATTTGGGTCCTAATTGCGGCTTACCAGAATTTGAATTTGTCTGCAGGCACTAAAACAGGCACTGCAGGGTTTGAGCACCTGGATGGGATGACATTGCTATGTGGGTTACAGCCAATCATTTCTCCTCAAGATGTGGAGGCTGCTGATTGGTTCATAACAGCATGATTCAGAATAACTGTGACTGAGTGAGAGGTCATGCAGGATCCCAGACACATGTTGGGAGGTTCTGATGGAACAGGTCCACAGGAGGAAGAAGCATACCTTATATCCAGAGAGAAGATGTCTACCTGTCCCTCTTGCCCTCGTCCCATATTGCAGTTACAGTTGCTCTGTCAGCTTTCATAGCCTTCACCCATTCCTCCTCCAGATCAAGCAGAATGCTATTGACCAAGCATTTCCTTCTCCCTCGCTCCTTATGAGGTGGCCAGTTATGCACTTGACATGAGAAGTTAATTAACGTAGTATTAAGTGGCACTGTGCAGATTCACATTGGCTCCTTGATTGCAGACATGTTGTGGATTGCTACCTGTGTGGTCTGCATGGATTCTTTTCAATGCATATCATCAGAAGCAGTGCCAAGTAGACAGGTTTTCCCCTCCAACATTTTCAGGCAAAACCCTGAAGAGATTTTCCAGAATAATGATAAAAGTAGTTTTGTCATTCAGCACTTGAAAATTGCAGGACAAAGAGACACCATTTGAAGCTTTCCATTTTGCACTCACCAGTTCAAATGCAAGAATATTAAATCTGAAAGGGAAAAACAGTTTACACTGCATGAGAGAAAAGTGTGCTGATTAGTTGGCAAGTGGAATCTCTGGTCACAGTGCTACCACGGAGAGGACACCAGTAAACAGCCATCACCAAGGGTTGAACATTTTAATTGGAAACGGTGTATTGTTTTTCTGGTTGCAGAGGTTAGGGTCCTGTCGATGAAATATATCATATATATAGGCCATTCAGCCCATTGAGTTCACAACGACCGTCCAAAAGTGCATCCCACCCAGACCCACCTCTCTACCCTATCCATGTAACCCCATATTTGCCATGGTTAATACACCAATCCTGCACATCTTTGGACTGTGGGGGGAAACCAGAGCACTCGGAGGAAACCCGCACAACTCCACACAGACAGTTGCCTGAAGGTAGAATCGAACCCAGGTCCCTGGTGCTGTGAGACAGAGTGCTAACCACTGAGCCACGACATGCAAATACTTCGACTAAGCAGAGTTCACTTATCTTTCTTTTCAAACCTCCAGCACCAAATAAACCCAAATGTTCCAAACTCGTGCTCAACCCTCCACAATGATTTGGTTACCAGTCACCATTAGGATAGGGCGTTAGTCAAGTACTCTTCACTAAAATCCCTTTCTAACGATAAATGACGGTGGGCATTTTATGTGGTAATCAAACTATTAACCACTCTCCGAGCAGTTGTTCTTCGAATAAGCTTCTAACTCTTCACTACATTGTTGTCTAGTGCTAAACCTGACTTTCACAGCATCTCAGAATTATTATGTCATTGAGCCCATCGCACCTGCACAATACTGTACTGTACCAATCTATGCGACTGTACTGATGTTTCAGCTTCAAATCCAATCTCGCGGATCTCCAAGTATTTGGAAAACCTGGGGAAAATTGCTTCCCTTCCAAATATTTATTTAAACGTGGCCTTAGCATTTGAAATGAGAAAATATGAAAAGGTTTTGGTAAGGTAAATTAGGTGGTCATTTATTATTTGCAAAATAAGAATTCATATGGAGTAGAGGTGCAAAGTGATGTGGGATCCATGTGCAAAATTCACTAAAAGTAACAATGCAGGTTAGTAAGACCACAAACAAAACTACACATGAGGTTTAGTTCTGAAGGGATAGAATTGAAAAGTGCAAAATTTGCACAAATCTTGAATGTTAGTTTCACCACACTAACGGCAATGTGGACAGCAATCTGACTCTGGCAGATTGTTCCACCTAAAGAGTCAGGGCACACTGCTTCCCGCTGGAAGAATGCTATGATTTCTGCGAGTGTGCCACTTTCAGATCATGAGTAAGCCAATGGTATTTTCGTTTAATTCGTGGGATGTGAGCATTGCTCATCAGCATTTAACCCATTAGCAATTGCTTTTGGGAGATAGGGGTAAGTTGCCTTCCTCGCCTGCTGTGGTTTTTGTGCGGTTGGAGCTCCCGTACGCCTGTTAGGAAGGATGTTCCAAGATCTCATGCATTCACACACTATAGTTACAGCAATCTATTCCAAATCAGGATTCGGTGCAACTTTTGAGGGGAAATGGCAGCTGATCGTGTTTCAATATACCAGATATCTTGTTCTCCTCGATGGTAAAGGTCACAGGTTTAGCCACTGCTGGAGTGCACTGCAGCCATGACATGTCACTATTAGAGGAAGTGAACATTTTTAAGAAGGTGGCTCATTGATTAGCAGTGTTGCCTCACAGTGCCAGAGACCTGGGATCAATTCCAGCCTTGGGTGATTGTGCAAACTCCACAGTCTCCCAGCATCTGTGTGAGTTTCCTTCAGGTGCTCCAGTTTCCTCCCACAATCCAAAGAGGTGCAGGTTAGTTGGATTGGCCGTGCTAAATTGCCCTGTAGTCCAGGGATATACAGGCTAGGAGAACCAAGTTAAAAGTCACACAACTCCAGGTTATAGTCCAACAGGTTTATTTGGAAGTATAAGCTTTTGGAACACTGCTCCTTTGTCAGGTTGCTACATGCCGGAAGAGCAACGCAGTGAAAGCTTGTTCTTCCAAATCAACCTGTTGACCTATAATCTGGTGTTGTGTGATTATTAACGTTGTCCACTCCAGTCCAACACTGTCACCATGACATCAGATTAGGTGAGTTGGCCATAGTAAATGTGGTGTTATGGGGATAGGGTAGGGGCTGGGTCAGGATGGGATGCTGTTCAGAGAGTTGGTGTAGACTCAATGGGATGAATGGCCTCTTTCGGCATTGTAGGAGTTCCATGAAGCTGTGATGATCAGGACTGATTTATTCCAGAATACATCGAGCTTTTTAAGTGTTCCTGTAGCTCCATTAATCCTGACAAGTGAAGAATATTCCATCTACACTTGACTTGTAAAGGCTTTGGGGAGTCAGGAGGTGAGTCACATGCTGCAGTAGAGCTACCATCTGACTATGATTATTGCATATCAGCTGACAGCACCTTTCTTATCTTATTGTTCATGGTCTCTTCATAACGTACATTATTTTTGCATCTTTCAGCAAAAGGCAAAGTGAGTTTTCCCATCAATGTTTGGGTCATTTATTCAACTAAATGAATAGAAATTTTATTAAGTTTCAGTCAATATTTATATAATCGTTTATAAAATTGAAATGGCCTATTTTAGAATATCAAATAGAATTGTATTGAGAAGTTATTTTTGAAGAAGTGTGTTGTAAGTTTTAATTTTAAAAATCTCACACTGAAAACTTGAATTGCACACCTGAAGATTCAGTGCTTTCTGCTGAGTATATGTCAATACCAATTATTTTGACATTTATCCAAGCTTCAAAAACCTGAATGTTATTTGTTAAAGCCAAGTCATGTGCTTATGACGTTTACAATAATGTTTGATCATTCATTTAAAGAGTCAACATATTCCATCAGTTTAGTGTTTCCACATGATTCGGACAGTAGATTCTGATACGTTGCAGAGTTGACTGTTTATTTTATATTTTAAATTGATTGAAATATACTGAAAGGGTAGAAACCAAGTCTACTCATTTGCCAGGCAGAATAAGTGAAGTATTCAAGCTACATGCAATTTTTTTGAGGAGAAAATGAGGTCTGCAGATGCTGGAGATCAGAGCTGAAAATGTGTTGCTGGAAAAGCGCAGCAGGTCAGGCAGCATCCAAGGAGCAGGAGAATCGACGTTTCGGGCATGAGCCCTTCTTCAGGAATGAGGAAGGTGTGCCAAGCAGGCTAAGATAAAAGTTAGGGAGGAGGGACTTGGGGGAGGGGTGTTGGAAATGCGATAGGTGGAAGGAGGTCAAGGTGAGGGTGATAGGCTGGGGTGGGGGTGGAGGCGGAGAGGTCAGGAAGAAGATTGCAGGTTAGGAGGGCGGTGCAGAGTTCGAGGGATTTGACTGAGACAAGGTGGGGGGAGGGGAAATGAGGAAATTGGAGAAATCTAGGTTCATCCCTTGTGGTTGGAGGGTTCCGAATTCAGTTTTCTCCAGTTTGCTCATTTCCCCTCACCCCCACCACCTTGTCTCAGTCAAATCCCTCGAACTCAGCACCGCCTTCCTAACCTGCAATCTTCTTCCTGATCTCTCCGCCCCCTCCCCACTCCAGCCTATTACCCTTACCTTGACCTCCTTCCACCTATCGCATTTCCAACGCCCCTCTCCCAAGTCCCTTCTCCCTACCTTTTATCTTAGCCTGCTGGACACACTTTCCTCATTTCTGAAGAAGGGCTCATGCCCGAAACGTCGATTCTCCTGCTCCTTGGATGTTGCCTGACCTGCTGCGCTTTTCCAGTATTTTTTTTACTAATATGTAAATACACAAATAGCAGTCAAACAGGTTATTCCTTTTGCTTTTCTTTATTTAACTTCAATCATTCATAGACAAAGACAATGTAGGTGTAGACATAGTTCACATTTTTTAAATTTTTAATTTGTCCAGCCCAGAGAATAAGCGAAGGTGAATTGAATTAAATTGAATTAGCTTTATTGTTATATGGACTGCTTGAATTTAATTTGAATGTCGGTCCTCCCAGTTTTGCTAAATTTGCCCAGCAGACATTCTTTAAATATTTTTCTGTAACCTATTAGCCAGTTGTAAAGACCAATTTCTGTTCCATTCAATGAGGAACAGATATTTTACTTCCTTACTCATTGTAGTCATCTGCCTTATAAATCGATCCTAATACATTTTCTTGTGTGTTTGCCAATGTACCCATTGTGCTGTAGTTAACAAACAACATTGGGGTCTGCGATGAATGGTGTTGATATAATATGATTGTTGCTTATGGAAGTTTGTACCATGCAAAAGAATAAAAATAAGTAAATAAATGATATGGCATTATTCACATTTTGGTGCCTTAATATTGTTACTAGACAGCATTCATCTGCGTATACGGTTTAAAGATTTCCCATTTTTTAATGATAAAGTAGAACATGGCACCATGTCTGGTAATAAAGAAATGCTATACATGCCGCTGTGTACGCTATCAAAATAACTAGTTTCCCAGTGTATTGATTCCTCCATTGTATGTAGCCTAATTGACTTCAGTGTTGAATAGTTGCATTTTTAAAAAAAGTACATTTTCATATGCTCTGTTTTTATCATTTAATTTGAACACTTTAGGAATTGGAGTATCCAATTGATCCTGTTAAGATACAACTGCCACCTCTCCGAAATCCAGACATACTGGTGGGTGAAAATGACCTCACGGCACTCAGCTATCTCCATGAGCCTGCAGTTTTGCATAATCTCAAAGTGCGCTTTGTGGATTCCAAACTCATCTACACTTACTGTGGTATGTAATGAACCCACAGCAGATATCACAACACACTTTTGGAAATTGTCATTTGACTAACACAATGATTTTAGACTATGATAACTGTTGACTTCTTTAAAAACTTTAGGCATTATTCTTGTGGCTATTAACCCTTACAAAGAAATACCAATCTATGGAGATGCCATCATCCATGCCTACAGTGGGCAGAATATGGGCGATATGGATCCTCATATCTTTGCTGTGTCCGAAGAAGCTTACAAACAAATGGCCAGGTCAGTCTTCCCAACCTATTCAATATTGCTCTGGTCCCAGTTGATATTACTACTGGCTTAATAGATCATATTTTGATCTGTTTGGAGTTAACAATGTGTTCCCTCACTGAACCAGAAGCACACAATACTGCAGGATTTGCTGTAACAATAAAACAGAATTTTGTTAATGAAAGAAATAGAATGAACCAAAATAACTACTTATCATAAAAATTCAAAGATTTTTAAACATTCAGCAGAAATGTTATCCAATTAACCACAAAATGTTCCATTTATAAATTGAAGCAAAACAAAATGGCTAAATATATTACCCAAGTTACACACTGGTACAATATACAAAATATTATTCATATCATTCTCACTCTAGAGTTCCTATATCTAGCATCCCAGTAGGTTTCAGTCACTTGTGCCTTCAAATTTTAAACTGCAAGTACCTTCAAGCTTGCTTCGCCATTCAATATGATTATGGCTGATTGTTTAATTCAGTAGCCCTGTTTCAGCTTTCTGTCCACACCATTTGGCCACATTAACACTAAGCAACTAATTCCGAACATTCAATATTTTGGACTTAACAACTTTCTGAGACAGGCTCAGCATTCTCTGGGTGAAAGTGAGGACTGCAGATTCTGGAGATTAGAGTCGAGAGTGTGGTGCTGGGAAAGCACAGCAGGTCAGGCAGCATCCAAGGAGCAGGAGGATCTACGTTTCTGGCAAAAACCCTTCCTCAGGAATGGCTTTCCTCTCTGGGTGAAGGCATGTTTCCTCATCTCTAGTCCTAAATGGCCTGTCCCATATCCTTAAACAGCACACAGTACTTCAGGTGTAGAACCATAGCTTCTGGTTCTGTCTCCTCTCCACTTTGAAAGTTTGGTCTACCACCTAGTTTCACTCTAAGGTCAGACAGTCTACTGCCAAAACACTCATCCAAGGTGCTATTCCTTCGAGATTCAATTATCTTGCAGCTCCTCTGGTCATTCATCTTCTACCTTCTTATCCAAAGCTCTGCTACCTTTATTGTAAGATACTATTGTCCTGTTGATTTTTAACCTAGTCTCTCTATATTCAAATTTTGCTTTCTTTTTATTCATTGTGTGATAATATTATTACACAATGATAATAATATTATAATTTAAGAGGTGTACTTTGTCCTGTTCTTTTTTATGAAGAGACATTGAGACAGAGGTGGTGATGAGTCTACTTCAAGCCGGTAAAATAAGCCGCTTGTAAGGCCTTGTTTTTTTTTTAAATGTTGGAACAATAGAAGCAGCCTGAATGGGTGGGGTCAAGCTCCCACAGAGCCAGAATTGTTTGTTTAGCTTTCAGTTGATGTTGGGGTTGTGAAAGCTGCTACATCTCCGTCTCTCTCTTTGCTACAGTTTCTCTTCCTGTTGCTAGAATTGCATGCGAGTCTATCTATTTTACTGAATTTGCCTTTGCCGAGGGTCTGTTTATAGCATGTTACTTTATTGGAACAGTTACTGTTTAGTAGTTGAATAATCTATTGCTCTGTTAAGTTTTTAAATAGAGGTATTCCATACTTTCTTTTGTTGTAATTTAACTGTTGTGCATGAATAAGGTGTGTTTTGCTTCAGGTCTGATAGTTTCAGCAATCAAATTGCATCTGGAACATAACACTTGGCACTTTAAAATCATAAAAATGTTTGGGTCTAGGCTATCCCCTTGACATGTTTTGAGGGATTTGGTCTGGTCCATAAAAACAGAATGGCTTGTGGTTTTCTGCTCAAATAATGAATTAGTTGAAATGTTGAATATGTCAGGATGTAATTTAGTTAACTGTGTAGTTTAGTTTCTGCTAAAAGTGCGGGATGTGTTGTTCAAATCTGTTGACATCTTTCTGTTGCTGCATTGTGATTGAGACAGAAAAAAAAATCATCTTGAGATGGATCTGGGCAACAGCAGGGATAAATGATCATTATGTGCATAGACAGTTAAAAAGATTTGGTGTAATAATTCCACAAAGGCTGGTATCCCATCACCAAATCACCCTTTATTTACACAGAGTCAGCTCTATGTCAAATAACCTCTGACACTCTACTCCTGTTTTTTTTCTTTGTGCAGGCATGAGACACAGTGAGAGACACAAGGTGCATGAATCTTTATTTAAATTCCACCACCAGGAAGATAGGAAAACACCCGAGTGGCCAGTGGCAAGCACTGCCCTTCACAAAAGGGCAATGTTGTGTGATCAGACAGTGAAGGGGAGGGCAGGGACTAAATCAAAATAGAGTTGGAGGGGGAAATAATGCACTCCACTCCCTGCGGCGCCCACCTCTCCCTGAACAACTCCAGGGTGTTCACTCCTATTTATATCTGTCAGTAAGGGCTCCCTGATTAGACCAAATTAACAGACCCAATCAGGGAACTCATTTTTTATGACGTCCACCTGGCTGACCTTGTTATTAAACATTACAGTCGGCCTCTTCTATTTTGCAGGAAGGGGCTTATGAAAACCACCTATGTCAGGATATAATCAATCATCTTGGACATTGTGTGTTTAGAGGTCCATACAGGTTGTTGAGCTTTCTAAAATATTTATTGAATGTGTCAGGAGCAAAAAGATCAATGAATACTATGTTTCTGCTTGGGAAGTTTGAGAGAAGGGTTAATATTGTTTCCTTAGTTGCATATCTAATGCTTTAAGATTTCACTATACTCCTGCATGCATTGTTTTTGTACAAACATGAATCAATTCATTTGAAGTACCTAACTCTGTATCATATAGACAGGAGCTATATGTATTTAGAGGATTTTTGCATGAACTTTACCACAAGCTACATTTTTAAGTTTGTTTTAAAATATAAGTAAACCAGTTTAAATGTTTATACCAAGATACATGTTGTCTTTTGATAATATGTACGGAATATTTATAATCTCTGGGAATCGTTTGTTAATCTCATACTAGGTCCATGGCACAGAAACCATCCATTTGGAGATAAAAATAATACTCCTAATAAAGAAACCAGTTATTGAATAAAATTTGATTCAAAGTCAAAAATAATTTGACTCAATTTTTATTTCAAATCATAAGCATTTAAAGCTAATTAAAATGCCATTATTTTAATTATGCTGATGATGGTGTAGTTTCATGGTCCAATGTCATAGGTTATTTTCTTGTCAATCTTTAATCTTTTTAAACTCTTCACCAGCAGAGAAGCAGTTTTTATTTTTAGTTTTTATTTTAAATAAACTTTAGTATGGTATGATCTGCCTGTAGACTACACTTCTAGGAAGGATATTATTAAACTGGAGAGAATTCAGAAGAGATTTACCAGGATGTTGCCGGGTGTGGAAAGTTTAAGTTCTAAAGAAAGACAGTGGCGTTTTTCACTGGAATGTAGGGGATTGAGAGGCAACCTTTATAGAAGTTTATAAGATAATGAGGGGTTTAGATGAGATTAATGTAGTTGTCTTTTCCCTAGGATGCGGTATTTCAAGACTAGGGGGTGCATTTTTCAGGTGAGATGGGAGAGATTTTAAAAAATGCATGAGGAGCAAAATTTTACACAATTGGTGGTTCACATTGGAATGAACTTCCTGAGGAAGTGACGGATGTGGGTACAGTTACAATGTTTAAACGACGTTTGGATAAGGACATGAATGGGAAAGGTTTGTAGGGGCTAGTTTAATGTGGGATTATGTTTGGCATGGACTGGTTGGACCGAAGGATCTGTTTTCCTGCTGTATGACTCTATTACTCTAAAACAACACTCTTCCTTGTATCTCAATATATGTGATGACAATAAATGAAATGAAATCAAGGTAAGTTAGGTTTTATTTGTACATCTGATGTATAATGTCTTTTTTTTTGTCTTTGAAGGAAGAATAGAAACCAGTCTATTATTGTAAGTGGAGAATCGGGTGCAGGGAAGACTGTGTCTGCTCGATATGCGATGAGGTATTTTGCTACTGTTAGTAAGTCCAGTAGCAAGGCTTGTGTAGAAGATAAAGTCCTTGCATCAAATCCTATAACAGAGGTAAGAAGCAGCAAAGTAGTTTGTAATAGTTAAGAAACGTGATACTTGGGAAGATACTTGAAACACGGCTATCAGATTTAAACATATAACCATCTGCCTGGACTAGAAGGTCCAAGTTCAAGTTCTATCTGTCTTGAAATGTTTCATAGCATATCCAATCAGGTTGATTAAAAACAATCCCTAATAAAGGGCGTATGCCCGAAACGTCGATTCTCCTGTTCCTCAGATGCTGCCTGACCTGCTATGCTTTTCCAGCACCACACTTTTCAACTCTGATCTCAAGCATCTCACATTCTCCTTAAAGTAATTATAACCATCGTCCCCATTCTGTAGTTACTTACAGTTCTGAAATTATTCTAAGCTATCTAAGTGTAATATTTCAACTTTTGAAGTTTTTTGTTCGGCTAATTTTTACACAATCAAGAGCTATTGCTATTAATTTCAATTGTCTGCATCATTTATTTGCTTGCTGTATAGTGATAAATAATC
Organism: Hemiscyllium ocellatum; assembly: GCF_020745735.1. Lineage (NCBI taxonomy): Eukaryota > Metazoa > Chordata > Chondrichthyes > Orectolobiformes > Hemiscylliidae > Hemiscyllium > Hemiscyllium ocellatum. Next base: position 18,363,060 of record NC_083439.1, on the reverse strand, counting down.
ATACAGTCAATGTACAAGATATACAGTTCTGTATTACAAAAAAGTAGTGAAACTTAGGCTTAAAGTTGACAGTGATAGGATAAATATCCCTGTATATATGTTGTTATAGTTAAAAATCTTCACAATGCATATTTCTCTAACTTTAATTCAAGGTAGCTTTTTTCTTGCTAAATTTTCAAAATTTATCCAATATAAATTAAACAACTTTCATTATACAGATGTCTTTTTGCATGATTTAAATTCAACTTTAATCTGAAGTTATTTAAATGAATTTATCAATTGTGAAAATTGTTAAATTGACATTCTTTCATTTGTAAATTTTAGCCTTAACTCGAGCATTCTTTCAATGAAATGGAGAAATAACATTTCCATAACACATTTTAGCGTTAATGTCACAGCTAATTATTTGTAGGTAATTTGATTGCACTGTCCTTGTACTCTGTTTTACCTCCAGACAGCTGTAACACTGTTTTTGTCTCTAGGCTATTGGAAATGCAAAGACAACACGAAATGACAATAGTAGCCGTTTTGGTAAATACACAGAGATCAGTTTTAATAACCAGTATCGAATCATTGGTGCAAATATGAGAACTTACTTACTGGAAAAATCAAGGGTGGTGTTTCAGGTAAGAATTGCACTTAGCAGAGAGTAATATTGTGGTTCTAAAATATGTTCATTTCTTGACCTTCTGTTACAGTCAGCTAAACACATTTACAATTGAAAAAAAATTGTCTTTTCTTCAATGGATTAACTTTTGCTATTCTACACCTCATCAGTCACTCATTCTTTTCTTTAATGTCCATTCATGGGATGTGGGCATTGCTGGCTGCGCCAACATTTTATGCCCATTCCTACTTGCCCTGGAAAACGTGGTGAGTTGCCTTCTTGAACTGCGGAAGTCCATGGGGTGTAGGATCAGCCACACTGGTGATAGGCATTCCAGGATTTTGATCCAGTGAAAGTGATGTAGTTCCAAGTCACAATGTTGTGCACTAGTCGGGGGGGGGGGGAACATGTTCCCATGTATCTGCTGCCTTTGTCCTTTTTAGGTGATAGAGGCCATGGGTTTGGAAGGTGCTGTAACAGGAACCTTGATAAGTTGTTACAGTGCAACTTGTAAAAGGTACATACTGCTGATATTGTACACTGTGTGATGTGAAGGAATGAATGTTGAAAGTGGTGGAAATGTTATCTAGCAAGTAAGTTTCTTTGTCCTAGATTGTGTTAAGTTTCTTGAATGTTGTTGGTGCTGCATACATCTAGGCGAATGGGGAGTATTCAATCACAGTGGGAGAAAGTGAGGACCGCAGATGCTGGAGATCAGAGTCGAGAGTGTGTTGCTGGAAAAACACAGCGGGTCAGGTAGTAACCAAGGAGCAGGAGAATCAACGTTTTGGGCATAAGCTCTTTATCAGGAATTACTTGGGCCTTGTAAATGGTGGACAGGCTTGGGAGAGACAGGAAATGGGTTACTCCACAAAGTGACTTGCAAGGAATGTCCAGATAGCTGATGTTCATGTGTACTTTTGCTCAGTGTTATTGGATGGTGTTTGTCCCAGATTTTGTGGTGGTAATGACAGTGAAACTGTCAGTATTTGCTATCATTATAACATTGAAACTAACAGTCACTTCTAGTATCTACATATGTATTGAAGAACAGAGACATTAGGATGTCGCTGTTGCTGGTTCCATGTTTTTGCAGAAGGTGTGCTTTTCAGCATCCCACTCACTCGCTGCCCTCTTGGAAATTGAGGTTAAAAATCTCACAACACCACGTTATAGTCCAACAGGTTTATTTGGAAGCACTAGCTTTTGGAGCAGTACTCCTTCATCAGGTGGTGTGGAGCAGGACCATTAGACACAGAATTTACAGCAAAAGGTTTCAATACCATACATCTGAAATAATATATTGAACAAACTTAGATTGTTGTTAGCAATATAGCACAGTTGCTCTCATAGCTACCTGGTGAAGGAGCAGCACGCCAAAAGCTAGTGCTTCTAAATAAACCTGTTGACTATAACCTGGTGTTGTGTGATTTTTCTCTTGTAAATCAGCAGCGATCCAATTGACTTGATGAGAACATCCACTCTTGGGTTGTTAGCCTTGCTGTAAAAAACCCTTGGAAATGTTCTATCTTCTTCAATAAAACACAACTCTGTTTAATAGTGTTCATGCATTGTAATTACTGCTGAGCATCCTTCATAGCTTGCAAAAATAATTTTTATATCAACTTTGGCTTGTAGTACTGGATTTGAAAATCTGGACAAATGCAAGAATGCCAATTTTCAAATCAGCAACTTGTTTCCTGTCAAATAAGTTGGTTTGGTGATTTGAAATTTGCCATTCTTGCATTTTTCCTGAGGAGCACAAGATGAAAAGTTCTAACAATATGGCTCTCCTTTCAGCAAGATTTATTTTTTATGTTTGTGGAATTTCAAATGATTCCAAAACAAATTCACACAATTTTTAAAACGTGGGTTTAAAAAATAATTTTTGGATTATCCAATTATAATTTATTTTTTAAATAGAGAAATAAATTATTAAAAGTTCAAGACATTAAGTGATTTTAACCTCTTGGTTTGCTGTCTGTGAATGCTTCAATCTCATTGGCTGATTACCTGCTTGCTGATATCACTGTTGCTGGATGCAAAGAGATCCCTTTTACATGGTACCAAAGTTGATCTGTCCTTGGGATAGGACAAAGCCATACCACAGAATATACCATCTCTTTATTGGTAGCTTTTTTCAAGGTCAATAGTGAGTGCCCTTACTTTGTTACTGAACCCAAAATCTGGTCCATTATTGCCATACCATTATCCTCTCACCAAAATCAACAACATTGAGGCAGATTCTAGTCACCCAGATTAACTAGATCAATTTCAAAACAAAACTGAATGAAGAAGAATACTTACTGCCCTGCAAGGAGATTTTAAGGAGACTAGGCCCATATTCTCATTGTTTCTCTTGCAGTATCAGGGAGGAGATTCAGAACTATGGAGCACAGTCTCAGAATAAGGAACAAACCATTTAGAACCAAGGTGAGGAGGGATTTATTTACTCAGAAGGTGTAGAACCTTTGAATTCTCTACTCCAGTTGACTATGTATACTCTGACATTGAGTATGTTCATGACAAAGAACGATATGTTTCTAGATACTAATAACATCAAAGGACATATAGATAGCAGCAAATGATGATGTTGAGGTAGATGTTCAACCAGACTCTCGAACAGTGGAGCAGACTTGAAGAGCCAACTGGTCTTTGTGTATCATGAGCAGTTGATTATTTGTTAATATTTTGAGGTATCGATGATCTCCAGCAATGGATCTAATTTAATTCTTTTTTTCTAAAAGCTATACAAGTTGAACAGTGCTGAATTTAACAGGACCAACATGCTGATTGAAATGGGATATTGGAGGAAGCTCCAATTAGATAACCTCGCTTTGTCCACTATTTTAAATTGTAACATTGTAACTATTGCTTGTTAAAGTCTGTATCCTACATCTCCATAATAATCTTATTTTAAGTGCACTGGAAATGTGGTCCTCTAGATATTTAATGTCAGTTCATTATCAGTGCTGTAGTTATACTTGACCCTATTATAATTGGATTACAATATCTATTTAATAAATCTAGGCTGAAAATGAAAGAAATTACCACATATTCTACCAGCTTTGTGCTTCTGCAGATCGACCTGAGTTCAAGCATCTGAAATTAGGTAGGTATATTAATAGCTTTCTGTCTCAAAAAAATCTGTTACCTTAAGAGCTTTACTGTTCTGAATATTGTACTATTCTTGTGGGTAGCATCTCTCAGCCAGACGCTCTGGGTTTGATTCCCACTCTAGGAATCAATGGCCAAGGAAGGTATGTGTGAGCAGGAGAAAGTGAGGACAGCAGATGGAGATCAGAGACTAAAAGTATGGTATTATAAAAGCACAACAGGACAAACAGCATCCGAGGCGCAGGAGAGTTGACGTTTCAGGCATAAGCCCTTCATTAGGAATGATGAAGCTTATGCCCGGAATGTCGATTCTCCTGCTCCTTGGATGGTGCCTGACCTGCTGTGCTTTTCCAACGCAACATTTGTTTGACCCAACAGATTGAGCAACAACTTATAATTTATTTCAGAAAATGGCAGCCAGTAAGAGTGGGAATGAATTCTGGTCAGCCTTGTAATGGGAAGGAAATTGGAGCCTCTACTATCGCTATCTGTAACTCCCAGGTAATAACAAGTATGCAAAAGTATACGTGGCACCAACAAATCAGACATGAGGTATCAGTTGGCTGGATAACCTGTTGGATCAAATTGATGCTAACAGCACAAGTTAAATAGTTTCAGTTCAGAAGAAGGGTTACTGGACCCAAAATATTTGACTCTGTTTTCTCTCCACATATGTTGCTAGACCTGCTGAGTTTTTTCCAACAATTTCTGGATTTGTTTCTGATTTCCAGCATTCACAGTTCTTTCAGTTTTCTTGTCAATAGATTCAAAACTTGTGCCATTCCGTTACCCATGCTGGAGATCACAGTGCTGTGAATCAAAACCTATGAGGAGAGAATAAGACTGAGTCTGTGTTTGCTTGTTTTTGACCAAGTGATTTTCAGTGCCATAAGCCTTTTTAATCAACAGCTGTCTTGCTCAACATTTGATTCAATATGTTAAAATATCCCCAGCTCCTGCAGAGAACTTCGCTTATGTGAACATGGGTGGAAATACTGTGATTGATGGTATTAACGATCAAACTGACTTCATTGAAACACAAAAAACATTTTCACTACTGGGTAAGTAACCATATCTCAAATTTTCTCCAATGGCTGTGTTACTATCTGTATTCACAGCAGAGTTAGCTCAGTTGGCTGGATGGCTTGTTAGTGATGCAGAGTAATGCCAAGAATATGGGTTCAGTTCCTGCATCAGCTGAGATTACCATGAGGTCTCCTTCTCAACTTCTCCTATCACCTGAGGTGTGATAACCCTCAGATTAAACCACTATCAGTCACCTCTTTCTAATGAGAGGACAGTCTTATGGTCCAATAGGGCCTCTTTGAACATGTCCCATTCTAAACAGAAAATAAGATTTAATAAGGGAATTAAAGATTAGCCCTACAATACTTCATAATTAATAACTAACAGTGGGATTAAAGTGGGATTCAAAGGAACTTTGAAATGTTTAAGCCTGAAGTTGATCCTTCCCACATGGAATATATCTACAATAGAATTTTCCTTGTTCCAGTTAAAATTTATTTAGGGTGATATATACACTTCCCTTCACCTGACTTTTTTTTTGTTAAAAGACTTGTTCAAAAGATGTGCGTGCCTCTGGCTAAGCAAGCATTTATTGCCCATTCTTAGTAGCCTGAGTGAGGATGGTGTGAGCTGCCTTCTTGGAATATTGCTGTCCATGTGGCGTAGTTATACCCACAGTGCTGTTAGGGAGGCAGTTCCAGGATTTTGACCCAGTGGCAGTAAAGGAACAACAAAGTAGTTCCGAGATAGGATGGTGTTTGACTTGGAGAGGAACTTCCATGTGGTGGTGTCCCCGTACAGCCATTGCTGTTGTCCTTCTGGGTGGTAGACATTTGTATCGCTTCAGCTTTCAACAGAAAGCTTCCTCTAAACTGTCTTGGGTGTATTTACCTATAAACGAAACCTGTGTTGCAGGCTTGAACAAAGACTTTCAGATGGATATCTTCAAAGTGTTGGCAGGGATTCTGCACCTGGGAAATGTTGGAATAAAAGCTGTGGGTGATGACAAATCCTCAGTCAAAGTAAGATACGGCTCTCAAATCTTCAGTATTTGTTAGGTCTTGTACTGCAACTCACGAACAGAGTAAATACACAATGGAAGGCTGTAACTTCAAGTAAACAATGACACATCACTGAATTGTATTTTCTGTGTTTTTGTTCATATCTGGAACTCCTACAGGTCAAAGTTGAGATATATTCTATACCAAGAACTTTAACACTGTATTTGATTGTGTTCAATCTGCTTCTATTGTTTTCTTTCTTCATTCCCGGGATAAGGGTGTTGCTGGCTAGACCAGCATTCACTGCCCCAGAGGGCAGTTAAGAGTCAACCACATTGCTGTGGGTCTGGAGTCACTTGTAAGCCAGATGAGGTAAGAACAGCCGTTCCTTCCCTAAAGGACATTAATGTACCAGACTGGTTTTTCCAGCCCTATAACAATGAATTCATAGTCATCGTACTTCTAATTCCAGATTTTTATCGAATTAAAATTCCACAATCTGTCGTGATAGGATTTGAACCTGGATCCCCAGAACATTACCTGGGTCTCTGAATTAATTGTCCAGCGATAATACCACTAGGCCATCTCCTCTCCATAAAGAAACCCCATATAGCCTATCTAGATGGGTATATGATTAGCAAGGATTTGGAGGGATATGGGCTAGATGCTGGCTAATGGGACTAGATTGGGATAGATGGCTGGCATGGACAAGTTGGTCCGAAGGGTCTGTTTCCATGCTGTACATCTCTATGACTCTATGAATATAACACATGAGCAAAATAATCGATTGCAAAGGTAATACTAAAGAGATTAAGCAGAATGATACTGGAGGTGAGGGATTGAAATTATGTGGAGAAATTAGAGAAGTTAAGGGTGGCACAGTGGTTAGCACTGCTGCTTCTCAGCACCAGAGACCGGGTTCAATTCCCGCTTTCAGGCAACTGTCTGTGTGGAGTTTGCACATTCTCCCTCTGTCTGTCTGCGTGGGTTTCCTCTGGGTGCTCCAGTTTCCTCCCGCAGCCCAAAAATGTGCAGGTCAGGTGAACTGGCCATTCTAAATTGCCCATAGTGTTAGGTGAAGAATGGGTCTGGGTGGGTTGCTCTTTGGAGGGTCGGTGTGGACTTGTTGGGCCGAAGGGCCTGTTTCCACACTAAGTAATCTAAAAAATAAGCTTGATCCCAATTGAGCAGTGAAAGGTCACTTAATGGAGGTGTTCAAAACGAATGAATGTTTTTGACAGAGCAGACTGAGAGAATCTCTTTCCTCTGGCAAAAAAGTTGTAACATAAAAGTAACTGAATGTAATTAGTAAACACAGCCAGGGCAAGTCAGCCTTTATTTTCAACTCGACAAGTTCTGAGCAGTGTGGTGAAAATATTTTCAGTAATAACTTTCTGAAATACATGGGATATGTGAATAAACAAGAGAATGTCTGAGGGAAAAGTGGGGGGTCAGTGGGATTAATTGGGAGAGGCACAGGTATGATGGACTGGATGGTCTCTTTCAGTGCTCTGTTGACTGTGTTCTATGAATTGTTTGTGCTATGTCATTAGTGGCTATCAACACAGAGCTTTTACACAATATTTTAACTAATTACTAAGGAATAAGAGAATGCATAGCAACTGAATATTTAATTTTAAGAATTAATCTATCATTATCTTCATTAGTCTTTCTTGTATTCCTCTAAACAGCGTGATGATGATCATCTGAAAGTATTTTCTGAACTCTTGGGGATCAAGCTGGAGGAGATGGCTCATGGACTGTGCCACAGAAAAATTGCTACTACCTCAGACACTGTGATCAAACCCATGACCAAGAGTCAAGCAATCAATGCCAGAGATGCTTTGGCTAAACACATCTATGCTCATCTGTTCAGCTGCATTGTGGATCACATCAACAAGGCATTGCAGTTTTCTGGCAAGAAGCATACATTTATTGGCGTTCTGGACATTTATGGGTAAAAGTTTCAAATATTGTTCTGTTTGTTTTGCAGCAAAGTGTTGGTTATTGCTCTGGGCATTTTAATTTTTTTTTAGTTATTTATGGAATGAAGGCATCACTGGATAAGCCAGAATTTATTACCAATTCCTAATTGCCCAGAAGGCAATAAAGAGTCAATCTGGAGCCACATGTAGGCCAGCCCAGGTAAGGGTGACAGTTTCTTAAAGGATATTAGTGATTCAGATGAGTATTTCCGACAATCAGCTTTTGTGGTCATCGCTGGACTTTTATTGCACTCAAGTTCCACCATCTGCCATGGCAGGATTTGAACCCAGGTCCTCAGAACATCACTAAGTCTTTAGAATAACAGTCCAGCGATATTACTACTCAGCCATTGCCTCCCCATTTATATCTATTTAGCTGATGTTACGACCACAAAGATTTAGCTTAAGTTTAAAATGTTCATGGATGAGTGAAAACTGCATTACCTTATTGTTTTATGTGTAAAGAAACATGAAGTTGAGAATCTATCTTTTTCACAATGGAGTTCACTTTTCTGGTTGGGTGATTGAGAGCGTGACAGGTCTGTTGCCCAGAGTCTAAGGACAAAGGTACCTCTGATTTTGAGGTCCTATTTGGTTTATGTGTGGCCAGTGAATTGCCAGTAGACACTCCAGTGCAGTTGAACTGGATTGAGACCTATCAATTGTTGGCCACATCGACATAGCTCAGGAAATTCAGGTGGCTAAGGTAGTGTACTGGGACAGTGACAGCAACAGCCATGAATATTTTTGTGGACTGGGGCAGGAAGGGACTTTCCAGTAAAGTATGCACATAAACTGGTTCAAATCTAGATTGGTATCTAGGATCTTATTTATGCTGTGGGACTTGCCATTAATAAACCTGAAAATGATTAGTCCTATGGATTCTTGTTGGCAGGCCCTTCAAGTAAAGACCCAGTGATTTTCCCAAGGTGGTAATGCCATGTCCTATTTTGAGTTTGTTACTGCTGATTACTAACAGGCAATCCAAATGCAAGTCTACCAAGAAGGTATTCAACAATAAATAGATAAAGAAAGTGATTTTTCTTTCCCTTCAAAATCTGCAGAGGGTACTGCCTTCAGTTCAGTGAATACTAATGGGTGCTTTATCCAGGTGTCATTCATCATATATTTCACTGGTTAGAATCTGGAACCTATTCGGTTGGGGACAGCACCATTTTGCCACTATTTCTGATCCGAAGCCGATCTAATTGCATTTTCTAACAAACGTTCACTGATCCATGCTGAACCTACAACTGAAAAGGACAGATTTCAATTTGGGCTTCAGGCAGACATCGAATTGTTACATAGGAAGTTCGCAAGCCAGTTGGAGTCACTGTGCCTACAGATTGGTTTTCTGCATTGTCCCTGTGTGTGCTCACCCTCACTACCTACCAGCCAGCAACAGCTAGACTTCAAAAATTGTCATTCTCACTTCAAGTTCCTTCCAATCTGTGTGTGTGTGTGTGTCCTACAGCCCTACAATCCTCTACAATGCCTGAGCTCCTCTACTCTTGGTCTCTTGTGTATTCCTAATTTTAAGGTTGGCTGACTTAGCTGGATGACTGGTTTGTAATTCAGAGTGATGCTAACAGTATGAGTTCAATTCCTGCACCAGCTGAGGTTACCATGGAGGATTCTCCCTCTCAATCTCTCCCATTGCCTGAGATGTGGTGACCCTCAGGTTAAACCTCCACCAGTTGTCTCTCTCTGTACTGAGAGATTGGCCTGGTAGGGCTGTGGCAACTTTTCTTTCACGCAGGCTGAATTATTAGAGTTTAAATGCTCTGATTTATTTATAAACTGAGCACTGGGTTTGACAGTATTACTGCTGTGACTGAACTCATGGCAGACACAGACTTAAACCTAAAATCTACAACATTTAGTTTTGATCCAAACTATAAATACATCATTGTACCTTCAGGATAATTAACCGATTTTGTTGTTTGGATTAAATGTATAAAAAGTACAAGCAAAATCATTATTTCCTATTCATTTAGGTTTGAAACCTTTGATGTGAATAGCTTTGAACAGTTCTGTATTAATTATGCCAATGAAAAACTGCAGCAACAATTTAACTTGGTGAGTATTTAAATAGCATGCTGCCATATACATTCTATTGCATGTTCATCATTTTTGGGATATAACTTCAACCAAGTTTGTGGATTGGAAACTGTTGCATTTCTGACCTCTACCATCATCTGTAAGGTTTTCTTAACATTAATGAAAATTAAATGCAAATTTAACACTTCAGATATAAAATCTCTGCAGCATGTGTTTAAACTGGAGCAAGATGAATACATGAAAGAAGACATTCCATGGGCACTGATAGAATTCAATGACAACCAACCTTGCATTGATTTGATAGAAGCTAAGATGGGTATACTGGAGCTATTGGATGAGGAGTGCCTGGTAAGAATGAAATATTTACATAATTGCCTGTTATTTATGAGCATTTGGCTGAAACAGATCCTTCAGGATGCAATTAGAAATACATCTGAGGAACTCTGATCACAAATGTAGTCGATCAAGTGGTATCAGATCACATGCTAGATCATGAAGTAAATGGATGATTTATTTATTTAGAGAGCACGAGTCTAACCCTGACCTATTGCTCTCATGTCCCAGCAGTCTTTCTTTATATGTAATACAGTTCTTGATTAAATAATGTCCCATGCCCTATTTTAATAAACATGCCATTAACATGTTGCAGTAGTCCTTGGAGCATAGGGAGCCCTCAGTGCTATTAGGAAGGGAGTTCCTGGATTTTGATCCAATGACAGTAAAGGATTAGCAATAATAGCACGTTTTTGAGAAGATTTGTAGCTCAGGTTGAGGTTCTGGATGTAGGTTTGCTTGCTGAGCTGGAAGGTATGTTTTCAGATGTTTTGTCACCATACTAGGTTACGTCATCAGTGAGCCTCCGGAAGAAGCACTGGTGGTATGGTCCATTTTCTATTTCTGTGTTTAGGTTTCCTTGGGTTGTTGATGTCGTTTCCTGTGGTGACATCATTTCCTGTGGCGATGCCATTTCCTGTAATTTTTCTCAGGGGGTGGAAAAAGAGATCAAGTAAATGTGTTTGTTGATAGAGTGACGGTTGGAATGCCATGCTTCTAGGAATTCTCATGTGTGTCTCTGTGTGGCTTTTCCTAGGATGGGTGTGTTGTCCCAGTTGATGCGGTGTCCTTCCTTATCTGTATGTAAGAATACTTGTGACAGTGAGTCATGTCTTTTTGTGGCATGTTGATGTTCATGTATCCTGGTGGCTAGTTTTCTGCCTGTCTGTCCAATGTATTGTTTGTATCAACAAACACATTGACTAGGATTCCATTTACCACCCCCTAAGAAAAAGAACAGGAGATGACGTCCCCACAGAAAATGATGTCACCACAGGAAATGACATTACCAACCCAAGGAAACCTAAATACAAAAATAGAAAGTGGGCTGTACAACCAGTGCTTCATTCAGAGGCTCACTGATAATGTTACCTGGTATGGTGGTGAAGCGTCTGAAAACAAACCTTCCAGCTCAGTGAGCAAACCTACATCCAGAACAGCAATATAATTCCAAATCAGGATGGTGAGCAGCTTGGATGGGATCTGAGGATGTCCCCAAGCATCTGCTGTCTTTGTCCTTCTAACAAGAAGAAGGTGAAGGTGCTGTCGAAGGAACTACAATGATTTTCTGAAGTGCATTTTGTAGATGGTACATACAGCTACCGTTGTATGTTGATGGTTAAGGGAGTGAACATTGAAGCTGAAGAGAGGGATGTCAATTAAGTGCTGGAAGATATGAGGCTTCCTGAGTGTTGTTGGAGCTGCACCCATTCAGGCAAAGTGAAGAGTAATCCATCACACTCCTATAGCTGGTAGACAGACATCAGGGAATCATGCGATGAGTTACTCGCCACAGAATTCTACTCTCTGATGTGCTGTTGCAACCACATTGTTCATATGGCTAGTCCTGTTCAGTTTCTGTTCCAGGATGTTGATGGTGGGGGATTTCGATCATGTCAACACAATGCAACAAGGGCAAATGGTTTGATTCTGTCTTGTTGGAGATGGTCATTATTTGCTAGTTGTGCAGCAGATTTGCTGATTACCACTTGTTAGCCTAAGCTTGGTAGACTGCTTCAGTTGCTGAGGTGTTGCGAATGGTGCTAAACATGGTGCAGTCATGAGTGAAAATCCCACTTCTGACCTAATGATGGAGGGAAGCTCATTAATGAAGCAGCTGAAGATGTTTGAACCTACACTACCCTGAGGAACTCCTGCAAGAGACATCCAGTACTGAGATGACTGTGTATCATAAACCAGGGGTGGGTTTCCTTCCTGATTCTCACTGAATCTGGTTTTGCTAGGGCCCCCTAATGCCATGCTGTCTCAAGGGCAAGTCACTCTCACATCACCTTTGGAGACCAGCTCTTTTGTCCATATTGGAACTAAGGCTGTAGTGAGGTTTTGAGCTGAGTGGGCCTGACAGAACCCAAACTGAGCACCAATGAGCTGGTTATAGCTGTCCAAGTGCTGCCTGACAGCACTGTGGACAACCTTTTCCATAATTTTGCTGATGATCAAAAGGTAAAGTATTGGGGCAGGCATTAGCCAGATTGTATTTGTCTTGAATTTTGTGGATGGGGCATACCTAGGCAACTTACCATGTTGCCATGGAGATGCCAATATTTTAGGAATATGTATCAAAATACCATTGTTTTACCAGTTTTTGAAAGTTTGGCATTCAGAAGTCAATAAACCTGAAGAGCAAAAGAACTAATCTAGTTTAGTAGCCAGTTACCTTGAGGCATTTCCAGAATAAGTATAACTTAAAGGATGGTGGAGACAAGAGAAACTGATAGATATTATTTTGACAATAAAGGTTTTGCTTTGCTGTTTGGGAGTGTGTGATTTGAGTTGAATTTCCATACTTGAACCTGAGTCTCAGTTCGCAGTTTTAAGATCTAGTCACTTGAAGGTTCATGAGGTAGTTTCCATGAAACTGGAAAGATGAAATTGATTTTCTTTTTAATATTAATCATACAGTTGCCGCAAGGAACAGAGGAAAACTGGCTTCAGAAACTGCAGAATAATTACTTAAATAAAAATCCTCTCTTTGAGAAGCCTCGAATGTCAAGTAAAGCTTTCATCATCCTGCATTTTGCTGACAAGGTAAGACACCGTCAGGGCAGTTGTTTTGCAGTGTCCTTGAGTTCTTCATTATTAACGATGTACCTGATAACTCTGGAAGCTGAGATTTATGGAACTAATATATCGCCATAAACTCTTTTTTTTTTGTTTTTCACTCTGTCAAGGTGCAATATGAATGTGACGGATTCCTTGAAAAGAACAGGGACACGTTATATGAAGAATTGATTAATGTACTGAAGAAAAGTAAGGTTTGTGACCACCTCTGTAATGTAATGATCACTTTTAGATCTTTTTTGAAGGGAAGTTAGCAATTTTTAAAGGCTGCTTACAAATCTGAAGATGGAGTGCTTTGTTGCTGTACAAGTACGATAGTAAAAAGTGGAGGAAGAGAGCTTCTTCAAGGAACTTCAAATGAACTCAGATTTCTCCAGTTTCCTCATTTCCCCTCCCCCCACCTTGTCTCAGTCGATTCCCTTGAACTCAGCACCGCCCTCCTAACCTGCAATTTTCTTCCTGACCTCTCCGCCCCCACCCCACTCCGGCCTATCACCCTCACCTTGACCTCCTTCCACCTATCACATCTCCATCACCCCTCCCCCAAGTCCCTCCTCCCTACCTTTTATCTTAGCCTGCTGGACACACTTTCCTCATTCCTGATGAAGTGCTTGTGCCGGAAACGTCAAATTTCCTGTTCCTTGGATGCTGCCTGATCTGCTGTGCTTTAACCAGCAACACATTTTCAGTACAAGTACGATAGCTTCATATGATCACATTCTGCTCTGTTAGCTAGTTATTCTTTGTAAAAACAACACAGAATTTCTTCCCAAATTTGTTTTTAAACTTATTTTAGTTGTTGGGAGTGTGATTCCCCACATCAGCAAACATCTCTTTTCTCCCCTTGTGCTTTCATTTCATGAAGAATGGCTCTGGACTGTAGGTTTGACTGTTGTGTAGCTGTTATGTAGATAAAATCTTCTCGAATGCTACTTTCTTTCCCACAGAACTATGGAATCTTGACTAAACCAGGTTATTTGGAGCTGAATTAGTCCCATTTACATTGTCGGATGCATTAATCAACAGTGGGCCAGGCAGCATGTGAGGTGTCTGGCTTCCTGTGTTCTCCCAGCCTCCTGCTTATCTACCTTGGATTCCAGCATCTGCAGTATTTTTTTGTCTCTAAACAACAGCGGAACAATCATGCATGCAAGACTTATTTCGGGGGGGATGATGGCCTTATCGGTATTATCAGTGGACTGTTAATCAAAAGACCCAGATAACACTCTGGGGACTTGGTTTCAAACCCTGCCATGGTAGAATTTGAATTCAACAAAAAACAAATTCTGGAATTAGGGGTCTAATGATGATCATGAATCAAGTGTCAATTGTTCATAAACCCACCTGGTTCATTGATGTCCTTGGGAAGGAAACTGCCATCCTTACCCTACATGTGACTCCGCACCCACAGCAATGTGGTTGTCCCTTAACCGTCCTCTGGGCAAATTAGAGACGGGCAATAAATGCTGCCTAGCCAGTGATGCCCAAATTCCATGAGTGAAGAAAAGAAAAAAATATTAGATTAGATTAGTTTACTTACAGTGTGGAAACAGGCCCTTCGGCCCAACAAGTTCACACCGACTCGCCGAAGCGCAACCCACCCATACCCCTTACCTAACACTATGGGCAATTTAGCTTGGCCAATTCACCTGACCCGCACATCTTTGGACTGTGGGAGGAAACCGGAGCACCCGGAGGAAACCCACGCACACACAGTCAGTCGCCTGAGGTGGGAATTGAACCCAGGTCCCTGGCGCTGTGAGGCAGCAGTGCTAACCACTGTGCCACCGTGCCAAAAAGCATCGTTGCTGAAAGAAGCAATATTGCACAGTCACTAAACACAAGCATCGCTGATGCACAGTTTATTACATGGTTGCCTTTTTGAATTAATTTTGTTATTTATGGATTTCCTCCTGTTCTTGGGAAGAAATGGTAAAACCTTTTGGCTGACCTGTTCTGCAAATTGATGCTTCTGGCACAGGTATTGCCAGCAGCTGATAACTGATACATTTGCCACTTTCTTTCCCACAGAACTGTAGCATCTTGACTAAACCAGTTTATTTGGAGCTGAATTAGTTCCGTTGTAGGATGCATTAAACAACAGTGGGTCAGGCAGCATGTGGCATGTGGGGTTCTGAATGTGCAGTCGATTGTGCTGGCTGCAATACGGTTAACTACAATACATGATGAAAACTGACACTGAAGTGGAAGGTTTAATGCCTATAAATGCAGTTTGAAATGTAAAACTCTAAAGCGGGCACTGACCTGGGTCCACCACCACCTAATTTTAATGGAGGTGGGATAAGGGATGGACAACCAATCTATTCTCAGGAAGGTGCGATTGTTATTTAAACATTTTTAATGAGGTTGCATGGCCTCAGGTTTAGACTACATTACTTACAGTGTGGAAACAGGCCCTTTGGCCCAACAAGTCCACACCGACCCGTCAAAGCGCACTCAGACCCATTCCCCTACATTTACCTCTTCACCTAACACTATGGGCAATTTGGCATGGCCAGATTTTGCACAATGGGAGGAAACCGGAGCACCCGGAGGAAATCCACGCAGACACTGAGAGAACATGCAAACTCCACACAGAGTCGCCTGAGGTGGGAATTGAACCCTGGTCTCTGGCGCTGTGAGGTAGCAGGGCTAACCACTGTGCCACCATGCCACCCACGGTTCTAAGTTTAACCTGTTCTTATGTAAACCAACTAAGAGAAAGGAGATTGAAGATGTGAGGTAATTGCCTTTACAGCAATGCTTGTGGACCAAGAGGAGCAGATGTGTTTTACACCAGGTCCAGGAAGCTAAAAGCAACCCCACCAATGGGCTATCCCACCCTGTCACAACTCACTGGGATAGTGCACTGAGAATCAAGCCCCACTCTTTCCAGAGTCACCACAAATATGCAAGTTTAATTAAATCACTCATTTGCTCAGTTCTACCAAATTGTCTAATTTGGGTTAAAAGAATATGCTCTTCCTAAACTTTTCCATGAAAAGGAATACAATTATTTGTTGCAATCAAACTGCTTTTAACCAATGGCCAAAAGAACACCCATGAATTGCTAACTTATACCTATAATTTAAGCACCATCCTTTTTTAAAATTCCCATAGTTGTACAAACACAAACAGAGGAAGACAAGGCAAGACATAAGTATGATGGCTGGGGAAAGTAAAAGGAAAACAGAAACACTGTTGTGGTATAAGTCCAGCTCATGAGCATTAAATTGTTTAATATCTGTTCCTTTTGATTCCTTTTAACTCCTTGTTGATAACATGAGGTTGTGCATACACCAATTCTCAGTCTTTTGTTCATTGGTTAAGAATTCATCCTTTGACTATCTCCAGAGATGCTTTTACCCCTCTTCCTTTCAACAGATTTGCAGAGATAGCAGCTGATAGAAAAAGATGAAGTAGATGGGTTGCTGGGATTTTCTTCTTCTTCTCCACTCTGAAAGGAGACAAAAAGAGACAATACATTCTCTTTGAAGGCTGCATGTTTCTCTTGTATTGTCTACACCCAAAACTGTAAGCACCTGCTTAAGAGTCGAAGAGTGTGGTTCTGGAAAAGCACAGCAGGTCAGGCAGTGTCCGAGGAGCAGAAGGGTCGACGATTGTAGCATAAGCCCTTCACCTGCTTAAGAACCAATCAATTGGCTGAGCCCACAGCAACTGTTGAATTGACAAACCAATCAAAAGGCTATCTCTGGACAAAATTGCCATGAGCCCTCACATGGCCAATGGCATTTTTTTCCTGGAATTGTTCCTCTCAATGCTCCAATAGGGCTGCATTGGGCATGCAATTCACAATGTTCTTCAATAAGTTGTTTTCAACAAAGTAAAAGTGATTTGCTTGGTCCATTTCAGAGAGTAATTTGGAGTAGTAGGAGTCTGGATTACTCCTCTGCAACTGGCAGGAAAGGTTAGATCACCCTTTGCAGGATGGCAGCCGGTGACTAGTCATGTTTAGTGTTAGGTCCACCACTTGTAACTTTACACGTAGCGATCTAGATGAAGGAACTGTGTGCATTCTGGCTTAAGTTTGCAGATGATATAAAGATAGGTGGAGGGATAGGTAGTATTGAGGAGGCAGGGAGGCTGCAGAAGGATTTCGATAGGTGAGGAGAGTGGGCAAAACAGTGACAGATGGAATACAACATGGGAAAGTGTGAGGTCATGCACTTTGGTAGGAAGAATAGAGGCATGGACTATTTTCTAAATGGGGAGTAAATTCAGAAATCTAAAGTGTAGAGGGATGTGTGGGAGTCCTAGTCCAGGATTCTCTAAAGGTAAACTTGCAGGTTAAGTCAGTAATTAGGAAAGCAAATGCAATGTTTCCATTTATTTCAAGAGGACTAGAATATAAAAGCAGAGATGTACTTCTGAGGCTTTATAAAGTTCTGGTCAGACTACATTTAGAATATTGTGAACAATTTAGGGTCCCATACCTCAGGAAGGATGTACTGGAGCTGGAGTGGGTCCAGAGGAGGTTCGCGAGAATGATCCCTGGAATGAAACGCGAAACATATGAGGGACATTTGAGATCTCTGGGTCTATACTTAATGAAGATTAGAAGGATGAGGGGGGATCTAATTGAAACTAACAGAATACTGAATGGCCAGGACAGAGAAGATGTTGGGAATATGTTTCCATTGTCAGGAAAGCCTTGGACCTGAGGGCATGGCCTTTGAGTAAAGGGAAGACACTTTAGAACAGAGAGGAGAGAAACTGCTTTCGCCAGAGAGTGGCAAATCTATGGAATTCATTGCCACAGAGGTTGTAGAGGCCAGGTCATTGAATATATTTAAAACAGAGGTAGATAGGTTTTTGATTGTCAAGGGGATCAAGGGTTAGAGGGAGAAAGTGGGAGAATGGGGTTGAGAAACCTATCAGCCATGATTTGAATGACGAAGCAGACTAAATAGCTAAATGGCCTAGTTTCTGCTCCTATGTCTTGTGGTATCTTACCCTGTTCACTGTTATCCTCACCAACCCCAACTGAAAAGCTCTCCTGAAACCCATCTCGATCTGTGAGGGTCAGAGTATAACCTGTCTTCTGATAGTTCTCTCTGACCTGCACCTTCCCACTTCCTGCAGCTAGTATTCCCTTTGCCCTAGCCTTTTCTCCTGAATTAAAATTGGAAGGAAGATGTCTTTGAGAGTTTAAAGCAGAGAGGCCCATTTACACTCATGGGTTTCTGAGCAAACGACAAAAAAACCCTGAACGTTGTTTTAAAATTCACATATGAGACAGGGGCATTGCTGCCTGCCAGCATTTATTGTCCAGCCTTCCTTACCCTGCAGAAGGTGGTGGTGGTGAGCTGCTTTCTGTAGTCCATATGCCGTGTGTAAACCCACAATGCCAATAGGGAGGGAATTCCAGGATTTTGTTCCAACAACGTCACTATTATTGTGTGAGTTCTTGCATAATTTATTCTGCGAAGCATGTACATATTTTGGGAATGAGAAATTTAATGTATAACGGTGAGCTACAATCTCCAGTGATTTATGGAGGTAGTGGTTCTTGCCAGATGCTGTAGCAGCCATATGAGTGGTATAGCACTCCGATATGATGGAGCCATGAATCATCGAGATCTAGTTTTAATCAAAATGCAAAGACCTGCATGGTTAACATACATAGTTCAGTGATGAGGGATCATACAGACAAATTGTCACCCTTTGTAGTCCATTGATAAAATCTGTATTTCTGCAGACAAAACAGAAATGCGATTTCTGGTCCATGATAAATTAGCACTTGGACAGCACAAGAACAATAAGCTTAGCCAAATTCTACCAAATAAACCAAGTTGAGTTGCTCGGGTTTGAACAGCTGTCCAATTGGTCTTATGTGAGTGTGTACTGGACACTGAGCAAGCACAGAATCAAACAGGAGTTTGAAAGCTTCCTGGTATTTAATTGTGCTTGAACAATGACCACTCCTGGAAAGACAAATAGTGCCTGTGGAAACTCAGCCAGTAAAAGAGTGGAATAAGCCAGGGTGACAAATTGGGGCTGATGGAAAATGTGGCTTGCCAAAATATGGAAAAAGAACTTTTTAGGCAAAAGTTGGAGTACAAATTAAACTGCTAAACATGATTTGGAAAACATAAATGCATTTCATTAAATCTAGCCTTTGCTTTTTTCTCTTTTTACCTGCACAGTTGAGTCTCCTAGCTGATTTCTTTCAAGAAAATGAACAGTCTACAGGGAGCTTGAAGCCAAATATTAAAGTCAGGCCTGCAAGACCAGGATTTAAATCCTTCAACAAACAGCACCGGACAACTGTCGGTAGTAAGGTATAATTAAGCAGTGTCCTTCTTGTTTAATGCTGGGGGGCTTTAACATTGTTGTGAAACAATGCATTTCTAATTCTGCTTTGTGGATGTTAAATTACAGTTCCGTAATTCTCTGCATCTACTAATGGACACCCTCAATGCTACAACACCTCACTACGTGCGTTGCATTAAGCCGAATGATTTGAAGCTCCAGTTTGAGTAAGTGTCCTGCTGCATCTTTCCAACTTCCCACATGGAAATGTTTAACTTTTGTTACAAAATTGAGAAGAAAATCCATTAATAACTTGAATTTCCAACAGCTACATTGTAAGCTTTCTGTTTTTAGGTATGATTCAAAGAGAGTTGTTCAACAGCTTAGAGCATGTGGTGTTCTGGAGACTATTCGGATCAGTGCACAGAGTTATCCTTCCAGGTGAACCTAAGCTTCCTGTAGTTCTTTCATCAAATGCCTGAAAAAGCATAAATATCAATTCTCAGCTTAATATTTTCAGGTGGACGTACTTTGAGTTTTTCAGTCGCTACCGCATTCTGATGTCACAACAAGACCTTGCATTAGATGATAAAAAACAGATCTGCAAAGAAGTCTTAAAGCATTTAATTCAGGTTAGTAAGTAAAGGCTAAGCTAAGCTGCAGTTGTCTAAACTCAGTTGTTGTCAGTTGTTAAAAATCACACAACATCTCCAAATCAATTGTTGTGCTTTGCTTTAGCCAAAACATATTTTTCTTTTACACCAGCTTATCAAAATTCTGACAATTGATACATTGAAATTAATCAATAATGCTGTCATGGTTACTTTCTACATTATTTCTGTACAAGAAAATTACTGTGAATGTGAAGACTTAATGTAAACTACATGATAATCAACCTTACTTTAGTTGCATAATTAATAACACACATCTTGTAAGAGGAATACAGTGAAATAATGTGTCTATGATTTGGATAGCCTATGCAACCAAAATATCATGAAATAAACTTATGAAAATTACATGTCACACAAAAGTTAACTATTGTTACTGTAGCTAGCTACCACTGACTCATATGTTTTATCTCTATGTCCAAACCTTAACAAAAGGTTGTGCACTGTGAGCTCAGTGGTCCCTCGGTGCTTTTCTGAGTAAGCAAATAAATACTGTCCCTTTCATCATTCCCTCCCCCAGGATCCAAACCAATACCAGTTTGGTAAAACCAAGATTTTCTTTCGCGCGGGGCAAGTGGCTTATTTGGAAAAACTGCGTGCAGATAAACTGAGGGCTGCTTCAGTCACTATACAGAAGAATCTGCGATGCTGGATTCAGCGGAAAAAGTTCCTAAAAATGAAACGAGCTGCTATCATCATTCAGCAGTATGTTCGTGGGGAACGTGCTGTACGGTAAGAGTTCCTGTCACACTGCTGCAATTTATGGGTGCGCTTTGAAATAACAAAGAAATCCCATATGTGGGAAAGGCTTAATCAATGTAATGAAACCACAGTATGCCCTTTTAAAAGTAATTTCATGGAAGTGGGTGTCATTATTAAGGCAGTCTTTGTTACCCAAACCCAATTGCCCTTGAACTTAATGGTACTCCAGACTATTTCAGAGAGCATTTAAGAGGCAACTACATTGCTGTGGATCTGGAGTCACATGTAGGCCAGACCATGTAAAGATAACCAATTTCCTTCCCTAAAAGACATTGATTAGTCAGATAGACTTTTGTGTTAATTGCTGATAGCTCTCATCTCCATGTTTTATTAAGTGAATTTAAATTCCACCAGCTGTTGTGGTGGGATTAGAACCTGGGCTCCCAGACTGGCTCTCTGGATTACTGGACCAATGACGTTATCACTACACAACCATGTACTTGTGTTCATGTAACACATTTCACACCCTCAGGATGTTCCAAAGTTGTTTACAAGCAGTTATCTAGATTTGAAATCAAAGGCTGGCCATTACAAGCTCCCAATGGGCTGCATTCAGTTAAAAAGGGATGAAGGGCATGTAAATTAGGTTAAGTAGCCAACCCACCACTGGCATTCCCTCTACTTTTTGTCTGCACAGACCTCTGAGGTCCATGTGTGGCAATGACTTCCAGATGGTTTATCACATTGCATTGGATTTTATAGAGTCAGAGTCATACAGCATAGAAACAGATCCTTCAGTCCAAGCAGTCCATGCCAAACATAATGCCAAACTCAACTAGTGCCACCAGCCCGGCCCTGGCCCATATCCCTTCATTATCTTACAAATAAAATGCATTACACATGTTACATGCTCTGCAGAATAATTACAAATGTTTAATGTGTAATTAATTTGAATGTATAACAGGAAAAGGACACGTTTTGTCATGCATTTGTTGGGATAATTCAAAGGGCAATTGAGCATTTATTGTAAATGAAAGGGTTGGTTGGTAACTTGACTCTGATTGGTAGACGTGTTGCCATGGAGAATGCACCAATTAATGATGTTTGATGGTTAATAACTAAAGAATATGCCTTTTTTTCCAGCAATATTTAAGTTATGCACTACCAAATGACTATTGATGCATATATGATTTTATTTTAAGACGTGTATTGAATGCGGCTATTTTAAAACAATCCTGGGCTGCAGTTATAATCCAAAAACATTGGCGGCGATTTTCAGTGTCTCGTCATTACCACCTCATTCTCAAGGCTATCATCAGAATTCAGTCTTTCACCCGAGGCTGGTTAGCAAGAAGGCAATATAAAAAGGTAAGCTGTAAATCCACAAAAAAGGTGCAGATTATGGATATGTCAACTGCAGATTAAGAGAATATGGAAGCATTATCACTGTCTCAAAGACTAAACACATTTTAACTCAATTACAGGAGAACAAACTTTAAAAAAATTGGAAAATCTGTAACTGCAGACACTAAGTACAGAAGTGGAGAATTCATTTATTCATTCATGGGATGAGGGCATCTCTAGCTAGGTCAGTATTTACTGCCCATCCCTAATTGCCCAGAGGGCAGTTGAGAGTCAATCACATTGCTGTGGGTCTGGAGTCACATGTAGGCCAGACCAGGTAAGGATGGCAGTTTCCTTCCCTAAAGGACATTTGTTTTTCCTGACAATCGGCAATGGGTTCACGGTCATCATTAGACTCTTAATTCCCAGATATTTACTGAATTCAAATTCCACCATCTGCTGTGGCAAGATTTGAACCCAGATCCCCACGACATGGGTCTCTGGATTAACAGTCTTGTGATAAATCAACTAGGCAGAAGTGGGTACTGCAGATGCTGGAGACCAGAGCTGAAAAATGTGTTGCTGGAAAAGCGCAGCAGGTCAGGCAGCATCCAAGGAGCAGGAGAATCGAAGTTTCGGGCATGAAGAAGGGCTTATGCCTGAAATGTCGATTCTCCTGTTCCTTGGATGCTGCCTGACCTGCTGCGCTTTTCCAGCAACACATTTTTCAACTCTGATCTCCAGCATCTGCAGTCCTCACTTTCTCCCTACTGGAGATCAGAGGCAAGATTAGAGCGGTGCTGGAAAAGCACAGCAGGTCAGGCAGCATCTGAGTAGCAGGGCTACCTGTTGAAGAGCTTTTGCCCAGAATGTCAATTTTTCCTGCATCTCTGATGCTGCCTGACCTGTGCTTTTCCAGCACCACTCTAATCTTGATAATACCAACAGGCCATTGTCTCCCCAATAAAAATACACAAACAATTAGCAAAGAAGATCACTGTCCAAGATGCTAATGGGGAAGAAAACCAAGGGGAAGCAATAGACAATCAGTATATTAAATGAACACTTCCTCTAGTATCCACTGGAGAAGCAAGCCCTCCTCAAAGAGTGATAACCCAAGTGGACTTGATGCCTTCAACATTAATGTGTTTTAACAGTTAGGGACAAGAACAATTCTGGGATACGTCAGCAAATTCCATTAAATCTCTGCTAGATTGTAAACAGGGTGAAATGATGTCCAAAAAGGGTGACAAGATAGACACAGACACAGGTAACTATGGATTGTCAGTATCATTTGTGAAAGCCGAATAAGCAGCATGCGTTGGAAAGGAAAGGCAGGATGTTCTCTGTCTGCCTCTGAATAACCCCACCATGGTCACCAGGGGGTTAGAAGCTTGAGGAACATGGGGAACAATCAGCAGTGGGTTATTTTTTTTTCCCCTGAATTGGCCTGAAATTCTATGAAATTCTAACAGGAATAGATAGGGTCAAAGCAGGATGGATTTTCCTGATGATTCTGCAGTCCAGAACCACAGGTTGCAGTCTATGGTACTGGGGTGGGCCATTTCGGATTGAGACAAGGACTTTTCTTCACCCAGGGAGTGGTGAGCCTCAAGGAGTCTCTGCCACAGAAAGTTGAGGCCAAGACATTGAATGTTTTCAAAAAGATGTTAGTATTGCTCTTAGGGCTAAAGGGATTGAAGGGTGTGGGGGGAAAGTGGGAAATGGGTATTAAGTTGGTTCAACTCAGCCACAATTGTACTGAATGACGGAGCAGGTTTGAAGGGCTGAATGGCGTACACCTCCTCCTAGATCCTATGTTTCTAACTAAGGATGTTAAACTTCCAATGTACTTGGGCATAAAGAGAGCAGATGAAGCCTACTCTAGACCGGTGGAACATTCTGCATTTGGAAGATAAGTTGAGCACCATTGATGATGAATAGTGGAGGCTGTGGTTAATAGGGCGTTGATAGACTCATTGCTGAAGACATCCAGCAATTAACAAAATCAATAGGACATTGAACTATAGTCAAAATGTGAGAGGACAAGTCATAGAAAAACATGCTTAATCTTTATAATGCTGTGCTCAAAGAATGCCTTTAATAATAAAGGAGGTGCTGGTATTGGATTGTGGTGTACAATGTTAAAAATCACACAACACCAGGTTATGTCCAACAGGTTTATTTAGAAGTACTAGCTTTTGGAGCGTTACTTCTTCATCAGGTAACTAGTGGGGCAGGATCATGAGGCATAAAATTTATAGCACAACATCATGGTGTTGTGATTTTTAACTTTTAATAATCTGTGCAATCCCAGAGGGATGTCGCTCAAGCTCTAGAGAAAACAGCAATCACAGAATTGTTGAAACACTGAAGAGACTTGAATTATTTTAGCCCTGTAAATAAATGACTGCAATGTTTTGAAAGCACAAGTGATGGAAAATAGTTTACAAAAATCAAAATTTAGGAGATTAGTTCAACCTAGCTGTGTTAGTTGTGCAGGTAAATTTTAGATTGATTCAAATAGGGAACACGTCAAAAGGGTTTCTGGTTTGCAAATGAAGTACAATGGACAGAGAAAGGTTCTACATCTATATCTATCTGAATTGTATTCACACTAAAAGCTAATGCAAAGGAAGAGCTTGCATTTATACAATGTACTGGAACAATCTAAAATGCTTCAGAGATGAGCTACTTTCTGACTGAGACACGGGCAATTACAGCAAGTTATGTTTTTGAAACAGTATTCATAAATATCAATGATATATGAGTGCTGTTTAGTTAATTATTCACCCCAAGTAACCAATTGACTGTTTTGTCACTTTGGATAAGGAAGACAGCATCTTAAATCTGAGAGACACCTACCTTTTAATTGATTCAATATTTCTTGTAGATGCAGCAAGATCAGAAAGCCTTAGTAATTCAAAAGCACGTCCGCGCTTGGTTGGTAAGACGCAGATATCAAAGTATACGGCGTTTTGTTTTGAACATCCAGCTCTCATTTCGTGTTAAACAACTCCACAAGAAACTGGATGAGCAGGTGGGTCATATATCTGGCAATCACCTGTCTGAAAATTGCTGCACGTTTTTAGAATATATTTAAAATTTAAATGCATAAAATCTCAGATGTTAATGTGTCAAACTTTACATGTTTAGTCTAATATTACTTTGGCAAATTCTCACAACTTTTGAAAATTCTTCTAAATAAATGAAGAAAGAATATAAATTACAATCCAGTGCTTGTCTTTCATGTTTAGTAATGTTCAGAAAACTTAGTTTAACTAAGCAAACTTTAACAACCGATGTGCATAAGCTTATGTCCACTAACATCCTCAAACATATGCAGTGTGCACGGAGTTACAAGTATTGAAACTTACTTTGGCAATGC
Source organism: Hemiscyllium ocellatum (assembly GCF_020745735.1). Classification (NCBI taxonomy): domain Eukaryota; kingdom Metazoa; phylum Chordata; class Chondrichthyes; order Orectolobiformes; family Hemiscylliidae; genus Hemiscyllium; species Hemiscyllium ocellatum. The sequence goes on along the minus strand of NC_083439.1, from coordinate 18,337,753 downwards.
TTGCAGAAATGGCATGTTGTAGGCAACTCACTCGCAATTAATCATGATCTCCTGTAACCTTATAGCGAAAGGCAAACTTTGTTCTTTTTCTGTGATGAACTGCAAGATATAATGACATGCTAAAAGACTTACTAAGGGGTATAACTCCGTAATGTGGAAGACTGATGAGTTTCTAGCAAACAGTACCAAGATGGCAGGGTGGATGTGTAACTGATAAATGATATTCAAGGTTGAGGTGGTGCATTTTGGTAGACAGAATAAGGAGAATGAGGAGACTGCCCATTCTTTAAAAACTAAGTGTCTAAATGCGGTAGAAGTGGAAATTGATTTGAATGATAGATTCACAAATCATTAAGAAATGCAAAGAGGTACTGATGCCAACTAATTTTACCTTCTGGTTAGCAAGCCCATAAAATAGGCACAGTATTGCGGACAGACCTGTTCACTGATTAGCAAGTCAACTTTAGCCATATTATTTTGGAAACAATTTAAATATAATGGGTGGAATCTTGGAATGACCCAGAGCTGCGGTTGGTGTGGGTGAGATCATTTAGTGAAGCGGGAGATGGTAGGTCGATATGCTGCTCCTTTTTCCCCTCCTCCACCCCAGCCCATAGTGGAATGGCCTATGGATGGGCATCTTGCCTTGCTAGGCAAAAGTGAGGACTGCAGATGCTGGAAACCAGAGTTTAGATCAGAGTGGTGCTGGAAAAGCACAGCAGGTCAGGCAGCATCAGAGGAGCAGCAAAATTGATGTTTTGGGCAAAAGCCCTTCATCAGGAATGAAGGCCAAAACATCGATTTTCCTGCTCCTCAGATGCTGCCTGACCTACTGTGCTTTTCCAGCACCACTCTGATCTTGCCTTGCTGCCAACTGAGTGCCTTACAACCGAGTGTGTACCCACAGTAACCACTGTCATTGCAGTGGAGCGCTGATTAGTAGAGCTGCTGGTCTCTGCTGACTGGCAGCTCTCAGTGGGTTGGACTTTAACCTTTTGTGTCTTTGACCCTGAGGAAAGTCAAAGGTCTAATTGGCCCATTGCCTCCCTGACCCTTGACTATCAGCCAAAACCCTCTTCAACTCCACAAGATGTTTCTCAAACTAGTTTGATTTCATTCTTGTCCAAAATGGTGCACTGAATATATTGGATGATTTTTAAGCTTTCAAAAGATATGTAGAACAGAGAGAGACAGATGTCCAGTTTTAATTGTATCTAATCTGGGTTTATCTTCCTTTATCAGAGCAAAGAGAACAAGGGGTTGTTGGAACGTTTGACACATCTGTCTACAATTCACTCAGCTGATCTCAACAAATATCAAAAACTTGAGGAGGAGCTGCAGAAAGCAATGACACAAAAGCAGGTCATTGAGGAACAAGTGAAGAAATCCAAGGGCCAAACTGAGCAGGTATTTCTGTTTATAGGACCCCCAAGTCAATCTACAATCATATCATTTTGGTGGGGAAGCAGGCAAATTGGACCTTTCAGATGTTCTACAAAAATGTTTGCAAGCCTACTTTACTCATTTCTCCAATTTGCAATTCATGCAGACGCTGTCAGAGTTTAGAAAGCAAACATTATCACTACAAGCACAAAACCAGAAACTGGAGAAGCAACATCAGGACCAGACCGAAGAATTGAAAGGTGTGTCTGCTACTTTTAGAAAATGTATTTTTGAGGTATTATCATTTACTATTACAATTTGTTAATTGTTGTTTAAGAATATTAAGAAAACATGAATGGAGTAAACTGGCAAAACAGTCAGAAGTAAAATGACAATATCCTTTATTTATTCAGTGAGCTATTTATGATCTGGAATACATTGCCTGAAATGGGGATGGAAACAGATTTAATAACCTGCAACAGAGCATTCAATAAATAGTTAATGGGAGACATTTGCAGAGCCATGGACAACCCACAGAAGTGTGGGATTGATCAGTTTTACTGTCATCACACACACGATGGCTTGAATGGCCATTTTCATTATTGTATTATCTACAATGACTATCTATGCAATCCACCTAATTGTGGGTTGTTACTGCTACCTTTTGCATAACTCCTGAGGGCTTCCTTTATCTGATTAACCTAAAATCCTCAAAGATAGCACAGAAAAAATCTTCAATTTATATTCAGCCCCACATTTTCACCAGTTATTCTAACAGAGTCATAGAAAAGTACAACTTTGAAACAGACCAGATATCCTAATCAAGTCCCATTTGCCAGCACCCGGCCCATATCCTTTCCTATTCATATACTCATCCAGATGCCTTTTAAATGTTGCAATTTTAAGAGCCTCCATCACTTCCTCTGGCAGCTCATTCCACACACACACACACACCACACTCTGCATGAAAAAGTTGCCCATTAGGTCTCTTTTATATCTTTCTCTTCTCACCCAAAACCTATGCACTCTAGACCTGGATTCCTCCACCCCAGGGAAAAGACCTTGTCTATTTATCCTATCCATGCCCCTGATGATCTTATAAACCTCTATAAGGTCACCTGACGCTCCAAGGAACACAGCCCCAGCCTATTCAACCTCTCCCTATAGCTCAAATCCTCCAACCATGGCAACATCTTTGTAAATCTTTTCTGAACCCTTTCAAGTTTCACGTCTCCTTCCTATCGGAAGGATGTTCAGAAATGTACACAATATTCCAACAGTGGTCGAACCAATGTCCTGTACATTCACAACATGACCTCCCAACTCCTCGACTCAATGCTCTGACCAATAAAGGAAAGCATACCAAACATCGTCTTCACCATCCTATCCACCTGTGACTCTACTTTCAAGGAGCTGTGAACCTGCTCTTAAAGGTCTCTTTGTTCAGCAACACTCCCTGGGACCTTACCATTAAATGTATACTTCCTGCCCTGATTGGCTTTTCCAAAATGCAGCATCTCGCATTTATCTCAGAATTATACAGCATAGAAACAAACCTTCCTGCCTGTGCATAGCCCATATCCTTCCAAACATTTCTTATTCAGCTACTTGCTTAAATGCTATTTAAACATTGTAACTGTATCCACATCCATCGCTTTCTCTGGGAGCTCATTCCTTCCGAGAATCATTCTCTGTGTAAAAATATTGACCCTCATGTCTTCTTTAAATCTTTCTCTTCTCACCTTAAACACATGCCCCCTAGTCTTAAAATCCCTCAGCTTAGGGAAAAGATACCTGCCATTCACCTTATCTAAACCCCCCCATGATTTTATAAACCTCGATAAAGTCACCCCATAATCTCCCACACTCCAGTGGAAAAAGGTCCAAGCCTATCCAGCCTCTCCTTTTTAACTCCATTCCAGATAACTTCTGGATAAATCTCTTCTGAACCCTCTCCAGCTTAATAATAACCTTCCTTTAACAGAGTGACCAGAACTGGACACAGTACTCCAAAGTATTTGGTTATCTTGTTTTATATGAATCCTTACAATTCCCATTTTCATTTGTAAATATCTTATTTAAAGAAGACAATTAATTGGCAGCAACTACTTGGTTCTGCTTTGCGCATTTATGATGCATTTGATAGGGGAAAGCATTACCTCTCACCTCTTGTCTTATTGAGCTGTGCTGATTTACATTTTTAAACATTCAAACAATGTCATAACAATGCAATAATGGTAATGCTGCACCTCTGGAAGTATTTCCATATCAGTGTACTATCTTTCAGGGATATTACCAGATGTGGAATATTCTCACTGACTAATGTGTTTTCGTGGATATTAGTGAAAGACTAAGGTTCTTAATGCTAAAACATAGAAGATGGAAGAATTCTGGAAGGATGTTGTGAAACTTGAAAGGGTTCAGAAAAGAGTTACAAGGATGTTGCCAGGGTTGGAGGATTTAAGCTATAGGGAGAGGCTGAACAGACTGGGGCTGTTTTCCCTGGAGCGTCGGAGGCTGAGGGGCGACCTTCTAGAGGTTTATAAAATCAAGAGGGGCATGGATAGGGTAAATAGACAAAGTCTTTTCCCTGAGGTGAGGGAGTCGAGAAGTAGAGGGCACAGGTTTATGATGGGAGGGGAAAGATATAAAAGAGACCTGAGGGACAATTTTTTCACACAGAGGGTGGTGCGTGTGTGGAATGAATGCCAGAGGAAGTGATGGAGGCTGGAACAATTGCATCTGGATGGGTGTATGAATAGGAAGGTTTTGGAGGGATATGGGCCGGGTGCTGGCAGGTGGGACTAGATTGGGTTGGGATATCTGGTCGGCATGGACGGGTTAGACCGAAGGGTCTGTTTCCATGCATCTTTATGACTCTAAGACAATGTAAGGAAATTGGTTTAGGAAAGGATCATTTGGCATTTGTGAATTATTGTATTCGTCTGTCACTCGCTCAACATCATCATATTTTGCAACCTTGCTGGCCATGCTTCTGAAATTAATAATCTATTTTGTGTTCCTGAACTTAGTCATCTCGCACTTAATCAGAAGAACCACACTGAAAATTAAGATGTTATGAAACAATGACTTGAATTTTTACCAAGTGTAAATTTGCAAGAAACTGTGCAGATGTGTTATCAAGCAAAGACTTGTCAGAATACGTGCCACATATTAGGAGAGGTGACCATAAGTTTGTTCAAAGTAATCGGTTTTAAGGAGCATCACAAAGAGGTAAAAGAAGCAGAACATTTAGGGAGAGTATTCTGGAGGTTAGCAGAAGGAGTAGCCATTAGAGTGGAGCAAATGGCTTCACAATCAGATGTGCAAAAGAGGTCAGAATTGGAGAAGTGCAAATATCTCCAAGATTTGGAATGTTAGAGAGATGAGGAGGGAGGCCATACAGAAATTAAACAATAGCTGTGAGAGTTTTATGCTGGCAGTGCCATCAGACAGGGAACCAGTAAAGCACAAAAAATAGTGAGGTACTGGCAGCAGAATTTTGGATGAAGTCGAGTTTATGAATGGTGAAAGATGGGAAGCTGGTCAGAAGAGGGTTGGAATAGCAAAGTCTAGGGGTAACCAAAGGCCAGGATGGAGGAGTCAGAGAGGAGAGTTGTTGTTGAGGTGGGAATAGGTTGATGGAATAAAATTACTTAGTGCATTTATGGTGTGCTGAGTAAGTATTTGTTTTGCTTTTATTATACTACTAGCAAGAATCGATCCCTCTAAATGTTTCTTTGTTATTTGACTATTTTCTTTGTTATTTCATTGCACAGTACCTGTTTGTGATTTTATGCAGAGCCAGGCAGGTTCAGTGTCTTAAACAGGGGTGACTTGCTTGTCATATGTGCTACCTTTGCTGATAGGCAGATTAGAGGGAATTTAATAAAAGGAAAATACTGCAGTGGCCAGAAATCTGAAATAAAAAGTTCTGGAGAAACTCAGCAGATCTGGCAATATCTGTGGAAAGACCAGCGGAGTCATATTGGATTCAAAAACAGTGTTATGATTAGATTAGATTACTTAGTGTGGAAACAGGCCCTTCGGCCCAACAAGTCCACACCGACCCGCCGAAGCGCAACCCATCCAGACCCATTCCCCTACATTTACCCCTTCACCTAACACTATGGGCAATTTAGCATGGCCAATTCACCTAACCTGCACATCTTTTGACTGTGGGAGGAAACCGGAGCACCCGGAGGAAACCCACGCAGACACGGGGAGAATGTGCAAACTCCACACAGTCAGTCGCCTGAGGCGGGAATTGAACCTGGGTCTCTGGTGCTGTGAGGCAGCAGTGCTAACCACTGTGCCACCATGCCGTTATCTATTAATAATTTCTCTGGCCATTTCTTGCTCCTTTTTTTTAATCTTTCCATCTGCATAACCTCGCTGCTTACATTTTACCATAATGGAAGGAGTGGAGCTCTGATACAACAAACCCCTCGATTACGGCACTTGAACCCACAATGTTCACATTCAAGGGACAGAACTCGGCCAGATCAACACAATATTTTTGGTGTAGATATTAAATAACAAAGGAAACGGAGGTGATTCTTTCACTAGTCTGTGCTGAGCCTCAAAGCTGCTGAAACTGAATTATAAAACCAGAAGATTCGAACTGTAAGAAGACAGCCATGTTTGCAGAAGTCTAGAGTCTTGTTGGATATGTCCTGTAACATAACTGCTTACTTAATTTTGTTTGTTCACAGAAAAAATGAATGAAATAACACGCCAGCATCTTGGTGATTTAGAAAGGGAAGAACAGCAGAGGAGGTGAGAAACCACATGTATCTTATCTTGTTTCGGAGGTTTACTCTTCTTTTCCAAAAAAAAATTCTGCATTAAATCGATTAAGCGTGGAAAAGATAAGCTGAACAAGGACTCCATAACTTTGGTTTAAGCATGTAAAATTATAGTGCACTCATCCATTTTTGATATTTACCAATTACAACAAACTAATAGCAGTTCTCACACTCCTGAACTGAATATGACTCAGTGGAATTTAACCACAGTGGCCTCTTCTGGAACACTGTGTCCAGTTCTGGTCACACAGTGATAGAAAGAATATTATCAAGCTGGAGAGGGTTCGGAAGAAATTTACCAAGATGATGGCAGGTATGGAAGGTTTGAGTTAAAAAGAAAGGCTGGGACTTTTTTCACTTGAGCGTAGGTTGAGAGGTGACCTGATAGAAGTTTACAAAATAATGAGAGGTATAGATAGAGTTGTTGGTAGTTGTCTTTTCCCTAAGATGGGGAATTTCAAGAGTTGGGGCCTGTTTTTAAGGTGAGAAGAGAGAGATTTAAAGAAGACATAAGAGGCAATGTTTTTACAGAGGGTAGTTCGAGTATGGAATGAATTTCCTGAGGAAGTGGTGGATGTGGGCATAATTACAACATTTAAAAGACATTTGGATAGATACGTGAATGGGAAAGGTTTGGAGGGATATGGACCAGGAGCAGGCAGGTGGGACGAGTTTAGTTTGGGATTATGCTCGGCATGGACTAGTTGGACCAAAGGACCTGTTTCTGTGCTATATGACTCTATGACTGTGTAGGAGATGGAAAGATTATGTTGAAATTACTGGATTAGTCATGTAGAAGTCTGGATTAATGCTGCAGACACATGCGTTCCAATTCCTCAACCCATCCAGGAGAATTTAACTTCAACTAATTAACAATGATCTTGAAAATAAAGCCTGTCTCGTTCACCAATGCCCTTCAAGTGAGAGAATCTACCATTCTTAGCTGGTCTGGCCTACATGCACCTCCAGACCAAAAACGATGAGCTTGAGGTTTATCTGGTCTCTCAAATGGCCTGGCAAACCACACACTCGTAGGTAATTCACCAGACCTGTCCTGGGCAACTAAGGACAGCCAGTAAATGACGCCATGGCAGGTGAAGATCATTTCCCAAGTCTGAATTTTAAAAAGATATACAGGCATATATATTTGTACATATTTTAACAAATTGCTGCATTTTGTGAAAGAAGCTGCCAGCCAATTTTATTCCTGATTCTCATAACGTTTGAGTGCTGAGCAGACCTCCTTAGAAAACCTGAGCTGTGAATGCCCTAAAGGACTATTAAGGATTTTATAATGTCTTGGAGCTGGTTGGATTTCAGGAACAACCAACTTCTACAAATCACTTGGGCTCCCATATTAAATTTTCGTCACGGTGAATGTTTAACCTGTAGCAGGTGTTACAATTCCTGGTAAGTAAAAGACTGAATATGCTTTCATGGGGCAGCATGGTGGCACTGTGTTTAGCACTGCTGCCTCACAGGGCCAGGGACACGGGTTCAAGTCCCACCACGGGGTCTGTTGATGGAGTTTGTACATTCTCCCCGTGCCTGCGTGTTTTTCCTCTGGGTGGTCTGGTTTCCTCCCACAATCCAAAGATATGCAGGTTAGGTGAATTGGCCATGTTAAATTGCCCATAGTGTTAGGTGCATTAGTCAAGGGTGAATGTAGGGGAATGGGTCTGGGTAGGTTATTTTTCAGAGAGTCGGTGTGGACTTGTTGGGCCGAAGGGCCTGTTTCCATTCTGTAGGGAATTTAAGCTGTGAACTTTCTTTATCCTCCATTTTATCTTCACATCTGAGAAGCCAAACAGCCATTTAGAAGACAGTGCTCTTGAAAAGCTTTACGGTGCCTATAAAACCACAAAGGCAGCAACTTTCATTTGTATAGCGGCTTGGAAACAAACAGTTCCAGGATGAAGTCTCATTATTGTGCTTGATCACAATATTCCAGGCAGATGCTGCCATACTGTTGGGAGTGCTGAATGTACTGTCTTTGTAGGTTAGATATTAGATTAAAGCTCCCCCTCAGCTGGATGCAAAAGAATTTATGGTACAGTTTTGAGGAAGGGCAGGAGCATTACCCCGATCATAGAATCACTACATTGAGGAAAGAGGCCATTCAGCCCATCAAGTCCACATAGACAGTGACCTGAGGCTGGAATCGAGTCCGGGTCCCTTATGCTCTGAGGCAGCAGTTCTAACCACTGAGTCACCATGCCACCCCTTTGTAAGGGAAAAGATTAACTTCCACTGTAACCTCAAGCCAGGTGGGAATTGAACCCACACTGTTGGCATCACTATCAGTTGCAAACCTGCCATCCAGTCAACTAGGCTAACCCCCGATGTCCTGTCCAACAATGTATCCCTCAATCAACATCTCGAAAAGCAGATATTGTCTGCTTAGCATCACATTGTAGTTTGTGGGATTTGCTGCATGCAAATTGGTGGCCACTTTTTCTTCATTACTAGACATTTCCGTTGTAAGTCATTGGTGATGGAGCACTCTGAAATGTCTGGTGGGCATGAAAAATGCTCCGTAAATGCAAGTCTACCTTCCTTCACCGTCAATACAGTTTTGATACCAATCGATGATTTTCTTGCTCTCGTCCTTTCCAGAACATTGGAAAATAATTTTCAGACTCAGAAAGAGAATTATGAAAAGCAAATCAAAGCACTGATTGATGAAATCAAACATCTACAAGAGGAAAGAATCCGGTTACAGGAACAGATTCAAGAGGAGTACCTGATAAATGACGGTCTACGTAAGGATTTGGCCCAACTGGCTGATGAAGCACTAGTAAGCACGAGACAGCTCTTGGTTTATAATAGTTTGGAGGAGCTTAGCTTTAATTAAATGTCAGTTATATAACGGGATAGAATGATCGATAGGGACTTGGGACCGGGCACACACACTCGTACCAATTGGTGGGATGGTGATGTCCTTCAATGCTGTATTCAGGGGGTGGTAGAGCTTGTCAGCTGAATCTGTGCCTGTGCCTGGTCTTAGTGTTCTGCTTTTCAGTATATCATGATGCAGAGGTTAAACCCCTCTGATAATTAAAACCAAACACCCAGAAATGCTCACCTCGCCTCATAATCTGTTAAAACGTGAGTGAGTGACAAACAACTCCTAATTTCCACTGTTTATAGAAATATAACAATTTAGTTTCCTAACTCCACGAGTGAACACTAAATGAAAATATTAACAAACTGAACACTCTTTCCCTATTAACATGTTGTTCCAATAACACACTCATTAAATATTACATTAACTTAATCTCAAGTCCACATAGTCACTGCCTTTTCCATTGTCTTCGATCTTCCAACTGCTGATAAACCTGGGTTGTCACTTACCTTTTACTGTAAAAGCAGTAAAAAGAAATCTTTTGTAAGAGAGAGTGCCTTCTTATTTCTTTGAGAACAAGATGCTAGATGGGCAGTTAGCTCTCCAGCTCTCCAGCTCTACGGCAGTTACTCTGACCAATTTTTAAAATGCCTGCATCTTTATACCCTCAACGTTGTTCCCTTTCATTGGTCTGATGTTGGCAATACGATAAATTCAAACTCACTTGGGTTTTAGTACCCTTAGGCATTATTTAAATTAGTTGGTTAAATTTGAATTGTTGTCAAAACAGCAACCAAAACTCACGTATCCATTTAACAGCCAATTGTTACATGTACCTGTTTTGGAACAGCCCATCTCTTAGCTGTTCTGTTCTAGCAGCTGTGGCTGTACTTTAAATTTACTTTAAAAATTCAGAAAACACTTCCACCCTAAAGTGAACATGTAACTCTTTTGATTTTGTAACAAGTAACACAAACAAGGCAGCTAAGGTGCTGGCCCTCTGGTTGTTAAATGTTCACTGGCAATACAATACTGGAATGTTGTGAGGACCAGGAGCCTTTGCAGTTTCTAGTGTCTTCAGCCATTCCTTGCTCCCATGCAGAGCCAACCAAATTGGATGAAGACTGCAATCCGTGATGCTAAGGATCTCCAGAGGGGTGGCCACTTCCAATGCAGAGAGGAACCTGAGAGCTGACTGGAAAGTTTCACCAGTCTCCAATGTTTGTTTGGTTTTAGCTGCCCATAAGCTAGCATCCCACAAACTTAGGGGCTGGCTGTACCCACAACACAGCCTCAATCTGTGGGAAAATGGTCTGGGGTGTTACAGAGCTGGGGAACGGGTATTGCAGGTGGCAGTGCCATACTTAGCAGTGCCTCAAAATTAACTGGTGGTTTCTGCTGACCTGGTGAACCTCAGCCGCAGTGATGACTTGGGGATCAATCTGCCGTGTGCCCATGTGAATGTGAAATGTCGGTGCATTGGATTCTTTGCTGATGGTCACCAATTTGTGTTTCATACACAGATATCCATCCGTTGAATCATACAGCTTTGAGATTCATGAAGCTTTTGTTGTAAATCTACAGTTTAGTTCAAACAGTTTCCACCTTCTGAGATGTTTTCCTATCCTGAAGCCAATCACTACTGGTGAAAAACTTGTTTTTTTTAAAAAATTGTTTTAATGTCACTTTGTTAAAAATATTCTGAAGTCCACATAGTCTGAGAGGACAGAAGAGCTTCAACAAACTTCTCCTTAATTATATTGCAAACAGAATTGACTGCACTTGCTTTCTTTGATTTATTTTCTGACTGGTCATTCAGGATTGTTTGTTTTCATAAGTCTTGATTTTCTCATTGGTTGTTTTCTCATATTGTCCCTATGTTTGATTTGTACATTTCCCATCTGCCAAGAGATGTAAAGCATGTGATATTTTTGTACCTGCTGATTCCCAAATAACTGCATGATGCCAGAAATACTTACCCCAACTCAAAGACAACTGTGGCAAGCAAGTTTCTTCAGGAGCCACTGAAATAACTTCAGAGGTCGGTATCCCATTAGCAAGTCGCCCTTTATTTACTTGACATTGATCCAGCTCCCTCAGACCCAGCCCTCAGTGTGAGCGGAACCTCTGACACTCCTGTTCTTATCTGTCAGCCAGGGCTCCCTGATTAACCCAGATTAACAGCCCCAATATTCTGAGGTCCTTTGTTATAGTTACTACAACTTTGAGGTACAATTTTAACAAAGAAATTCACTCGGGGATGCAGACATTGCTGCATTGGTGGGGCAATGCCCAGAATGCCAACAAGACAAAAATTACCACCAACAGCTCCCCCAGATTTGTGGTAAGCCCTAGACTAGGTTACATGTTGACTATTCCGGCCCTCTCATGGGTTCAATATTTTTAGTCATTGTGGATGCCCACTGAAAGTGGCTGGATATGCATAGAGTTCATTCGTTAAACACTGGGCCAGCAATAAAAAGACTGCAAGCATCTTTTGCAGTACACAGGCTCCCAGGAGTTGGCCACAAATAATGGGTCATTATTTACCCGCAGGGAATTTAAGTATTTCCTAAAGTCAAATGGTATTCACCATTTAAGGACTGCTTACTACCATCCATTATCCAATAGTCTGGCAGAAAGAGCAGTCCAAATTTTGAAGGCAGGCTTAAAGAAACAGCCTACAGCTTCACTAGATATCAAACTGTCCCAGTTCCTGTTTGATTAAAGGACCAGTCCTCATGCAACTACAGAGCTAGCTCCAGCAGATGCTAATGGGGAGAAGACCACGCACCAGGTTAAATATGATCTTCCCAGATCTGGAAGTGGAGGGGGAAACAGCATCAGGAATGTCAATGTTGGACACAAGATTCTGCTAGCCAAGAGAGACTGTTTATTTCAGGGGGGTGAAGCTTGGTGTAGGAACCAGGGGAATGGCGCTGCATGGGTAAGAGGCATGGTGGTTGTGAGGTCAGGGTCAGTGATGTATAAAGTTTGGGTAGGTGCGATGGTCCTGAACAAGCATGTGGACCATGTGAAAGCTGCAAACTCTCAAACGGTGCAGGAGCAAAATGTGCGCCGCTCCTCGACAACCTTTCCAACTGTTCCAGAACTGGTGGGGTTCTCCTCTTCTATCAGGCATTGAAAATGTCTCAGAATCTGACATGGACATGGTGGATGTCACCACCTTGATGCCTTTCTCACCTGAAGATTAGAATGAATTTCTTTAGAGATGCTCCAGGAGTGCAAGAGGTGAGCTATTGTGTGTTACACAAGGTCCATCTCAGAGTCAGAGTTGGAGGAACCTGACTCAGTGCTAAAAACATTCCAGGAGGAGCTGCAAATAAAAGAACTGGCCTATGTCCTTCAACTCAGAGGGGGAGGAATGTAGTGATTGCAACAATGTCAAGCTAGGTGAACCTCATAGATTCAGTCCCCTGATTGGGGGTGTTAATCTGGTCCAATCAGGGAGCCCTGGCTGACAGAATAGAACAGGAGTGTTGTCTCGCACCTGCACACTTACACACACCATGTGTGCTGGGGAAAAAAATAAGCACTACCGCAGCTAGGCGGTAGTGTGGGGGTTAAATTTAAAAAAAATAAACAGGAGGGGCTGATCACAAAAAAGAAAAAAAAGTATAAACAGGAGGCTCCAACTCTATAACAAAAAAAAAGAACAGGAGTGTCAAAGGTTCTGTTCACTCTGAGAGCTGGCTCTGAGGGAGATGGATCAGAATCAAGGACTCTCCACGTGTAAATAAAGGGTGACTTGGTGTTGGAATACCAGCCTCTGTGGAGTTATTTCAAAATTATGTTGTAGTGGCTGAAGTTTCACAACAATCTGGAAAACGATCATATCGTTCGCTGGCTGGCAGCTAGATCTTCTGTGTCTGAAAGTCCTTTCATTTGAAATGCAGATTTAAATTATCGTTTCTCGCTAATCAATAATCTACTTTCCAATGTCACCTTGCAATTAAGAATCTGACATTGTAGAAGTGAATGATTAAAGATGTCAGGAAGGGCAGTGGGACTTCACACTGCAATCCTCACACAAGAAGCACTAGGAGAACACACTGAAGGCAGACACTGCAATCCTAATAGATGAATCATTTCCCTCCTTCAGCTCTAACATCACGCCAATGATGGTGTCCCAGCAGCTCCTGCTGGGCTTTGATTCTGCTCAAATCAGTGTCTCCAAACGATCATACTTCTGTCCTTGCCCAATGAGGATCGATACACCATTCAAGTTTGGTGACCGTCTCATTCCCGTCTGGACTTTTTGGGAAATAATTCAAAGGAAATCACCTTGTGCAGATCATCACTTCTGTAGTGAAGCCTTTAAAAATTGATTGCATGCAAGCCTTTAGAGATATGAGCTATATGTCAAGTGTCACGCTGAGTAGCCATGAATCTTGGAATGACAATGTCATTTCTTACAAAACCAAGGTAGCCTGATAATTATAACTGGCCTGTTCAACTTCTTTTCTCTGTACATTTTTGATCAAGATTTTTTAAAATTTTGTTCCGCATTACCATAATTTGCAACTTAAAACATTGTAGGTATTTTAAACTATGCAAATACTTTATTTAAATATTTCAAATCCACCAATGCTCCAAGATGTTATGACACACCTCTGGAACAGTGGAACTTGAATCCTGGCCTTCTGGCTTAGAGATAGGGACACTACCACTGCACCGAAAGAATCCAAATTGCCAGTTGTACACTTTGATTTATGATGATATCAGTAATCTTTGCCGAATTAGTAATCTGCATATGACAAGCATTTAGTGTTTGAATTACTATAACCTGTGTATAATAGGTCACACAACTTTTCACAGGTAATTCCAAAACTTAAAGGAGACATTGCAACTCTTGAAATGAAGAACCAAGATTTGGATATGTGCCTGCAAAAGCAAAGAAAAGAAATGAGAGGTAAAACAGCCAGGGTCCTCGTGTATTTAAGCTCATACGTACTGGGGAAGAGATTGTAACTTGTAGGCACTGGTTTGATTGTATTTAAAACTACATTTATGAGCAATGTGAACAGAGCTTTAGAAAATGTTGTTTCTCTCCCACGACTTTTGGCTCTTTATTCCCAGTTCATATTATTCTCTGGTGCACGGTGGCACGGTGGTTAGCACTGCTGCCTCACAGCGCCAGAGACCTGGGTTCAATTCCCGCCTCAGGTGACTGACTGTGTGGAGTTTGCACGTTCTCCCCGTGTCTGCGTGGGTTTCCTCTGGGTGCTCTGGTTTCCTCCCACAGTCCAAAGATGTGTGGGTCAGGTGAATTGGCCATGCTAAATTGCCCGTAGTGTTAGGTAAGGGGTAAATGTAGGGATAGGGGTATGGGTGGGTTGCGCTTCGGCGGGTCGGTGTGGACTTGTTGGGCCGAAGGGCCTGTTTCCACACTGTAAGTAATCTAATCTAATCAAAATTCTCTGGTGACTCTGTAAGTTCACATGAAATCAGTAAATGTAGTGTTGACAGAACTTTGAATTTTTTGATTTTTCAGTTCTATAAGGCTCAGCTAATGAGGGGATTCATTTGGAGGAAATTTCATCTCAACTTAATGAAATGCCCTCTATTTTCTGTCATTCAACAATTTTGGAGATTAACTGCCTTTCTAGAAGAGAGAGCATTTTAATTTTGTTTTGGTGAAACTGTACTAATTGGGGTAAATTTGTCCTAATACCAGTTGAGGGAACCTCTCAAGTTTTGTAACTTGGCGTCAGCATCAAGTTTTCCCCCTAACTGCAACAACAATATGAAGCAAAGTAATGTTTAGGCTTCGACACTCCAACAATACTCCTCAACTTCAAAACATTAGAACTGTGTGTAGTTCTGGCTGTATTATTATAAAAGCAAAGACGTAAAGGAACTGGGGATAGTACAGAGAAGATTTCCAGGAATTGTACCTGGAAAGTGTAGGTATTCATTCTAGGAAAGGATTGATAGACTGTGTCTCCTTTCTCTTGAAAGCTCAAGATGGATGGGTTCCCTAATACAGTCATAGAGACGTATAGCATGGAAACAGACCCTTCAGTCCAACTTGTCCATGCTGACCAGATAGCCCAACTTGTAAGCACTTGACCCATATCTCTCTAAACCATTCCTATTCCCATACCCATCCAGATGCATTTTAAATACTGTAATTGTACAAGCCTCCACCACTTCCTGTGGCAGCTCATTCCATATACACACACCACCCTCTGTGTGAAAACGTTGCCCCTTCAGTCCCTTTTAAATCTTTCCTCTCTTGCTTTAAACCCAAGCCCTTTAGCTTTGGACTCCCCCACCTTAAACCTATGCTTTCTAGTTCTGGACTCGCCTGATCCAAGTAAAAGACCTTGTCTATATAACCCTATCCATGCCCCTCATGATTTTATAAACCTGTATAAGGTCATCCCTCAGCCCTTCAATCCTCCAGGGAAAACAGCCCCAGCAGAGGACTTCAAAACAGGAAATTCAAAATAAACTTCCTCAGCCAAGGATTAGTGAGAGTGTAACACTCGTCATAGGGAGTAGGTGTAGTGAATAGTACAGATACATTGAAAAGGGAGAAGGGAATAGATGGTCATGATGAAAGATTTTAATGAAAAACATGGGAGGAGGCTTGACTGGAGCATAAATGGGAACATTTATGGGCGGCACGGTGGCACAGTGGTTAGCACTGCTGCCTCACAGCGCCTGAAGACCCGGGTTCAATTCCCGACTCAGGCGACTGACTGTGTGGAGTTTGCACGTTCTCCCCGTGTCTGCGTGGGTTTCCTCCGGGTGCTCCGGTTTCCTCCCACAGTCCAAAGATGTGCGGGTCAGGTGAATTGGCCATGCTAAATTGCCCGTAGTGTTAGGTAAGGGGTAATGTAGGGGTATGGGTGGGTTTCGCTTCGGCGGGTCGGTGTGGACTTGTTGGGCCGAAGGGCCTGTTTCCACACTGTAAGTCTAATCTAATCTAAAAAAAAAATAAACTGGTTGGACTGAATGGTCAGTTTTTATGTCATACATCCTATGTAATCCTATGTGGAAAATGAATCCTGTTGTTCTTCAGCTTTTCTGCACCATTTCAATGATTTTAGTTTTAAGTGTACTTCTCAAAATGCAAATGGTTTCTGTTTTAGAGTTAAAATAAAAGCTAATTTAACTTCAGGGCTTCACAACCATTGGAGAGAGACAATGTGTATTGATAAATTCTTTAATTTTGCATTGCTGACATCTAGATGTTTAGTTCAATATTTTTTAAAATACACATATGCATGATGTATCTTCCAAAGCAGTGATGTCTGGCACCTCAAAGGCCAAGAGCAGAATATGCTTGGGACCATCACCAGCTACATGTTCCACTCCAGACCATACGTCATCTTGAGTTGGAACCACATTGCCATTCCTTCACTGTCACTGGGTCAAAATCCTGGAACTCCAATTCTAACGCACTGTATGTGTCTCTTACACACCAGGCAGCTCACCCCTCTTCGTAAGGGCATTTAGGTTTGGCAATAAATCCTAGTCTACTCACTAATGCCCACATCCCATGAAAGGTTTTTTTTTAATTGTTCAATATGTAGATAAATGTCTGGTCTGAAATTTATATTTGATGAAAATAACCAGCTTTTAAGTTTGCTTAAGAACCTTCGAAGCATTTTCCCCGGATGAGTGCAGCTTTAACAAGACCCAAGAAGCTTGATACCACCCAGAACAAAGCACCCTGCTTGTTTTGGTATCACTTCCACTATCTCTTTGACCGACTCTCAGTAGCAGCAGTGTGTACTATCTGCAGAAATTCTCAAAAATCCCTGAGACAACACCTTCCAGACCCACAGCCACTTTCATCTAGAAGGATGAGGGCAGCAGATACATGGGAACACCACTTCCTATAGGTTCCCCTCCAAACCACTCACCATCCTGACTTGGAAATATATTGCTATTCTGTCAATGTCGCTGGGTCAAAATCCTGTAACTCCCTCCCTAATAGCCTTTAGGGTGTATCTACTACTTGTGGCTTGCCCTCATCTTCTCAAGGGCAACTAGGGGTGGACAATAAACGCTGGTGCAATCAGCAAAGCACCATGAAAGAATAAAAAAGGCCTTGTAAGGATCGATGGGATATACATACTGTACCAACTCATTGTTTCAGTTGATTGGTTCATTTGAATCATTAGGAAGAATTTGCCAGTGTTTTACTGATGTTGTCCTCTTGCTACTTAAAATGCATACGGAAGACTTAAGGAGAGAGTTCTCATTTTGTAAAGTTAGCTGTATTAGATTGCCACTGATCCTGTGCCAGATCTGATTGACCACTGGAAACAAAAATTGGGTGGGCATTATAAAGGCCAGTTGACCGATATGGCTAGTTTCAAATTCCTGATGAAAATTAATGCTGGAAATTGCTAACTCTGTGTAGGGGAGCTTATTAATTTAAAAGCAAGTAGAAGTGGTGCTAAAACAAACCACTCGCTTACGAATGTTTGTTACATTGCTCCTTAAAGTGCACTTTCAATCAACATTGAGTAACCTGGCATTGCTTAGTAACATAATTCTGTTAACATTTTCCCCAGCAGTCTAACAGCTGGTCACAGAGTATAATGATACTGTAACTTTGTGCACATGACAATGAATCAACACTAAGTGTTAGATGTTTTTGATTCTAAGTTGATTCTGATCTATATTGAGTTGGGGTAATGGAGCATTCATGCTGCTGCGTGCTATAATGCCAATCTTGTGTAGCTATGACAACTGCAAAGTAAACATGTCTTAGCAACCAGCCACTAGGATTTCCAGCTGTACGGAAGATTTGAACTGCAGCAGATGTCTGCACTAATGCTGTATGAACTTGGCTGTGGTAGTTTCCCTGCCTCCAGGCTAGAAGGTCTGGGTTAAAGTCCCACCATTCTTGAAAGTATCATTTAACATTTCTGAACATATTGAATAAAAATATCTACTATTGATGGGAGGGAATTGGTAAGGAGTTCCCCTAACTCTCCCTCAGCTAATTACAAGTTGCTTAGCTCCTAGATTTTACCTTTTAGAATAGATTGTGTCAAACAAAAGTGTGAAATTGCAGGAAATATCGGAATTTTGTATGATTATTATCTTTAATGCATAAAATGTAGGCAGATACGTCGTGACTATAATGCTTTTGCAGTTTTGGGAATGCATACACATCCTAACATCATGCAGCATGTGGTATTATAAGCAGTTGCGATCGAAAACTAAAATTGTACAAACATCTTCCAACTGACAGAAAAAGTTGAAGAAATTACAAAACAGCTCCTTGGAGGTTTAGAGGGTGAGGAGCTACGAAAGAGGTAAGAATATTTTTGTTTAAATTTGGCATTATCACCAATTAATTATTACATAAAGTACTGTGTAGGTTTGGGAATAGAATGAGTCAGTTATGGTTTGAACTAAACCATTTTCCTGAATAATACTGTACTTCTAATATATTGGAACAAAACTTGGCTTTTTCCCAAGTCTCTTCAGTGGCAGAACAGTACTTCAGTTGGAATCGTGGGATTTTGACTGTGAGAGTCTGCCATCTGTTACTGTTCTCCATAATATCCACCGCAAGCAAAACAAAATAGCTTACCGACAATTTAATTAAACCATCCTATTACAAAACATCCACATGTTTACAAAATAGAACTTGCTAATGTCTGTTTCAGATAGTAACATGTCTTTGGGTGTACATAAAATTCGCATGCCAATCAAATTCTCTCTTTCTGTGTTGCAGTGTGCTATACTGTAGTGCACGCTGGGAAACATAGACTGGGACTGCCTTGGTGTTAAAGGCTTGGACGGAGAGGAATTTAAACGTGTACAAAATGTTTTCTGATTCAGGATGTGGATGTACCTACTAGAGAAGGTGCAAAACTTGATCTACTCTTGGGAAATAAGGCAGGGCAGTTGACTGAAGTGTCAGTGGGGGAGCACTTTGGGGTCAGCGACCATATTTCTATTAATTTTAAAATAGCGATTGGAAAAGGAGAGACTGGATCTAAAAGTTAAAGTGTTAAATGGAGGAAGGCTAATTTTGATTGTATTAGGCAAGAATTTTCAAAAGTTGATTGGAGGCAGATGTTAGCAGGTGGAAGCTCTTGCTGGAAAATGGGAAACTTTCAAAAACTAGATAACAAGGGTCTCGAGACAGTATGTTCCTTTTTAGAGTGAAGAGCAAGGCTTGTAGGTGTAGAGAGAGCTGGATGATTAGAGAAATTGAGATCTTGGTCAGGAATGAGAAGGAAGCGTATATCGGGAATAGATAGCAGAGATTGAGTGAATCCTTAGTGTATAAAGACAGTAGGAATATACTTAAGAAGGGCAATAAGTAGGGTAAAAAAGGGACGTTAGATAGCTTTGGCAAATAGTGTGAAGGCGAATCCAAAGGGATTCTACAAATACATTGAGGACAAAAGGGTAACTAGGGAGAGAATAGGGCCCCTCAAAGACTAGCAAGGCAGCCTATGTGTGGAACTGCATGAGATGGCGGAGATACTAAACAAGTATTTAGCATCAGTGTTTACTTTGGAGAAGGACATGGAAGATATAGGATGAGGGGAATTTAATAGTGACTTCTTGAAAAATGTCCATATTACAGAGGACGAGGTGAATAAATCCCCAGGACCTGATCAGGTGTACCCTCAAAGTCTCTGGGAAGCTAGGGAAATGATTGCTAGGCCCCTTGCTGAGAGATTTGGATCATTGATAGCCACAGGCAAGGTGCTGGAAGACTGGAGGTTGGCTAACACGGTGCCACTATTCAAGAAAGGTGGTAAGGAAAAGCTAGGGACTGTAGACCAGTGAGCCTAACACCAGTGATGGGTAAGTTGTTGGAGGGGATCCTGAGGGTCAGGATTTACGTGTATTTGAAAAGACAAGGACTGATTAGGGATAGTCAACATGGATTTGTGTGTGGGAAATCATGTCTCACTAACTTGATTGAGTTTTTTGAAGAAGTAACAAAGAGCATTGATAATGACAGAGTGATGGATGTGATCTATATGGACTTCAGTAAGGCATTCAAAAAGCTTCCTCATGGTAGATTGGTTAGCAAGATTAGATTATGTGGAACTCTGGGAGAACTAGGCATTTGGATACAGAACTGGCTCAATGATAGAAGACAAGGTGGTCGAGGAGGGTTGTTTTTCAGACTGGAGGCCTGTGACAACTGGTGTGCCACAAGGATCGATGCTGAGTCCAGTGCTTTTTGTCATTCATATAAATGATTTGGATGTGAATGTAGGAGGAATGGTTAGTAAATTTGCAGATGCCATCAAAATTGGAGGTGTAGTGGACAGTGAAGAAGTTTACCTCAGCACAACAGGATCTTGATCAGCTGGGCCAATGGCCCAAGGAGTGGCAGGTGCAGTTTAATTTAGATAAATGTGAGGTGCTGCGTTTTGGAAAGGCAAATCAGAGCAGGACTTGTACACTTAATGGTAAGGTCCTAGGGAGTGCTGCTGAATAAAGAAACCTTGGAGCGCAGGTTCATAGCCCCTAGAAAATGGAGTCTCAGGTAGATAGGATAGTGAAGAAAGCGTTTAGTATACTTTCCTTTATTGTTCAGAGCATTGGGTTTAGGAGTTGGGTGGTCATATTATAGCTGTACAGGATATTGGTTAGGTCACTTTTGATATATTGCATGCAATTCTGGTCTCCCTCCTATAGAAAGAATGTTGCCAAACTTGAAAGGGTTCAGAAAAGATTTACAAGAATGTTGTCAAGGTTGGAGGATTTGAGTTATAAGGAGAGGTTGAATAGGCTGGGGGTGTTTTCCTGGGAGCATTGGAGGCTGTGGTGTTCACTTAGAGGTTTATTAAACCATGAGGGCATGGAAATGGTAAATAGCCAAGGTCCTTTCCCTGGGGTGGGGAAGTTCAAAACTAGAGGGCAGAGGTTAAGGTGAGATGGCATAGATTAAGGTGAAAGGATAAAAGGGGCCTAAGGGGCAATTTTTCATGCAGAAGGTGGTGTGTGTATGGAATGAGCTGCCAGAGGAAGTGGCAGAGGGTAGTACAATGACAACATTTAAAAGGCATCTGGATAGGTATATGAATAGGAAGGGTTTAGAGGGATATGGGCCAAGTGCTGGCAAATGGGACTAGATTAATTTAGGATATCTGATCGACATAGACACGTCAGATCGATGGTCTGTTTCCATGTTGTACATCTCTATGACTCTGTGACTGGCTACCCAGAGAGTCATAATGGAGTTAAAAATCGAAAGAAGAAAATAAGATAGAAAACTGAAACAGAAAACTTCATCCCAAAATGCAAATAATAATCAACTAAAATTTTGAAAGCCATTAATAAAAAACACAAGCAACAAAAGGAAGGTAAGTGTTTTAAAGAGCAATTAAATAAAATAACAAGTTAAGAAGCAAGGCATAAACCTGTTGTTTGACCATGTGACACTTGAGAACCACTATGCAGGAGCCTTTGCATGAATATCTGAGCTGACACTGTTCCTGCTGTAATGTAGGAGCAGGAATAGATTAATTCTTTTTATAATTAGCTTTTTTTTTAAAATGAGAATTATCTCTCCTTGTGCATGCTTTCTAATTATAACTAAATTTTGAATTGTAGATCATATTTTTGTAGGTGAGTAATTAGTGAGCCCATTGCATGGCCCAATGCTGTCCAATTAGCAACAGGAATGGTGCCCATGTGTGCATAGATGAATGCAGAAGCCTGGGAACTGCTGTCAATGTAATATTACACAGGCTGCAGTGTTGCAGGCTTTTCTGGAAAATCTGCAGATGGATCATGGAGATGATGTGAATTAAGCTAATCACCCCTAAGCTCTCTCTAAAGACTGATAAGAAAACAGAAGAGCTAAGTTTTTAATGGTGTAGTAAGCTAAATTTGTTTTTGAACAACCTCCGACCCTGAAAAACATTAGTTTTAGCATCTCATTTCTTTTGATATAAACTTACTGCTGTAAATTTCTAATAAATGTATAGTACTGTCTCTGCCTTGCTTTTAGTCCCATGCCTAGATCTGATTTTTATTTTGCTTCCATTTAAATATAGCTTATAATCTCTGTTTCTTTCAATTCCTTCTTTACAATCTGTGTGGGTTCTTCAACATAATTGGTTGAATTGCTTCAGACACTTTATCTGCACTGAAAATGTACTAATTGTCAGTGTACAGGTGTACATAAGGTGAACAGCAAAATATGTTCCTTTGTCTCTTTCAGAAAAATCCTGCCAATGCATTGAGTATTTAGTTTTTGTTTAAAAATCACCATATTTAAAAGCTTTATTTCTGTAAACAATTTTGATGGGAGCAATTATATTTGAGTAACCTGTGCGTATAAAAGAGACAGAGATCTAATATCTAGTAAGTCAGTCATTTAAAGTTGAAGATACAAAACTCTCACTTAATGGCCGTCCACAGCAAGTACAAATTCTAAAAGTAAATTGGAAGTATTATTGCGACGTACAATTTGTTTTTGATGTCACTCCACTATATTCTCCAAGTTTGGTGCACCTGATTAAAAACCTGTAGGATTATCCGAATAAACTTTTAATTGCCAATCAGGTTAAATATAAAACATGTTGGTGTTTGAATAACTTTAAATAATTCTTTACTTGAGACTTTCTCCAGAGGACATGGAGCAGCTAAATGAAGATGGAGAGCTCTGGTTGGCATATGAAGGATTGAAAAGAGCTACCAGGTGATGGGTTATTAATGAATCTTTTTCTATGTCAATTAATAATGGCAAATGTTGCAGAACAGTTTGTGGATTGCAGTTTTCTGCAGAAGCATTGTACTTGTATCTGCATGTTACAATTATATGTAATTAAGTCCTCCACTATAGAATTATTAAGTAAAGGACTATAAAAGGCTTGTCTTTATCGAGTACATTATTACATCCTCAGCCTGTCTTAATGTGCTACAAATTATATTAATGATCATGCAATTTAATGTAATACATTTGGTAAGATGGTTGTAAAAACATTATCTCTTTGATAAATACTCAGGCTGCAGTGACAGATTTGTGTTGATGCCTGGGTTTTAAACACCAGCTGGACAGTAATGAGCCCAGACAGTGAAGAGTGAATTCTGAACAGTTTTGACGGAGAAGTAAAAGTATATTTATAGGAAAAAAAGATTTTAAGGATCTGATAATTATAGGAAGGATGTTGTCTCATTGTCACTGCTCACTTGGTTAGCTCAGTTAGCTGGTCAGCTGGTCCATGTATCAGAGTGATGCCAACATTGTGGGTTCAATTCCTACCCTGTTGAGAATCTCGTGAACAACTCTCCTTCTCAATCTTTCCCCTTGCTTGAGGCATGGTGACCCTCAAGTTAAACTACTACCAGTCATCTCTCTCTAATGAGAGAGCATTCCTCTGGGACCATGGTGACTTCATCTTGCCTTTTACCTTCTCAGTACATATTGGCTTCTGCATTCCTGGGTATCCAACCTGGCTCTGATTTTTTTTGTTCATTCCCTCCAACTACAGAGGAACCTCGATCATCCAAAGGACACTGGTGGGGAGTATTTTGTTTAGTTAATCGAATTCTGGATAATCGAATGCCAGATAACACAGTTTAGCCAAGCATTGGGACCTTGTGATCTTGCCAGATAATCCGATATTTGGATAATTTAAATGCTGGATAATCGAGGTTCCTCTGTATTATGTATTAAAATAGTGAGTCGTCTTATTCAGAAGTTTTGCAGAAAGAGGTGACATTATAGAGATAATATTACCTGGCTGATTAAAATTAACATTTAAAATTAATGATTTTTCCAGTCACTCAGAAATGACCATGAAATTGCAGATGTTACGATCTACACTAACTGATGTTTTAGCTGTGGCCCTGTTTTTGAATGTGCGTTTTCCAGATCTTTGCTTTTGTTCCTGTTTGCAGCCATTCTGCACTGCTCGCTGCCTGATCTCCGTTCCTGCCCCAGTTTGTACACTCACTCATAGTTTCCCTAGCCCACTCAGAGCTTTGCAAAGGTAGATTTTGGCTTTCTTTGACCTTTATTTAGTTTCTTATAGGCAGCGTTTCCCCAGATCTGTGGTGGTCCTGATGTCCCTACTGTTGTTAACTTTGGGCCGACCACTTCTTGATTATTTCCTCTCATTTGTTTGCCCTGTTATAGGCCTGGGCTCAAGCAGAGGCTCATTTCCCATCCCTCTCATTTGCTGATCGAATTTGGAGATTGACACAGATAGCTTGACCATTCAGCCCCCAATTGACCAAATTTGATCATGGAAAAGCATCAATTCACATCCCCCCTCTATACCCTTCAACTGTGGAGTTAAATTTGGGGTTAATTGTCCCCCTCTACATCCTTGTTGCTATCATTTGCCTCTCTTAACCCCCCTCTCTTTCCCACTAGATCTTTTTCGTCCTCCTTTCTCTGTTCTCCCTCTCACCTCCTGTTATTCATACTTTCTTTATAACCACCTTCCCACCAAATCCCACCATCCACCCATCCTCCCCACACTCTGACTTGCCACTCACCTTTATCCTTCTTTGGGGCAGCATGGTGGCTCAGTTGTTAGCACTGCTGCCTCACAGCATCAGGGACCTGGCTTCAATTCCACCTTCTGGCAAGTATGTGGAATTTGCATATTCTCCCAATGTCGGTGTGGGTTTCCTCTGGGTGCTCCAGTTTCCTTCCACAGTCCAAAGATGTGCAGGTTAGGTGGGTTGGCCATGCTAAAATGCCTGTAGTGTCCAGGGATGTGCAAGCTAGTTGAATTAGCCAAGGGAAATACAGGGTTACAGGGATAGGTTGGGTCTGGGTAGGATGCTCTTCAGGAGTCTGTGGGCTGAATGGCCAGCTTCCACACTATAGGCAATCTATGATTCTTCCCTATTCTCTCTGTCTTGTCCTTTGCCCCATTCCTATTTTTTATCCATGCTCTCGTGTCATTCCAACTTCCTTTTCCCTTCCCACAACTCTCTCTCATCATTCCTTATCCTTTATCCTCTCCTCTACTGTCTTGGTCAGGCAGCTGCCTAACACAGTCTGGCTTCTTTTATGACCTTGCTCTAGTGCTGTGCAAATATTTAATTATGTTTCAGGCACCTCTGATTGCAGACAATTTCAAAATAAAAGTCAGTTAGTGACTTTTTGGTCAGCTGCTTGCATTTCTGTGGCGTTTTCAGAGACACTTGTGCCTGTCGGAACAGCAGTAATTCAATTAATTGTGGCCTTCCATTCCATAGAGTGATGGAAATGCATATTCAGTCTCAGAAAGAGAACTACGAGAAAGAAATCGAGGAACTCAGTTTTAGAATTGATCAGCTCTGTGAAGAGACTACGCATCTCCAACAAAAAGTCGAAGCAGAGAATGACACTAATGAGACCATTCGGCAGGAAGTGACTAGACTGGCTAAAGAAAATCTGGTACAATCATCAAATCATTAAGATCTTGCATGCTGTACATTATATATGTTTGTTTCTAATATATGTCAGCAAAGGCCAAAATGGGTTCATTGACTATTTAACAAAAATGAACTCCATATTAAAAGAAAGATATATAACACCACTGAAGTCGGGCAGCACGGTGGCTCAGTGGTTAGCACTGCTGCCTCACAGTGCCAGGGACCTGGGTTCAATTCCTATCTCGGGCAACTGTCTGTGTGGAGTTTGCACATTCTCCCCATGTCTGTGTCGGTTTCTTCCCACAGTCCAAAGATGTGCAGGTTAGGTGAATTGGCCATGCTAAATTGCCCATAGTGTTAGGTGCATTAGTCAGGGGTAAATGTAGGGGAATCGGTCTGGGTGGGTTGCTCTTCCAAGGGTCGGTGTGGACTTGTTGGGCCAAAGGGCCTGTTTCCACACTGTAGGGAATCTAATCTAACATTACACTCTGAAAGTCTCCCTCTGTTGTTAGTTACAGGAAAGTAAAGACAATGGGAATTTTATTCCTATTACAAATTTAACGCAATTTAGTAGTGGCACCAACTAGTCTTTCAATATTTTTTATATTTTAAAGCATTGTTTAAGAATCGACTACAGGTTCAGCAACCCATTAAACAAGCCATTTATTGTGGTTTCCCATGTGCATCACTAGCAGAAACTGAGCAAAATGTTATAGGGGCAAGTCTTGCTATTCTCTAGGCTTGTCAGCAGCTATAACATGAGGGGAGCAGAAGAAAAAAATCCACCATTGTCCCTCTTCAAGAATAAATGAAAACACAAAGTACTAGAGAAACTTAGCAGCTCTGGCAGCATCTGTGGAAAGAGAAATGATATTGATGTTTTGGGGCCGATATAACTCCATTGTTGGATTCGAAACGTGAATTCTGTTTCTCTGTCCACAGAATCTGCCAGACCTGCTGAGTTTCTCCAGTACTTCTTTATTTCAGATATAAAGCATCTGCAGTATTTTGCATTTATTTGAGTATCCCTCATAAGATTGCTGTCTTGGAATAACAAGTGAATGCTTGGACAGCTAACAATGACCCCAACGATGAAGTAGCCCATAATTAGCCTGTGAAATACCTGGGTAGAATCCCAGTTGTAGGTCTCTTGATCCCTCACTGTGACTTGGCCAGCAGCTGCTGTGAAATGTAATATGTGCAGTTTCCATCAATGCTCTGGCAAACCATCAAAGAAACCTGGTCACACTTTCAAGGTGTCGTTGACCAGATTCACAATGAAAAGTAACAGTTTGGCTAAGAATTGCTTGGAGAATTGCCTGTGGAACTATATTCCAAAAGTAGAGGAGAAAATGATTAAAATTAAGCCTCACTATTAATGTGTTGTCCCACTTCACAATGTGGGCAGGAGAAGGTTAAAAGATATAAGTACAGGCTATATTCTTATAGCCTTATGGGGACATCCATATATCCCAAAGATGATGTTGACCTACCAATATCCATGATGCCATTTGAGTTTGGTTCATTTATACCAGAGAGCTGCTGCATGTTCAATGTTGTTGATGGTGTTGAATTTACCTTCATCAGGAGTAAACCATTTTTGTGTGCATTCAGGTCATACCAGAATTCAAACTCCAAATCTTAGAGCTGCAAAAGCAAAAACAAGACATTGAGAAGCACTTACAAGGACAGGTTGTGGAAATGAAAGGTGATTATGTATGCTGTGTCGCATGTATCCAGAGCATACAAATTGTGGAGTGTGATCTCTGATTTTTAGTTCAGTATAGCTTTTCCTAAAATAAAATATTTGGCTTCGCAAGTGTTGAATTTTCCTAACAAACATAGATAACTTATTTTGTTAACAGTCTCTTGACATTTTAATAAGTAAGCTTCTAGCTAACGTTACTCATCAGCTGTATAGTTGAAGGCAATGCACATTACATGAAAGAAATTCTGTGCACTGATAAAATAACTCCAATTTACAGAAAAAATGGAAGAAGTTACTGATCAATTACAAGGCAATCTTAAAGAAGAAGGATTCCAAAGAAGGTGTGAATCTCTAACATTAGTCCTTTAACATCTAACTTAGTTTAAGATTGGTTCTACATATAAGAAGGATACCAATATTTTGCATTAAATGCAAAAACGCAGAGCTCTGGATATGTGCATCGAAATGCAAGAACAGAATAATTAATTACCAGCTTCTACCCATCTAATGTCTAATATTGCACTTCAGATTTCTAATCATTACCTCAATTGTAATGCAGATTTGCTGTTGCATGATGAGGCTATTACCAACAAAATTCTACTGCTCTGTGCAACAATATAATCACGATAGTGTGATGTTGTAGTAATTTAATTTCTTGAATAATATTTTGCTATCCGTCTTTGAACATAATAATTAGCCGTGCAAATCAAAACCAAATGGATTGTATTATTACTGGAGCCTTACTC
Source organism: Hemiscyllium ocellatum (assembly GCF_020745735.1). NCBI lineage: Eukaryota > Metazoa > Chordata > Chondrichthyes > Orectolobiformes > Hemiscylliidae > Hemiscyllium > Hemiscyllium ocellatum. The sequence continues at coordinate 18,309,913 of NC_083439.1, read as the reverse complement.
CTCAATACTTCTGGCTTGCCATTTAAATGTGATGCCCATTTCAATCATGAAACGTCACTGATCGAAGGGTCAGGCCAACTGCTGTTGGCATGTCTTCATTGAATATTGTGAACAATTGGAAAGTCCAAAATGAGAACATCTTTGTGCAGCTCAACCATTTGCTCAAGTAATAATCAAATGTTTATTCTGAAATGTGAACACCAGAATATTCATTTATTTTTCTCCCTCTGAGCCAGTGTTACCTTTGGCCTGTTTTAACCAATTTTTTTTTAAGTATTTTCCAAATGTCCTAATTTGGAAAAAAATGAATTACTCCATTATTATTGTTTTAATTCTTTTTTTTCCCCATGAACCTTAACCTGTTAACATTTACTGAGTAGAGCATCAGATTAGAGTCATTGAGTCATAGAGATGTACAGCATGAAAACAGACCCATCGGTCCAACCTGTCCATGCCGACCAGATATCCCAATCCAATCCAGTCCCACCTGCCAGCACCCGGCCCATATCCCTCCAAACCCTTCCTATTCATATACCCATCCAAATGCCTCTTAAATGTTGCAATTGTACCAGCCTCCACCACATTCTTTGGCAGCTCATTCCGTACACGTGCCACCCTCTGCGTGAAAAAATTGCCCCTTAGGTCTCTTTTGTATCTTTCCCCTCTCACCCTAAACCTATCCTCTAGTTCTGGACTCCCCGACCCCAGGGAAAAGACTTGGTCTATTTATCGTATCCATGCCCCTCATAATTTTGTAAACCTCTAAGGTCACTCCTCAGCCTCCGCTCTCCAAGGAAAACAGCCCCAGCCTGTTCAGGCTCTCCCTTTGGCTCAAATCCTTCAACCCTGGCAACTTCCTGGTAAATCTTTTCTGAACCCTTTCAAGTTTCACAACATCTTTCTGATAGGAAGGAGACCAGAATTGCATGCAATATTCCAACAGTGGCCTAACCAGTATCCTGTACAGCCGTAATATGACCTCCCAACCCCTGTAGACCTGTACTCAACACTCTGACCAATAAAGAAAAGCATACCAAATGTTGTCTTCACTATCCTATCTACCTGCGACTCCACTTTCAAGGAGCTATGAACTAAGGTCTCTTTGTTCAGCAACACTCCCTAGGACCTTCCCATTAAGTGTATAAGTCCTGCTAAGATTTTCTTCCCCAAAGTGCAGCACCTTGCATTTACCTGAATTAATCTCCATCTGCCACTTCTCAGCCCATTGGCCCATCTGGTCCAGATCCTGTTGTAATCTGAGGTAACCCTCTTCGCTGATCACTACACCTCCAATTTTGGTGTCATCTACAAACTTACTAACTGTACCTCTTATGCTCACATCCAAATCATTTATGTAAATGACAAAAAGATTCTTTCAAACAAAAACAGAACTTGCTGGGAAAACTCCAAACTGAGTTCTGAGAAAGGGTCACTGAGCCTGAAACGTAGGTGGACATATAATTGCAAAATGATTTTACAGCAAGTTCATATTAATCTGCTGAAAAGTCTGGTATACAAGGTGCATTCATATATGTTGTTTGCATATAAGTAAAGACTTCTAAACCAGTGTAATCTATATATTATTTCAGTTTCCCTGTAAAATTGATTCAAAAATAGAATACGATTTATAGAGCATATCTGCTGCAACTGATTTGCAAGAGGCAATGCCAAGAATTAAGTCATAATTGTTTACCTTGATTATCTTAATCAATTCGTTTTTTAAAAACTCCGTTATTTACAATTAAGTTTATAATTGAACAATGTCCTAAACAGTAACAAAAAGGCATGATTCCTTTTTTTAAATGTTAATAATACTGGGAGTTTTCAGTATATTAACCAAAACAATTAATATTCAAATGAAGTATCAAATGCCTCAATTGCCCTTCTAAAATTTAAATAAAAGCAGTCAGGACTGTCAATCGACAACAGTGCAGTAAGGTTTTTCTACTGAAATATTCTCAATTTGTTGACAATATATAGATTGGTAGAAATCCAGAAAGCTAACTGTGCCAAAGAAAATATGGAATTACTTGATAAAGTGAGAAAACTTGAAAATGAGAATCATCAGCTACTGAATTGGACCCAAGCTGATAGTGCAGCCAGTAACAGAATGAAGCAAGAAGCATCTCAATTAACATTGGAAAACTGGGTGAGTGCTGGAATATTGCCATCCCTAAAGTTCAATGATAATTTTTATGTTGTTAGATGCAAATATATGTAATGCAAGTCTGTTAAAATCTTAAAATGGAGAGAATGTGTTTAAAATGAAATTTTTGTATCAGTGCAACAACTTTAACTTATGTCAGCACTAGACTGGCTGAGTTTGGATACTGTCCTTGGAAACTTGATCACCTACAATGGGGACATTTCATACTCCATCAACAACATGGAACGTGTATCATTAAGCTCCTTTGGTGAATTGAATTCACAGCTCTTGTGGGGGGGGGGGGGGGGGGGGGGGGTGGAATTTGGAGCTTCATTAATTGAAATATGAATATGAAATGTTTGTTATAAATAATCTGATATTGCTTATGTGACCTACTTGATAAAACATTCACTGGCTTTGAGGCAATTCAAACATTAGCTAAGAGCACCCATTCTTTACTGCCCTGTTGAAAATATTCCTTTAATGGGATAACCTTACAGCAGATGTATGTGATTTGCAACTTGTAAAGGCCACTGAGTAAAAACTAGGAGAATGGTTTTGCTTTAATTTAATGTTTTGTATTTGATTGGAGGGCCTTCTCTTGTTTATAGGAATTGTATAATGTGATGATAGTAAAGTTGGAACTGTAGTATGAATGTTTGGCCTTCAACACAGATGATCAGTTTGTGGGACTGTGAAGATTAATCCTCTGTCTGCTTTGTTTTGGAGGATCTGGAGGAACGTCTTGATCAGAAAGAAAAGCAAATCAGGAAGTTGCAACATCAGATTAAGTCCTTAACCAAAACAATTGATAGAGGTAGGTAACTCAAACTTTGTCCCTAATTAGTGCTGTTTGGCTGAAAATGTTGGTGTATAGCAGAGACAGCAAAATATTGAAGCCAAAACCAAGCTTTTGTAATCAAGAAGGAAAGTAATCAAAATATTTCTCAGATATTTGATATTATTACAAGAAATCTAAAAGAGTATCACTTAGGTACTTGAGATTCAAAAGTTTGAAAGTGGACGAACCTGCTTGATTCATAACTGTGTTAATGGTTCTGGACAGGAAGTCAAGCCAATGGAAAAGTGAGTCCCATTGTGAAGAAGGAGTTCCTTGGAATGTTGGAATGTAAAACTGAGGATGAAGAAAAGCTCATAAAAAATCTAATTTTGGGTAAAATTGTTTTCTTTGTTTTACAATTATCTCTGATTTCTGAAAGACAGATGAACAGTATTAATATTAGACTTACGTTTAGGAGTCTTCTCTGTTGTAATGTATATGGTCTTGCTTCACTACTAGACCTAAAACCACGTGGTGTGGTTGTAAATATGATTCCAATACTGCCAGCAAGTATCCTGTTCATGTGTATACGTTACACCGATGATAGTAATGATGCTGAAATGCTGAAATCCCTGATGAACTCTCTACTTGATGGTATCAAAACAGTCACTAAGGTATGTAAACCTGGCACAAAGTCAAGAGGGTGGTGCTGGAAAAGCACAGCAGGTCAGGCAGCATCCAAGGATCATGAGAATTGACATTTCAGGCATAAGCCCTTCATCAGGACGAAGGGCTTATGCCTGAAACGTTGATTTGCCTGCTCATTAGATTCTGATCTCCAGCAGTGGTTAGCACTGCTGTCTCACAGCACCAGGGACCTGGGTTCGATTCCAGCCTCGGGTGACTGTCTGTGTGGAGTTTGCACGTTCTCCCCATGTCTGCGTGGGTTTCCTCTGGTGCTCCGGTTTCCTCCCACAATCTAGAGATGTGCAGGTTAGGTGAATTGGCCATGCTCAATTGCCCGTAGAGTTAGGTGCATTAGTCAGAGAGAAATGGGTCTGGGTGGGTTACTCTTCGGAGGGTCGGTGTGGACTTGTTGGGCTGAAGGGCCTGTTTCCATACTGAAGGGAATCTAATCTGCAGTTCTCACTTTCCCCACAAAGTCAAGAGGCATTTTTTTCAGAAAAACTTCCTTTTAAACAAATTTTGAAATATGAGCTGTTTTGTGTAAAGTATTGTGTGAGTTACCAATGAAGTGTTTTGGAAGTTTTCAATATTTGATTGAGAAAATAGCTAACACATTTAACATTTAAATAACATCAGGAATGTTGATAGAGATGTAATAGTGTAAGGATATCAGCAAGTTTACCAAAATTAGGTTACATTTTTCAGTGGTTTTTAGATGAACAATAGTTTTTTTATTTAAAATAAATATTCTGTAGTTGTTTATACTCATTCTTCCAATATTGTCTTGTTTAATAGAATCACAGTGAAGATTTTGAAATGCTGTCATTTTGGCTTTCCAACAGTGTCCATTTTCTTAACTGCTTAAAGCAGTACAGTGGAGAGGAGGTAAGAAGATGTCACATCCAGGAATGTTGGAATTGTTCACTATATCTCCAAGTTTTGTTATAAATTACATTAATTTCTATTTATATTTAAAGTTGTATTTAATGTGCCACCCTACAATTGAGATAATATTAAACTCATGCATGGCTGTGCAATCCTTATTTATTTATTCTTTCACTGGATGTGGGGGTCATTAGTATGGCCAGTATTTGTTACCCACCTCTAATTGCCCTTCAGATGATGGTGCTAGTAAGGTCACATTTGGAGTATTGTGCAGTTCTGGTTGCCTTAATATAGAAAGGATATTACTAAATTAGAAAAAGTGCAGAAAAGATTGATCAGGGTGCTACCTGGATTGGAGGGTTTATATTATGAAAAGAGGCTGATTAGGCTAGGGCATTTTTCCCTGGAGCATAGGAGACTGTGAGGGGTGACCCTCAGGTCTGTAGAGGTCTATGAAATTGTGAGAGGTGTAGATAGGGGACAACTTTTTTCCCAGAGTGGGAAGTCTAAAACTAGGGAACATAGGTTTAAGGTGGGAGAGGTGAGATACAAAAGAGTTCAGAGAGGTATTCTTTCACACAGAGGGTGTTGAGGCTCTTGAACGGGCTGTTGGAGGTAGTGGTGGAGGCAAGTACAATTTTGTCATTTAAGAAACATTTGGACAGTTAAGTGGATGGGTAAGAATGGAGGGATATTGATCAGATGGTGGCAAATGAGTCTGGATTAATTGTGAAAACTGGGTGGCATGAACAAGTTGGGCTGGAGGGCCTGTTTCCATGCTGTACGCCTCGACGACTCTATGGTGGGCTGCTTCATAATCCACTCCAGTCCATCTGGTGAAGTTATCTCCACAATTGGACTGCTATTGGGCTCATTTGAGATATCTCTGACACCTTACTCTTGGCCACAACGTTTCCTCAGTATGTTTGTTAGTAACTTCTTTAATATTCATTCTGGAGAAATGAGCATTCCTGACAGCATTGTATTGCTCATTCCAAGTTGTCTTTGTAGACTTTGGTGAACACTGCCTTCTAGAATTGCTGCAGTTCATGCAGCAAGATGATGTATGATTGGAAGGGGAACTAGGACCCTGATGGTGTTCCCATGTCTGTTGCTGTCATCCCACCACAGGTCATGTTTAGGAAGTGCAGTTAAAGGAGCCTTAGAGAATTGCTTTGCGATGAATACTGTAACCACTGTACACTGGCAGCAGAGGGAAATCTGGTGCAATTACCTCTGGTTATTGGTGACACCAGTATTATACTGGTGGGAATTTGCTGATGGTAGTGTTGAGGCAATGCAGTTTGGTTCCTTCTTGAGGAGATGCTGATTTCCTGGCATTTATTGAGTGTTTCTTGTCATGTACCAGCCCAAGCTTGGATGCTGCCCAGATCAAACAATATTTGACTGTGGGCTGGTCTGTTATTCAAGGATTAACAAATGAATCTGAAGTCTCTGCAATTAACAACAGTTTGTACTTGTATTGCAACTTTAATGTAATTAAATATGCCAACGTGATTCACCGGGAATATTGTAAGGCTATTTCTGACACCATATTGTACAAGATAGCACCTGGGGAAATGACCAATAGTTTTATCAAAGCGATGTGTTTTAAACAGTAAAGAAGGGAGAGGGGAGGGAGATTTGAAGGAGGAATTCCCAAGCTCAGGCATTAGGTGGCTGATGCCTCAGTCACCATTTGTGCAGCAGTTAAAATTGGGGATGCTCAAAAGACCAGAATTAGATGAACATACATGTATTTGGCAGTACAGGTGATGACAGCGATAGGGAGCATCTTGAAAGCAAGAATGAGGGCTTTTAAATTGGAGTATTGCTTGACTGGGAGCCTGATGTTCCCCAATTTAATTGTTTGTTGTGTGTAAGGACACAGGCAGCAGAGTTTTGGACAACTTCCTATTTATGGAGGAAGGATTCTGGGAGAGAAGCCAAGAGTCCATCAGAATAGTCCAGGCTGGAAGTAACAAAGGCATGGATCAGAGTTCCAGTAACAGATGAATGAAGCTGGGTTGAAGTCAGGTGGGGAACACTACAGAGGTGAAAACAGGTGTTCTTCATGGAGGCAGGGATGTGTAATGGAAAGCTTAACTCAAGGTTTAGAAATGATGCCAAGGATGCAAATTGTCTGGTTCAGCCTCAGACAGTTGCTAGAAGGAGAAAATGGCATCAGTAGCTGAGGACTGGAATTGCAGTCCTTACAAGTTTGTTCCTTACAAGAACTGTTACCACAGTGTTTAACTGGAGGAAATTCCTGCTTATCCAGTAATTCATTCGTCATTACTGAAGTAGTCTATGATGATTGGATCTTGAATGCAGTTGATAGAAACTGTGTTGTTGAGGGTGGCACAGTGTCTCAGTGGTTAGCACAGCTGCCTCACAGCGTCAGGGACCCAGGTTTAATGCCACCCCTGGGTGAGTGCGTGGAGTTTGCACATTCTCTCCATGTCCTCTGGGTGCTTCGCTTTCCTCCCACACTTCAAAATATGTATAGATTAGGTGGGTTGGCCATGCTAAATTGCCCATAGTGTCCAGGGATGTGAAAATTAGGTGGTTTAGGCATGGTAAATATGGGGTTACAAAGATGGGGTCAGCCAAGGATAGGAGAGGATAGGCCAAACCTGGGTGGGATGCTCTTCACCAGGTCACTGCAGACTTGATGCTCCACTTTTTCTGTACTACAGGGATTCTAGGAGAAAGTGAGATGAAAACATGTGTCTTCCTTTGTCTAGAGTGTCTCCAGCCACTGATGCATTTTCCTGCCCAAGAGCCGTTGACTTCAGTTTTACTCGGCTCCTTCATGCTACACTCTGTTCAAAGCTACCTTGTTGTAAGGGATAGTCTGTGTGTGTGTGTGTGTGTGTGTGTGTGTGTCTGTGTGTGTGTGTGTGTGTGTGTGTGTGTGTGTGTAGTTTCAGCAAGGAGTATTTTAGTCCATTTGACAGCTGGAAAATGGGGCTTTCCAACTTATCAAGTGTGTGCTTATTGTTTGTACTGTGATTATTCTTGCTCCTTAACATACATTTATTGTTTTTATAAAGGAGTTTATGAGGTACAACACTCCTCAACAAAATAGCCAATGTCTGAAAAACTTTGACCTGTCCGAATATAGACAAATTCTGAGTGACTTGGCCATTCACATTTACCAACAACTCATTCAAGTGATGGAGGATGACCTTCAACCAATGATAGGTAAAGATAGTCTACATTTCACTTGTATTCTGTTCAGAACTAGCACATCAGGTCCTTGTAGAAGATCTTACACCATCACCTCCAAAATAAATCTCAAATTCTCGTCAAGGAATCTTAGACAAGTAATGCTAAATGAAATTCCAAGCGCCTCAGTTGGAATGGGGTGAGGTTGTACCTCTGTGCTGCATGTGTTTGATAAATGTGTTTGTTGTGAAGGGTAGCGACGGCAAATGGACTGTATTGCACATATAAGCAGTGGTGCAGTCAAGTGATAGCACTCTTCCTGGTGAGCTTGGATGGATTAAAGAAGTAGCCTGCATTATGGATCAGGTCAAACCCTCTCAAAATATTCAGAAGATAGTTTAGTCCCTAACATTTTTTTATTTTAAAGTAAACATAAGGTGTCACATTCCAGGTACAATTTGATTGGTCAAACCATCGGATTTAAAGCAAAGTACACTTTATTCATCCACTGTAGTTAAAATAGAATAAAAGAGCGAAGAGATTGAAATAACTTAACTCTACTGGAAAACTTAACAGAATGCGAGATACAGTAACTATTAGTAATTAACTGTTCCAATACAGTAATATCCTATAAACACACCTCTTGGGGAGAAAAGGTAAATTCAGAATGTCTCACAAACAACTTCAACAGCACAGGAGGGAAAAAGAATCACGAGAAAATTCTGAGTGTAGCAGCTGGGAGAGATTTCCTGCAGCTTCCAAGCCTGTTGAGACCCCAGCAACAACTGCTGCTACTAAAAAAAAACTAATCTGAAAATCCTGTTTCTTTGAGAGTTTGATCCCACCCACTCAGACTGCTTCTGTAGTTCCAACTTTAGGAAAAAAATCCAAGACCTCACCAACTGTTCACTGCAGTGGCTCTGGTAGACTGCTCATCGCCTCTGCCTTAAAACCTCTCCTTATTAAAAAAAAGAACAAAATAACGTATTAAAGCCATAGTATCATCACACCTGTTTGTGTGGGATGTGTACTGTCAGTGATTACATTAGGATATACAGTAGCACTCTACAACTGTAATTGCTCATTCACAATTGTTATTGCTCCATTTTAGTACCGGGAATGCTGGAACATGAAAGCCTGCAAGGCATTTCGAGCATGAAGCCAACTGGACTTCGGAAAAGATCTTCAAATTATCAAGAAGAAGTGGACAAGTACACAATATCTTCCATCTTGCAGCAGCTCAGCTACTACTTCACCACCATGTGTCAGCATGACATGGACACTGATCTGACCAAACAGGCCGTTAAACAGCTCTTCTTTCTAATTGGAACAATCACCCTTAATAATCTCTTCCTGCGCAAAGACATGTGCTCATGCAGAAAAGGAATGCAAATAAGGTAAAGCATTCTGCTTCAATACTTCCTCACAAAAAATGAATTGCAACAGGTCTGTTAGGGATGACATGATGGGCTCAATTTTAACCCTCTGGAAACAAAACAGACTGGAATGAGATTAAATCTCCCCTCCATGTTTTTATTTCTAAAGCTGAACAGAGATTTGAATAAAAGGAAAGAGTTACATTTGTATAGCACCCTTCACAATCTCTGAACTTTATAACCAATTGAAATACGTTTGAATATTAGTCAGTGCAGAAATGCAGGGAAACACAGCAGCCAATTTCTGAAGAGGGAGACCTCCAAAATAGCAATGAGATTAACATCTGTTTTAGTGATATTATTGAAGGCTACACACTAGTCAGGATGTCAAAAGAATTAGCATGTTACTTTCTAAATCATCCATTATATCTATCCAAGAGAGCAGTCAGGAACTTAGTTTAACTTATCTGCTGAAAGACCTCATCTCTGACAATCAGCACTCCCTGAATATTTCAGCAAACTGGGCAGATTACATGCTCAGGTCTCCAGCTTATAAAGTCAACCTTTTAAACATAAGCGGAACTGAACTGAGGCTGAGACCATAATAAACATTTTTAAAATCTTTTGTGCATTTTTTATGCTGAACTGTGCTGCTCTGTGCTTGCAATAAACTGGACACAAGTTTTAGTGAAGACTACAGGTCTGGAAGAGAAAAAAAATGATATCAACTTCATAACCCAGAGGTGTGAACGTTGTTAAATTTCTTTTCAGTAAACACTCATTCTAACTTGTGTTCTGTTTACATAGTGTTCAAAGAATTAAGGTAATACTTGACAAGCAGTGCATTGTTGTCACACATATGGATGCGTGCTACTAGGAAAGGACATTGAAGAAAGGGAAGAAGTGTATACAAAGCAGAAAATTTGCATTTAAATGGCATGTTGCTAAAATAATGGAAATAGTGTTAGTCATATTCTTTGTGATTAAGTTGAGTTATTTGTAATGCATGTTTAGCTCAGAATAATTCAAAATGTGGTGTTACTGTATTATATTTTTCATTATTAATATCTTTGTCAGAGGTCACAGTAACCTTTTTGATGTCTAGATGAGTGTATTATTAATGAATGGTTTCTTTATATTTGTCCCAGATGTAATATTAGTTACTTGGAAGAGTGGCTGAAGGATAAGAATATGCAGACTAGCAATGCTAAAGAGACCCTGGAACCACTATCTCAGGCTGCCTGGCTACTTCAGGTTAACAAGACCACAGATGATGATATGAAAGAAATATGTGCAAAATGTACATCTCTCTCAGCTGTGCAGGTCTGATTTTAACTTTTAATATTTCCAGTTGACCTCTCGTGATTGTTGCCAGACACGTTTTAATTTTCTCTTTCTCTCTCCTCCCCGCCCCCCCCCCGCCTCTCTCTTTCTTTCTTTCTCTCTCTCTCTCTCTCTCCTCACAACTCTCTCTCTCACACCCTCCCACCAGCCCTTCACCCTCTTTCCTTCTCCCCCCCACACATCCTTGCCTCTCTTTTTTCTCTCTCTGTCTCACGTCCTCATGCTCGCTCTCTCGTCCTCTTTCTCTCTCATCCTCATCCTCTTTTTCTCTCTCTCTCTCACTTTCACCTTCACCCTCACCCTTGCCCTCTCTCTCTCTCTCTCTCTCTCTCGCTATCACTCACACCCTCGCCTTCTTTCTCTCTCTTTTGCACACCCTTGTCCTCTTTCTTTCGCTCTCACCCTCACCCTCTTTTTTTCTCTCTCTCACACACACACACACACACACACACACACACACACACACCTCTCTCTCTCTCTGTCTCTGCCACTCTCTCCCTTCTACTTGCTTTTTCGCTTATCTCCCCTCCCCCGCCATCTCTCCATATATATTTATGTTCCTTCACTCTCTCATCTCATCTGGCTCAGTCTCTATTTTTGATGAGATCATTAGATCGGACATTGAGAGAATTAAATAAACTACTGAAGGAAATATATTTGATTTTCTTACTACCCTCATTTGGTTTATTTAGGTTTCTGGTTTGATTGTCTGCATTCCAACATGTGTAGCATGTTTTGGTTTATCAGGCCTTCAGATATAACAATTTCTTATGAGTTTTCTCATGAAATGCAAATGAATGAATTTATGCTGTACTATTTTCACCACTACACAAAATATAAGGATAGAAACACATAACTATGATTTTGTCTTAACAGGTTTAATTCAATAAATTCGCTGGCTATCAGTAGGAATGATTAATGTTAATGACTAATATCCTCATGGCCAATGGAGTATTTCCATTATGTAGATTTTTTCCCACTTTATTTTAACAGATTGTCAAGATTTTGAACTCCTACACGCCAATTGATGATTTTGAGAAACGTGTGGCACCATCCTTTGTGCGCAAAGTTCAGGTGAGCAAAAATAATCTTTGACATTAAAACTAATTCCATAATCTGCACACAAGCAACTATTGGACAGCCCATACTCAAGCAGGGGTTTGGGGAGAGAGAGAGAGATTGAGAGAAAAGTTACAAGCGGGCGGGCGGCACGGTGGCACAGTGGTTAGCACTACTGCCTCACAGCGCCAGAGACCCGGGTTCAATTCCTGCCTCAGGCAACTGTCTGTTTGGAGTTTGCACATTCTCCCTGTGTCTGCGTGGGTTTCCTCCGATGCTCCAGTTTCTTCCCACAATGCAAAGATGTGCAGGTCAGGTGAATTGGCCATGCTAGCGTTAGGTGAAGGGGTAAATGTAGGGGAATGAGTCTGGGTGGGTTGCACTTCAGAGGGTTGGTATGGACTTGTTGGGCCGAAGGGCCTGCTTCCACACTGTAAGTAATCTAAAACAAAAATTTGCTGTTTTTATTTTCTTAGTCACAACTGAACAGTCGTGGAGATGGATCAACATTGATAATTGATGCCAAATATCATTTTCAAGTGACTTTTCCATTTAGTCCATCTCCACAAGCATTGGAGACCATCCAGATTCCCAGTAGCTTCAAATTAAATTTCCTTACTCGGATCTAAAAGAATGCTACTGTGTCAAATATCCGATTGGTAAACTTCAAAGATGAGAATTGTTTTACAATTAATATTAAAGACCTGGATGACCTGGATTTTGGAGATTTGGGTATTTATTTTTCTTTCTCATGCCAAACTTAATGAGTTATTTGAGTTTTAACTACATTTTTATATTGTGTATTTAACAAAAATAAATGCAGTCTAGTTTTACTAAAGTTCAAAACATGCTACGTTTTGACTGGCTGCTCTTACAAGGACAGTATTCAATAATTTTTCAAACTCTGCAAGGATTTCACAAACGGTTGCAGACTCATGTTGCCTAATATTTTGTATAAAGGTGAAACAAGTGATGTTTTTCATAGTGTTTATAAGAGATTATTCTCCCAACAATTTATACCAGTAGATTTTTAAAAATGTTTGGGTGTACAGATTCTGAAGAAATTAGCTTTTTAACTATACAGAGAAAAGTGATGCATGTTTAGAACTAAGGGGGAAAAAAAGGTTGTTTCTATGCTTTTCCTATTTATCAAACTTTAATTCTTCTGTACAGAATATATTTTAACATTATACACTTATGATGTTCAATAAAAAGGACAATAAAAGAAAACAAGTGTTTCATTTCTGTGTGAGATTTCACTGCATATTTGTAAAATTAGAAAATAAATTTTAATCTCGAAAGATCAATGTATTGCATTTTATAAATTTAAAAATCATTTTTGCCTATTGCCTGCATGGGGAAAGACAATTTCTTTTAGACCACTAACAGCGCAGCAAGACAATTGCCTCCTTTTTAACTATGTTCCATCTGGTCTACTCTTCCACATTGAGAAGACCACCTTCAATTCAACATTATCCAACAGAAATGGATGTGTCTGCACTGCAGTTATTCCCTTGTTGTAAATCTGTGCTATTTCCCTGTTGGCTAATAGGAAGGCAAGGATTTCAATTGCAATATGCCAGTTCTGCCAGTTTACTCTCCTAATCTGAAACAATTCATGATTACCTGGCACATCAGTCTGTAAGGGTTTAGAAGATTTTCCCAATGGGCAACAAGAATTATTTCAAAATGCTTTAACTGTACTAGAATGAAATCACTGTTTTCACCTGCCTCAAAACACACCAGCTTTAATTGTCACCATGAGGAAATGGAGTTTATCATCTATGACTAACCTGAACTTGTTGTAATACCCATGCAATGAGAGGGATTTGTAGCTCACCAGAACCATTACAGCGACCAAAAACGTATGAACTATATTCTTGATTTTTTTAAAAATCAAATTATAGCATGAATAGTGTATTGCTTTAAAATGCAACATTTTATTGTGATGAGGATTTTAGTGAGAAAGCCTGCTGTTGTACGTATACAATAATGCTGTTAAAAGTTATGCTTCTATTTGAGGAATTAATTACATACAGCAATCCAAGAACAATGTTCAATGATGCGTTCACTCCAATGGGTCGGCTGGTCCTTCTCACCAATACATTGCCTAACACGGTAAAGGTGCTGATGTTTCCCCTTTAATCATGTTTCAGAGCAACACACTGGTTCAGAACTTTTAACAGCTCTGTTCTGTAGACTTGAAGAGCTGGTTACTTGAGCTTTCATCATGTTTGGCTTATCTTCGTATTCAACGAGAGTGGCATAAGGGAAACTCCTGTCAATTTACTTCGTTCTTAGTGTTTCACTTATAGACCTCTCGATAAAACTTCATAGCTGCAATAAATTTTATTACTTTAAGTTAGCCTGAGTTCAGTGGGAACACTCTCCATTTTGATTGGCAGGTACTCCAGAGACTTCACACAATCTAGGAGGTCAATTCCCTGTAGCTTTGTGGCCCACATTGTGGTGAAATGTTGAATCAAGATTCTGTCTCTCGGGTGATTATAAAAGATCCGCTGACATCACTTGAATAAGAGTCGGAAAATCTCATCATGTCTTGGCTGACATTTATCCATCAATCAATACCACTAGAACAAATTATCTGGTCATTTATTTTCTTCTTATTTACAATATTTAACTCTTGAGTGGTTTAATGATTTTTGACCATTGTACTGGTGACATAATTTGGGATGTTTCATGGAAGCTGCTATATAAATTCAAGTTCTTTATCACATCCAGTTATATTTTCTGATATGAACCTAACAAATTAAAATTCTTAAAATTCATTTTTCTATTGTTTAACTCAAAACATGATTCTTCTGAGTAACACAAGTATAAATGTAGTCCTCATAAACTATAGGCGGCACAGTGGCTTAGTGGTTAGCACTGCTGCCTCATAGCACCAGGATCCAGGGTTTGATTCCACCCACAGACTGTGTGGAGTTTGCACATTCTCCTGTGTGTGTGTGTGTGTGTGTGGGTTTCCTCTTGATGCTCTGCTTTCCTCCCCTAATCCAAAGATGGTGAGAGGGGAAAGATTAAAAGAGACCTAAGGGGCAACTTTTTCATGCAGAGGGTGGTATGTGTATGGAATGAGCTGCCAGAGGAAGTGTGGAGGTTGGTACAATTGCAACATTTAAGAGGCATTTGGATGGGTATGTGAATAGGAAGGGTTTGGAGGGATATGGGCCAGGTGCTGGTAGGTGGGACTAGATTGGGTTGGGATATCTGGTCGGCAGGACGGGCTGGACCGAAGGGTCTGTTTCCGTGCTGTACATCTCTATGACTATGTGCAGGTCAGGTGGATTGGCCATGAGTAATGCAGGTGGGTGGGTCTGGACGGTCTGCTCTTCGGAGGGTCGGTGTGGACTTGATAGGCCAAATGGCCTACTTCCAAACTGTAGGGATTCTAATGCATTTTACTTATGGAAAATAACAGTTTTGGTGGATATCTAAAAATTATGCACCACAGGTTAAGATTGTTAGGTACAGTGACTTTGTAACTATTGAAGACTTCCTTTGTTCAGTATTCCTGAAAGAATTCGGTTCAGTTCATTAGAAATACCAAACAGGAAGATTGTCATAACTGCATTGACTAAGTTGCAGTGCAGGAAGGAAGTCTTGCTGCCAAATTAGATAACCATAGCTGCATGTGCTACTTAAAGAACATGAATATCTACTTTGAAACAGTTCTGAACAAACTGTTAACATTCCAAGAACTTTGAAGGAAAAAGATCATTCAGTACTTCCACTTTTACTCATTACTCACATCCGCATTCAACTCTGCAGATAGTGTTGTTGTCCTACTACTTCTAAACAATTATAAATAAACTTCTTGTCAAATTGTAATGTATACACTATTGAGTGCACTAGATGGCAGTATCTCCCATTCATACATAATGTTTCTTCTGGAAATAGATCCATTAAATTCTGTTTATCTTGTGGATTTGTTCAGCTTCCAGTATTACAGTCAAGTATACAGGTATTTACCCACCTCAATTCCTATTTCATTTCAAAGACTAGATTATTTTAAAGCTGCGTTTATCCACCTGTCCATGAGAAAAATAAGTTGAGAATCTTCATCTCTTGTTACCATTGCTACACTGTCCATCCCTCTCTATGGAACTGCTTGTGATTTAAATACAGTAGGGCGGCACGGTGGCACAGTGGTTAGCACTGCTGCCTCACAGCGCCAGAGACCCGGGTTCGGTTCCCGCCTCAGGTGACTGACTGTGTGGAGTTTGCACGTTCTCCCCGTGTCTGCGTGGGTTTCCTCCGGGTGCTCCGGTTTCCTCCCACAGTCCAAAGATGTGCGAGTCAGGTGAATTGGCCATGCTAAATTGCCCATAGTGTTAGATGTAGCGGAATGGGTGGGTTGCGCTTCAGTGGTCGGTGTGGACTTGTTGGGCCGAAGGGCCTGTTTTCACACTGTAAGTAATCTAATCTAATCTAATCTTGCAGATAAGAAATGTCAGCTTTACTGGTCTGTTGTATACACTAAAGTTCTCTTGTCAAATCAGTGATGTCTGTTTTTTGTATTTGAAAGAATCAAGCCTTTTGAAGCTGTAATTTTATAATTTTCTATTGTTCACACTCACCATTTTCTTTCAATTTCCATTAGTTCCCTAAGTGTTGTTAAACATCTCCACTTCTGAAATGTTCTTCCAGTTTCTCAGATATTGCCCAACTTGTAATGTTGCACGTTCTGCACCTGGGCTTTTTCGTTGCCAGGTGACGGTGACCTATGTTTGTTCCATGAAAGCACAACGTGACACGGTATCAAAATGCCGAACTGGATCCAATGGTAAGAAATACTCTTAAGAAAAAGATTGTTGTAGAGGTGAAATATTACAGAAAAAGTTAATGGTTGGATCAATGTCATGGCTTATGAAACATTTATTTATTGAGTACACAATTTGTATGGATCCTTATTGGCAAAGAGATAAATAAGCACTCAAAGATTGTCAGGACACTAAGGTGATATCACAGGCTTCAGAATTTTAATAACTGTACATGGACTGAATGAATCAATAAAAGGTAAATTGTTACACACAAAAACTAGTAAAGATTAGGACAGACTTAAATAGGAATTGAAAGCAACTAGCTACATATGGGAGTGGAGGCTCCATACACAATACTGCTTTGACCCCTACTTGATGAACTGAATGCTTCATGCCATAAGCATAACTGAATGCCCTGCAGACGAACTTAAGGAGTTAATCATGGGAAAGCTATGATTTGAAAGCTATCTTGCAGATAGTCAACAAGAAACAAAGAGATTACATTTGATAAGAGAGGCAGCTGCAGTCTTGCAATAATTTGGATGAAAGTACTTTTTAAAAAAAAATCACCTTGAGACCGATGGAGGAAAATCTGTCAGAATTGAACACCAGAACAACTCAGCAGCAGAACTTTGAAGAACATCGTTGCAGAAGAACTGAACCCTGGAGACTTCCAGAGACAGGTTACTATTGGTTGAAGCTCTGGTCAGATTTCACCATTAATCAGGTAATAACTCATACAGGTACTTGTTTACTTGAGGGGGCTTATATTTGGTTGCTACATGCAACAAAGTTTGAATCATTGTTTCAGTACTTGATTGTGAGATCTCTTAATAAATAGCCAAGTTAAAGGTAACTTGGGATGATTTACCCACAACTCTAAGAAGCTAAGAATGATCATGGGTTGTGCGTCCACAAATCTCTGAAAGTGGCTGTATCGGTTATTAGGGTAGTTAAGTAGATATATGGGATGCTTGTCTTCATCAGTCGATGATATTGTAAAGCAGGAAGGTTACATTGGAGCTGGTCAAAACTGAGGCCACAGCTGGAGTACTGTGTGTATGTCTGTTCACCACACAATAGGAAGAATGTGATTACACTGGAGGGAGTGCAGAGGAGATTCACCAGGAGCAACTCAGCTATGGACAGAGGCTGGATAAGCTCAGGTTTGTTTTTATTTGGAGCACAGAATATTGAGAGGGGCCTGATTTGAGGTGTATAAGATTATGATGGGCATGGGCAGGATGAATAAAAAGTTGCTGTTTCCCTCAGTTCAAGGGTCAGAACAGGGGGGCATACTTTTTAAGTTAAAGGCAGGCGTTCAGAGGAGATTTAAGGAAATATTTTTTCACCAGAGGTTGGGGGGTGGGGGGTGGGATCTGGAATTTGTTGCCTGGGAGGGTAACTGGAGCAGGTAACCTCACTACCGTTACAAAGTACGTGGATGAGCACTTGAAATGCCAAAACATTCAAGATTACTGGCCTAGTTTGTTAAAGCGATCCTAGTGGAGGTAGATTAGATTCCTCAACAAGTCCACACTGACCCTCCAAAGAGTAACCCACCCAGACCCATTTCCCTCTGAATAATGCACCTAACACTACGGGCAATTTAGCATGGCCAATTCACCTGACCTGCACATTTTTGGACTGTGGGAGGAAACCGGAGCACCCAGAGGAAACCCACGCAGACACAGGGAGAACGTGCAAACTCCACACAGACAGTCATCCAAGGCTGGAATCGAACCTGGGATCCTGGGAGGCTGCACTGCAAACCACTGAGCCACCATGCCGCCCATGTAGTAGTGTATTTTTTTAGTGGTGTGTACTCAATTGGCAGAAGGGCCTTTTCTGTACTGTATGATCCTATGATTTGATAAGCTTGATACAATCAAAACATGTGCTGCATAATTCAAGTGGAAAATACACCAGTGTCACTTCCTTGATCAGAGGATTTCGAATTGGAATCACTACAGCAAAAAAGGGAAAATAGACTAACCCAGGTTCTATGTTGTATAGAATAGAAATTGACAGAAACAAATACCTCATGCCTTCTGGCAATGCAAAACCACAAGGGAACCATCCAGATAAATTACAAAGACCTTCCTTTTCTAAGATGGCGTATCAACAGCCTTTCTTCCCTAATGGAACAAACTGCCAAATGAAATAATCACACCTGTTAATACTTGAATCCCGAGGACCTACCTTTAGATTATTAATTTCATTTTTATTATCAGGGTTACCATCTCAGCAATGGAGACCTACATTAGCCAGAACTACACCATTTAAACATTTGGTAGAATTAGTCAAACAATAACATAACTAAAGCCAAAGCAATTGACCTAAGATCAGCCCATTGGTGATTGACCCCTTTGTGAAGAAAGGAACAAATGTCACTGAACATTACTAAACACCAGACGAGTGAGACATTACTTTGATACTAAAATTAGGTACTTCTTGTATTGGAGGACAGTTTACACTTGTGTTGTAAAAGGAACATAAAAAGGAAAATAAAAGAAAACAAATGTTTTGTTTCTGTGTGAGACTTCACTGCACATTTCTAAACTCTACTGATCTGGCTGCACATCTCTCTTCCCCTCCTACACTGACTGGCTTTATCTTTTCATTCAGCCTATTAAAAAATTAGATCGGTAAATTGTACTTACCTTTACTGGAATAGCATGGGATTGTTATCAGGTGAGTTAATTCTTTTCTCAATGGATATTATTTACAATTTTAATTTAATGATCAATTGTTGGCTTGAGCAATAAATGTGATTGGTTTCCTAAAGTCGGTAATTATTGCCCAGGATGTCCACTTCAAAGTCATAGAAAACCTGCCCTATGGTTGTGACTACGACATAATGTTTTGGACAATTTATTCAGGAATCAGTAGTCATATTCCTGAAAATATTGGGCCACTAAAATATACTAGCATTGGAGGCTCTCTAGAGAGAGTTCACTCTGTTGATATCAGGTTTGGAGGGACTTTCTTAAGAGAGGTTCAGTAGATCTGGGCACCACAGCTTCAGAAGGATATATTGGCCTTGGGGGGACATAGGTTTACAAGAATTATATCTGGACTTCGGGGATTGTGAGTTGGTGGGGGGGTGTGGAATTATATTAATTAGGTTTGATTTCTCTGGAATTTAAAAGATTAAAGGTGATCTTATCAATGTCTTCAAGATATTAACAGGAAAAAACACAGTAGATAAAGATAAACTATTTCCACAGATTCAGGATTCTAGAACTAGGGAACATAGTCTGAGAATGAGAGTTACACTGTTCTGGGGAGATGTTAGGAAGGTCTTCTACAAACAAAGGGCAATACATGTTTGGAACTGAGTTCAAAGGGCAGTGGATCTGGGATCAGTAAGTTGAGATAAATCAAAGAAATTAACAAAGCTGGCCAGATTACTTAAAAGGTTTGTATATTATTTCATATGGATTCCTTGATTACTCTTCTAGATCAGGGTCACCTCTTTAGTTCACTCAGGTACAGGTAGTAATACTTCTAATTCACCTTTCTACTCTCTGAGCTTTCAAAAGCTGGTGTAGGAGATTAGGCAGGGAGCTTTCAAATGTTCATGCTGTGTCATCAGCGGTAAAACTATTCTCCCAGAACAAAACAGTCAAATATTTTGGTTCCACCCTAATAGATGGATTGCCTTTTCCCCGAGGTCTCAATTACTATTGGACATCTGCCGTCTGCTTCAATATTAGGTTTCTTTCAGACTTGCTTGAACCAATACCCAGGTACAGACCTCGTTGCTAGCCACTCTGCTGTCTGTGGAGGAGGGTGGAGCAGACAGGTGGGAAGGAAGATGGACAGGTAGGACAGTTCAAGAGGATCCTGTGGCTGACCATTTCAACTTCCCCTCTCACTCCCCAAAGACATGCAATTCCTAGGCCTCCTCCATTGCCAAATCCAAGCCACCTGACGCCTGGAGGAAGAACGCATCAACTTCCATCTTGGGACCGTCAACCACACCGGATCATTGTTGACTTCACCAGTTTCCTTATCTCCCCTTTCCCACCTTATCCCAGATCCAACCCTCCAACTCGGCATCTCGTTCTTGAACTGTCCAACCTGTCCATCTTCCTTCCCACTTATCCACTGCACTCTCCTCTCTGAACTATCACCATCACCCCGCACCTTCAACAACCTATCGCACTCCTAGCTACCTTTCCCCCAACCCCAACAACCCCCCTCCCATTTATCTCTCAGCCCCCTTAGGCACCCCCACAATCCTGATGAAGAGCTTATGCTCAAAACGTTGACTCTCCTCCTCCTCAGATGCTGCCTGACTGGCTGTGCTTTTCCAGCACCACACTTTTTGACTATTATCAAGGGAGACAGTGGTATGGTGTAATGACATTGGTCTAGTCATCCAGTCACTCTGTCTAGTGTTCCGGGGGCTTGCGTTCCAATACCCACCATGGCAAATCGTGAAACTTGAGTTAAATAAATATATGGCTTAAACAGCAAGCCTAATGGCAACATACAACCATTACCAATTGTTGTAAATACACACTAGGTTCACTAATGTCCTTCAGCAAAAGAAATCTGCCATCTTAGCCTGGTCTGGCCTACATGTGACTTCAGACTCTCATTAGTGTGGTTGATTCTTAAATGTCCTCTGAGCAGTTAGGGATGGGTAATAAATGCTAGTTGAGTCAGCAATACCTATATCCCAAGAATGAAATTTTTAAAAATGTAAATATTCCACCCAGTTTCCAATCATAAGGATTGTTCAAACCATTCCTGGTAACTGATATATCCAAACTTGTAGATTCAATGAAAATATATACCTTTTGAAAAATTTTATTTCATGGATTCGAAACTTTAAAGGAACTTTAAGGATGATTGACAGCTTTCAAATGCTGCGTTGAGTATTTGGAAACTAAATCATGTGATCAACTTGCTGATCCATTTAAGACACCAATTGACTCCTAAATCACCTGAATGGTTAATCATTCCAGAGACCCACAAAATATTCAATTTATTTTTCTGTTAAATTCTCTACATTTCCTGCAATAAAGTGCAAAGTTGCAGCAAATATAAAAATGTTCTGTCTAAAGGTGTCAGTAAAAATATTCAAAATGACCTGTAACCCTTTAAGAAGATTATCACTTGGCCATTGAGGCTGGATTAGCTTCTCAAATCCTCAGTCTCTCAGAGCCTGACTTCAGCATCCCAACTGCATTCTTCCTATAACGTTCAGGTATGTCTGAATTGAATCTCAATGTTCAAATGTTGGCATTTTACATGCAAATAAATGTTTCAGATGTTCCCATTCCAGCATATGTTTGGAATTAGTGGATTTTCAGAATTAAAAGGTGAGGTAATGACCTGCAGTGAGGAATTCTTCATGTGATCTGAATTACAGTTCAAATTGGTTAAACCTTGTGGATATTTTACATTTTCTTTTATCTGAGTAAATTGAGTACAGATTTTGGTGCTGAACAAAATAGAAAGTGCTTGCAATAGTCAACTACCTGGATCTATTAAGAAAGACTGGATAGGCTGGGACTTTTTTCACTGGAGTGTTTGAGGTTGAGAGGTGACCTGATTGAAGGTTATAAAATAGTGAGAGGTATAGATAGAGTTGATGGTAGTTGTCTTTTCCCCAGGATGGGGAATTTCAAGACTAGGGGACACATTTTTAAGATGAGAGGAGAGAGATTTAAAAAATAACATTAGAGGCAAATTTTTTACACAGTGGATGATTCGTGTGTGGAATGAACTTCCTGAGGAAGTGGCGGATGTGGGTACAGTTACAATGTTTATAAGACATTTGAATGGATACGTGATTAGGAAAGATTCGGCAGAATATGGGCCAGGCGGATGAGATTAGTTGAGTTTGGCATTATGTTCAGCATGGATTGGTTGAACTGAAGGGGTCTGTTTCTGTGCTGTATGACTCTGACACTGTTTGGAGAGAGAGAGAAACAGAGTTAGCATGTTGCTTTGGATATGACTCTTCTTTCAAGATTATATTCGACTTAAAACATTAACTCCGTTTACACTTGACAGATGCTGTCAGATCTACCGAATATCTCCATTACTTCTGTTTATATTTCAGATTTCCAATATCTGGGTTATTTTTTCCTTTATTTCAGACTTTTGTGATGCTTTACATGTGATAAAATTGCATTTCTAAACTATCAGGAATTACTGAAAATTCTCAGGAAGTCAAACAACATTTGTGGAGAGAGAAATTAATAGAGAACGGGTTCCGCTGAGAGGTCATTGGGTGGAATCTTGTTGGGGCTGTGAATCACCTGTCAGCCAAATAGAGAGAGTCAGCGAGAGATCGTTGCTGCTCCTTCCTCTTTTAAGTGATGTGGTTTTAACAGATGCCAAAAGGTGTTTACTGCAGATGTAAAGGTCACAAAACCAGTTGGTACACTAAATACAAGGGAATTTCTCCAAACATCCCCTTTTTGATAAAAACAAATGTGTGTACTATCATTTGCAGTTATAAATTACCCAAGTTATCCAGCATGCATATTTAATAACGAAAGTTATCATTCATGAATGGAACATTGTGTATTAACTCTCGTCAGTTCTATGGCTATCAGTTTCTACACATGTTGCATACATAGTCATTAAATTGGGCAGGTCTCATAATTGTGTGTTTGGGCATTGTCAATGACTGTTCTTTTGTCTGATCATTCTTAAGATGATGTTCCTTCACTGGAGAATGTTGATTCCATGTGGTAGTGTGTGATGACTCTTGTTCCTGATCCATTTCTGTTGTTGGGAACAGTGGAACTCCAGAACTGAATATTGTTTCTGTACTCTGTAGAGGTGGTGAGATCACTTCTCCCTGAGCTGCTGCCTGCAGAGTACAGAACTACATTCAGTCCTACAGTTCCACTGTTCCTCAACAACAGAAATGGATCAGGAACAATAGCTACCACACACTACCATATGGGATCAACATTCCCCAGTAAAGGTGCAAGTTCACTAGATGTGCAAATATATCTGTGATTATGTTGACAAATCTGCTTGTTCATATTCATTGTGTGCGATCAAGCTCTATACAGGTCCCAATTTGCTATATGAGCTTCAAAGCCTACATACCTCTTGTATGCTTTTCTTCTCCTCGGTGAGATCGAGACTACAATGCAATTTGTTGCATTCTTTCTTCAGCTCTGATAGAAAACCCTATTTGCTCAGAGTTTGACATTAATTCTGTAGCTATTTCATTGCTTTGTCACTGAGAGTGCAAAAAGGTTCCAATTCTGTCTCATATCTCCTTTCATTTTGACAGCATGAGAAGTGTGACTCGCACCGTACTTCAAAGTTTCAGACTGTGTTTTTGAACAAAATCTTCCATGCTCTTTGTTTTAGAAGCTGGCTTTCTTACAGGTGTTTCAATCCACACATCTGCAGGTACACCATCCCTGACTCATTTCAAGGGATATGTGTCTAATGGCTGCCACAGCCTACACACAGAAGCAACCTACATTGAAGTAGTGGTCACATGACTACAGCAAACCAGCCAATAGAGTCATAGAGATGTGCAACACAGAAACAGACCCTTCTGTTCAACTCATCCATACCAACCAGATATCTTAAATTAAAATAGTCCAATTTACCAGCATTTAGTCCATTTCCCTTTAAACCCTTCCTATTCATATACCAATCAAAATGTCTCTTAAATGTTGTCATTGTTTCAACCATCACTTTCTCTGGCAGTTCATTCCATATACACATCACCCTCTGCATGAAAAAGTTGCCCCTTAGATTCCTTTTAAATCTTTCCTCTCTCACCTTTAATCTGTGCCCTCTAGTTGTGGGACTTCTCTACTTTGGGAAAAAGACCTTGGCTATTCAACCATCCATACCCCTCATGATTTCATAAATCACTGTAAGGCCACCCGTCAACATCTGACATTCCAGGGACAACAGCACTAGCCTATTCAGCATCTCCCTATAGCTCAAACCCTCCAACCCTGGCAACATCCATGTAAATCTTTTCTGTACCTTTTCAAGTTTAACAACATGGTTCCTACAGTAGGTAGACCAGAACTGAAAATGATATTCCAAAAGTGGACTAACCAATGTCCTGTACAGCCACAACATGTCCTCCCAGCTATTACACTCAATGTACTGACCAGTAAAGGCAAGTGTACCAGACATCATCTTCACTATCCTGTCTACCTGTGACTCCACTTCGAGGAACTATGACCCTTCACTCCAATTCTCCACAGGTCCCGCCCTGGTTTGCCTTACTAAAATGCGACACTTCACATTTATCTAAATTAAACTCCATCTGCTACTTCTCAGCTATTGGTTCATTTATAAAGGTTCTTTGGTAATCTGAGATAAGCTCCTTATTGTCTACTATTGGAGTCATCCGCAAACTTACGAACTATTTCTCCAATGTTCACATCCAAATCAGTTATATAAATGATAAAATACAATTAAGTACAGTTGCATTATCTCCAGATACTGGCCTGTAAATTGCATGTCAACCAGACAATGGCAAGGCCACCAGTGGGCTTTCATGCAGAATCATGAACCTGGCATTGAGAGCTACATTATAGAAGGGCCTAGACTGTTGCAGCAGGAAGACCCAACATAATGGAATATGGGACAATGGGAAGTGATGTGTAGGTGGTTTGCTCAGGTTTGGCCTTACTTGAAAAGGGGGAAATGGAATAGAAGCAAAGGGAGGGGTTTGATTCTAGCTGGCAACACCATCCCCTCTATTCCCTCAGTCAGACACTGATTGCCTTTGGTCAGTAGAACCCTCTCTTGCAAGGAGACAAGCATATATGTTTTATCTATTTATGGGATGTGAGCATTGCAGGAGGTCAGCATTTATTGCCCATTCATAATTGCCTGAAGAACTATTATGAGCTAACCCAATTGTTGTGAGTCTGGAGTCACATGTAGGCCAGAATGGCTAAGGGTTCAAGAAGAACATCGGTGACCACATCAGGTTTTTACAACCATCGAACATGGTTTTGCGGTTCCCATTGGGCTAGCCCCTCCAGATTTTTACTGAATTCAAATGTCACCACCTGCCGTGGTGGGATTCAAACCCATGTCCGCAAAGCATTGCCCAGGGCTCTGGATTACAAGGCCAGTGATGTTTCCACAGTGTCACTGCCTCCCCCACCACTGTCAGGTGTTAGTTACCAGGAGCATCACATGGTGACAGGGCCAGCTGAAGCTGAGTTGATCCCAGTGATGATGAGCCAAGGCCCATAATCGGTCATTTAAACACTCTTAATTGGCATTGCAACAGGCAGGTCAACTAAGGGTCTTCCTAAGCAGAGGTTAATTCTGACTGAGATGGAAAGGCAGCAGTGTGCAGTTGCACCAACATTCCACTTTCCA
Organism: Hemiscyllium ocellatum; assembly: GCF_020745735.1. NCBI lineage: Eukaryota > Metazoa > Chordata > Chondrichthyes > Orectolobiformes > Hemiscylliidae > Hemiscyllium > Hemiscyllium ocellatum. The sequence goes on along the minus strand of NC_083439.1, from coordinate 18,284,326 downwards.
GCATCCAAGCCTGGCACCTCTCGGGTCAGACGATCCCATCCTTTATCTCTACGTCTACCTTTGCCATCGCTGCGTGTTTCCAGCAAGTCCTGTTGCATTTCTGAATTTGCTTTCGTGTAATAGCCATTCAAATTTAAAAGGAAGAAAGTGAGGACTGCAGATGCTGGAGATCAGAGTTAAAGAGTGTGGTGCTGGAAAAGTACAGCAGGTCAGGCAGCATCTGAGGAGCAGGAGAGTTAACGTTTCGGGCATAAGCCCCCCCATATTCCTGATGAAGGACCTATGCCCGAAACGTTGACTCTCCTGCTCCTCAGATGCTGCCTAATTGGCTGTGCTTTTCCAGCACTACCCTCGTCGACTCTTCAAATTTAAGATGTCCCTTGTGTGAGGAGGTGGTCTGGTCTATGCTTATATTTCTTGTAATAAAGATATCATCCTATTTACTTTGGTGGTATGAGGTTTGATTAAACTAAATTCACAAAATGTAATTTGGTCCATTAGTGGAGAGTGAATAATTGAGTATGTGTGTGTGTGAGAGAGAGAGTTTCTACCTGATTGCATTAGACTATATAGCTTTCTTGTCACTGACCAAATGTGTTGTTGAATATTTGTTGTTTCTTCCCTCATGTTACTTTTTCTGTCTGCAATTCCAGGCTAAGCTTCCTGTGAAATGTGTGACCAGACGTTTGCTGCTGCGACCTTCGGGCCGTGTGAAAAATGCCAGGAAGTCGGGCCATTGCGGAACCTTTACATCGACACAGAGCAGATCAACTTTTGCTCACTGTGTGTCGAAATGGTATGGCCAATTAGTCGTCTAGACTTTGGGATTTATCAAATTAGCAAACATAATTCAAACTTCAAATATGTTTTAACAAGTTAGCGGAGAGAATATGAATGTAGTCAGCATTAATATCTCTCGGAATTATTATAGGCCTCAAACCTAAGCAACTTCATATGGTCAGTTAAACTGGATTACTAATGTCTCGAAAAGAATGTCCACTGAGAAATCCTGCACTTACTGTGCTTCTGTGTTTGGACAGATCCTGATCTAGGATTTAAACTGCTTTTACTTTTTTATAGGATTGTCCAGGCCAGAATGCCAATCAGTGCCTATGCCAGGCCTTTGACAGAGCTACTCAATGATTCCCTTTCTAGTGCTCTTTCCCCATTGTCTGCAAACACTTCCATTTCAAGCCTTTAGCCCATTCCCTTCTGAAAGTCACTGTTGGCCCTACGTCCACCACATTTTAGATATTGTAGTCCACTCTATTATGGCAGTCCACTGTGCAATATCAGTGCAGAGTAAAAGCACTTCACACAGGACTTCCAATTCTGTCTGAGTATGATCCTAGAAGACTTTATTCACATGAAATGATTGAGATTTGAAATAAATTACCATGAATGTCCATTAGAGTTGAGTGAATCACTGGTTCAGAGGGAACAACTAACTTGTTCAAACCAGACAGAACTTTGATTCACTGTTGCCCAACTAGACCTTTAGCCATCCTTTTAGTTGCAGATACAGGGAGTGCTTTCAAGGTGCTGAAATCAATGTCAGATTAGCCAGTAAAGTGCCAGGGAGTCCAACAAATCCCTAAACATTCGATAAATGAAACAACATGTAATTTACACTCCAAACTCAAACTAATGGTGTGACCTTTCATTCCTAGTCAAGTCAGGTGATGGTGCCAGATTTACAAATTTAATATTTGGTACAAAATGGAAATTCGTTCACATTGTAATCATGTCTTAAGAGGGAGTTCGATTAGCACTTGAAGAAAGGTAATATTGGAGACTAAGTGGAATGGTTAGGAAAATTCAATTGGATTTGATAGTTGATGGCACCATTGAATAAGGACCTCTTCTGAGTTTAATGTCCATAAATCAAACATTTCTCCAGTTAATATTAGAACCATTGGCAATGTAAGTATGTAATTCATTCCTTTAAAGTTGAATTTCCAGTCATCTGCAGGTGCCTCATCAATTATTTTCTTTCATCATATAGTTAGAAGTAGGGATTTTTGCTGCTTGTTGTACAATTTCCATTTGTATCTCTCCAAATAATGAAGCTCACACACAGCAAGACCTGAATAATATTTGGGCTTGAGCTGATAAATAGCAAGTAGTATTCACACCACACAAGTGCTGGTCAATTACCTTCAATAACACAGAGAATCGAATAGTCGGGGTCTTTTTCCCAGGTTGGAATCTCAAATACAAGGGGGCAAAGGTTGAAGGTGCGAGAGTTAAAGTTTAAAGGAGATGTGCAAAGCAGGTTTTTTTACACCAGAAGATGGCAGGTGCCTGGAATTCACTGTCAAGGCAGGTGGTAGAAGCAGATACAATAATAATGTTTAAGAGGTCTTTAGACATACACAGGAATAGGCAGGGAATAGAGGGATATGGGCTGAAAATGTGTTGCTGGTTAAAGAGCAGCAGGTCAGGCAGCATCCAAGGAACAGGAAATTCGACGTTTCGGGCATAAGCCCTTCATCAGGAATCATCAGGGCTTATGCCCGAAATGTCGAATTTCCTGTTCCTTGGATGCTGCCTGACCTGCTGCGCTTTAAACAACAACACATTTTCAGCTCTGATCTCCAGCATCTGCCGACCTCACTTTTTCCTCAAAAGAGGGATATGGACCATGTGCAGGCAGATGGGATTTGTTTAGAATGGCATCATGGTCAGCACAGACATGGTGAGTCGAAGGGCCTGTTTCTGTGCTGTACTACTCTATGTTCCCCTACTATCCCTGAATCCCCACACCATCAGCATCCTGAAGGTTATAAATGGGCCTGATAAATACTGTAGCTAAAAGAGCAGTTCAGAAGCTGAGGGTTCAATGGGAAGTAACTCACCTCCTGAATCCCCAAAGCCTGTCTGCCAGCTACAAGGCACAATTCAGGAGTCTGATGGAATACTCTCCATTTAGCCTGGATAGGTGCAGTACTCAAAGCTGAACGGCGTGAGACACAGAGGGGTGGGTTTCATATTTTCAATCATTGGGAACAAGTCAGGACCATGGTGGAATATTATTCATTTGCCGGGATGAGTGCAGCTCCAACAATGTTCAAGAATTTTCACAATATTAAGGACAAAGCAACCCACCCCGGTTGATACCTCAACTAACCCACCTTAAGCCTCCCATAATGCCAAGAATGTGTACCATCTACAAGGTGCACAGCACAACTCTCCAAGGCTCCTTAGACAACACCTTCTGAATGATAATCTCTACCATAAATTGCCTTCCAACATAAAACTCATTCTTTCCCTTGCAACAATATGCCATTCTTTAATTGTCAGCGGTTCAAATTCACAGAAGCTCCCCTCAAACTGTCCTGTGGATGTATAGTTTGTAGACTACACAGACTTAAGTTTAGATTAGATTCCCTACAGTGTGGAAACAGGCCCTTTGGCCCAACAAGTCCACACCGACCCTCCAAAGAGTAACCCACCCAGACCCATTTCCCTCTGACTAATGCACCTAACATTATGGTCAATTTAGCATGGCCAATTCATCTGATCTACAGATCTTTGGATTGTGGGAGGAAACCAGAGCACCCAGAGGAAACTCTCACAGACAAAGGGAGAACATACAAATTCCACACAGACAGTTGCCCGAGGCTGGAATCGAACCTGCGTCCCGAGTGCTGTGAGGCAGCAGTGCTACCCACTGAGCCACCGTACCACCCTCACATCACATTCTCTGAGACTTTAAGGAATGGTCAACAGATTGCCACAGATTTGTGGGCGGCACGGTGGCACAGTGGTTAGCACTGCTGCCTCACAGCACCTGTAGACCCGGGTTCAATTCCCGACTCAGGTGACTGACTGTGTGGAGTTTGCACGTTCTCCCCGTGTCTGCGTGGGTTTCCTCCGGGTGCTCCGGTTTCCTCCCACAGTCCAAAGATGTGCAGGTCAGGTGAATTGGCCAAGCTAAATTGCCCGTAGTGTTAGGTAAGGGGTAAATGTAGGGGTATGGGTGGGTTGCGCTTCGGTGGGTCGGTGTGGACTTGTTGGGCCGAAGGGCCTGTTTCCACACTGTAAGTCTAATCTAATCTAGATGGTGGTCCAGCATCAGATGTGTTGATTGCTGAAACAAGTGAAGACAAGCATTAGCACTACATCTGTTGGAAACGTGGAAAAAAATACAGAAAATGCTCAAAATTCTTCACAGTCAGGAAGTATCTGTGGAGTGAGAAACCAGGTTAACATTTCAGGTCTATAACATTATGGATAACACTGAGTAAAGCTCAATATGTTTTGAAGGAAATGGGAGCAGTGATTGTGATGGGCAATTTTTGAATCTTACCGTTCCCTACTTTTTAGTGGTGCTGGTTTCTGTCTCCACATATACAGTCTGAACAGCGTTTTCTGTGTTGCGCTGTTAATGGTGGACGGGGGTTTAGAACACATTGAGTGGAAACCAGTCTGAGTTAGCACCTCTTAAAAACGAGCAGGACATTTGTCCAGTGTCCGTGCATCCACATTAATAGACTGCAATTTTTCCAGCTCTTTGCAAAATGAGACAATATAAACCTTCCACGACAGGAAGACACTAATGAAATAATAAAATCAACCCCTCCCCCGTTTTAAAAAAAAATGTGGGAATGACACCGTTAACTCCAGTGTGTGGTGGCGCAGTTCACGTGTTTGGGTGGAGGGGTCTGGAGAAATTGTGGAGAGAGGTGCACGGGGCAGATTGAATACACCCTTCAGCTGGAGAGTGTTACTGCAGGAACGCGGTGCGTACAGTGTATCCTGCGTTTGGATTCTTTCAGTGTTGGCCTGGGAAGTGTCACATTTTGAAACTGACGCGTTCCCACGTCCCAGTAACTAACCAGTAGGTCACACGCACACCCACACAGGGGAGGTTAAACTGTCTGGGTGTGAATGCTCTCCTCCTGCTCCTGGTCTGGTCGGCTTGGCTGCCTGATTGATCATTCCTGGTCATTTCAGAATGGAAATGTTGCTGCTGAGAGGCTGATGTATCCTCCCACTGACGTCAGCCAGCCTCCATCTAACTGTTTGAGCTGGGCTTTGGGTATCACTCCGACAACAAACAGCATCTAAACGCAGAGAGAAAAAACCTAGCCTTTGTTTTTTTTTAAAAAAAGAAATAAATCTTGTTTTTGTTTCCTTCTTGGTGTCAAAAAAAGATGGCAACCGAGGGGCTGCAGGAGAATGAGTCCGTGTCGTCGCTAAGGGAGGAAGCAGAGACGCTGAAGGGGAAACTGGAAGAGGAGAGAGCGAAGCTTCATGATGTGGAGCGTGAGTACAGTAGCAGCAGCAGCACCAGGGCCCAGGCATTCTGCTCTCACACTGAACATGGACGGTGTCTGTCTTGGGTGTTCTGTCAGCCCTCCCTATCATGGCTCTAGCTTGAGCCAGTGCATAATCCAAAACTGCAGCACTAATCATGGAGAGATGTGTGTAATGTGGATTTTAAAATAATCACTAACTGTGTAGGTGCTGCTAAGTGTGTGTGTGTGTGGGGTGGGGATTCTGTAATAATCAGTAATAGTATTGATAGTTGCTAAGTGTGTTGTGGATTTTAAAATAAGCAGTACTTGTAGAGGTATTTGCTAAGTCTGTGTGTGGATTTTAAAATCCATCAGTAATTGGATGGGTGATTGCTAAGTGTCTGTGTGTCGATGTGTGTGTGTATATGTGTGTATTTTTAAATAATCAATAATTGCGTAGGTGGTTGCTTAGTGTGCGTCTGTGTTTTAAAATAATCAGTCATTGCATAGATGGTTGTGAAGGGTGTGTGTGTAGATTTTAAAATAATCAGTAAATCATTTCTAGGATAAACAGAGCATGTTTGCTTTTACCCAGCGATGTCCTGTGCCATCCATGTGAAAGATTTTCAAGAATGGGGTTTCTTATAATTGGACAGTGCTTGGAATATTTATACCAGTCCCCATCAAGAACATATTGTTAGTAAAGTTGAAAGGAGCGAGCCAACCTACTTCAGGAGAACAGGTGTGAATGAATCTTTCACACAGTGCCATGCTCACAGATGTTCTCCTGTCTGCTACCAGAGCAGAAATGTGACCTGCTTTTAAATGCAACTTTGGTTTAAAAAGAAAAATGAATGCCAAAGCAATGGGAGAGTGTCCTGTTACAAAGAACATTGGAGACACAGTGAAGTCTCCCAGTTGTTAGCCATGGTACTCTATATAAACCAGCATCTGTCCAGTATAACAGGAGCTGTCAGTCACTGGGTGATCCATAGAAGGGTTTAAAGAGTCTGCCAAAAACAGCTAGATTGTGTCTACAAAAAACAAACTGATACGATAATCGACCATTCTACAAGGTGCTTTGTCAATCACAAGATGCCATTTAATGAGAGTTTACTCAAGGAAGAGTCTGTCAGAAATCACAAAGGATACGGGATGAAGTCTATAAAGTAATCAGAAGGAGGTTCATGCATAGAGTGGACACAGAGCAAGGATGGAAAGCTGGAATAGGACATTAAAATAAGATACTGATTTGTTGGACATACAGCACCGAGGATCATTGCCCTGACTTGAAGCTTCAGCTCATGGTTCCCCAGTGAAATGATTACTTGCACCAAATTGTTTGGTAAATGGTCCTCCATCCCCATGTTTTCTTTGCTACTTTGATTTCTCCTTGGTTCCATCTCATGCATGTAGTTTCCCTCTTTCCACCCACCAAGCTGAAGTACAATCTGGTCTGCCATTGGGAATTCTATTTGTGTCCAGTAGCATATTGAGACAAATAGAATTTTGAGAAAATGCTTGTTAAAGGTAAAGGAATCTGAACATTTGAAGACTAATGATGTGAGGTCTTCCTGGTCAGTTGGAATTTGGAGAGAACAGATAATGTCAGACAAGGGAGGGGAAAGACTGGATGTTAGCAACCAAGTTGTTAGCAAAACAGATAAATTTAAATCTGTATATTTTTCTCCTCTCTGGTTTTATTTTAATTTGAGTATCACTGGTTAATACAGAGAAGAAATGGTTATGCTGCAGGAGTCTGGTCGAATTTCTATAACTCAAGAGGTGGTCTTGGGAGCAATAAGATTGAGAACACCTGCACTACACCAAATATATCCCACCAGGTTCATCCCCGGGTCTTTTCCTGTAGCCATTTCTGAGCAGGACTATTGCTGTGTTGCCTCAAATCCTTGATGTACTGAGATCAACAAATCTCATCTAATCTTTCCATTTCTTCATGACTGGCTCTCAAGTATTTACTCACTTGAATATCTGATCTGAATTACCAGCTCAGAATTCGTTTTCTGAGACCTTGAAGGAGCTTGAGCATATTCAATGTATTTTATAACTGGGCCAATATACATTCTATGCAACCAGATATGGCCACCTCCCTTAGGATCATGGAATCCCCACAGGGCAGAAAGACCCATCAGGCCTGCACTGATTCTTTGAAGAGCATCCCACCCAGACCTAAACCCCAACCCTATATGGGGATTTTACCATGGTTTACCCACCTAATTTACACAGCATGGGGTAATTTTTAAGTATGGTCAATCCGCCTAACCTGCCCGTCTTTGGACTGTGGGAGGAAACTGGAGCACCCAGAGGAAACACACACAGACACTGGAAGAATGTGCACACTCCACACAGACAGTCACCCGAGGCTGGAATTGAAATCAGGTCCCTGGAGCTATGAGGCAGCAGTGCTAACCACTGAGCCACTGTCCCTTCCTCATACCGGAGTCTGCTTGACAGTATCCAGGAATAATCAACAAATGATCTATTACTCGCTAATTTACCAGAGAGCAGCATCTCCTATGAGATTCTTAAGGACCAGTTATAATAGATCAGCTAAATCAGCATCAGGGCCATTTACCATGTCTTTTGACTCATTCATCACTCAGTGTCTGATGTTGCTAAAGTGACAAAATTGGTGAGATGAGAAAAATCAGCAGAAGGATACCATTTATGCTTTGCATTTGAATGCAAATATTTTTATCAAAGGAAGAAAATACAAGAAATATAATTTAACCTAAAGTTGCAAATTTGAATTTTTGTTGTGCTTCAGGTCTCTTTTCCTTGGGACCGTGCTGACCCATTTAAAACAAATCTTTACCCTTTCGGAGTTGTCATTATCTTGGCTCTTATCAAGGCCTCTTTATTGATTCCATCCTGTTTTCCAATTTTATGATGGATAATGGACCATGGATTAACCCGATCGTGAAGACTGTGGCATCTTTGTCCTTGTGCTGTTGTGTTGCTAATGGTATGTTTGCATGACCTAGCAACAAAATAATGAATTACTTTCTCAAGAAATGTAAGATTTAAAAAAGACAAGTTGTGATCTGAGCTGTGGACACATCTGCCTCTGGGCTTTCTGCCTTACAGTGATGGCGAAAGGTTAATGGTTTGTTGGAGACAAGTGGAAAGTCTGGACTGTAAAATGGAAAAAAAAATCAAAAGCATGTAATGAATTGTTTGAAATGTTTTCACTTTGTTTTACCTGAATTGGAACCAGGAAGCTGTGGTTACTACAACTGACAAAGCAGACCTTGCTGCATTGATCAGAGGTTATTGCGCAGATAGATAACATTGGTTATACAATCTCAGGAGAGATGGCTTTCAAATGTAGAATATCCATCACAGCACTAATTCTGAGAATTATGAACTTGCAATAAATGTGTCTGGATTTCTTTGAACTGCATTTGAGAGTGATATAAGACTTTTAAAAATTCTTAATTCACTTTGTAGGACGCATAAGAAGATCTCTGTCACTCATTCTCAAGTTGTGGGCAAGGCTGACCAGCCCGTTACTTATTGTCGATCCTTAATTAGCCTAAGAAGATGACAGTGGACCCTCTGGTCATACATAGATCTAGAATGGATAATGAGAGCAAGCTTACTTCTCTAAGGGACATAAATGAACCAGCTGGATTTTTACAGCAGTCCTATTGCTTAATGACCCACTTGTTCTGACATCAGATATTGTTTTCACATTTCTTTTATTTGCTCTTTTCCCTTTATGCTTTATTCTACAGTATATAATCCATTTGCTTCTCAGCTGGAGTTACAATGTACATTTGAAGGAATATTAATTGATCTACTGTGCTTCCTATGTGAACGGTCAGTGTTAAATATGCAGTTTTTGTTTGGCACAGGCTTAGTGAGTATTAATATGATGAAGATACAAATCAGTATAGGAACCATCTTTTTAAATGGCAAGGTACTTCTGATTACTAGTAGGGAATAATGCAGAGTTGAAGATGTAACTGTTACTTTCAGGTGGAGCAGTGACTTCCTCGGTTGTCAGGGATGCTAATATAATTCTTATCCCCAGTTGAAATTATTCAGTTTCATCTACTAATTTTGGAATGAAATTGCATTGTATTCAGCTTTGTAATTCTGCCCCCATTTAAGCTTTGCTGTTGGAGACCATGAAATTGGGATCATGTTTTTTAATAAACATGAAGGGGGGCGTTATATACATCCAGTCTTTCAGTTATTGACACTTATGTAAAGAGTGCTGACGGGGGAGGACCACTCTGTCTTCATCTGCTACAGATTAGCCTGGGGCTGTCTGAATAATTCACTACTAAGTTAGGTTCACATTGAAGTCTTCCTAAATGATTCTGTGCAGGAAGGTATAATGTGTATTTTTATGTAGGGGTTAAACTGTGTACAATGAATGAAGATTAAATTAATACCAGACAGTGTCCAGGGCAGTCCATGTTGAAATTCTGCTGTTTATTTTTGCCAAAGCGAAGATCTGGTATCCATTTCGAATGGCATGATTCTAATCTCTCAGTCAATGTGTTTTTTTAAAGATTATCAAATGTTTCCTTCTCTGCTGTCCTTACCAGTTCACCAGGTGGCTGAGCGAACAGAGGCACTTGGACAGTTTGTGATGAAGACAAGACGGACTCTAAAAGGCCATGGAAACAAAGTGCTGTGCATGGACTGGTGCCGAGACAAGAGAAGAATTGTCAGTTCCTCCCAGGTCAGACCTATCTGCATCCACCCACCATTTTATTGTCATTGCATTACTATAGAAACCTGCAGTAGAAGAAAACACAAATCTGTTTGGGGAGGCAATGATCTTGGGCTTAATTTTGGAAGTTATTCTAGAAAATATGCACTTACTTCTCTATCATCAATTTGTATTGCAGCTGAAGTTAAGATTTTCTCAACTTCAATTGCTCAACTTTCTATGAAGTTAAAAATCACACAACACCAGGTTATAGTCCAACCGGTTTAATTGGAAACACACTAGCTTACTGAGCGTTGCTCCTTCATCAGGTGACCATCATCAGGTTACCTGATCAGGTGACTATCACCTGATGAAGGACCGACGCTCCGAAAGCTAGTGTGCTTCCAATTAAACCTGTTGGACTATAACTTCGTGTTGTGTGATTTTTAACTTTGTACACCCCAGTCCAACACCGGCATCTCCAAATCTTGATTTTCTATATAGAACATAGAACATAGAAGGATACAGCGCAGTACAGGCCCTTCGGCCCTCGATGTTGCGCCGACCGAGTCCTACCTAACCTATACTAGCCCAATAACTTCCAAATGCCTATCCAATGCCCGCTTAAATGAACATAAAGAAGGAGAGTTCACCACTGATACGGGCAGGGCATTCCATGAACTCACAACCCGCTGTGTGAAGAATCTACCCCTAACATCTGTCCTATACCTACCACCCCTTAATTTAAAGCTATGTCCCCTAGTAACACCTGACTCCATTAGCGGTAAAAGGTTCTTAGTATCTACCCTATCTAAACCCCTAATCATCTTATACACTTCTATCAGATCTCCCCTAAACCTTCTCTTCTCCAATGAGAACAGCCCCAAGTGCCTCAGCCTTTCCTCATAAGATTTTCCTACCATTCCAGGCAACATCCTGGTAAACCTCCTCTGCACTCGTTCTAAAGCTTCCACATCCTTCCTATAGTATGGCGACCAAAACTGCACACAATACTCCAGATGAGGCCTCACCAGAGTCTTATACAACTGCAACATGACCTCAGGACTCCGGAACTCAATTCCTCTGCCAATAAAGCCCAGTACACCATATGCCTTCCTCACAGCACTATTTACCTGGGTGGCAACTTTCAGAGATCTGTGTACATAGACACCAAGATCCCTCTGCTCATCCACACTACCAAGTAGCCTACCATTAGCCCAGTAATCCATCATCTTGTTATTCCTACCAAAGTGAACGACTTCGCACTTAGCTACATTGAATTCCATTTGCCACATTTCCGCCCAGCTCTGCAACTTATCTATATCCCGCTGTAACCTACCACTTCCTTCCTCACTATCCACAACTCCACCGACTTTTGTGTCATCCGCAAACTTGCTTACCCAGCTTTCAAGTCCTTCCTCTAGATCATTTATAAAGATAACAAAAAGCAATGGTCCCAAAACAGATCCTTGTGGTACACCGCTAGTAACTGCGCTCCAAGATGAACATAATCCATCAACTACTACCCTCTGTCTCCTTCCAGCCAGCCAATTCCTAATCCAAACCTCTAATGTATCCTCAATGCCATACCTCCGAAGTTTTAGCATTAGCCTACCATGGGGAACCTTATCGAACGCCTTACTAAAATCCATATACACAACATCTACTGCTTTACCCTCATCCACTTCCTTAGTCACCTTCTCAAAGAACTCAATAAGGTTTGTGAGGCATGACCTGCCCTTCACAAAACCATGCTGGCTATCCCTGATCACGTTATTCCTACCCAGATGTTCATAAATCTTATCCCTTACCATTCTCTCTAAGACTTTGCCCACCACTGAAGTCAGACTCACTGGCCTATAGTTACTAGGGCTATCCCTACTCCCTTTCTTGAACAATGGGACCACATTCGCTATCCTCCAGTCCTCTGGTACTATTCCCGTTGACAATGACGACATAAAAATCCAGGCCAATGGCTCTGCTATCTCCTCCCTAGCTTCCCATAGGATCCTGGGGTAAATGCCATCAGGCCCAGGAGACTTATCTATATTCATCCTTTCCAATATTCCCAAAACCTCTTCCCTGCATATTTCCAGGGCATCCATTCTAATTATTTGTGATTCCATATTCACATCAGCAACAGTGTCCTGTTCCTGAGTGAATACTGATGAAAAGTACTGATTTAATGTCTCTCCAATCTCCTCCGCCTCCACACACAACTTCCCACTACTATCCTTGACTGGACCGATACCTACCCTAGTCATCCTTTTATTCTTGACATACCTATAGAAAGCCTTTGGGTTTTCCCTAATCCTACCAGCTAAAGACTTTTCATGTCCCCTTCTCGCTTTTCTTAGCTCCCTCTTTAGCTCCTTCCTGGCTACCTTATAACTCTCAATCGCCCCTACTGAACCTTCACGCCTCATCTTTACATATGCCGCCTTCTTCCCTTTCACAAGGGACTCCAATTCCTTACTAAACCACGGCTGCCTCACAAGGCCCTTTACACCATGCCTGACTGGTACATACCTATCGAGGACACGCAGTAGCTGCTCCTTGAACAATCCCCACATCTCATTAGTGTTCTTCTCTTGAAGCCTGTTTTTCCAATCCACACAACCTAAGTCATGCCTCACTGCATCATAATTTCCCTGCCCCCAGCTATAGCTCTTGCCCTGCGGCGCACGATTATCCCTCTCCATCACTAAAGTAAAAGTCACCGAGTTGTGGTCACTGTCCCCGAAGTGCTCACCTACCTCCAAGTCTAACACCTGGCCTGGTTCATTACCTAGAACCAAATCCAATATAGCCTTCCCTCTTGTTGGCCTGTCGACATATTGTGTCAGGAAACCCTCCTGCACACATTGTACAAACACCGACCCATCTAATGAACTCGAGCTATAGCTCTCCCAGTCAATATCTGGGAAGTTAAAGTCCCCCATAACAACCACCCTGCTACCTTCACTCTTTTCCTGAATCATCCTCGCAATATTATCCTCTACTTCTCTAGGACTATTAGGAGGCCTGTAGAAAACACCTAACAGGGTGACCTCACCTTTCCTATTTCTAACCTCAGCCCAAACTACCTCAGATGGCAAGTCCTCTTCCATCGTCCATTCCACTGCTGTGATACTGTCTTTGACAAGTAATGCCACGCCTCCCCCTTTTTTACCCCCATGTCTGATCCTACTAAAACATTTGAACCCTGGAACGTGCAACAGCCATTCTTGTCCCTGTTCTACCCACGTCTCTGTAATGGCCACAACATCGAAGTCCCAGGTACCAACCCACGCTGCAAGTTCACCTACCTTATTCCTTATACTTCTGGCATTGAAGTATACACACTTCAATCCACCTTTCTGGTTACAGGCACCCTCCTTAGAGATCGTTGCATTATTCCTAACCTCCCTACACTCAAGGTCCTGTACCCTAAAGCTACAGTCCTGGTTCCCATGCCCCCGCGGAGTTAGTTTAAACCCTCCCAAAGAGCACTAGCAAACCTCCCCCCAAGGACACTGGTGCCCCTCAGGTTCAGGTGTAGCCCATCATATTTGCTATTGAAGAAAATAATCCAATTTTAATTGACATATGGCATATTCAATTCATTTGAATTCAAGTTTCAGATTGAAACTGGAATAGAGGATGCTTAGAGGTTGGCAGAAAGGAAGTCTGTTTATTTTATTATAAACCTGCTACAACCATTTCGGGGAACTCTTAATCTGATATGGGAAGAGAGCTTTGCTTTTCCAAGCTGAATAATCTTTATTGTCTGGAAATAAGAAGCTTAAAGGGCACTTTAAGGCTTTGTCTGATGAGTAGACTTTGGCCTAATTGACATAATGAATGTTGTAGCATCTCTTGCTTGTATGATGTTAAGAAATGTTTTTTTCTGTCATAATTTTGCAAATTATTCAGGTACATTAATAAAAATAAATTTATAGTTAAAGACGAAAGATAATTATAGATTTGATTCAGCATTGCCAAAACCACACCTCAGATTACTTGTATTTTACTTTCACTGTCATCATGTTTTAGCTGCTTCTGGTCACCTATTGTTATGAGCTGCAGAGCAATTAAGCTCCTGTTGAGCTGTCACTTAGACCCTATCCTGTGTTAAGTTTTAATGAGCTATTGTTCTGACCTCTGCTAGCTTCCATTCATGTCATATTTCCTCATTTGTGTTTAGAATTCCTTTCACAATTTTGCTGTACTTCTTCACAGCCTCCCTTCACCACGATTCACCACAGGTTTCATTGTGGACTACTGTACTCTGTATTCTTGCTGCTCCTGTCTCCACTTCCCACTGACAGTAATGCCCTACTCAGGCACAAACTAACTGCCCTGGAGCAGAGGTGGTGATTCTCCACCATCAGCCACCACAGTCATTTGTATGATGCAGACATTCCTAAAGTGATCTGAGGGAGGGAATTCCATGGTTTGGACACCGCATTGGTGAAGAAATAGAGATGTATTTCTAATCTAGAATTGTATGTAAATGGGAAGGCAGCTTGCAGATGATGGTGATTCCATACAGCTGTGGCCATTGTCCTTCTTGGTGGTCAAGGTTGTAGGTTTGCTGTGAAGAAATCAGGGTAAGATGTTGCTGTGCCTCTTGTAGTTGGTACACACAGTTGCTACTATGAACATGGTTGGATGGGTGCAAATCAAAAGGGTTTCCTTTGTCCCGGATCATTTTAAAGTTGAGTGTCATTGGAGTAAAAGTCACCCAGGCAAGTCAAGAGTATTCTAGATGCTTGTCACTTGTTGTGCCTTGCTGATGGTTATAAGGAGCCAAGTGTTCAGTCACCTGCAGAATACCTAGCCTGTAACCTGCTGTTGTAGCTGAAGTTTTATGTGGTTGTGCCAGTGAATTTTCCCATTATTACTAATATTGAGTGTTTCTGTGATGGTAAGACCTTCATTGAATGTCAAGGGGTTAAGAAAGAATACAGCTTGACCTTTTTTTCAGGGATAAGTTAAATGTCATTGTTGTGGTACAGACAGCAGATTTCCTTCCCTAAAGGTTATTAGTGAATCATATTGGTTTTATGAAAATGTCGTTTCATGATCACCATCACTGAGATTAGCTTTCTATTCCAGATTTATATCACCAAATTCATCTAAAAGTCCCAGATCATTTGTTGAGGCCTTTGGTTAGCTAGTTGATTAACTTAACACCAGTAAGTCTGTTGCTCCTTTTATAAATGCTTGTGTCTCTTGCCCTTCATTTCAAAAGGAATGAAGTGTAAAGATAGAAGGCCTTGTTGAATCTGTCCAGGCAGTTGTCAGACCACGCTGGTGAACAGCCTTAGTTTCCTTGTTTAAGGAAAGATATACTCTCATTGAAGGCCATCCAGAAAAGGTTCAATGGGTTGATAGAGAGATTTTCTTGTGAGAGGAGGTTGAGTAGGTTGGTCTTATACCCATTAGAAGTGAGAGTTTAAAAGAATAAGAGGAACCTTATTGAAGCTTACACAACTCTTGGGCTTTTCAGAGTAATGTGGAGAGATTCCTTTCCCCAAGACCAGAGGACATATTTCAGAGTATGGGATCACCAATTTAAGGGAGAGATGAGGAGGAATTTTATTTTCCCTTAGAGAGTAGTGAAACTGGAATTCTTTACTACAGCACGCTATCGAATCTGTGTTGTTTAATATATTCAATGCTGAGATAGACATATTTTTAATCAGAAAGGAAATCAAAGGTTATGAGAAAGTGGAGTTGAGGATTATCGGATCAGTGGGTTGAACCGCCTACATTTATGGCCTTGCAATCTTGTATGTAATATCCAGAATTCTTCAAGAAAGCCTTATTTTGCATCACATGTAAGTCCTTGAATATTTGTGCAATAATATATCAATCTCTAATTCTATATTTACAAGTTTTCCAGTGGGTGATTATTATGGCATTTTTCTGTAAAGCTGATTTGAAAATAAGTTTTAAAACTCACTCATACTTCTTGATTGACAGTTAAGGTGGTAATCCCACATGCCATCTCATAAACAAGAATATGTTGTAAATTGTGGGAGTGGGAAGGAGGACATTTTTATCTCTAAAGAGACAGTGATGTTGTTTAAATTTGTACGGTTAACACATCTTTACTCTGATGGATAAATCATTGTCTGCAATAATATAAGAATTGGCTGGAGCATGTTCCGGGGACAATTAGTGGAACTTGCTTTGGCCCCAGTGGTGTAGGTACCTTTTATTAAACTGATTGATTGAATTGCACTGCAATGCATGGAGCTATCTGGCTCAAGTAGAAATGAAACTATTGGTGTGGCAGTTAGTGGTAGCCTTGAGGGATGCAGGAGGAAGTGGTGCAAGTTTTAATATGGTAACTGGAAGAGCTATGAGAATCACAGGTCAATCAATTTCTGGTGCAGTTGGTAAGAGCCATTTTCTCAGCTAACCCATATGCTATTTCGTGGCATTATTGTGTTTCACTAAAAGTTCACATCAACTTATATTATTGCAAAGGAGACATCCTCCGGGCTTTCTCCAGACCCGGAAATGTACTGGATATGACATTGACCACTTCTGATATTCATTGGGTCAATGGAAGGCATGCTGTTGTGTATGGTGACCTTTGTGCGGTTTGCATATTGGGCTGTGTATTTTAAAATTACATCTTGATCACAAGTTATGCTGTTGTGACCTTGTCAGTTGTATTTTGATTGCTGAAGAACCATTATCCTAATAGCTGAGACCTCATTGCCACAGAGGCATGTGGAGGCTAAGTCATTGAGTGGTTTAGAATGTAGAACGTAGAACAGGCCTACTGGCCCATAATTTTGTGCCGAGCATGACACCAACTTAAACTCATCCCTTCTACCTGCCCTTGGTCCATCTTCCTTGCATATTCGTGTCCTTATCTTGAAGTGTCTTAAATATCCCAATCATATCTGCCTCCACCATCATCCCTGTCAGCGTGTTCCAGACTCCTATCATGCTGTGTGTTTTAAAAAAAACTTGTCCTTCACATTTCCTTTGAACTTTTCCCCCTCTCACCTTAAATACATGCCCTATAGTATTAGACATTTCAACTCTGGGAGAATGATTCTGACCTTCAACTCTAACTATGCATCTCATAATTTCAGAGTAATGTGGAGAGATTCCTTTCCCCAAGACCAGAGGACATATTTCAGAGTATGGGATCACCAATTTAAGGGAGAGATGAGGAGGAATTTTTTTTTTCCCTTAGAGAGTAGTGAAACTGGAATTCTTTACTACAGCACGCTATCGAATCTGTGTTGTTTAATATATTCAATGCTGAGATAGACATATTTTTAATCAGAAAGGAAATCAAAGGTTATGAGAAAGTGGAGTTGAGGATTATCAGATCAGCCAGGATCATTTTGCAGATTCAGTGTGGTTCAACCCCATTTCTATCATGTCTCCCCTCAGCCTCCATCGCTCCAAAGAAAACAACCTGAAGTTTTCTAGACTCTCCTTATATCCCATACCCGCTATTCCAGGCAGCATCCTAGTAAACTACTTTTGCACCCTCTCCAAAGACTCCACGTCCTTCCTATAATGTGACCAGAATTAAATGCAATACTCAAAGTGTGGCCTAACCAAAGTCTTATAAAACCACAACATGACATCCTCACTCTTGTAGTCAAAAAGTGTGGCGCTGGAAAAGCACACAGGTCAGGCAGCATCTGAGGAATAGAAGACTTGACGTTTCGGGCATAAGCCTTTCATCGGGAATGATGACTCTGATCTCCAGCATCTGCATTTCTCACTTTATCCTGACTCTTGTACTCAATTCCCTGATCAATAAAGGCAATCATTTATTGATCGGGGAATTCTTTACCACCCTATCTACTTGTGTGGCCACCTTCAGGGAGCTAAGGACTTGAACCCCAAGATCCCTCTGTGCATCAGTGCTGTTCAGGGTCCTGCATTTAACTGTATACTTTTACTTAGTGTTTGATCTCCCACAATGCAAAACCTCACACTTACCAAGATTAAACTCCATCTGCTATTTCACCGCCCATATCAAAAATCACAAACATCAGAGGTCCCAGTATGGATCCCTACGGAACTCCTCGAAGTCACAGAGCGCCAGCCAAAAAGACATCCTTCCACCACTATCCTCTGCATTCTATGGGCAAGCCAATTCTGAATCCATGTGACCAAGTCACCATGGATCCTATGCATCTTAAGACCAAGATACATAGGTTCTTGATGAGTAAGGGGATCAAAGATTACAGGGAGAAGGCAGGATTGCAAAACTTGACCGAATTGCAGAGCAGACTTGATGGGCCAAATGGCTGAATTCTCCTCCTATATCTTACAGTTTTAATGAATATAGACCTTGTGTTTGTTTATTGTGATGATAGTACAGTCTTGGAGCTGTGATGATTTGTCAACAGTTTGAGTTGTGTCACTGAATGACAAAGAAACAGTGTGGCGCTTATTTTTGGAGTAACAGGTTGATGGGCTGAGCACCTAATGGGGCGGGTCATCAACAAGGTTGAAAAATGTGGAAGAGAAAGTCTGTCAGTTCACTGAAAGTATAATGTTGTTATCACATGTGGATCTACCACCTACTTTTGTTTTTTTTTAAACTTTCTAATTAACCTGGAGCAGGTGGGACTTCCTAGTTCAGGGGTAAAGACACCACCATTGCAGCACAAGGGCTCCACCTAGTTTTGTATTTGAGTTTTGATGAGATTTGACTCCCTATTCTGATCCTGGGTTTCTGGTTGGACAATATGCCAGAAGCTGTGTTCCAACGAGTGTATACTCAGAAGCAATAGTCTAATGAATATCGGGATGTACCAACTTTGAGGATTTTCTGTTTTCTTTACATTAGTTTGACATACCCTCTGAGAAATATAATGGAGCAGTAAACCCTCCTAGAGGTTTTGCAGAAGTGAAGGAGAGGATCATTAATAGTTTGCACAATTGCAGATAAGCAGTGTAATCCCATTAGCTATCCTCGAACAAGCTGTGCTCCACATGGCATTAAATAAGGTTATATTTTTACCACCATCTTCCATTTTTGTTTTACGTTTGGAATAAAGTGCCTCAGCCGAATAGTATTTTGCAACAATGAATCAACAAAGCTACCAAAAACAAAGAAAAACAAAATCAGGAAAAAGGAACTATTAATGATTAAATTTTGATGGTTGGAGCAAAGTGTCATGTTTTGTTCAGTAAAGGACTTAATGAAAAACAAATCCTTTCATTCCCCTTTACAGAGGAACTTCTATTATCCTGCATTTAAATATCTGAATATTGTATTATCCGACAAGATTGCAAGATCCCGATGTTCGGCTAAACTGTTACCTGGCATTGAATTATCTGGAATTCAATTAACCAAATGAAATACTGCCTGCCCGGGTCCTTTGGATAATCGAGGTTTCTCTGTATATGGATCCTAAAACTATCCAGTTTGGCCACAAGTTCTAGCACTGACCTGTACCTTAGAGTAATAGTGGGGAGGCTGTCAGCGTTCACGATTATTAAGGAACAAATTATGTGACGTCTTCGTATGAATGGTCCTGTTTCTCAGAAGCTGAAAATCTACTAAACAATTCAGCCATAGAGGCCCACATTTAAACCCCACCTGCTCCAGAGCTGTGTGATGGCAACTTGGAACAGATTGATAATACTTCCAAATACTCAAACGGAATATGGTTGCATTATTTGCCTGCCAGATACCCTCTGAAGACATCAAAAAATGTTGGGGTTTGTCAATTTAAGTGTAATTTTTTGTTAACATTATACATTTAAATTACTGCCAAAAGCTAAAACCTATCAGCTAATTTGTTTTTGTAATGTGCAGGCTCATCCTTTTAAGTTTTAATCATTGGAGATTTTACAAAATGTGAAAATACAACTTTTCTTCCTGTCCATTTTCTCTTATTTAATGTTTTTTTTTCTCTCTCTAATATATGGATTCATACTTCTGTGTATAAATACAACGCATTCATTTCGAGAGGGCTAGAATACAAAAGCAGGGCTGTAGTGCTGAGGCTGTATAAGGCTCTGGTCAGACTGCATTTGGAATATTGAGCTCAGTTTTGTGCCCCACATCTAAGGAAGATTGTGCTAACACAAGAGGGTGTCCAGACGAGGTTGACAGGAATGAATCTGTGAATGAATGGCTTATCGTATGAGGAGTGATTGAGGAATCTGGGACTGTACTCGATGGAATTTAGAAGAATGAGGGGGAATCAGTGAAACTTACTGAATACCAAGAGGGGTGGGAAGAGTAGATGTAGAGAAGATATTTTTACGTGTAGGAGAGATCAGGACCCAAGGGCACAGCCTGAGAGTGAAGGAACAACCCTTTAGAACTGAGATGAGGAGGAAATTCTTCAGCCAGAGGGTGGTGAATCTGTGTCAATTGCCACAGGGGGCTGTGGAGGCCAGGTCATTGACCATATTTAAGACCGAGGTGGATAGTTTTTGATTAGTAAAAGGATCAAGGGTTACAGGGAAAAGGCAGGAGAATGAGGTTGAGAAACATATCAACAATGAGAGCAAGGAGAAGAAATTATTGTGATCAAGAACAGGAACAGAACCAACAGATTCAGTTTGGAATACCGGAAAGCTATGTTCAGGCTTCCAAAATGCATGAATGGTTCCAAATTGAGAGAATGGGTCAGCTTAATGGCTCAGTGGGTAGTATTACTGCCTCACAGTGCCAGGGACTCGGGTTTGACTCCACCCTCAGGCGGCTGTCTATGTGGAGTTTGCACGTTCTCTCTGCATCTGCATGGGTTTCCTTTGGGTGCTCTGGTTTCCTCCCACAGTATAAAGGTGTGCAGATTGGTTGGATTGGTCTTGTCCAGTGGTGTGCAGGCTCGCTGGGTCAGCTATGGAAAATGCCAGGTTACAGGGATAGGGGCTGGGTCTGGGTGAGATACTCTTTGGAGGGTAAATGCGGCGCCGAAAGGCCTGCTTCCACTCCATAGGAATTCTATATTGAGAGAATGGGGACAAATCAGGGAAATCAGCCTCATCTAGAAAATCGCTAGAAGTTTTTCGAGATGTTGTGAAAAGGTAGCTTTCATGAGTGAAGTGCTTCAGGAATCTTTCTGGGAGACCACTGCTGTTTCCAACATGTCTCAATGGCTCAGAGGTAATACCAGTTGGTAAAAATTTCAGATGCTGGGAGGAGGTAGTCAATTCTTTAAGAAGGCTGCTGCTTGTGCAATTCTTAATAAGTTAGGCAGTTAAGCAAAAACAATTGCGATAGAATTTAGCAGAAACAAGTGCTGTATATGGGAAGAAAAATGAGGAACTCACATGCAACGCTGATGAAATTGTTAAGTGTGAAATTTGAAAGAGATGTAGAGCTTTATGGATTCAAAACTGAACAAAGCCAAAACAGCAATCAGATCACTGAGTTACACCTCCAAAACCATAGATTATCAGTTAGGGAATGTCATGTTGCAGGGTCACACACTGAAAGAATGATGGAACAATGTACGTAAAGCACCATTCATAACTTTAGGATGATTTCCTGAAGTGCAGTCTGGTTACAATAAGGGAAACGCAGCAGCTAGTTTGTACTGAGCACATGATAGTGACTAGGAAATCGGATTTAATGAGTTAGTTGAGGAACAAAAGTTTAGCTGGACACAATAAATAGCTGTCCTGCCTGAAATAACTCTACAGAGGCCAGTATCCCATCACCAAGTCACCCTTTATATGTGCAGTATAGCGCTTGACACTGGTCGTGCTTCCTTCGAGCCAGCTCTCCAAGTGAATTGAACCCCTGACACTCCTGTTTTTTTTTGTATTGCATATCAAACTTTTAATATCAAATAACAAAGAAAAGTTGTCCAACTCCCGTGGGTTGCTTCTTATAACAACATCAACAATACTTTCCATAGGAAAAATAGTTTTTGAACAAAATGGTAGAAACTCCTTGATCTTAGGATAAATATTTAAATCAAATACTTCAAAACTTAGAAACATAAAACATATCCAGTACATCTCAAAGGTCCAGCAAGCTGTTTTGATGAGCAGAACAATTATTTTTAAAAAAAAGATAAATTTCCAGTTAAATAAATACAAAGAAATGCTGGAAATCTGAAATAAAAACAAAGCGCTGGAGAAACCTAGCAGGGACACTCCTGTTATATCTGTCAGTCAGGGTTCCCTGATTGGACCAGGTTAACAGCCCCAATTGGGGAACTGTATTATATGAGGTCCACCTGGCTGACCTTGTTACAGTCACCACACTGCCCTTCCTTGTCACACTGCCAAGGGCTCTTTTATCTACGCTTGAGAGCATCTTCTCTGAAAGGTGACTTCTGTGAATGTGCAGTACTCCCTTTGGTACCAGGCTGGACTGTGTGCATAGCTCTCTGGAGTGGGACCTGAACCCACAACATTCTGACTCAGTGGTGAGTGTGTTACTGACTGACGCTTCAAATGAGCTTCCAAATGGGTATCAAATCCCGAAAGCCTTTTTAGGTAATTTTGTACTTTCAGCAACCGTTTTATGTTGATAGAATGAATATTTTCTATGAAAATGCCTGATAAAACTGCAGTGGTACTGCAGTTCATTGTGAGGATAGTCCCCATGTACAATCATATCCTTTCAATCCCGGCCTGCACAGTGTTACAGTGTTCTGTCGGCCTGTCTGTTATGGCTCAGAGCTCCATCCTGTCTGTCTGAAGCCCAGATGGTGCTCCAGTTCCTATTTAATTGCAATGTGGTTCTCAAAGCAATCTATTGTCTCACGCAGTGCTCCATCTCCCCCACCCCCTGAGAAAACAATTAATTTGCAATTAATTTGATTTCCTTGCTGCAAGAGTTGAATTTTTAAAAAATTGCAGCTTTTCCAGACGAGACAAAGCATGACCAGGCTCAGAAGGGAATATTTGTATTTTATTAAAATTGTTGGAGATAGATAAAATGCTGATTCATTGATTCAAATGAAGCATATTGATTGTAGTTAATAGAGACAGTGTCCCAATGGGAAACGACTGGGGTTCCGGCATTGCTGCTGGAGTCAAGAGATTCCATTCACTGTTTGAGCAGCTGTTCTTCAGTCCCCATGGGGATGTGACATCCACCAGGAGATTCAAGCACAATGCCTCTCCTTACAGAACAGGCAGATGCTCATTTGTGATGTTGGTACATCCTATGTATGGAGTAGCCACTTCAGAGAGAGAAAGGCCTAAGTCCCGGGATTGTTTGTGTACAGCTGGTTTTATTCTTCTAAGCCTGCTTATGCACAGAGCACAATCAATTAAGTTGAAGAGTTTATTGACCCAGCCCCTCCAATAATGTACCAGTCCTTTGAAGCCTTCCCCGAGTGATCAGCTATCATGTTGAAGTTTGTACGTGCGTAAGGAATCGCAGATGTGGCTATCACCATCTCTGAGTTTGACCTGTTCCTGTGATGGCACAGTCAGGACACGGTTGCCTTGGAAGTCTTCAATGTTGACTGTGGACCACATGAAGTCTCAAGACATTCTGGTTAAACATGGACAAGGACAGAGGCATTGGGAATCAGGGAAAGCTCCCTGTTGGTCAGAGTCATACCCTGGCACAGAGAAGATGGTTTTGGTTGTTGGAAGTCAGTCACCTCGGCTCCAAATCATCTCTGCAGGAGTGCCCTAGGCTAGTTTCCTATGCCCAACCATCTTCAGCTGCTTCATCAATGACCTTCCCTCCATTGTAAAGTCAGAAGTGGGCAGGTTTGCTGATGATTATAAAGTGTTTAGCATCATTTGCAACTCAAGGCAGCACTTGACCGAGTATAGCATCAGAGAGCTCCAGCAAAACTGGAGTCAGTGGGAATCAGGAAGATTTCTGAGTTGGTCTCGTACCTAACACAAAAAAAGGTAGTCATAGTTTGTTGGAAGACACTCATCTAAGCTTCAAGGTTTCGGAGCAGGAGTACCTTTGGGTAGTGTTAGAAGTCCAACTATCTTCAGCTGCTTCTTCAGTGAGCTTCCCTTCATCACAAGACCAGCAGTGAGGACATTCTCTCGTAATGGCAGCAGTGTATACCATCTACAGATGCCCTCCGGAAACCCACCATGTCTCTTCAGATAGTTCCTAGCAAACGCTGCGACCTCTCCCACTGAGGAGGACAAGAGTAGCAGATACATGAGTGTTGGCACCTGAAAACTCTACCCCTCAAACCACACACCGTTCTGACTTGGAACCATATGGCTTGTTCCTTCATTGACACTGGTTCAGAATTCTCGAACTTCTTCCCTAGCTGCAATGTGGGTGCACCAGCACCCAGTAATGAGATTATAATAATGCTCACTTTTCATGCCCTATTCTGTGCTCTTTCATCTACCCAGGCCAGTTTGAAGATCCAGCAGCTTTCGCTCTCTTTAGACCATATACACATGGTGGCCACAGCAATGGTTGCTTGATTGGACCAGAACATGGCCTCTTGATTCCAGTCCACTCCTACTAATTGGTCACCACTTCTGACCTCCCACCAATTAATGACTTGCTCCACTAAAGTCAGAAACTTTGTCTAAACAAAAGAAACCCAAAGAACTGGGGATGCTGTTAATCAGAAACAAAATCAGAACTTGTTGGAGAAACTCAGCAGGTCTGGTAGCATTTGTGCAGAGAAAGTAAAGTTAATGCTTTGTGACTTCTTCTGAAGAAGAGTCACTGGATCCAATGCGTTAACTCTGCTTTCTCTCTGCAGTTGCTGCCAGACCTCTTGAGTTTCCCCGGCAATTTTTGATTTTGTTTCGGAAGTGTGGTCTACTTACCATCACGATTGAGTTCACTATTCAAAACCTGCTTCCTGAATCCTCTGCCAAGACTCTGCTCTTGGTTTCAAACCTGGTTCTCCGGTTTTGATCAGGGCTGGGATCACAGGCTGATTCTTCTCCTTGCTCAGAGGCTGTGTGTAAACCCAAGGTCTGTACCAGTAACCAGACTGTCAGCAGTATCATTGATATTGTCCCACAGCCAGCAAGATTAGGCCGGGCACTTTGCTTGGTACCTGTACCTCACTGGCCGTGTTCAAATGAAGTCAGGGCCTTCAATCTGCCAACTTGGTGAATGTTCCATAGGATGGCACAGAACAGAAGGACTGGGTGAAAGTAGGTACTGCAGATGCTGGAGATTAGAGTCCAGATTAGAATAGTGCTGGAAAAGCACAGCAGGTCAGTGCATGGCATCAATGTGGACTTCACCAGTTTCCTCCTTCATTCCTGATGAAGGGCTCTGGCCTGAAACGTCGAATTTCCTGTTCCATGGATGCTGCCTAACCTGCTGTGCTTTAACCAGCAACACATTTTCACCTCCCCTGACCTTACCCCAGTTCCAACCTTCCAGCTCAGCACCATCCTCATGACCTGTCCCACCTGTCAATCTTCCTTCACACCTATCCACTCCACCCTCCTCTCCAAACTATCACCTTTACCTCCACATCCATTCACCTATTGCACCCTCAGCTACCTTCCCCCAGCCCCCTCCCCCCTCCCGTTTTATCTCTCCATCCCCGAGGCTCCCAGCCTCTTTCCTAATGAAGGGCCTTTGCCTGAAATGTTGATTTTCCTGCTCCTCGGATGCTGCCTGGCTTGCTGTGTTTTTTCAGCACCACTCTAATCTTGCCAGTACAGAAGAAGGCCATTTGGCCCACCATAGATACCTCTGTCGGTTCTTTAAAGAGCTATCCAGTTAGTTCCAAGTTTCTGTTGTTTCCCGACAGCTCCATGAAATGGCAATAGTAGTGTCAGATTTTACCCAATTGATATTATGTGTTTACAGAGATATGTGAATGTAGTTGTACTGAATAAGCAATTTAGAGTTTAACAGATTTGCATTCATGTGATGCATAGATAACAATTCAATAGGAATCAAGGAGTTAATGTTTGGTAACACACTGCAACTGAAGGTCTCCTTTCTGGCTTTTGTCACCAGTATACTGACATTTTTTTTGTTGGTTGGTGAGGAAGTTGTGCAAGCACAATTGTTTCCATAGTAAATAGTTTTAATTTTAGTACTTGGTAGATGTGTTAGGTTTTGGCATGGAGCAAACCCTTGCTCTCTTAGAGTAGATATTGAAGTCAAGTACTGGTCCTAAGATTGTAAAATCCATCCAGAGCCCTGATATGGGCCTCAGCTGAAGCCTAGCTTCTTACTAGTTGATGAGATGTGACGGGGTGGTTGGGGGAACTCCGAGGCTGATTGAGTCATTGGGAATGTAAGTCTGCTGGTGTGAGGAGGGGAGTCCGGTTCGCAGAGCCCCCACTACGTTCTTGTCAAGCTCTCCCTTCCTCCTCTGTCCCTCCAAATAAAGAATTGGCAACAGAAAGTGTAATTTCTGAGCCTCCCTCTCCAGAGCACTTAGCACCTGAAGCATGGAATCCAACCAGCACATGGCAATGAACTACAGATTGTAAGCAGCCTTGCACCCTCTGAGGAAGCAGTGTCAGGCCAGCCTGACTGTTTCACTGAGGGGGGAAAATGAGTTGCTCTCTGATCTTCCTCCTCCCATTCTCCTACGAGTGGCTGTAAGTGCAATTTTTCCCATCCCCACCAATGGAAGCTGACATAATGTGGACCGCAGGTTGTTGACAATAAGATTCTAAGCCTGTTCAGCTATCAGTAGAATATCAGGAATTTACTACACAAAGCAGAATCTTCCATTCTTGTCTGCTGTCTTGCTCACTTGCTGCAAAGTTGGTACGGTGACTATTCGGAACAGTTAGGGTGAACCTGGAGCTGGAGAGGAGTAAGGTCAAGCAGGTGGCTCTTAATGGCCACTCTGCCCCATGGTGATGGTGTAAACATTAGTCTGTGGGAGCCCCTCCTCCCTCAGTCACCAATTGGTGAATTGTCCTCACTGGTTTAGGAGGGCCAGCTGTTTCTTGTTGTCACACTCCGAGCGCCAGTATCTTGTGGTGTATCTTCAGGGCTGTTACTTCATTTGTGAAACACACCAGTAAATAAATTTTCAATGCTTTCTCCGCTATGTGGGGGAAAGGGTGACATTTGCCTTTGTAGTTTCACTTGTGCCCCACAAGGGACATCCATTGCCAACGCCCATTCTTGGTGCAATGTTTGCAGAACTCTGGACGAGATCTCCGATAGATTTATTCTGATAGAGAAGCCCTTTCACCATGAAGCCTCCACTCTAACATAGAAATGTCAAGTTTACTGGACTCTGTACAAGTTCCAGCAAGAATAATGAGGAAAGCAAGATCTTCCATTCCAACCAGCCCCGGTGCCCAGAATGGGATGTTCCGGCCTTATTCCCCTTTCCACCCCTGTTGGAAGAACATTCTGATCTGTATACTTAATGGAAATAAATTTCATTGTTTCATTCTTATCTTTTCAACATTTTGCAGAAAACCATCTTTTGCCCTGTAGCTGGCCACTCTATTAGAAATGCTGTGATGGGTCGATTGGTTAAATTGATTTCTCTGGGTTTCTGCCTGTGAGGATGTTGGAGCTGTGTCAAGTCTGTCAGAAAGGTTCCAGAGAAATTCCGTAACTCTAAACAACCCCTGGTGGCACCTGGAGAGACTGGAAGATTTTGTGTTCACACGGCACTACCTTCTCTCAGTCAAAAGGCTTGCATTCACATTTGTACCATGTTAAAAATCACATAACACCAGGTTATAGTCCAACAGGTTTATTTGCTTTCGGAGTGCTGCTCCTTCATCAGGTAGCTAGTGGGGCAGGATCATAGGACACTCAATTTATAGTGAAAGATCAAAGTGTTATAGAACTGATGTGATGTATTGCACAAACCTAGGTCGTTGTTAAGCCTCAATACATTGCCTCAGTTATATGATACTTTGATCTTCTAGTACGAATTCTGTGTCCTATGATTCTGCCTCAATAATTACCTGACGAAGGAGCAGCACTCTGTGAAAGCTTGTACTTTCAAATAAACCAGTTGGACTATAACCTGGTGTGTAATTTTTAACTTTGTCCACCCCAGTTCCACACCAGCACCTCCACTTCACCTTTGTAAACAGTGTGAAAGTGCATATGTCCTGACTAATTTTTCTTCTGTTTGCAGGATGGAAAGGTTATTGTGTGGGATGCTTTCACAACCAACAAGGTAAGTCCCAAATTAACAGACTGACTCCACATTCTTCTAATTATATGGTGTTGCAAGCTGTGATTTTTAACAAATTAGCAAGCTCTCAAAATATCCTGATCCTTTGAGCAGATCTCCAGTTTTGTTGGCTCATCTCCATTAGGATGGCAGCAGGGGATGTTGCAATTAGTCTCAATATTGAGAGGAAGGGGACGGACAGATATCTCTCAAACACATGCGCAATGTCAAATACACACACACTCACCCCCACCCTCTCACTCTCATTCCCAAACACCACACACTCTCACACACCCCCCCACATGCACAGACACACACAAATACACATACACCCAGACATACCTACACACTCAAACATGCAACAAACACACATAAACATAGACTTAGACATACTACCAGACACACACACACACACACACACACACACACACACACATCCATACTTATACATGCACATACACACACTCTCACTCTCTCATGCCCAGATACCCAAATCACTTATACACACACATTCACACCTACACACCCAAACACAACTACTTGCACATAACCCACATGCTCACTCTTGCACACTCCCGCATACACACCACCATTCTCGCTCAGCCTGTACATAGGATGTGCCCTCATATAAATATGCACTGTCCAAACACACATTACCTTCATGTACATATACACAGATTGCCCTTTATACAGACAGCCTGTAAATGTGTACACAGACAATCTGCCTACTCCCGTCTCCACACCCCACCCGCCCATTGATAGACACGTACTTCATAGACGCATATGACCTTCACAAACTCATCTCTCACCCACACACACAGTCATACCTTCACCTGAACATTTTGAAAGATGTACAATTGGACTACTGAGTTGTTTTAACATTATTTAGATTGACATCTGTATCTGGGCCCAGCACTTGCTTTCACTGCCTGACTGTTTCACAGAGTGACTCTGGGTAGACTAGTGACCAGGCTGAAGGAGCCAGGAGATCAGTGCTTGCTGTTCCTGTTCCTGATGCTGTCCAACCCTGTGATAATAATTGTCTCTCCAGAGTAGCATGCAATGTTTCTGCTTCTAGTTCTCTCTGTAGACTGAGCTTTAAAGGGAATCAGAAATCCTGAGCCCACAGCTCAGACCAAGATTTCTTTCTTTCACTTGTGGAATTGATGTTTGTTTTTACTGACCCCAGTTTGTGTTGGCTGTTTGCCTGATCAGTAACGGTGCGTTTTGCAGGAACACGCAGTGACCATGCCCTGTACCTGGGTGATGGCATGTGCCTATGCCCCGTCAGGCTGCGCTGTTGCATGTGGGTGAGTACAGTCTCTTTCACCATGAACCTTCATATTTTCTATTGACAACTTTCCCTTTCCGTGAGCAATTAGCACATACACAAATCTATGGCAGCATTTCCAATTGAAAAGTCAGCCAGGGGTTTGTTAAAATCTGCTGCCATGGCTTCCCTGGGCCCTGGGAGGAAGTGAGGACTGCAGATGCTGGAGATCACAATAAAAAGGTGTGGCGCTGACCAAGCACATCAGGAATTCCTGATGAAGGCCTTATGCCCGAAACATCGATTCTCCTGCTCCTCGGATGCTGCCTGACCTGCTGTGCTTTTCCAGCACCACACTCTTCTACTTCCCTGGGCCCTGCTTTCGGATTGGAAAGGTTGAACAGGCTAGGCTTCTATCCATGGGTTTCTGATGGTTGTACAACTTTGGAACTCCTTGCCTCCGAAAGCTGTGGATCAAGTTCATTGAGTATTTTCAAAGCAGAAGAACATAAATTCTCATTAGGCAGAAGAATCAAGGGTTATTTAAGGTCAATGGAAGAGTGGAATTCAAAACACTAACAGTCATGATTTTATTGCACAGTGGAGATGGTTCAAGGGGCTGAATGGCCTACTTCTGCTCCTATCTCGAATGGTTGACCTGTTTTTCTTTCCCTTGCGTTCTGTTCAATCATTTCCATGAAGTCCCGGAGAAGATCAACTAGCTAAGAAAGAGCTTTGTACTTCCGTTGTGTGTATTCACTTTGTAGGACTCCAAACAAAAGTCTTGTGGTGGATTGGTTAACATCCCTGCAGCCAGGTGATCAGTTCCCATTGCAATATCTGGTATATCCAGCAATAAGACCTTTTCCGTAAATGCCACTCCGTAGCAGATGCATTCTAATGCAGGAAGGTCAATATTGTTAAAAATAAATACTTTCTTGTGGATAATATGCACCTCTGACCCCTCCTGGATGCAGAGTAAATCCAGTTTTAAAAGTGCCAGTGGCCCTGGACAGAAGCAAGAGTGGTCAGTGCTACAGGCCACTCCTATCTTCAGCCTTTGTCTTCCACTGTCACATGGTCATTGTCAAACTGCCACCTTTGGTAATTACTGCTTGCAGGTTCCTTTCTGTTTCGATGCCTCTTATCTCTCAGCAAAGAGACAGGTCAAACTCAGTGAAAGTTTCAGCAAGATTGTAACACTTCAACAGGAGAGAGCAGGTTATGTCGAGATGCACTCAGAGACAACTGTCATTAGGGAGCATACTGGAAGCAAGGCCATTGCAGTGGGGGTCCAGTCAGTTTTGTTGAATTTGAGGGTCAGGCCTAAAGAGTGGTAGTGAACAAGCAACTGGATTTGCACTCTGCCTGATTTTCTCAACCACTGATGACCAATTTACGGTCACTTGCTTCGTGCTGCACCCCCCCCCCAGTCTGGCAGTCTAACATGTCGCCCTCGTTGATTCATTGAAGATCCTGAAAAGGATGAGAGTCCTGATGCAGGGACCTGACCCAAAACATTGATTTTCCTGCCCCTCCCATCCTGTACGTTTCCGGCTCCAAATCTTATCGAGACGTGAAATGATCATCAATTTAAGCCACTGTATTTTCTGGGGGAATCATTCCACAGCAGCTCTGTCATGTCCTGAAGATGTTGATGGTGCTCAATCAG
Organism: Hemiscyllium ocellatum; assembly: GCF_020745735.1. NCBI lineage: Eukaryota > Metazoa > Chordata > Chondrichthyes > Orectolobiformes > Hemiscylliidae > Hemiscyllium > Hemiscyllium ocellatum. The sequence continues at coordinate 18,253,422 of NC_083439.1, read as the reverse complement.
AGGATTTACCATGGTTTGTGTCTTTGCTGACTATTCTAGCGTGCTTTATTTCATCTTCTATCAATTGCATTAATTGAAATATTTTTGCATAATTCATGGACCTTATGGTGCCCAGAGTATGAGAATAGTGGCTGATAAGTGACCAACTAAAAAATCACTGGCAGAAGCAATCAGGGAAGGATGATGGCAATATTGTGCTGTCCCAGTCCTCGGAAAAATATCTCCTTTTTGACTTTCCTATGCTGTTTTCAGGCCTCTTTGATTACCTACCAACAAAAGCTAGGAGTTTGAGCACCCTCTCCTCTGATTACCACTGCTGCTGTCAAGCTGTTTGCTAGAAGGTGTGGTAACAAGCACGTGTGTGTGTCCACGCGCACGCACGCGCGCGCGCACACGCACGCACACACGTGCACACACACACACACACACACACACACACACACTTCAGTGATGGAGGCTATTTCATTGGACAGGGGAGTGCTCCGAGATGGCTTGCTCTGTTGTCAGTCACCAGTTAATCCTGGGTACCCACCCAGCGACAGCTGGAGCACTCACTACACTGGACGCTTGTGAAACAAACCATGTTGTGGTCGCTTGTTAACTCCTGAGGGAATTCCTTCTTCAAAGACATTCAGTGCCTGATTGACGGACACATCACTGTGTGATGGGGTCTCCTGAGAGCCATCCCTATGCCCCTCGTGCCAATCCACTCTTCCCCACGATGCCCATCTGCCCTCACTTACATGTGGCCTGGGTCCCCTGTCAATGGTGGGCCTGTAGTGGCCAGCAGCAAGCTGCCTAGAGGCTCCTTGATGCTGGAGAAGTCCAGGAGGGAAATCTCTGAACTGCGTGATTAAGCAGGTCTTGCCCTAAGTGGCATGGGCACATCTCAGAGACTGGGATGTAGGGAGGGTTTCATTGGCCATCCTTTCCAACTGATGTGATATCCCGAGCTGATTGTTGGCACAGGCCGATACTGAAAACTGCCATGTGGGTGTCCCACTCTAGGTGTTCTTAGTGGGCTGTAAGGAAATTGGCTAGCACCCAGAATGAGTCAGTAGCAATTTGAGTTGAGGAGGTGTTGGAAAACAGGATGGAATTTTTTTTTGTGATTTGTGAGCAGCCCCCAGTGGCATTTTTGAGTTGTTGGTTAAGCTGCTGAATGCCAGATGTAGAGGGCACTCACTAGACTCTATATTAATGCCTCCTCTATATTAATGACTGGGACTAGCACATGAACATGTTATGCCATGGACTGCCCTGGAACCAGATTGCTTTTGTCCTTGAGTGATATTTTCATCTGGGTTCCAGACAACCACAGCGAGAGAGAGAGAGCGATGGTGGTGGGAGGGGGGTGATAGGGGGGAGAGAGAGAAAGAAAAAGAGAGAGAAAAGAGTTTCATTTAATTACCATGTCAGGAATTGTAGCCCAGCTTTGAAGACTCAATATGTAGCCCCCTCCATCGCTCAAGGCCCAAGGATGTCATCTGAATGAAATCAATCAGCAGTAATTTTCCTGCTGTTGGAAAGTTCTGGATTTCCAAGTCGGGTCTGCTATGATGAGGAAACTGGTCTGCTCTACAAATAAGTTACAAGTCAACTGGATTGACTGAATCTCCTTTCTTCACTCCGTCTGAAATGTTATGGGGGCAAGGGCAGGAAAATAGGCTGAATGGAACAAGATCCAGTTGAAAAATTAGGCTTGCAAGGGTCTAATGGACTGATTGATTGATTGTGCCATACTTTATCATTGCTGGGACTTTTAGGGCCACTCACGAGTCTTTGTGGTGCTGTGTTCAGTCATCCCTCGCAACCTGTTCGTTTTCTTTTTCCCCCCCAGTGGCTTGGACAACAAGTGCTCCGTGTACCCACTGACTTTTGATAAAAATGAGAGTATGGCGGCCAAGAAGAAATCTGTTGCGATGCACACAAACTACTTGTCTGCCTGCAGCTTCACTAATTCAGACATGCAGGTAAGGCCAGTCAGGTACAGTGTTTTCAGTTTGAACAGTGATCGAATAAACAGTGATCTCTTCATACCAATTCAGGGAGAAACCTTTCACAATATAAATGCAAATGCAGGACATTGGGCACTTCTTTATGATGGTGTGGCCTTCCCATGATCGAATATACAATCTTCTTAAACATCGTAATGCATCGACTTATCTGAAGCATTTAATTATCTGTTTTAGATTGTCTTTATTCAGTTTGAGCCTATTTCGTGTATCTTCAGACCCTCTTCTTTCCTGGAGAAAGGTAGGGAGTAGGAGGAGGATTTTTCAGTCAGATTAACTGCTTGCATTGAACTGCATGAGCATTCCTTCTGCAGCCAACAAGACCTTGAGCAGAATTTGAACCGGGAGCCTTTTCATTCCCAGACAGGTTTGCTGACAATTTCGCTGTTTAGAGAAACAGCCTACAGCAGACGTAATGGCACCACTGAACATGGTCCATTTGTGTTCCCATTTGTTTTGTCTATTTGGCTAAAATTGTCACTCAGGAGAACAGAGTACAAGAGTGAGATGCAAGTGATGGAAAAGTGAGCCCAAAGTACAGGAGACCTGAAAAGAAAAGTGGTGGAGAATGAGGTAAAACGAGAGGGATCAGATACACCAAATGAAAGACAATGGTGGGAAATGGGGTGAAGGATGAGAGTGAGAGAAATAGAAACAAATGCCTCCAAAAACAAGACATCACAGATGCTGGAACTCTGAAATGAAAGGAGGGCGTGCTGGGATTTCTCCACAGGTCTAGCAGCATCTGTAAAGAGGGAGGTTTCAAGACTGACTGTTCATCAGAGTTCAACATTAATGGCAAATGAATAGGGCTTGAATATTTGTACTGTCTGTTCAAATGTGTACCCACAAAGCTGAGTGGGTCACAGTACTGATGGGCAATTATGTAAAAACTTAAAGAAAAAAAATACACAAAAGAGTAGACAAAAAAAAGTTTTAATTTGAATACTTGATTATCTGGGATTCAGCTGTCCAAAGTTGGGATTATCTGGACAAGATCGCAAGGTCCTGATGTCCATAACACCACTAGTCAAGCGTCAGGACCTTACGATCTTTTACGGATTATCTGAAATTTGGATAATTGGATGCCGGATAACACCGTTTAGCCAAGCATTTGATTATCTGAACTTTTGATTACCCAAACAAAATACTCCCCGCCCGTGTCATTCGGATAATTGAGGTTCTTCTGTAGACAAATTTTGAGAGTTGTGGAACACAGAGCATAATCACAGGGTAAGGGGTTGCCCATTGAAGACAGGATGAGGAGGAATTTCTCCTTTCTGAGGGTGATGGCTCTGTGAAATTCTTTATCACAGAGGGTCATTGTTTTTGAGAATACTCAAAGCTGAGATAGAAGGATTTCTGAGCATGAACAGAACCAAGAATTATGGAGATAAGGCAGGAACGTGGAGTTAAGGGTTATCTGATCAGCCATGATCTCATTGATGACAGAACAGACACAATGGGCCAAATGGACAACTTTTACTCCTACATCACATGGCTTTATGGATTGGGAGTTAGCACCAACACAAATGTAATGGGCCAAATAATCTCCTCTGCAAATGTTTCTGATTATACATGGTTTTAGTCCCAGTTAGGAACAAGAGTTTTCCATTATGAATTATAGTTCTCAGAATATTTCAGTGCATTATTAAGCCTGAATACTGATGATGAAGAGAAAATGTATTCAAGGTGAGATATGTCTAACATCAGCCAATTAGTCAGTGGGGAACTGTACAGTGAATAATTCTACCCATAAAAACAGAACTTTTAATCATTATTGTGACTTAATCACTCATGAATCATCGTCCTGCATCCCTGTATTATTAGCTTCTCGCTGAGTATTCTATGCATCCCTCAGTTTAACACATTAACTGAAAGCATTATAAAGGATTTGTATTTGTAAACCATTAATGTAGAATACAGTCTTTGCTTCTGCAAAATTATTAACTCCGTTTAACTCATCCTTTGATATAGTCCAACTTTCCTTTAGAAACATTTCTTGTCTTCTGTTGTGGTTACGGTTAGATATCAGTGGCTCTGAAGCTAGTTACCATGGCAGCAGCTTAATGTGCAGAATATACCCAGAGGCCTCTACTGGGATTGATTGAGGCACAAACAGTTGGAGTTGATTTAATCAATCCCAAAGGATTTAGAAAATCAATCTTGGTGAGCTGTTATATTATTGACTGTTGAAAAACATTCCAAAATGAATTTCATCTTAAAACATGCAAAATTGAAAGAAAGTAAGAGAACGCTGTAAAAATCTTCATGTTTGGTGCAGTTAGCTCTATGCATCCTGGAGTCCTAGAGATCTACAGTACAAGAAAAAGGCCCTTCGGCCTGTTATGTCCTGTTTGTCAAAAGCAACCACCTCACCGTTCTAATCCCATTTTCCATGTCTTGGTCTTTGTATGGCTTGGTTTTGCAAGTACGAATCAAAATACTTCTTAAATGTTATGAGGACTTCTGACTCTCCTACCCTTTCAAACGATGAGTTCCAGATTCCCATCACCCTCTGGGTGAAAATGTTTAGCCTCACCTCCTCTCTAAACCTTCTACCCCTTTATCTTAAATCTACACCCCCCTCCCCTCCCAGGTTATTGATCCCACCATCAAGGAAAAAGTTTCTTTCTGTCTACCCGGTCTATGCCCCTCATAATTATACTTCTCAAAGGTGTCCCTCTCCATTTCCTCTGCTGAGGGAAAACAACCTCAGTCTGTCCAATTTCTCTTCATAACTGAAACTCTCCAGCTCAGGCAATGTCTTGGTAAACCCTGTCAGAAACCCTCTCCAGTGCTATCACATCCCTCCCACTTTTGAATGCTTTGACTCTTGATAGACTGTAGAGAAGAACAAAACTAAAAGTTAGTGATTTTTTGTGGTGGAGGTGCATAGATTGGTAGAGAGTTTAATTTAGAAGCCCATCATTGCACACCAATGTGGTAAAGCACACATGCTTCAAGAGTATATGATGGTTTTCTCATATTAACAACATTTAAGGTAGAACTTGGAGCTAAAAAGAACATCTGTTTGTGCCTTTTGAAGGTGACATTAAACCCAGTCCTATCTACCTTCAAGTCCACCTACCTTCAGGTGGACTTTTCCAACTCTTGAAAATTCTCCAATGTTCTGGTGAAAATTCCCTTGTTGCCCATGATCACCAAAAACATACTATTGTATCACTTAACTTACAAAAAGCAAACAAGTTATTACTACTGTTGAGATCATCACTATTTTTCTTTTATTTTCCTCATTTTTGGTGTGAAACTGTGAGATGCAGTTGAGAATTTAACTTTAATTTTGAACAGTAGCTTGTATTGAAGAAAAGAGAGCAAAAGACCGATACTTGCTGTTGGAACTGGTCTGAGGACAAGGTAGACGATTCAACACTGAGATGTTGCTACATTCAAGGGCTGGCAGCTGGTTGGAGGTTGACATGGTCAATCAAGGGGGCACGATAGAGAACTTTGAAAAGAAAAGAGTGAACTGGTTTGGACAGGAGGTAGTTTTGCTTTAGAAGCTGTTGAACTGGAAAGCTGTTTTTGGTTTTGTTCTGTCTAGTTATTCTCCAGTTAGCGACATGTTGAAAGTTCTGAGAAAAAGACCTCAGTCAGTAAAAACTAGAAAAAATCTCTAGAGGTCTGCAAAAGCTGTTTGCATTGACCAGTGATTTTTAAATTTAAGCAAAATGGGCAGTTCTATGTGCCTGTAATATAACCCATCATTAAAGGATTTTTAAAAGTTTTGGTATTTGTCATTGAAATGATTATCAAACTGACAAATGACAATTTTTTTTCTTTTAATTGATGTCAGGCAGATATCTGTATGGTTAAACCTATTCCATTTTCTTCTTCTTATTGAAAACCTATCAATATGAGGTGGGTAGGAAGTGGTTTATATTCAGAGAAGATTGAGCTTAGATAGCAGGTATTAATTAATGATTTTTTTTGTTTATTGATGTTACATTCTTAAACAAAATTAACAATTTCTTCTTAAGTTATAAACTTTGTGACCAATAGCTGTTACTTTTAAACATCGTTAGGAACAATTGAGTAATTTTGAGGATCATTAAATGTTTTACTTTCACTGTGTTGTGAATCCAGTGAAAGGGAGACTGAGTTGTAATACCAGGCAGGAATTGGCTGCACTATTAGCATGCAGAGCAGTCACTCTGCGATATGTGGAGGTCATTGTAATATTTCCAAAGTCTAGGAAGAATTTTTGAAGCCTTCTATATCGTTCATCTTTTTGATGGCTATGGGATTTTCTTTTTAATTCATTCATTAGATGTGAGTGCAAGGTCTACACTTATTGTCTTTTTAGTCCACAATTTTGAACAATTGCAGTCCATGTGGTGTAGTGACACTTCATACAAGCTCTTGATTAATAATGATAATGACTCATGGGGCATAGTAACCATTGTTGAAGTGGAAGGAGCAGTCCTTAAAACCCTGTTGAGTCCCTAGTCTGAGCTGTAGCTCTGGGACAGTCAGCATCCACATATAAAAGATAGCAGAGCAAATTGTAGGTGGCCAGTGACAACTCGATCTTGGGAGAGAAATGCCCACTGTGGGAGGAAACCAGAGCAAACCCATGCAGACAAGGGGAGAATGTGGAAACCCCACATAGATGGTCAACGGAGAGTGAGATTGAACCTGGTCTCTGGCACCATGAGGCAGCAGTGCTAACCACTGTGCCAGCCAGGACTATGCAGCAGACTGAAGGAACCCAGATAGAATGAAACATTCGGTGAGATAGGAATGTTTAACAAATGAAGAGTTTGATGGTTTAGAAGAGAAACTTCACCTCTCTGCATTAATAATGCTTATCTAAATTTAATTGGACAGAGTTAAGTTTATAACTTCTCTCCATTGTTTCATGTACTTGAGAAGCAATGTATTAGAAGAAGATAATGGAATGTTTTAAACCACAACATATGTAGAGATGATCTGCTTGACATGGCTAATTGGATCATGTGATTTCCACTTTGTTGTCATTATAGAGAGAGTGTTTCTGAGTTCACCAGCTTTTTTCTACATGTTGCATTAGAATCCTTTCTCAGATATTGGCACACCTCACATATCCCTCCTTACAGCAGTCATGTATTTGGCTTCCGATTTGGTACAGCAGGAATATTGGGCTCGATACGACCATCTAGCTGTTCCCCACTCTAAGTTCATGATTTTTAGAGAAGAAAAAGGTGGCAAATGACTGACCTATGTAAAGTCAAAGATAATTATTGTCAGTGGAGACAAACAGGTTGTGCATACGGTATCAGTCTGGATCCCAGCCAGTTGGTGAAACAGAAACCAACTGTCCTTTCTTTGTGGGTAGTTTATCGACTACTCAGTCATACAGCTCCTTCTCCAGACTAGTCCAACCCATTTCAGTGTGTTTTAAAAAATGTTTATATCCAGAAGTCTGTTCGCTGTTTGTATCTACCCAAACGATTACTCAGTCAATTAAGCCCAATCACCAGCTTAGCCCCCTTACTATATTAACACAATGCATTTATATTTTCTGAATTATAGCCTAGAGCGTCTCCTGTCTGTCCTTCTTGTTACGGGTCCAATCTCAAATAAAGTTTTTCCCATCAGTTTGGCACCTCAGCAGGAAAGAAACATGACAACTTCAGATTCAAAATGAAAAGCACAAATGGACTGTTTGACCCGATTAATATCCTGCAATGAAAGGCAAGATGGATGAATGAATTTGTCTCACTAGATGGCACATGTGTACAGGAAATGGCAGCTGTGCATCAGGCTGAGTTACGAAGCAGTGAGAGAAAGATCTTGCATTTATACAGCACCTAAATCACATAGTGAGGGGAGGGAAGTTCTAAATGCATCACTTTTTTTTGTTGAAATGCAGTCAAGATTGTTGGTAATGCATCTGTACAGAAGCAAGTCCCACCCTTGCAGCACTGACAGTGTGTGTTGACAGTCCATGGATACTTTATTAAGGGCAGTGAGTGAGTGTAACAAATAATTGTTGAAGTTTCAAAGTGCAAAGTTGTGTGAGATTCGTCAGTAGAGCTGGGTATAGGTATCCTTTTGTTACCCAATTGCGTCAGTAAGGCCATAGTACTTTTAGTTTTCGAAATGTTTCTCGTTCTCCTCTGTTGAAGATCCTGGGGGTTGATGTAACAAGAGCCACTATCCTTTCTCACTAAATTGTCTGCATAAAGAAAAAAAATGTTTGCACGCCATTCAGTCATGAACCCATTCTCCTGGAGTTCAAAAGATTATCTTCAGTATCTTGGAGATAAATTTTCCAGTTTTTACAAATCAGTTTTGCATTTTATCATTCATTGTTGCCTCTGTCAAACAATGACACTAGCATTTTCTTTTTTGGTTTTAACTTGAAGCTAATTGAGAGAATAAAATATTTTGGAAGTATTTGGATAGACACTTGTTGATGATTCAGCAAGTTTCCCCAATCCTGAGCTGACTTTGATGGTCCTGGAAGTTCCCAAGTCCAGTTCCTGAATTGTGCTGAGTAGGCAGCTCTCAGTCAGGTTTCATCCTGAATCTGACAACAGCAGGGTTTGGAGAAGCAAATTACTGCAGATTTTGAAATCTGTACTGAAAACAACCAAAGCTGGAGATCAAAGCAGGTCTGATAGCATCCATGCTCATGTTTCGAAGGAGAAAGTGAGGACTGCAGATGCTGGAGATCAGCGTCAAAAAATGTGGCGCTGGAAAAGCACAGCCATTCAGCAGGCGAGTCGACATTTTGGGCATGAACCCTGATGAAGGGCTTACGCATGGAACGTCAATTCTCCTTCTCCTCGAATGCTGCCTGACTGGTTGTGCTTTTCCAGCACCACATTTTTTTGACGCTAATGTTTTGAGTCTAGATGACTCTTCATCAGAGCTTGCCAAGATTTTGGTTTGGTTATGACAGCTCCCACATTAAACAAGCTGCTGACAATTTATCAAGGCTAATACGTGGAAAGTAACCTCTTGGTGTGTTTAGGATGCTTCATCAGCAAGCAGTCAGTTTCAGGAGACGTCAGGACTCAGGAAGCTGTTTGCAACCGATTTGGTCCTCTCACCCATAAACCCGGAGAGCTGTTTGAATCGTCCAGTAGTGGGTACTTTGAGACAAGCTGCTGCACAGATGAACTTACTGCCTCTCACCTAATGAGCCACTGATATCTCAGAATCATATCTCTCAGAAGCGATTCATTTGGCCCTTTAGTCCATCATGCTTGTGCTAGTGCTTGAAGAGAGGTTTCCAATCAATTCACCTCTCTTGCTGTTTCTCAATAGAGCAGTCAATCCTTTCTTGTGTATATTTTCTGTTGGCTCAGGAGAGACGTTGTCTAATGTGCCTGAAATTGCCATGGCAGCTGTATGGCAGGAAATTGGCAGAACCCAGGAAGGTTTAAAAGTCCAATTTTCTGGAAGTTATTTCAAAATTACGGTCGGAGAATCCGAGCTCTGCAATACAAAAGGCTATATATAAATGGAGGTCTTTGTTTTTAATTCAGCACTCGTTGGAATCTTATTAAGAAAGACTAGAAGATGATTTTCTGGAAATGGTTAAAAGGGGACATGTGCTTAGAAGGAGTTTATATGGGCTTGTGCGTTTAAGGGAAAGTGTTGGTGATGTGGTAATGTCACTGGGCTAGCAACCCCTAACCCTAGGTGTATGACGCAGGAGGGGGATTAGGGGTCTGACTACCACTCCAGCAGATGGTTAAATTTGAATTTAATGACTGTTGATTCTTGGTAAAACCGTCTAATTCACTAATGTCCTTTCAGAAAGGCAATCTGTTGTTCTCACCTGATCTGGCCTAAAAGTGACCTATCTGGTTCACCTTTGGGGTGGGCAATAAATGCTGGCCCAGCCAGTGATGCACACATTCTGTGAATCAGTGTTTTTAAAAAAGCGTGCATTCCTTGATTTACTTCAGTATTCTTTTCAAAAGTGATCCTTTTGGAAAATTTAGTGGTAACACAAGATTGAAAGCTGACTCTTCTTCTGACAGAAACCAAAAGAACTGTGGATGCTGTAAATCAGAAACACAAACAGAAATTGCTGGAAAAGCTCAGCAGGTCTGGCAGCATCTGTGGAGAGAAATCAGAGTTAACGTTTCAGGTCGAGTGACCAAGGCTTTCTCTCCACAGTTGCTGCCAGACCAGCTGAGCTTTTCCAGCAATTTCTGTTTTTGTTCCTTCTCTTCTGGTCTTTATCTGATAATTATTATATTGATGTTTGTGGGCGATTACTGTGCACAAATTGGCTATTGTAGTTTGTACATGACAGCCATGACACTGCTTCAAAAACACCTTTATTCGTTGTGAAGAACGTTTGGATGTCCTGAATTTGTGAAAGGCTATATATAAATGGAGGTCTTTATTTTTAATTCAGCACTCGTTGGAAACTTATTAAGAAAGACTAGAAGATGCTTTTCTGGGAAATGGTTAAAAGGTGATGCTATGACAGTAACTGATATTATTTTGAGGCAGGGGAAAAGTTACTGGGGAATAGTTGAAGGTATAAAGTTAAAAATCACACAACACCAGGTTACAGTCCAACAGGTTTAATTGGAAGCACACTAGCTTTCGGAGCGACGCTCCTTCATCAGGTGGTAGTGGAGGGCTCAATCCTAACACACAGAATTTATAGCAAAAATTTACAGTGTGATGTAACTGAAATTATACATTGAAAAATTGATTGTCTGTTAAGCCGTTCATCTGTTAGAATACAGTGATAGTTTCACTTCTTTCATGTGTAAATCACAAAACCTTTTTTAAAAAGTTGCATTCTCGGGTTAGCTGTTAACAATGGTGATAGCTAGACAATATGTTGAAGGTGTTGCCCCCCTGTATTCCCTGTCTATGCCATGATGTTTAGATTGATTCTAATCTAAAAAGTGAGATAACGGAGTTTTACATAAGTTCATGCAGATTTTGAGCAAAGTACAATGTAACCCTGCAAGTACAAATTCACCACACAAAATATATGTGTGTGTGTGTCCGTGTGTGTCCGTGTGTGTCCGTGTGTGTCCGTGTGTGTTTATAGTGCAATGGTGATCACCTGTAATGTGACATGAATTCAGGGTCCCGGTTGAGGCCCTCCCTATGGGTACCAAACTTAGCTATCAGCCTCTGCTCGGCCATTTTTCTCTGCTGCCTGTCCCAAAGTCCACCTTAGAGGATGGTCACCCGAAGGTCCGAGACTGAATGTCCTGGACCACTGAAGTGTTCCCCAACTGGGAGGGAACCCTCCTGTCTGTTGATTGTTGTGCGGTGCCCATTCATCCGTTGTCGTAGCCTTTGCTTGGTTTCTCCAATGTACCATGCCTCAGGGCATCCTTGCCTGCAACATATAAGATAGACAACGTTGGCTGAGTCACATGAGTACCTGCCATGTGTAAGGTGGGAGGTGTCCCCACATGTAATGGTGGTATCTATGTCCACACTCTGACACGTCTTGCAGCGCCTACCGTGACAAGGTTGTATGGAGTTGTCCTGAGAGCCAGGCAGTTTGCTACAAACAACGATCTGTTTGAGGTTTGGTGGTTGTTTAAAGGCAAGTAGTGGAGGTGTGGGGAAGGTCTTGGTGAGGTGCTCATCCTCCTTGATAATGTGTTGCAGGTCATGAAGAACATGGCGTAATTTTTCAGCTCCTGGGAAATATTGAACAACGAAGGGTACCCTGTCGGTTGCAGCATGTGTCTGTCTCCTGAGGTGGTCATCACGGTTCCTTGCTGTGGCACGTCGGAACTAGCGGTCGAGGAGTTGAGCATCGTACCCCGTTCTTGTGAGGGCATCCTTGAGTACTTCCAGGTGTCCGTCACGTTCCTTCTCATCTGAGCAGATCTGGTGTATGCGTAGGGCTTGTCCGTAGGGGATGGCTGTTTTAATATGTTTTGGGTGGAAGCTGGAGAAGTGTAGCATTGTGAGGTTGTCTGTGGGTTTGCGGTAGAGTGTGGTGCTGAAGTGTCCATCCTTGATGGAGACGCATGTGTCCAAGAATGAGACAGATAGTCGAGAGTTTGATGGTGGGATGTTGATGTCACTGTGTAGTTTTATCAGTGACTCATCGCCATGGGTCCAGAGGAAGAAAATGTCATCAATGTACCTGGTGTACAATGTTGGTTGGAGATCCTGCATAGAGAAGAAATCTTGTTCGAACCTGTGCATAAAAATGTTGGCTTATTGGGGTGCAAATTTGGTCCCCATGGCTGTTCTGTGTGTCTGGATGAAGAATTGGTTGTCAAAGGTGAAGACGTTGTGATCGAGGATAAAGTGGATGAGTTGTAGGATGGTGTTTGGAGATTGGTAGTTGTTGGTGTTGAGTACTGAGGCTGTTGCCGTAATGCCATCATTGTGGGGGATGCTGGAGTAGAGTGCGGAAACGTCCATTGTGATGAGGAATGTTCCCAGTTCGACTGGTCCATGGGTGCTGAGTTTCTGTCAGAAATCCATAGTGTTGCGACAGAAGCTGGAGATCCCCTGTACAATAGGTTTCAAGATGCCTTCCACATAGCCAGAGAGATTCTCACATTGGGTCCCATTGCCCGACACAATGGGACGTCCCGGTGTGTTGGCTTTGTATACCTTTGGAAGGCAGTAGAAGTCACCTACACGAGAAGTACGTGGGATGAGGGCACGTAGGGAACTCTGAAGGACTGGATCCAAAGTTCTGATCAGTGTTTAATTCACGGGTGTGTTCTTTGGTTGGATCGGCTGGTAGTTGCCTGTAGTGTTCCTGGTTGTTCAGTTGTCGGTACACTTCCTTGCAGTAATCTGTTCTATTCTTTATCTGCTGGTTTGGTGACAGTTGTCATTGGTTTTGAGAGCCTGGATGGCATTGCGTTGTGAACGGGTGATGTTTTGCTCTACCTTGTGGGTACGGCTGATGAATCTGGCATTTATATAGTTCCTGACAGTTTGAGCATACATGTCAAGCCCAGGGCAGCGGCCTTCCGATGGGGTCCATGTTGACACCTTCTTTGATCGCTCCTCTACAGATCCCTGTGATGACTGTTTCAGTGGGATCACTGCTGGCATCTTGAAAGAATTCCTGGAGTCTCATCTGTCTGATGCACTCCTCCGTGTCTGCTGCCAGAACCAACGGGTTCATTTTGGTGGTGGGGCAGAAGTTGAGACCCCTACTCAGGACTTCAATCTCTTCCGGTCGAAGGGTGTGGTCCAATAAGTTGATGATAGACTTCCCCACAGTGATATTGTTGTGTACTGTGGTTCCAGGGTGCTATTACTGGTGAGAATACCAAGTTTCTCCAGTTTTTTGTTCTTGGCGTGCATGTACATTGTGTAGTTTTGTTGCCTTGTCTGTTTGGCAATGTCGCGTAATTGTACTGATGTATACTGAGTGCACATATACACGGACACACGTACACACAGACACCCACACACACCTTTACAGGCACACACACTCCCCACACTCTCACATGCCACCCCCTCACAGACTTAAGACAGTCTACACTCACTACACACGCACATATGCACTTTCTTACACGCTTAACCCCAGCCCAGATAGAGAGAGACACACACACACACACACACACACACACACACACACACACAAAGACCCACATGCACACATATATTTTGTGGGGTGAATTTGTACTTGCAGAGTTACATTGTACTTTGCTCAAAAACTGCATGCATTCATGTAGAACTCTGAGCTCAAAAACTGCATGAACTTATGTAAAACTCCATTATCTCACTTTTTAGATTAGAATCAATCTAAACATCATGGCATAGACAGAGAACACAGGGGGCCAACACTTTCAACATATTGTCTAGCTATCACCATTGTTAACAGTTAACCCGAGAATGCAACTTTTTTAAAAAAAAAGGTTTTGTGATTTACACATGAAAGAAGTGAAACTATCACTGTATTCTAACAGATGAAAGGCTTAACAATCAATTTTTCAATGTATAATTTCAGTTACATCACACTGTAAATTTTTGCTATAAATTCTGTGTGTTAGGATTGAGCCCTCCACTACCACCTGATGGAGCGTCGCTCTGAAAGCTAGTGTGCTTCCAATTAAACCTGTTGGACTATAACCTGGTGTTGTGTGATTTTTAATTTTGTACACCTCAGTCCAACACCGGCATCTCCAAATCATAGTTAAAGGTAGCTTTACTCAATCCCTGCCTGTATTTTACTTGGGCCTGGGCCTCGAGGTGGTGGGCGGGGGAGGTTATTGGTGACATGTGACCTGACCCCCAGAACAATGGTGATGCTTGAATATTGGAGAAACCTGTGAGTGGAGTCTTTCATTGTAGGGAGGCTGGTTCGCTGCAGCTAGCACATGGTAAACTCTCCCATTCTTACCATTTTGTGTCTCAGAAATGTTTATTAATTGATTGATAATCAATTAGCCACATTATGGCACACCTTCCATAGTCACCAGGTGGGATTTGAATCTGGAGCTTCTGGCTCAGAGATGGGGATAGTTACCCACTGTGTCATGGGACCAGCAATGTTGACTTTATTGCCAGTTTGAAAAGCAATCGTAGTTGCCTCCTTGATGACCTTTTTTGTCGTCTTTTCCTGTATCTCCATAGATCCTGACATCGAGTGGTGATGGAACCTGTGCCCTTTGGGATGTTGAGAGCGGACAACTGCTTCAGAGCTTTCATGGGCATGGCGCAGATGTCCTTTGCCTTGACTTGGCCCCATCTGAGACCGGCCATACATTTGTGTCAGGGGTGAGTATTTTCTTGGGGACAAGTACAAGAACACCATAGCCCTTTGAGATGTTATTGTGCAGTATCTAGAACACTGTGCGGAATGTTAACTTCATGAGTTTTGTCAGAAGAATTATTTTGAATAATTGTGAGGAGTCATGCATGTTTTGTTTGGTTCTTCATTCACTAGATATTACCATAGACAATTTAGTAACTCCATTCTCAATGCAGTTATATTCTGTCCTTAAAAAAGCACTACATTTGGTAGCCCCCAGAAATGGGCAAGCAGATAACAACATGTGATTATCATGTACCTGTGGGTTGCAGTTCCCACAGTTTGCTAACTTCACGCTGGCTGCTGTCGTAAATTATTTCAGCTTCTTGCTCATGCAAACTGCACTGTTCATTGGTTAGTTTTTTGTGCAGTGACTAATGTCATGTGTGGCTAGCAACACTTAAAGCTAACATGCAACTATTTAAGGGGAGGTGCATTGTGGCAGTTGTGTAAGAAGTGACTCTATTCTGGGTAATGGTGAATGATGGAATAAAATGGGAGAGTGCGGGCTTTGTTGTTTTGGATGGTGCACTGGAGACCCTGGTGGAAGAGGTGGGCAGAAGAAGAAACACCTGGCATACACCGCGAACTAGGAGATCTTTTGGATGCGTAGTCAGAAAGCAGTGGATGCCAGTAGCCATAGTCGTTAATGGCACGATTCAAGCCCAAGGTTTTGGACACAGTGCTGCAAGAAGTTCAGTGATCTGACGTTAGTGATCTAGGTCAATAATTGTGTCTTCAGATGCCATTTCCTATCAGCTTCACCAGTTTTCCTACATGTGCTGTTCAATTCACCACTTGTCAATCACCCACACACCAATAGTTCTCGATGATTGATTGTCTATATCACCAATACATTTCCTCAGACAAGTCTCACACCCACACGGTGTCAGCTTTTCAACCACAATAGTCACACCATCCAGCTTCTGAGACTCCAGATACATTTCCACTCTCATGAAGGGCATGGTGGCTGCAGATTATTGGAATGACTGCAGAGAACAAGGGTGCCAACCTGTTTTACTCTGTGAAGGAAATAGTATTGACAATCTGTGAGCATTCATTGCTGAGGCCGTGAGCAGTGGAGGGGCTCAAACCATCAAAAGTGACTGTCCTCCTTGATAATCCTCTTTCTGATATCCCCCCTACTCTTCATATCCAATTCACTTCTAATCTATACCTACAGCTATTATAAGCATGCACCACTCACTTCCCCATTCCCAGTATTCCTTTACCACTGTACATTTCTGCTTTCAGAACTCTAGAAGTGCTACCAGCACAGGCAGTGAAGGGGCAGCATGAAGACATTGATGATGAAGATGCTCATCACTCGATTTCAACCTCTCACCCTCCTGCTCTGATACTGGTGTGTCTAGAGTCACAGAGATGTACAGGATTGAAAAAGAACCTTTGGTCCATGCCAACCAGATATCCTAAGTTAATCTAGTCCCATTCATAGTATTCCAAAAGTGGCCTAACCAATGTTCTATACAATTACAACACGATCTCCCAACTCCTATATTCAATGCACTGAACAATAAAGGCAAGTGTATTAAATGCCTTCTTCACCCTGTATAGCAGCAAATCCACTTTCAAGGTCTCTTGGTTTGGCAACAGTCCCCCAGGACCTTACCATTAAGTGTATAAGTCCTGCCCTGATTTGCTCTGCCAAAATGCACCACCTATTTAAACTCCATCTGCCACTCCTCATCTGATCAAGATCACATTGTACCCTGAGGTAACCTTCACTGTCCAATATACCACAAATTTTGGTATTATCTGTGCCGTATGGGGCGGAACAGTGGCTCAGTGGTTAGCACTGCTGCCTCACAGTGCCAGGGACGCATGTTCAGTTCCAACCTCTGGCATCTATTTGTGGAGTTTGCACATTCTCCCCAGGTCTGCATGGGTTTCTACCGGGTGCTCCGGTTTCCTCCCACAATCCAAAGATGTGCAGGTCAGGTGAATTGGCCATGCTAAATTGCCTGTAGTGTTAGCTGAGATATTTGTATCATCGATAGTCACAGGTGAGGTGCCAGAAGACTGGTGCCACTGATTTAAGAAAGGTGGTAAGGACAAGTCAAGGAACTATAGACCAGTGAGCCAGATATCGGTGGTGGGCAAGTTTTGGAGGGAATCCTGAGGGACAGGATGTATATATATTTGGAAAGGAAAGGACTGATTAGGGATAGTCAAGTTGGCTTTGTGCGTGGGAAATCATGTCTCTCAAACTTGATTGGGTTTTTTGAAGAAGTAACAAAGGATTGATGAGGGCAGAACGGTGGACATGATTTATATGGACTTCAGTAAGGCATTTGACAAGGTTCCCCATGGGAGACTGGTTAGCAAGGTTAGATCTCATGGAATACAGGGAGAACTAGCCATTTGGATACAGAACTGGCTCAAAAGTAGAAGACAGAGGGTGGAGGGTAGCTTTTCAGATTGGAGGTCTGTGACCCGTGGAGTGCCACAAGAATCGGTGCTGGGCCCACTACTTCTCAGCGTTTATATAGATGATTTGGAAATGAGCGTAGGATGTATAGTTAGTAAATTTGCAGATGACAGCGAAGAAGGTTACCTCAGATTACAATGGGATCTTGATTAGATGGGCCAATAGGCTGACAAGTGGCAGATGGAGTCTAATTTAGGTAAATGCAAGGTGCTGTATTTTGGGAAAGCAAATCTTAGCAGGACATGTATGCCTAATGGTAAGTCCTTGGGAGTGTTGCTGAACAGAGACCTAAGAGTGCAGGTTCATAGCTCCTTGATAGTGGAGTCACAGGTAGATAGGATAGTGAAGAAAGCATTTGGTATGCTTTCCTTTATTGGTTAGTGTATTGAGTACAGGAGTTGGGATGTAAAGTTGTGGCTGTACAGGGCATTGGTTAAGCAACTTTTGGAATATTACGTGCAATTCTGTTCTCCTTCCAATCGGAAGGATGTTGTGAAACTTGAAAGGATTCAGAAAAGATTTACAAGGATGTTGCCAGGGTTGGAGGATTTGAGTTATGGGGAAGGTCCACTTTCCCTGGAGCATCACAGACTGAGGGGTGACCTTGTCGATGTTTATAAAATCATGAGGGGCATGGATAGGATAAATCAACAAAGTCTCTTCCCTGGGTCGGGGAGTCAGAACTAGAGGGCATAGGTTTAGGATGAGATGGGGGAAGGTATAAAAAAAAAACCTACAGGGCAATGTTTTCACACAGAGGATGGCTGAGCTGCCAGAGGAAGTGGTGGAGGCTGGTACAATTGCAACATTTAAGAGGCATTTGGATGGGTATATGAATAGGAAGGGTTTGGAGGGACGTACGCCGGGTGCTGGCAGATGGGACTAGATTGGTTAGGGATATCTGGTCGGCATGGACAGGTTGGACCGAAGGGTCTGTTTCCATGCTGTACATCTCTATGACTCTAGAGGGCATAAGTTTAGGATGAAAGGGGAAAGATATAAAAGAGACCTAAGGGACAACTTTTTCACACAGAGGGTGGTACGTCTATGGAATGTGCTGCCAAAGGAAGTGGTGGAAGCTAGTACAGTTGCAACATTTAAAAGACATCTGGATGGGTATGAATAGGAAGGGTTTGGAAGGATATCGGCTGGGTGCCGGCAGGTGGGACTAGATTGGGTTGGGATAGCTAGTCGGCATGGACGAGTTGAACCGACGGGTCTGTTTCTGTGCTATATATCTCCATGACTCAATGACTCTAAATAACCTGTGAGTTGTTGATGGTCGCTTTAACTAGCACTGGTTAGGCCAGGTGGTGGAATTCCCCCTGCTGCTAATACCTGCTCAGCTGTTTGAGGGCTAGATAGAGCATTCACTGGAGTGTTGAGCAGTAAAATGGCATTGCTGGTGTGAGAACAGCACATGATCAGATGTCACAATCTGGATTCGTACCTCTGGTCATTCATAGCACATCCAGTGATGCCCTCACCCAGCATGGTATCCAGCACAAGGAAGTATTGCCATCCTTTTCTGCACTAGGTGACATCCTTGGCAACTAAACGACGAGCACTAGGATTCCAATTTTGCCCCTGAAGCTCTGGAATTTCACCAACAGGCACAGTTTGACCCAAAAATCCAACCATTCTCTCGTTTGAGTTTGGCTCAAGCTTTCTGCAAATCTCATTAGAATACGGTTGAATTTAAACTGGGGTGTAACCGAACATAGACAGTTGGGGCCAAGGATAGTGAGGAACTCTCACTATAGGTTGCTTCCTTAATTATGACAACTGAAGTTGTGACTTTATTAATGAACATTTATGTACATTAACTTATTTATTAGTTGTGTGATTAGGGAAACTTTTTAATGAGATTTACACCAATGCTATAAAAAACGCATTCAATGAGCCATCTTTGGAGGAAGTTGTTTTTGTGTGAAACATCAGAAAAAGGAACTTCAACTAAAAATCGGATCTGAATATGAAGAGAGGATTTGAGCAATTACCATTGCAGGTTGTCATGTTAGGGACTGGTTTGTTCTGGTGGACAGATTGGTACTTGGCTGAAGGAATCAGTTGAAAAACATGGAAAAGCTTTGGGGTCTAATAATACATGTGCCTGAAATTTCACAGTCTCTTGGGCCACATCGTCAATTGCAGTCTGTATATCGGTGCACAAATACACAGGAAATTCCCGTGTCAGACGGGAAAGCATTTGCTCTGGTTGCTATGTGCACTGCAACTGCGTTCATCTGCATTTGTTTGCTTGGTATTTCTTGCAAAAACATGAACGTCTCTGTGGCTCATTTATTTTGTGTACTTACAAGTGCGGCGCACATAGCCAATGAAGCAGTTCTTCCTGACTGTGAGGCAGGAGTGCTATTTTAATGACAGAGAACTTCACTCATTCGTGTTTTGAAATGAACCCTGTTGTATGATCAGCACAATCTTTGCAAATGATGCACCAGATCTTCCTTTTAATGCAGTTTTCAGATTCCAAAGTGGTTGAACTAAATTGCTTTCTGCTCTTGTGGTTGTCAGCGTCACTGCATTCTCCTGTGTGTTAGTCTAACGACCAGCTCTGCCTAGCCAGTTGGAAATGGTGTTTTACAGGAAGCACAGCACAGGAAATTGTTAGCTTGAAGTCTGGAATTTTCCAACCATTCATTTTGATATGTGGAAAATTACAGGTTAGGCAATTGAGATTGAAGGACAGTAAAAGGACCAAGTAACTGTGACATCACCTTTTGAACTAGTGAGAGTGATTCAGTGAAAGGAAGTTGGATAGACACTTGAAAAAGAAACATTGACAGAGCTGATGGTGAAATACTAACCAATGAATCTAGATCACTCCCACCCCAATGTTTCTCCAAGGCATGATGGGCTGTGCTTCTGTGCTGAGGACTGGATTTTACAGAGAGTCATTGTCCAAATCTCCAAGCTTTCCCCTTTTTCCAAATGCAGCTTTTACTCTGGGAATAGAATTAATTACTCCAGGGTGAGACTTTTGCACCAATCTGATTGGCTGTCATTGCGTCTAATCCCCAAAGCACCAGGATAGAGCAATGGCCACTGCTGGAACTGAAGGTGGTCCCAACACACTAGTGTTGGAGTCTGGACCTCCAGTGCAGATTCAGGGTTTTGGATTGGCTTGACTGCTGTACCTAAGGTTGGGCTGTTAGCTTTGAGAGGCCTTCAGGGTGAGATACTTAAAGAGGAGGGAAAGGTGCTGAGTGGGGTGTCACAGATGGCTACGGGAACCCAGAAAGAAAATCCTATCCTGCTTGCCCAACAGCCCAGTGTAGTAAAATCTTGCCAGGCTCTGCCTTCCTCTGTCATGGGTGAAAGAGCAGCTGAGGCAGAATGAAGCCCTCAGTTGCCTTAAGTGGGAACATTTGATTGCTTTTAAGAGAACAATAAAAAGGAGCGACTGAAATTCTAACATTTGAAAACTTTGGTAGAACACAGGAAATTTTCCTTAGAATTCTTTAGGACTCCTTGATAATACATTTTCAATTGGACATTTAATGTTCATATTTATTAATGTTAAAAGCTGCTGCAAGCTAAAGAGTCTCAGAAGTAGAGACTGATTTGGGAAATGCAGATGTTTTTTAAGTAGTCCCTCTCCAGGATGGTTGAATCATTATTGGAGGCACCTTCTTCTGGTTAAATCCTTCGGGGTACATCAGTGAAATACTGATTTCAAGATGACTGGACATTGCTTCCATGTAAAGAACAATAACAGGGCATTAACTGGCTGTTAAATGGCTACTTTAAATCCTCACTGCGGGTTACCTGACACCTTCCCTGTTCCTTTAATATGGGAGAAACGCCAAGGGTGAGTGGGAAGGCCATTTGGTTAACTTTCTGACTTCCACATTCCAGCTGTCCTCTCTCAGCCAGACAAGTACATCCAGAGGAGTCCATCAAATCCACTCCATTGATTCCAAATATCCCACTTTAATGAGTTCTTACGATGCTGGAGCATCGAAATGGTTGCAATTATGTTTCCCCAGGAGCTGTGGGCAAAGTAGCATTGCTGTTTCGCTTCATCTGTTCCACATTTATTTTCAGTTTTTCTCAATTTAATTTGTCCATGAGCGGAGCATGAAGGAAAGATTTTCTGCTCTGACCTTCCGTCTGTAATTAACTTTAAATTGGATTTTAGGGAGATAATTGGTTCCATTTATAGACCTGAGTCTGCGAGACTGAGCATGTCTGGTGTGGTGCGGCAGGGGAATCGCTGTGATATGCAGATGCTGGATTGTAATCTCATTAAAAAATAATTTGATCATCCTTGCCTTTCTTCTCACTGAGAAATTGTACGAGCAGATGCAACCTGCTTGTGAAAACCTGTCATTGTTCTTTAATGGCCAGTTAATGTCCTGCATTAATTCTTTCTGTAGAAACCATGACAGTTGTCTTGCAATCAGGAGTTGACAAGCTACCATAAAAGGACTCCGAATTCTTTGGGATCCTCCCAGGAAAAGGAGCCTCTGAAAATAATGCAACCATCCATCCATCGGACAGGCTCCTAGGAGAATATCGGAATGTGCTGAATGACTAACCTGTCTCTGTGAGACTCTATAGCATGCAGAGTCTTTCAACATTAACAGCTATGTTCTGCACACATTAAATGTCCTCTTGAAGGTGTATTATCAAAAAGTCCAGAAGAATTCTGAGGGAAATTTCCCTTGTTCAATCAAAGTTTTCAATTTGTAAAATTCCAGCTTTTCTTTGTTGTTATTCTCTTTAAAATGATCAGATTTTCCCCCACCCCAATTGATTAAATTCAGGTACTTTCCATTTCTTTATTATTGGTGCATCAGGAAAATTACTGGTCAATGTACATGCATTAGCTCAAGGCTGTGCAGTGGTTTTACTGGTTTATTGTTGGAGTGATCTCACCCTTCACAAGAATTTCTGCAGGAAGCGAATTAAAATGAAAAGTGGACCATTTCCTTCCCTTCCAATTCTGTCTTGAACTGGAGGATGATGGTTTATTCAAATGGTTAAAAAGAAAATTGGGGCACTGATTCAGGATTGGTGCTGGAAGTTCAATATGAGAATTAAAATGATTTATTGTGTGCAAAACGTTTTTTTTTGAAAATGGATTATATTGCTACAGTTGGCTACTGATCCATTTCAGTCAGCACATTTAAAACTGAATGTGACTCCTATTTGACAGAAGGAATATATTGACAGGGAAATACGGCTTGAACATTGAGTTACAAATGTTACCATAGGTCAGAGTGGCCAACGATTATCTCTTGTAACAATTAAAGATTTTAAGATGGGCTTGTCTCTGACGATGAAAAAGTGAGGACTGCAGATGCTGAAAAATGTATTGCTAGCAAAGCGCAGCAGGTCAGACAGCATCCAAGGAGCAGGAGAACCGACGTTTCGGGCATAAACCCTTCTTCAGGAATGAAGAAGGACTTATGCTCGAAACATTGATTCTCCTGCTCCTTGGATGCTGCCTGACCTGCTGCGCTTTTCCAGCAACGCATGTCTCTAACAATGCAATGTGACATTATAAAGAAGAGGTTACTCCTTGCGTCAAATCTTCACTTCATCAGGCACATGTCTTCTTTTTATCACTTCTGAGTGTGTCTGGAGAACACATATAAAAAACAGGCTCTTGCAAAGGATTCCCAGTCCCCAGACTGGGGTCTCAGGAGTCTCCCTCAGTTCTGCTGCAGTTGGAGCTTAGCATCATTAATGGCAGCAGAGTGAAAATCTAACAGCAGAGCAAGCTCTTAATCCTGTGAATTAATGCAGAAAATCCAATACTATGGATTTGAGCTTTCATGTCCAGAAGTAAAATAAAAGATGCTCTGGTATTCAAATATTGTAATCCACTTTTTTTAAGCATGCTTCCAGAGACAGCTCAACATCACTTGCAGCATGACATTCAACTTATTTCAGCTTTCTCCAGGAAGAGTCAAGGTTGAAACCTAAAGATCACAGTCCAGGAGGGGTGAGGGGGAAACTTATGCAACTGGGTGCAGTAGGCCCAATTTTAACTTTGCAGTTGAGTAAAATCCTGCTCAGTATTTCAAACATCGACATGATGTGGTCATTGACAAAGGGTACTAAGTTTGCGCTTTCCGTTTTCCAACACAGGAATGCCTTTTTTTTTCTTTCACCCCCACCAATGAGCCGTGTGGCCTGGTTAGTCAGGTAGAATCCTGCGCAAGAAGATGCCTTCGCAGAGATGGCGATGGTGGTGAATATTTCTCCCCAACATGTCAAGCTCCCCAACACAAACTGCTGATTTCAGCAAGTCAGCAGGAAGGTGAACGATCGTCATTCAAAAGAAGAATGATTGGGAGTTATCTGATATTCATACAACTCTCCCATTATAACATTTCACATACAGTCCCTCCTGATTATTTCAATTGTTTTTACACAAAGAAATTTCATGATCCAATGATTCAAATAAAACAATTTAATCAGAACAGTTGTGTCCATTTTTGAGTAACTAATAGATGATCTTATGGGTAATTCCAATGAATGACTGAGTTAGCAGGAGTAGATTGTTTGGGATCATTCCCACAATTCTTTTTATCTGTTTTAATTTCTCCTTGCATTTGACATAGTTAATGGTTATTAAAGTCAAGTAAATACTTTTCAGTTAAATGCAATCTCTTGTCTATTTATGTTCTTATTTACTTGCAGGGCTGTGATAAGAAAGCAATGGTTTGGGACATGCGCTCTGGTCAGTGTATCCAGTCCTTTGAAACTCATGAATCTGATATAAACAGTGTTAGGTTAGTGTATTTATTCTGTAAAATTCTTGAAACTGCATGAGAGATTTATGAACTAACTCCCTCATTCAGATAAAAAAATTGGATGACTTCTGAGTGTGTGTGTGTGTGTGTGTGTGTGTGTGTGTGTGTGTGTCTGCATGCATGCCATGTGGGAAATGATGTCTGTACACTGCCTATGATTATATGTTTAACATGGAAGCTATGGTCACACAGCTAGAATATGTAACATTCTGGGTCACAGTAATACACTGGTCTGTTGCAAACCTGATGCTAAAGTCCATTTTCTCACAATAGGTATTTCCCCAGTGGTGATGCTTTTGCTTCTGGTTCAGATGATGCCACGGTAAGTCAACTTTAATCAGAGGTCATATCATTGTTTCCTCCAGATGTTATATAGAAGAGTTTTATTTTGTCAAAAATAGGTCCTGACAAACATCATACGATCATCAAACCTGCTGTCTTATTTTGTTCTGCTAAATGTGAATAACCTTTAGATACACTATGTAGCACTTGTTTGCCACCATTGGGTGATAGCATATAAATACTTCAAATTTTCTGTTCCTGAGCAATCTTTCATTTCAGTGAATTTAAGTAAATCGTTTTGAGACAGCTTTTGGTTATTAAAAAAAAAGGGTCAAGTCGAGGATTGTGGTTTCCTCAGAGAAGCTGTTATTCCCAATCATGGTGTTCTGTGTGGCTATGTGGTAGTACTCTGTCCTCTGAGTAAGGAGGCTATGGATTTGCATCCTGCTCCAGACCCTCGACAGACCAGTGTTTCCATCGCAGTACTGAGGGAGTGCTGCACTGTTGAAGGGGCTGCCTTTCAGATAAGATCTTCAACTAATCTATCATTTCAGGTGGTGGTAATGGATCTGCTGCCACAATTTCCAAGAACAGGAGAAATAATTTGGCCGATATTTGTTCCTCAATCGACATTACCAACATTGTCTGTGAGAGCCTGCTGTGCACAGGATGGCTGTCACATTGCACCAGTAACTGGGCTCCAAGAATACTTGTCTAGATGTCAACCAGGGGCATTTGGTTGGCATCCTATGTGGCCTCACCATCTTTGAAAGGCTGCCCTTGGATATTGCCTGTCACCAGCAACATTGTGGCTATGCTGCCTTGGCACGGCTGGCACTCCCTCACACATGCAACCCTCTTTTCTCACTCTAATTTCTGTTTAACCACCAGGCCACTCACTTATTAGTCCCGGGGCTACACCCTGTTGAACACTTTTCAAGTCAGTGCTACCTTGTTCCCAATGCAGGCAAGCAATCTCACAAACTTGAACACAGATGTGAGCTTTTATTTACAGAATGGCAAAGGAAAAAGCAATGAAGCCAGCGGAGGCTGACCTTTGCCCCCATGATGCCCAAAGCTTGGGCATCATGACGACAATATTTATCAGTCGACAATTGTATGTTGCCCACACTTCTCTTCAATGAGGTTCCTACTGACAGTTGGCGCCCATCACAGCTGATCTGTGTAAAGGACAATGTCAGCTTCCTTCACATGAAGGGCTTATGCTCGAAACGTCGAATTCTCTATTCCTGAGATGCTGCCTAACCTGCTGTGCTTTGACCAGCAACACATTTGCAGCTGTGATCTCCAGCATCTGCAGACCTCATTTTTTACTCAGCTTCCTTCACCCCAATGTCCTAAGCTCCTGCTTGGAACAATAGTGTTGTTCACCAGTTCCTCAACATCCGTCTCCTCACTTTGTTGCCTGCTGTAGGTGTGCAGAGTGCAGCACACCAGCTCTTCTAGCCCCACAACCTGTCAAGGCAGCAGAACCACATCTGGAAGAGCTCCATACTCTGCTCCATCAATGCCCAATTGAGATCGGTGCAACACTAAAGCATCAGCATCATGAACTATGTTCACACTGGGTAACCCATGTACCTCAGTAAGCAGCTTTGTAAGGCCCCTTGACCCTCACAACCACCGGGACATGAAAGAGCTCCAGAATGTAGGAGTCATGGTAGGTGCCAAGGTAGTGGGCACACAGCTCCAGGAAGAGTGGTCACAGGTCTCCCGGACAAGGATGGAATGGAATCCCTTCCTGGTGATGAATTCTCCTGTTGTGATACAGCCCTGTCAGTGCTACATGTGTACAGTTGATGGCACTCTACACCAGCTCTGGTCCTGAATCCCACTGCCCATGGGCAGCAGCACTGACCACATCATGGGGGATCAAAATGATCCAATGTGATGTCGACCAGACAACATTGGTCACTGTCCTAATTTTTTTGTCAGAGTACAACTGAGAGATCCCGCACTGGGCACTGGTCACTGTCTGGAAAGTGCCAATGGTAAAGATGTTTAAGACAGTAGTCACCTTCCCGGCTCCAGGGAACGGACAGCCTCCCACTCCTGCAGCTCAGTTCCATCCCTGTGTATTGGGATATACACAGCCTGCATTGGCACTGCCCCTCGCTCATCCCCAGAAAATGCGCCTCCTCCTGTGCAGTGTCTCCATGATCCTGAAGGGGCGTGTGGCTGTGACAGCTCCCTGAGCCAGGTGCTCCGTGTCCTTCACGGGGCGGGTGGGAGGGGGGGGGGGTGTGGGTGTGAGGGGTGGTGATGACCTGCTGCTCCTGGACATCCTATCGGCCCTGGTCGTCCTGTATCCAGGGAAGGCAGCCCCCACAGCAACCAACATCCCGGCAGCAGCAAGGCCCGGCACTCCCAGTGGACAGGACTTAGCATTGGGAATGTAAGGAGTGAAGGAGGATATTAGGTCTCAGGGCAGTCATTGGTGGCACATTGTCCAGGCGAGAGCTGACCATGCAGTGAAGCATGCTGAACGTGGATGATACATTGACATGAGGATTCTACCTCCAAGTGTACAGTAACTTGTCGAAGGTGCCACACCAGCTGAGTGATGACCAATGGCAATGAGAACAACACCCCCCTTCGTATCCTCCTCCCAATCAAACCCTGAATTAGCATTCAGCACAGAAGCCTGACCCACCTCCATGACAGAGAAGAACTCTCACTGGTGTGACTCACACAGGACCCATGGAAGTTGAACGAATTGTGGTTTCCCTTTTTGAACCATCATTGCTGCTTTCTTCAATATTATTGAGATGACCAGGTTCAATGTGCAAGCACCAAACGCATGCATCAAACTGCCTTTGACTGGCCACTGATCCTTAAACAGCCTCAATTTGCATGCAGAGCAAATCAGTGTTTGTAAATGAAATATCGTTGAGTTTTGCAAATGGCTGCTTCGTGTTTTTGATCTGCAGTGTCAGCAAATATGGAGCTGGTCAGCCATCAAACCAATGTTCCCTTGCCCCCCGCCATCCCCAGATATTGTTCCAGCCAGTTTCCAGTACCATTTTATCTGTAGAGAAGGGAAAGTCATGGTGGGACACCATGATAGTGGTGAGCATCGAGCTGTGCTTAGTCACAAGGGTACCCCACCTCTGGAGCCTGTATGTCCCCCATACCTCTCAATACCTCCACATCACATTTTCAGTCCTCCTCACAATGTGGAAATGCATCGTGTTGAGCTTGGTTCATTACTGTTCCTTCCTGCCCCCGAACCCTGAGCATTACCCCCGAATGGTGCCCACCCTGCTCTTCTCCTCTGTGGTGGTCACCGCCAACAAACCCCCCCCCCCCCCCCCGCCGTGTTCAACACTGTACCAAATTCCCCTGCCTGTGCCTTCCCTTTGAATTTCCCCCTCTCATTGTTCCTATCCCTACCTCTATAAATACTTCTGCTTCCCCCTCTGACCCAAGCCTTGATTCCCCCAACCCTGCCTCAGTCATTGATGCCCCCACTGCTCTGGCAGGTTTCCATCTTGAAAGCTTTTTTTATAATTCATTAGTGGGACTTGGGCATTGCTGGCTGGCCAGCATTGATAGCCCATCCCTATTTGCCCTTGAGAAGATGGTGGTGAGCTGCCTTCTTGAATTGCTGCAGTCCACCTGCTCTGGGTTGACCCACAATGGCGGTAGGGAGGGAATTCCAGGATTTTGACCCAACAACTGTGAAGGAACGGCAGTATATTTCCAAGTCAGGGTGGTGAATGGCTTAGAGGGGAACTTGCAGGTGGTGGCGTTCCCAAGTACCTGCTGCCCTTGTCCTTCTAGATGGAACTGATCGTGGGTTTAGCAGGTGCTGTCTCAGGATCTTTGAGTTTCTGCAGTGCATCTTGTAGATAGTACACATTCCTGATACTGAGCACCGATGATGGAGGGATTGAATGTTTATAGATGTAGTGCCAGTCAAGTGTGTTGCTTTGTCCTGGATGGTGTCAAGCTTCTTGAGTGTTGTTAGAGCTGCATCCATCCAGGCAGGTGTGGAATATCCCATCACACTCCTGACTTGTAGCCTTGTAGATGGTGGATAGACATTGGGGTGTCAGAAGGTGAGTTATGCACCGCAGTATTCCTAGTCTCTGACTTGCTCTTGTAGCCACTGTGTTCATGTGGTGAGTCCAGTTGAGTTTCTGGTCAATGGTGACCCCAAGGATGTTGACAGTAAGGGATTCAGTGATGCTGCTCTAAGGTTGATGGGCAGATACCCAGGACTATGTTCAGCCCAGGCTTTTGCCTGACATGGAAGACCAGCCCTAGACAGGACTGAGCAGAGTCCAGCCTGCTGTATTCATAGCTCTCTGACTGACAACATGCCATTCTGCTTGCTGTTTGTACTGATCCTACAGGACTGACCGCTGAACAGTCGCCGGAGTATA
Source organism: Hemiscyllium ocellatum (assembly GCF_020745735.1). Taxonomy (NCBI): domain Eukaryota; kingdom Metazoa; phylum Chordata; class Chondrichthyes; order Orectolobiformes; family Hemiscylliidae; genus Hemiscyllium; species Hemiscyllium ocellatum. The sequence goes on along the minus strand of NC_083439.1, from coordinate 18,224,740 downwards.
ATGGAGAATTCCAAGTGGAGGGTCAACCATGAGAAAGCCACTGAAGTGTGTGTGGCAGTGCCCCTGACTGACAAAAACAGCACCCACCCTCCCCTGACCAATATCTGTTCCCCTTAACTGGACAGAAGACTGGCCCCACCCAGTTTCCGACATGTCCACAGAATTGAACAAAGGTGGAGTGTGTTTGCAACACATTCCTGATGAAGAGCTTATGCTCAAAACTCCAACTCTCCTGCTCCTCGGATGCTGCCTGACCGGCTGCTTTTCCAGCACTGCATGTTTTGACTCCGGTGCTTGCTGCGCAGGCAACTGGCACATGCTGTATCTCTGCATGTGCCATTCACCAAAATGCCCCAATAGTTCAACAATGCTAAACACAACAGGCAGCCTGTCTGGGCTTAAAATGGCAGTAGTGAACTCTGGCTGAAGTGCCAATGTGCTTACAGGTATGGCACTGCATGACAAGGCAGGGCATGGATGGGGTGAGCATGCAGGTGGGCACAAAATGAATGAACACTAGGAGTGCGAGCAAGCACCCCTGGGATGTAGCCTGGTCTGTTTTGTGAGCTGGGAGCCTGTCCCTGAGCACAGTGTCCCTACAGCAGCCTTCTCAATGCTATTTGCAGAGCACCCTGCAATGCAAGCCTTGCCTCGTGAGCAGGAGAAAGTCAGGACTGCAGATGCTCTCAGGTACCCCCCCCAATTCCTGATGAAGGGCTTTTGCCCAAAATATCAATTCTTCTGCTCCTCAGATGCTGCCTGACCGGCTGTGCTTTTCCAGTGCCACACTTTTCGACTCTTGCCTCATGAGCAGCCATCCAGTGAATCAGACAGTTGCCATGATGGTCAGGATGCGTTGGCAGTTGCAAGATGCCAATGCCTTAGGTGAAAGCTTTTTGAGGCTGGTGCCCGAGGATCATGCCCTGAGATGTTGTTGCCCAGTGTCCAACATAGAGGTCGTTTGGGACAGGCAATGAGCTGAATTCACCAGGTACCCGGTATCCAACTTCCTTGTCGAGTCTTTCTGACATCTAACTTGTTTTGCAAGACAGGAGGCTCATTAGTAATAAGACAAGTGTGGCATTAACGAGGTGTTTAATAATCGCTGTTAATCCCCATTAAGTGAGATCTGACTGCTGCCTGATGGGAATCTCAGCATGCTTTGCTACTGAGGAGATGGAGTGAGCTGAACTCAATGTCGAGATGAGCCTCGTGGTATTTGTCATCCTCTTCTGTCATACATCTTGCCATAGCTCATGTCACTCAGGCCCCTATATGATTTCACCATGGTGTTTGATTTGTTAGAATCGTAGAATCCCTACAGTACAGAAAAATGCCATTTGACCCATCAACTCTGCACCAATCCTCCAAAGAGTATCTCATCCAGACCCAGCCCCCACCCCATCCCCATAGCCCTGCATGAGGTTTTTACTGTGGCTAACCTGCACATCCCTAGATACTACAGGGCAATTTAGCATGGCCAATTCATCTAACATGCACATCTTTGGACTGTGGAGGAAACTGGAGCACCCAGAGGAAACCCTGACAGACACTGAGAGAATGTGCAAATTCCACACAGATGGTCCCCCAAGGCTGGAATTGAACCCAGGTTCCTGGCACTGTGAGGCAGTAATGGTGACCATTGAGCTAACGTGCCACCAATTTGTTCAACCAGTTGCTGGGATTGTTTGCTTGCAATGGTCTGTTATATGTCATCACAGAAAAACTGAAACACAAACACACTAGCTCAGTTCTGTTGTGGGTAAGATGCCCTTCTGAACTGATGATAGCATTCTGTGGAAAATACCCTCCACTCATGCTGAAAGAGTGATTCATCAGATCTAGACTATGGTACCTTGCTCTTAAACTTTGAGCTGGAAGTTTACAGAACTACACAGGGTTATTTTAACACTTTAATGTCAGTTCAGAAATTCCCTATTCTTTCATGAACTAGTCCCCATCACGAACATTGGAAGCCACAGATTTGATTGAAGCCTTTAAATTTGTTGAAGAAAAACGCTGAAATCTTTTCCTGTTTTGTTTACAATTTCATTTTGATGGTCCTGACTGGCTCCATCCAGGTTAGGAATATGTCCATTTGCAAGCAAGGAAAGTGGAGCAGAGAGGGAATAGAAATAGATTTTTAAAAACACAATATTCCCCAACGTCACACCCGGAGGTTTGAGAATACTGGAATACTACCTGTGTGTGATTGCAATGAACTTGAGAAAAGAAAGACGTATATCTATCTAGCATTTTTTGGCAAACATCTCAAAGTGTTTTGCTGCCAATGAAGGACTTTTTGATGTGGAGTCAGTAAACTGTAAACCTTCAGAACTTTTTAATCAACAACATTAACCTTTCTCTCTTGAGCCAGAAGCTATCAGCTCTCGATCTTGGAAACATTTGCGGAAAATTAGCTGATTTTTTTTTTCAGATGTAATCAAACACTCAGGAGCTCTGAGGATTATTTGTTCCATCAATGATTGATATCTATGAATGGTGGGTGGGCCGGAAGTCTCTTCGTGTCTGTGAATCTTTGCCAACAGCAGCAGCAGACAGTTATGTAAAGCATTTAGTGCGGTGTTCCAAGGGATTTTAGATAGGGCTGGGAGTGGCGTGGAGGTGGGGAGAGAGAAATAGATGAGAGTAGCGAGGAACAGGTGCCAAGCCTGGGTGGGAGTGCTTTAGAGGTGGTTGAGAATGCATTTTGTTTGTTTTGTTTATGAGAGCGCTTTTGAAGAGGAAGATTGAAATGGGGAGGAGGCGAAATGCCGTAGGGAGGAACTGGCAGATTGTGTGATGTGATGAGATGATGCATCTCCTTCAACAAAGTTAGGTTGCCTTTAGTCTTTTGCCTCTAACTCAAGCTGATTTAGTTGAATTTTAGCCATCTCCAAAGATTCTGATGGTGTTTCCAGCAAAGTTAAATGCTGAGCTATTGCCATAATTATCTCTCCTTTCCTCGGGGAAGGAGGCAACTGCAACTCCAGATTGTCTGCTAATTCCAGCAGTTTGGCCTTATTCACCTTTTCCAAAGCTCCCAGACCGACTTCTTCCACCCCCAGAAAACTCTTGGTGACTGAAAGAGGCATTGCAATTCCCAAGCACAACTAAAATCAACACCCAGAACAAAAGACACAAGCACATACCACTCACTGCCTTTGGGTCCAGCAACCAAAATCCAAATCGGAGCTATAGAGCCCCCAAACTGTTATGGACCAGGTCAGACCCCCTCAAAACATTTCAGGAAAGTAGCCCAGACCCTAACTTTGCCATTTGTTTCAAGTAGGTATAGAATGGATATTTCAGAAGGGATGCAGCTGGCCCAACCACTTAGTTTTAAACAAAATAGAATTTATTTGCAAGATTACCAAATGAAACGCAAACAAACAAGAACAGAATGTAGAATAATCTCTCCAAAAACCCAACAGATTATCCCAATTTATTGATGCTGTTCCAAATACTTGCAACAATCCCCTTGCAAAAAAAGAAAAATCAAACACGGTCTTACAGGAGAGAGAGAGAGAGATGGCAGAGAGATTCAATATGGAACACTTTCTTCCATGTCGCTGTTTCTTTGACCAGCAGCCTCAAAACTGACTGACTGCTGGCACCGAACAGCCAGACTTCTTAAACCCAACCAAACCAGAGAAATGCTGAGCTGGGGAACTGTATTGCATTGTACAAGTGTTTTGTTTTAAAAATTTTAAAGCTTCCCAAGTAGATCAACCCAGACGTTTTGGAACCTGTGTGTGTCGTCTCAAAAAAAACAAGGACAAACTAACCTTGCTAAAGGACAGCATCATCACAGTGACAATGGAAGCTGAGGTTTTTGCTACTAATGAGGGGACAAAGGGATGGGGATTCCACAAAAAACTAGTGTCTAAGGATTGGTGGTCACTGGTAGTAATGTAAGTCTGAAGGTGGGTGTATACTTAAGGTGGAATAAAGCTGCTTATGGGTTAAAGGTGAGGGCGAGGTTTTCAATTTTTGTGCTTTGGGGGAAGCATACAAGAATACGGAGCAATTGTCATTTGCAATAGAAAGCTGGGTCGCTTTGTGACCAGTTCAAGTGGGCATGGGAGGGCAGGGCAGGAAGAGAGGGAAGTAAGAAGATCAGAACCAGAAGAGGCCATTTAACCCTCAAGCGATTTTGTCGCTCAGTCTGATCATGGCTCATTTGTGGCCTAAATTCACATACTCGTTTTTGGCAGATATTCCTTGATACCTTTGGATAACCAAAATTTTACACAATTTTAATATTAAGAATGATCCAATGCCTTCTACCATTCAAAGGAGAGTGTTCCAAACTTCAACTAACGCTTCTGTATTGAAGTGTTTATTTTGTTCATTTGATGGAATGTGAGCATGTCCTTGAGATACTGATGGTGAGCTGCCGTTTTGAACTCCTGCAGTCCATGTGCTGTGGGTAGATCCACAGCTTCCTCAATTCAATCCTGAAGCATTTTTTTTGGTAATTATGTCTTTAGTCCTAAACACCCCAGCAAGTGAAGGTAGGTTCCCCCAATCTACCTGAAATATCCCCAAACCACCCAACAAGATGCCTTTTGGCTTTCTGAATTCTAGGGAATATAATCCCAATTTATTTAATTAAGGGCCCCCAATCTGTGGGTCATGAGCCCCAGTGGGGTCGCAGGGTCATAGATTTCATCCTCAGGCAACTGTCTGTGTGAAGTTTGTATATTCTTCCCATGTCTGTGTGGGTTTCTACCTTATGTTCTGGGTTTCCTCTCACAGCCCAAAGATGTGCAGGTTAAGTGGATTGGCCATGCTAAATTACCCCATAGTGTCCAGGGATGTGCAGGCTAGGTGGATTAGCCATACAGAGTTATGGGGGTAGGGGGTAGGGTCTGTGTGGGATGTTCTGTGGAGAGTCAATGCAGGCTTGATGGACTAAATGGCCTGCTTCCATGATCTTATTTATTTTTTTGGGGTTGTGAGCACCTCCTCTACAATAGCAACCGTGACTGTGGAGCAGAGACCTTTATAGGTCTGAAGTGGATGACCACACAGCGCCACAATTTTGACAATTCACTTCATATCTCTTGTGGTGATTGTCCATTTCAATACACAGTCCTTACTGTACCGCACATGCTTGTGTCATTATAAAATTGGATATGTGGCTTTTGAACCCACCATCCAAGTTAATGAATAAAGTTGCTTGTTGAGGCCCAGCACACATGCTTGTGGAATATCACTAGTCATTTCCTGCCATTTAGAGTATCCTGTCCACTATCTATATAGTCTTGTCACCTTCCGTTTTGCCAATCTCCTCATTTCCACCCAGTCTGATGTAACAGAATTTACCAATTGTCTCCTGGAATTCCACAGAATTAATATACATAGTCCTACACCGTGCTTTAACCACCTTTAAAAAAAATTTACCAAGCATCTGCCCATTTATAAAGATATGCAGGCTTCAAGAAAACCAAAGGATCTGTCTTTTGCGAGTTGGGTTGCTTTGAACTGAAACTGGAATATCTTTTAAAGTGTCCCATTCTGCCTTGACAAATTTTAAACCATCAACATCTCTACCGTTTTTAAAGTAAGTCTGAAATTATAATAATTTAAGATTTTCATAAGACTGTTGCTTGTTTTACAGTGTCGTCTGTATGATCTCCGTGCAGACAGAGAAGTAGCCATCTACTCAAAGGACAGTATTATCTTTGGTGCCTCCAGTGTAGACTTTTCACTGAGTGGTGAGTAGCTTCATAACGGCTAAAACAGCCAATTCTAGGAAATCAGAATTACATTCAAAAGCTGAAAAAACACCATTGAATCTAAACTTGTACTTCAGTCCTCTGTGTTGTCCATTTGTTTTTTATTGTTACGCACAGCGGAGTGACCTTCCTCCCACCAAAATCAATGCGAATTTTGTTTCCAAACTAGTAACCACCACCAGTAAAACACCAAGGTGGCCAGTTGAATGTTTACAAGCAAAGCCCATAAGGGCAATGCAAGCCACCAAAGGTGAGGTGGGGGTAGAGAGAGCAGGAAGGAATTAAATCAAAATGGAGTTAGATGGGGAAATAAAGCACCGTGTCCCCCATGGTGACCACCTCTTTCTCTAAAGGCATTGAGAGCATTGATGGACACAGCGTGCTCCCTCTCCAAGGATACCCTCTCTCTTTCCAAACATGAACATCCAGTCTCGTCCTATCCAGTTGAAATAAAGAAAGGTATGCAGTTAATGGCAATGATTAGTACTTTCAATGCCATTTGGTAGTAGTATCTAATGATTAAGTAGACGTGAGTTGTTCTTAGATACCTGACCTATGAGTATTATGTCAGTGCAGCACTTCCAATTTGGGAACCAAAAATTAAATACATAGTGAATGCCAGGAATGGAGAGAAAGAAAATTACATAGATATCCTTTCAAATGATTGCTGACAGTTTCTCTAAATATAGTTCCCAAAGCTTTTGAAGAATGTAGTTAATACTTTTACTAATCATTAATTGTTAAGGGAATTTTAACTAGCCTTTCAAAGTTAACGCTTGTTTCCAAATAATTTTTTCAATAATGGATCTATTAAGCAAATTGGTAAAATTGATTTGCAAACATTAGGGAATGGATGTTCTTCTTTAGTACATGGATGAATATGTCGAATTAGTTCTGTCAACATCCACTCCAAGGACACAACTAACAAGGAAGGGATGCTGGGAAAGATTTCAAATTGCACAGAAAACCATTTCAGATTTAAAAAAAATATCAGATCTGTAATTGATTAAAGTAAGAGTGAACTTCATAACAGAAATATATATAAACTGGTTTCTATCAGACTAATTAAAAAATGTCTTTTAAGAGTCTGACTATAAATTATAATAATTAATATTATTATTCTGTGAAAAACCTGCATGGTGAATTGTTCTCACCGAGAGCCAGTACAGACATGATGGGCTGAGTGGTCTCTTTCTAAGTTGTAAACATCCTGTGTATGGTGAAAGCATGTGATGTCAGAACAGAACTTTAGTGCATTCAAGACTGATCATGGACGTGGCCAAGGAGGTGTCCCTGGCTGCAATGGATCCAAAGTCACATGAAACAAGCAAGTTACTAGATAATAGGCACTTGGAGAGCAGATCATAGCAAAGGTCACCTTTTTATCTTGCCTTTCTTTTGACACCATAGCCTGATTCCCTTCTTTCTCCACTTGAGGTAGAGACATTCGTAAACCCACTGCTCATCTTACAACATAATAGGTGCAGCCACTCCTCCCAAACAAAAATGTCAATAATTGTATCGTTCAAACATATTATGAATAGCTGGGGTCCAAGCACTGATGCCTGCAGTCCCCCAATAGTCATTGTCTGCCATTCTGAAAAAGACTTATTTATTCCTATACACTGTCACCTGTCTGTCAACCAGTTCTCCAATAAACTACACCCCATCGCATGCACTTTAATCTGTCTAATTATAAGAGTGAGTACATATTTTCCTGTAACCTCCCAATGACAAAATGACATGTCAGAACAAAGTCTCATTGAATACACAAACCGTGACATGCAAACAATTGCTTTGCTGGTTAAAGTGGAAATTAACATAACAGTAAGGAAAGATATTTCCTCTGACAATGTGGAATCTGTGTAGATATTTTGGATGTTATATAAAGACTCCCCCAAACTGTAGACATCCCCTCCCCCCTGACTGTTATGAGGAATGTCATTAAACAGGAAATTAGAGATGCATGCAATAATGGAACATCTGCAGTTATGGGTGATTTTAATCTGCATATAAATTGGGCAAACCATAGAGGAGGAATTCCTGGAATGTATACGGGAATATTTTCTGGATTAATACATTTGCGGAACCAACTAGACAACAAGCCATCCTAGACTGGGTATTGCGTATTGAGAAAGGAATCATTAGTATTGGCGCGGGATTTGTGCTCATGCTTGAAATGCAAAGAAGAAAATGAGAAGTTAGCATGTAGGTTACCTTGCTAACTCTGCTGAGATTGTTGACATTCTTTTGCATTAGTGGTCTGCAGCTCCAGGGTTGACAGAGGTGGCACTCATGGCTAATGCCATCTCCCTCCAGTTTGCACATTTGATATTTATGCCAGTCTTAATACACTAGATTAGATTACTTACAGTGTGGAAACAGGCCCTTCGGCACAGCAAGTCACACCGACCCTCTGAAGAGCAACCCACCCAGACCCATTCACCTTCATTAACCCCTTCACCTAACACTACGGGCAATTTAGCATGACCAATTCACCTAACCTGCACGTTTTTGGACTGTGGGAGGAAACCGGAGCACCCGGAGGAAACCCACGCAGTCACTGGGAGAATGTACAAACTCTACACACAGTTGTTTGAAGCGGGAATTGAACCCGGGTCTCTGGTGCTGTGAGACAGCAGTGCTAACCATTGTGCCACTGTGCTACACATAGTACCCAGATCCAACCGCTTCTGCCTCCTACATTATGTCTGTTTGAGTAGGAGTTGGAGGTCAGCATCAGGATATTTTTGTGTTCTTCAAGATTGTACCCTGTCCTGGTGCAATCTGAGTACATATCATGCTCAGTAACATCTACAATTTTAATAAGACTGTTGCTGTCATGTCCAATGAAAAAATCATGTACTTGTTTTATTGCAAATATGTACTTTATTCATAGATAGAAATCTTTAGGTATGTGTACAGTTAATGAAGCCATTCAGATCTATACTCTCTTTATGTACAGAGAACAAATTTACAGTCAACCTGAGGTGTCAGGAGGGCCCAATTATTGAATGCCCCCCCCGCCCATTATTCTTTGGCAGCAGGACCTCACATGGTGGTCTTTCTCCTCTATGCCTTGGCAGCAGCTGCCCCAAGCTTTAGTGCATCCCTCAGCACGTAGTCCTGAACCTTGGAATGTACCAGTCTGCAACACTCAGTTGGGGTCAACTCCTTCAACTGGAAGATCAGCAGGTTTTGGGCAGACTGAAGAGCATCTTTCACCAAGTTGATGGTACTCCAGGTGCATTTGATGTTTGTCTTGGTGTGCATCCAAGGGAACAGACTGTAGAGCACGTAGCCCCATGTCATGGAGCTGCTTGAGACGGACCTTGAGAAACACCACTGCATTCCTCTCCAGACTTCGTTTGCATAGGCACAGTCCAGAAGGAGATGTGTGACAGTCTCATCCCCTCCACAGCTGCTTTAAGGCAGCGTGTGGTGGCGCGGACAGTCTGGGCATGCATAAAGAATCTCACAGGCAGGGCACTTCTCACCAGCAGCCCAGCCATGTTCTGGTGCTTGTTTAAAATTTCTGGCAATGAGGGATTCTGCCAAATGACTTTGGTAGTCTGCACAGGAAACCGTTCAACAGGATCTGCTCTCTCTTTTTCCCAAAGTGTCTCAAGAACACTAGGTGCTGACCACTTCCTGATGGACTTGTGGTCAAAGGTGTTTTCTTTCATAAATTTCTCCACGAAGGACAGATAATATGGAACAGTCCATCTACTTGGGGTGTTCAGCAGCAGTGAGGCCAGGCCCATCCTTCGCAACACCAGGGACAGGTAGAATCCATTTCTCTCGTATATGCTTGTTCTCCAATGTAATGTTAACCTGTCTTTTTCAAGGATACATAGCTTCCACTAGGTCAGCTATTTTACTTCCCTCAGATTTAGTACCAGTGACTGCCCCAGTGAGAGGTGGAAACTTGCAGACCACTTGATGGCACAAGCCTTTGTAAAGATACAATAGCAGCATAACTCACTTTGAGAGAATAAAAGGTCAGACTGTTCACAGAAAATAATCAGCAAGGGATTTGTGATTATAATTTAATGAAGTCATTTACAGTGTAAGAACATCTATTGTATTGATCTCATGGAAAATACACAACACAGGCTATATGAAAGAGTTTTGAAACTGTACCACAAAGGTCCATCTCTCCGTTCCCAGTAAGGCTGTAAAATATAAAGTATGTTTGAAAACTAATCCAATTCAAAATATTGTTGATCACTGTCAGGAATTTTAATGTTATGGGGACTTTCCAAGCAAAATATTTTTTGTTCAGTATAGCTGTGGCTCAGAACAAAAACATGTTGATGACAGTGGTGAAAAGGAAATGTCATTTAGTCAGAGAGGTGAGGGTCTGACTGAACTGTTCAATAAAACTGGAGAGAAAATGCAAAAGGGATGTTCAACCAATCCATTTTTGCCCATAAGAGAAAGACTTAAATAATATACATAAATGGTTCTTTCTAAATGGATGGTTGCTGAACATTGAATAATTGTGCCCCAAAAGGCTCTGTGTCTGTTAAACATGTGATGTCCCTGGCACCATGCTATTTGCATAGTATCAGTGCTCTACTGATGAACTCCCCTTTGCTTTGTAGCAAAAACTGTAGAGGTGGGAAGGATTGCAGAATGAGAGCTGGGAAACTTAAGTGCTGTAGTAATGGTAATGTGTGATGATTTTAGACCATTGTTTGGGGAGGAGGACTTCAAACTTAAAAATAAACACCAACACTATTCATTTTTGGACTTGCCCCATTTGTAGGATTAACAGCATAAGCCCCTGCACAAACCTCTCAAGACATCCCTCCAACGGGACACAGGATGAGATAACGTGGGGAGGCAGGTAGCCATGAGAGTCCTTCTTCCCCCATTTTGTACATTGTTAAAAATACTTCATTTGCTCCTTCTTGAGTGATGGACCCAAAGACCCTTCCCAGGAGGCCCAGGGAATCTGAGAGCAGTGTATTGGCACAGGACAGAATTCCTGTCCGTTTGGTGGCTCAGTGGTTAGCACTGCTGCCTCACAGTGCCAATGACCCAAGTTCGATTCCAGCATCAGGTGACGCTCTGTGTGGATTTTGGACATTCTCCCAGTGTCTGCGTGGGTTTCCTCCGGGTGCTCTAGCTTCCTTACAATCCAAAGATGTGCAGGTTGGGTGAATTGGCAATGCTAAATTGCCCATGTTGTTCAGGGATATGTAGGTTAGATGCATTAGTCAGGGATAAACCTAGAGCAATAAGTTAGGGGAATGAGTCTGGATGGGTTACTCTTCGGAGGATTGGTGTGGACTTGTTGGGCCAAATGGCCTGTTTCCACACTGTAGGATTTCTATCATTCTGTGATTCCTCCTTGCTAAATCTGGGAAGCAGTGGTTTTCCACATCAGTGAAAAGACAATCCACCCTTGAAACAGCTATTTGCAATGTTTCATTATCCCTCAGGACGATAGAGTTTTGTGACAGAATGTTCCATCTTGCACATGACTCTTATTATCATTCTGTTCTGCCAGTATGAAATGGGATCCGCAGTCCAGAATTATGAGGGACTGAGTATGTAAAGTTAAAAATGGTCACCAAAACTATATGCTTGCTGTATTCTCCAGGTCGCCTCTTGTTTGCTGGTTACAACGATTACACCATCAATGTGTGGGATGTATTGAAAGGAACACGAGTGTCAATCCTGTTTGGACATGAGAATCGGGTCAGCACTTTGCGAGTTTCCCCTGATGGCACTGCTTTCTGCTCAGGATCGTGGGATCATACTCTGAGGGTTGGTTTGTTAAAAAAAATAGATATTAAATAAGAACATTTTGCAACTTTGTACTTGAGGAAGAGATCTAGCGCAAAGTCTTCTGCTTTCTCAAGTTTCCATTTATGTTAAAACAGCCCCTCCAAGGGCAACTCAGTATGTAATGAGGAAGTACCCAATGGTTCCCAAAGCACTGATAGCTAGCAGGAGGTGGTGTTCCTGGTACCCAGTCAACATACTCCGGACAACAAATAGAAGTCACTGCTGGTATCACTATTTCTTATCAATTTCTCTGGAAATTGAATGTCTGAGTGCTTAATATAAGCCATAATTGCAATTTCCACTTGCAAATGTGTACAGGTCTTTGCCAAACACTGACAGAAGGCCTGTGATCAAACTGATAGATTTTGAGATAAACATAGCAATCCACTGCACAAATGCAATTGCACCAAGATTGGGCTCTTGACTTTTGAAGATCTGTGATTTTTGCTCACTCACTTTTTCCAGTTTTGCCAGCTGTGACAGGCTAATCTCAACCACCCAGGACTTTGATTAGACTAGCATCTTGTAATCATTTTCAAGCAGACATTACCTGTGGAGAAAGTGAGGACTGCAGAAGCTGGAGATCAGAGTCGAGAGTGTGGTGCTGGAAAAGCACAGCAGGTCAGGCAGCATCCTGATTCCTGATGAAGGGCTTATGCCCAAAATGTTGATTCTCCTGCTCCTCGGATGCTGCCTGACCTGCTGTGCTTTTCCAGCACCACACTCTCATATGTTACTGTGTCAATCTGGATCCAAGCCAGTCAAAAGACAGAAAATCAGTACATTTTTCTTTGTGTATAGAGTCTAAAGTATTAGAATTCCATTCGTTATAAAGTTCCCATCTGAAATGTCGACTCCCCTTCCCCTCTGATGCTGCTTGACCTGCTGTGTTTTTTCCAGCTTCACACTTTGTTGACTCTTTCATAAACCAGGAGAAAGTGAGGACTGCAGATGCTGGAGACCAGAGTTGAAAAATGTGGTAATGGAAAAACACAGCAGGCCAGGCAGCATCCAAGGAGCCGGAGAATCGATGTTTTGGGCATAAGCCCTTCTTCAGGAATGAGGCTGGTGTGCCAAGCGGGCTGAGATAAAAGGTAGGGGGGAGGGAATTTGGGGGAGGGGCGCTGGGAATATGATAGGTGGAAGGAGGGGAGGGTGAGGGTAACAGGCCAGAGAGGGGGTGGGGGCAGAAGAAGATTGCAGGTTAAGAGGGCGGTGCTGAATCCGGGGGTTGGGACTGAGATGAGGTGGGGGGAGGGGAAATAAGGAAGCTGGAGAAATCTGCATTCATCCCATGTGGTTGGAGGGTTCCTAGGTGGAAGATGAGGCGCTCTTCCTCCAGGCATCGTGTGGCCAGGATCTGGCGATGGAGGAGGCCAAGGACCTGCATGTCCTTGACGGAGTGGAAGGGGGAGTTAAAGTGTTCAGCCACGGGGCGCTTGGGTCTCCTCTACATTGGGGAGACAGGCTGCCTCCTTGCGGAACGTTTCAGGGAACTCTCTGGGACACCCGCACCAATCAACCCAACCGCCCCGTGGCTGAACACTTTAACTCCCCCTTCCACTCCGTCAAGGACATGCAGGTCCTTGGCCTCCTCCATCGCCAGAACCTGGCCACACGACGCCTGGAGGAAAAGCGCCTCATCTTCTGCCTAGGAACCCTCCAACCACAAGGCATGAATGCAGATTTCTCCAGCTTCCTCATTTCCCTCCCCACCTTATCTCCGTCCCAGTGCCCAGATTCAGCACCGCCCTCTTGACCTGCAATCTTCTTCCCGGCCTCTCCGCCCCCACCCCCTCTCTGGCCTATCACCCTCACCCTCACCTCCTTCCACCTATCGTATTCCCAACGCCCCTCCACCAAATTCCCTCCCCTCTACCTTTTATCTCAGCCCACTCATTCCTGAAGAAGGGCTTATGCCTGCAACGTCGATTCTCCTGCTCCTCGGATGCTGCCTGGCCTGCTGTGTTTTTCCAGCACCACCTCTTTCATATACCAGTTCCACCTTCTCCCCTTTATGTTCTGTTTTCTCCCCCCTCATTTTCTCCCCTTTAGATCGATTCAGTTAATGTCAATCACTTGGTTAGCTACTTGCTTCATAGTGATTATGCTGTTTTGACAGCTCTGATTGTGCAATGCAGAACCTGGAAGACTGTAAGTCGTAGTACCAGAATTAGGTCATTCAGCCCATTGATTCTGTTCTGCCATTTAGTGAGATCGTGGACAAAACCATAAATTGCTGGAAAAGTTCAGCAGGTCTGGCAACATCTGTGAAGAAAGATCAGAGTTAATATTTTGCGTCTGGTGACCCTTCCTCAGAACTGATGGTGCTCGGAAACTGTGCGTTTTTATGCAGTAGATGGGGGTAAGAAGTAAATGATAGGTGAACAATAGAGAGAGAAAAACAGTTGAACAGACAAAGGAGTGGATAATGGTCTGGCTGGGAGGGTGAATAGCTGTTAATGAGGACTGTTAGTGGCTAACAGTGGGTTGTACATAATAACAGACAATGTGATAAGATCATCTGGTGTGTGGGGGTGGGGGCTAAGACATGGGCGAGTTCAGACCCTAGATTTAGTGACATCAGTGTTAAGGCCAGAAGACTGCAGGGTCCCCAGGTAGAAATTGAGGTCCAGCTTGTGCTGAGCTTCACTGGAGCACTGCAGGTGGAGGTGTTAAGCTGGCGACATGGAAGCTCAGGGTCTTTTTTTTTGGGCAGAATGAAGGTGTTCGGTGAAATGGTCACCTAGTCTACACTTGGTTTCCCCAATGTAGAGGAGATAATGTTGTGAGCAGCTTATACAGTAGACTAGATTGTGAGAAGTGCATGTAATGTGCTGCCTCACCTGAAACATGTGTTTGGGCGCTTGGATACTGAGGAGGGAAGAGGTAAATAGGCAGGTGTTACACCTTCAGTGATTGCAGGGGAAAGTACCATAGGGCTGCGGGGTGTTGGGAGGGAAGGAAGAGTGCACCAAGGTGTCTCTGAGAGAATGGTCTCTTGAAGGCAGACAAGGAAGGGTGGGGGGGGGTTGGTGGCGGTATGTGTCTGGTGGTAGCAACTTGCTGAAGGTGGCATAAATGGCGGCTAATGATCTTCTGGATGTGGATGCTGGGGGAATGGTAGGTGAGGAGAAGGGAAATCCTATCGCTGGGTCAGACCCGATTGAGAGCCCTGTCAACGATGGTTCTGGGGAATCTTCTGTTAAGGAAGAAGGTAAACATTAGGAGGCTCCTTTGTCAAAGTTGGAATCTGAAGAACATTTGTGATTGGAACTGGAGGAACTGGGAGAATGGAGTAGACTCTTTACAGGATACGTTTCTCACAGTGGGCTCTGGCCCGAAACGTCGAATTTCCTGTTCCTTGGATGCTGCCTAACCTGCTGTGCTTTAACCAGCAACACATTTTCTACACTTCTCACAATCTAGTCTACTGTATTAGCTGCTGACAATGTGGTCTCTTCTACATTGGAGAACAAAGGGTAGACTGGGTGATTGTTTTACAGAACACCTACAGTCTGCCCTCAAAAAAAACCCTGAACTTCCAGTCACTGCCATGTCAACACCTATCCTGTTCCCTGGCCAACATTTCTGTCTCCGGCTTGCTGCAGTGCTCCAGTGTAGCTCAGCACAAGCTGGAAGAGCAGCTCCTCATTTCCGCCTGGGCGCCCTGCAATCTTCTGGACTTAATATTGATTTCAATAATTTAAGGGTCTTGAACGCTCTAATGTCCCAGCCCCCACCCTATACACCAGGCCGTGTTGTAACATAATCTGCTATTGCACACAACCCATTGTTAGCCACTACCAGTCTCCATTAACAGGAATTCACCCTCCGAGCCAGATCATTATCCACTCCTTTCTCTGTCCAACTGCTTTTATCTCTCTTTGGGCTCTATCATTTACTCGTTAACCCCTATTTTCTGCATAAAAGCCCACATTTTCCTAACCACCATCAGTTCTGAGGAAGGGTCACTGGACCCGAAACATTAAATCTGATTTCTCTTCACAGATGTTGCCAGACTTGCTGAGCTTTTCCAGCAATTTCTGTTTTTGTTTTTGATTTACAACATCTGCAGTTCTTTTCGTTTTTATTTAGTGAGATCATGGAGTTGATCCTCAGCTCGACTTTGCTGCCTTTTCCCTATCATCTTTGATTCCTTTACTGATTAAATATCTATCTGTCATAACCTTTGAATATACTTAACGACCTTATCTCTACAGCTGTCTGTCTTAAAGAATTTCACCAATTCACAACTGTCTGAGAGAAGAATTTCACAGTGTGCCCCTTGGTGGACGATTTCTCTCTGTTGGACAAGTGAAATTATAAATCCATTCTGCGTAAATACGTTCATGACTTTATTGGAGTGAGGTTGAGAAGAAAATTTGTGCCGTGAATGATCCGAAATGTCTTCACTTAACAGTACTGAGATCATTACCAGTATAAACCAACAAAATGAATTTGCCTTTCTTATTCTGTTTTGCAGATTTGGGCTTAAAGTTTCTTGAACTTGATCACCCAATCTTCAATAAAGTTTCCACTCTAGGATTTCGTGGTGTTACTAATTTGATGGCTTGACTCCTAGATCTTGTCTGTTATAGGAAATGTGAAAATATTTTGGGTTTGTGACATATAACCAAGTCTGTAATGACAATCTAATAATTTAAGAGTTCTAGTAGAAGATTAGAGAATTATTATTTTGGTACCGTCATTCAATTCAACCTAGAGCAAATAAAATGTTTTCAAAATAGTTTCTGCCTTTTCCAAATGTTATTCAGTAATAAGTTCCCCCACTTTCTGGCCATTTGTAAGTTGTTCTTTAATTTGCACATTTACATCAAAACTTTAATGTTTCCATGCAGGGTGGGTGAGTTCAAAACTAGAGGACATATTTTTAAGGTGAGAGGAGAAAGATTTAAAAGAGGCCTGAGGGGCAACCTTTTCACTGGTTCATACATGGAATGAACTGCCAGAGAAGTGGTAGATGCAGGTACAGTTAGAACAGTTAAAAGACATTTGGGTAGGAACATGAATAGGAACGTTTTAGAGGTATATGGGCAAATGCAGGCAAGTGGGAACTAGTTTGGGAAACTTGCTCAGCGTGGGTGATTTAGACTGAGGGGTTGTTTCTGTGTTATATGATTCTTTCAGCAAACCCTTCAAATCAGAATGATTTAATCTGTGGGGCATTTTTTGTAGCTTTCTTTGGTCAAATTGTTGATTGCACTGGGGGAAGAGACCCTCTAAAGAATTGTTACAAAGAATTGTTTATATTATGTGTTTAATAAGAACTATATGTGAAAATTTATGGTGTGATGGTGAATGAACTGGATAATGAACAGTGTAGAGGATCTATTTAAGCTAGATAATATGTATGTGATATATACAGTAATTTGAATTGTGCAGAATAGGTACACTATTTATCGATGGCAAAGTTCCCTTTTGTTTAAAATTCGGCATGCCCATTTTGACAGCATAATTTTTTTTACAGAATTGTAAAATAATATTTAATAGCAGATGTCAAATCTGTAGTAGGTCTATAGACAATGACTGTTTGACAACATTGAATATTGCAGCAGGACTAACCTAAGCATAAAGTGTTTGAAGTGGTAAATTGTAAAATTCAATCAATGTAATCCAATGCAGTAGATTTAAATGCACTGTGAACTTTTGAAGATTTCAATTCACTTGGTAAGAAGTGCAATACTATGTTACAATACTACTGGGGTCTAGGCAAAAAGTAAAGCTCTCTGACTCTTTGTAGGGTCCTTGTTAAAGCATTTCTTTTCTGTAGAACCAGTATACAATTTTGGTTTTGTTTACTGTACTTGTTTGTGTATATTTAAACAGTTCCTTTGGTGAAAATTTGTGTAAATCTTTTGAAATGTACCAAAAATTAATAAATGGAACATATAATATTTTAAATAATGTCAAATGTTTTGATTTTATACTTTAAATAAGGATCTGTTCGCCGAGCTGGAAGTTTTTGCTGCAAACGTTTCGTTCCCTGGCTAGGGAACATCATCAGTGCTATTGGAGCCTCCTGTGAAGTGCTTACAGCAGCGCTTCACAGGAGGCTCCAATAGCACTGATGATGTTCCCTAGCCAGGGAACGAAACGTTTGCAGCAAAAACTTCCAGCTCGGCGAACAGAACCACAACAACGGACACCCGAGCTACAAATCTTCAACCAGACTTTAAATAAGGAAGAGGGTAATGATTCCACATAATTTTGATTTTTAAACTATTTAAAATGAACAGGGTGATAGTTTCTCAAACAGCCAGTAATTTCACTCCAGAAAGAGGGGTGACCTCGAACAAAAAGAGGAGTTCTACCCACCGGCAAAGATTATCATTAACCATGGTGGACCCCTGCTTCTGAAAGTCACAGTAATATGAGTTATGCTGAATAAATAGGTCAGCCAGTGAAAAATATTTCAAGGAAATGAGTCCTTCTTTGCACCAAAGAATATATCGTGAATCAAAATGGGGAAAAAAAACTTTATTTCATAAACTTTCTTAATTTAGAAATCTATTATGTTTAAAAAGACATTTTTCAAGCATGCAATGTCTGTTAGCGCCCTGACACACTTGACCAGTGGGTGCCATAGGGACTGGGAGATTTTGGATTTGATGAAATAATATTAATTTATTCAATGTTTCCTTCTGATATTGCTTTCATATTGATGTATCCCCTCAAATAAAAGGGTCGTATTTGCAATACTTTGTTTAATGTTACCCTGGAAGCCTAATGTCTCCTTTTGAGATTATATATAAAGGCAGACCAAATCCTTCAGCTAAGATGTCCTGAAACAGACATGCTTGATAAGTGATCCCTTTCTCACTTTGAATCTCAACCCTTCCATTCTACTATTTCTTGCTCTTTGATGAATATTTATAATGTTATTCTGATTTGGAGATGCCGGTGTTGGACTGGGGTGTACACAGTTAAAAATCACACAACACCAGGTTATAGTCCAACAGATTTAATTGGAAGCACACTAGCTTTCGGAGTGATGCTTCTTCATTAGGTGATTGATTGAGCCCTCCACAATCACTTGATGAAGGAGCGTCGCTCCGAAAGCTAGTGTGCTTCCAACTAAACCTGTTGGACTATAACCTGGTGTTGTGTGATTTTTAACTGTATAATGTTATTGTTACCTTTGAAATTGTGTACATTTGAATTTTGCTCTCTTGACTCTCATGATCTCTAAATATGCCTCTATATGCTATCCCTCAGCTATAGGCACACATTTTAATGAAATTGTCATTCAGTCTTCTGCCAAAACCTATTCTTTCTCAGACATCAGACTGTTGAATGCCTTAGCTTCATTACTGGTTCTAAACCTAAACTTTATACCAGTTATTCATTATTTCCTGATCAACTTTTGTCTTTTATTATCTTTGCCCTGTTGGTGTGCTGCACTGATACTTGGCCCTTCACTTTGATTTCTCAAGAAATAATGCACGTGCATATCTATCATCTGGTGTGCTTTAAAATGTTGTGCCAAACAATTTATGTACATATATAGGGGTGCAAGTCATAATGTGGCAGCCAGCCTGTCTGTTTATGGGCATGAAAGTGTTACAATATTGTGGTGTACAGCAGTCCTAGCTCTGTAACAGTAAATGTGCACGTGGGAGCTATAATGCACTGGTCATCAATGTGTAGCATCAAAGCAAAAGATCTGAATTTTTACAGCACAATGCCTGACCATAAGACATCCCAAAGTGCTTTCAGGCCACTGAAACACTTTTCAAGTGTGATCACTGTGTCCACTTACAAAATAAAATCAATTTCTACAGCAAGATTCATTTAACAGCATTGAAATAACCAGATCATTCCATTGGTTGAAGAAGATATTTGCCAAATAGGAACCTCTTACAAGGTGTAGATGTTGCTGCAGTAAATCTCATCACTTGACTGTACAGCACATACCTAAGTACCACATAAAAGCCCATCTGAGGTAATGAAGACTTTAGAATGGCTTGAACCAACATACTTCTGAATCAACAGACAAGAATGCTGGTGCTGAATCATAGCTGGCATGGTGTTTGGAGTGTTGTAAACATTTTAATAGCGAAGTATGTAGAATTAGCCTCACATCGCCAGGGACCCAGGTTCAATTCCAGCCTTGGGTGACTGTCTGTGCTGAGTTTGCACATTCTCCCCGCATCTGTGTGGGTTTTTTCTGGGTGTTCTGGTTTCTCCCACAATCCAAATGATGTGCAGGTCAGGTGAATTGGCCGTGCTAAATTGCCCATAGTGTTAGGTGCATTGGTCAGCGGGAAATGGGTGGGTTATTCTTCAGAGGGTTCGTGTGGACTTGTTGGGCCGAAGGGACTGTTTTAACAATGTAGGGAATCTAATCTAAAATTTAAACCATAGCAATTGGCCATTCAACCAAATTGGCCAATGTCAGTGTTTTATCGTCCACCTGAATCTCCCCAAACTCCTCTTCATCAATGGACCATTGTATTCTTTTCTACCCACTGTGCTTATGTAGCCACCACTTTAATTAGTACACTAACAGACACTGCTTGTTCCTTTTCAATGCTGCCTGGACATGAACAAAGCTGCAGAGTAGAGACAAGCAAGCCTGAGAGTCCATCCTTAAATTCATCTGTGTTTATGCCTATTCTCAATAAACTTTCAGGTGGCACTTCTGTCCCATCAAACAAATAGACTAAGGTGACTTAGAGAAATAATGAGCCCATCAAATCCACACAACCGTCCAAAGAGCATCCCACCCCCATCTCTGTAACTGTGCATATCCCATGGTTAATCCATCTAACCTACAAATCCCTGGACACTATGGGGCAATTTAGCACAGTGAATCCATGTAACCTGCACATCTTTGGACTTTGGGAGGAAAGCCATGCAGACAGAGAATGTGCAAACTCCACACAGACAGTCTTCCTAGGGTGGAATCAAACCTGGATCCCTGTTGCTGTGAGGCAGCAATGCTAACTGCTGAGCCACCATGCGCACTGACTTGCATAATCCACTTGGCAGCATTGCTGGTCAGTGGAAGGGGGTGAGAGTGGATTGGAGAATTGGGAGTAGAGATAAGGATAGGGATGGGGATTTTTGGGGTGGGAATGGGGTTTGGGGGATAGGAATAGTGCAGGGGATTAGGGTGGGAATGGAATTGGGGATTGAAGGTATGGGTGGGTAGGGATGAAGGTGCCATTGGGATGATGGTTGAGGGTGTGGGTATGGGGAAGGGATTGTGATGGTGATGAGGGTGTGGGTACAGGGCAAGAGATTAGATTGGGCGTGGGATGGGGTTTGTGGGTGGGAAAGAATGAGAGTGGGATGGGGGTTGAGGGTGTGGGTGGGTATGGGGGAAGGGACTGGAATGAGGGATGAGGGTGTGGGTGTGGGGGAAGGGATTGGGATGAGGATGTGGAATGGGGAAAGGGATTGGGGTGGTGGATGATGGTGTGGGTATGGGGGAAGGGATTAGGATGGGTGATGAGGGTGTGGATATGAGGGAAAGGATTGGGAGGGGGATGAGGATGGGTAAGGGGATGATGGTGGGTATGGGAAGGGACTGGGATGGGGGATGAGGCTGGATATGGGGGATGGGACTGGAATGGGGAGAGGATTGGGTTGGGGATGCCGGTGGGTTTGGGGAAGGGATAGGAATGAGGGTGGGTATGGGGGGTAAGAGGTTGGGTTGAGGAATGAGGGTGAGTATGGGGAGTAAGGGATTAGGTTGAGGAATGAGGGTGGGTATGGGGTAAGGGATTGGGTTGAGGAATGAGAGTGGGTAAGGGATTGGGTTGGAGAATGAGGGTGGGTGTGGGGGGTAAGGGATTGGGTTGAGGAATGAGAGTGGGTGTGGGGGGTAAGGGATTGGGTTGAGGAATGAGGGTGGGTATGGGGGTTAAGGGATTGGGTTGAGGAATGAGAGTGGGTAAGGGATTGGGTTGGAGAATGAGGGTGGGTATGGGGGGTAAGGGATTGGGTTAGGGAATGAGGGTGGGTGTGGGGGTAAGGGATTGGGTTGAGGAATGAGGGTGGGTGTGGGGGGTAAGGGATTGGGTTGAGGAATGAGGGTGGGTGTGGGGGGTAAGGAATTGGGTTGGGGAATGAGGGTGGGTATGGGGGTAAGGGGTTGGGTTGGGGAATGAGGGTGGGTATGGGGAGTAAGGGATTGGGTTGAGGAATGAGGGTGAGTGTGGGGGGTAAGGGATTGGGTTGGAGAATGAGGATGGGTATGGGGGTAAGAGATTGGGTTGAGGAATGAGGGTGGGTGTGGGGGTAAGGGGTTGGGTTGGGGAATGAGGGTGAGTGTGGGGGGTAAGGGATTGGGTTGGGGAATGAGGATGGGTATGGGGGTAAGAGATTGGATTGGAGAATGAGGATGGGTGTGGGGTGGGCGAGTGGGTATGGAGGGGGTAAGGGGTTGGGTTGAGGAATGAGGGTGGGTGTGGGGGGGTAAGGGATTGGGTTGGAGAATGAGGGTGGGTATGGGGAGTGAGGGATTGGGTTGGAGAATGAGGGTGGGTATGGGGAGTAAGGGATTGGGTTGGGGAATGAGGTTGGGTATGGGGGGTAAGGGATTGGGTTGGAGAATGAGGGTGGGTGTGGGGGGTAAGGGATTGGGTTGGGGAATGAGGGTGGGTGTGGGGGGTAAGTGATTGGGTTGAGGAATGAGGATGGGTGTGGGGAGTAAGGGATTGGGTTGGAGAATGAGGGTGGGTGTGGGGGGGTAAGGGATTAGGTTGGAGAATGAGGGTGGGTGTGGGGGGTAAGTGATTGGGTTGAGGAATGAGGGTGGGTGTGGGGGGTAAGTGATTGGGTTGGGGAATGAGGATGGGTGTGGGGGGTAAGGGATTAGGTTGGAGAATGAGGGTGGGTGTGGGGGGGTAAGGGATTGGGTGGGTAGGAGCTGGGCAGCTTTTGGTGGGGTGCGGGGCCAGCGTCCCTTTAATACGTGACGCTCGTGCGCCGTCACAATGGACGTGACGTGCATTTAAAGGGCAGCTCCGCCGCTACTGTCGGCGCAGTCTCTGTCAGTGTTACCGGGCAACGTCAGGAAGGGAAAGGGGGCCACGAGCGTCACCGGGGCGACCGGAATTCGGGAGGGGAGGGTTTACGGGGGGGGGCGAAGCCGCGAGCGTCACTGGGGCAACCTGACTGTGGGAGGGCGGGGCAGGAGGAACAAGGAGACTGGGCAACCGTTACCCCTGGCAACAGCGGAGCCCTGGGAGCAGGTAGCGAGCAGCCTGAGGAGCGAGGCCTGCACTCGACCGAGGCGAGGAGGATGCGGGAGGGCGTGAAGGAGGAAGCGCTGCTGCTGGCCCGCGATTACCTGCAGCACTGCCTGAACCCGGCCCGGGAGCCGAGGCCGCCCAACAAGACGGCCTTCACCCTCCGCAAAGTGGCGGACCAGATGGTGGAGCAGCACCAGGCCGCCTTCAGCAACATGAAGAGCCGCTTCGACAACGGCCTGCAGATGGCGGCTTGGCCGCGGAAGGCGGCGGCCGGGCCCGAGGGGGAAGCGGCGTCGGGCCGGGCGGAGGCCGAAACCGCGGCGGCGGCGGCGGTGGCCGCGGCCGACTTCCTGCGCCGGGTGGTGGAGGAGATGTCGGCCGACGAGAAGATGAACTGGGGCCGGGTGGTGAGCATCTTCGCGTTCGCCGGGGTGTTGGGCCGGCACATGAGGGACTCGGGCATCGTCATGAGCCCGGAGGCCGGGCCCAGCCTTGTGGATTCGCTGGCGGAGAGTGTGGCCAATTATCTGGGCAAGGAGCGGCGAGAGTGGATTGAACAGAACGGGGGCTGGGTAAGTCCGGGGTCCAGGAGGCAGCCCAGGGCCTGACCTTGGGTACGGATTCCCTGCTCCTTCAAGAATAGTTCCTCCCTGTATTCATCAGCGCCTTGCCTTTGTACTATCATTGTTTGGAGATGCTGGTGTTGGATTGGGGTGTACAAAGTTTAAAAAACACCAACACCAGGTTATAGTCCTGATTGAAGGAGGTTCGAAACCTCCTAACTAACTCCGAAAGTTAGTGCTTCAATTGAAACTTGTTGGACTATAACCTGGTGGTGTGATTTTTTTTTTAACTCTGCCTTTATGCTGGCTCTTCCCTGTGTTAATGTCCCTGTAACTCCTGTAGTAGCTAATAGTTGAGTGCTGACTCACTGGTCTAATACTGAGGCAGGAGTGTGAGCTACTTGACCAACCCCTCAAACGTGGCTTCATGTTGGGAATTGGAGAAGCAAGCGGGTTTGTAAATGGGACGCGGTGGTTTACCCTGTAATGGGTTGGGGCAAAGATTGAGCAATGGCTGAGATTATCACACTTTGAAGGCAAGCTTAAAGGTTGGTCACGTGCTCACCAAGCCCCTTGAGATCGTTAGGAAACGTGCTGATGGCCTGAACCTTTCACAACAGACCAACAAAAGACTGGATAAGTGGTATCTCGCTTATCCTTTCCATTGAACATTCGTGCTAATAACATAAGGCCATGCTGCAACAACTAATTTCAATATTTGAAGCATTCAGGCAGGAACACTACTGACTCCTTGGGCGTGTTTATTTAGCATAACTTGTCCACCCCAACCAGCATAACTAAAATGACCATGGAACCTTTTTTCTTTTCTTACAAAAGAAATCTGTTGTGGAGGAGGTTTTCATGTGACATTGTTTATTCAAGGTGTTGCATATTTGAATTGTCTTGGTTTAAAAGTCACCTGTTTGTATGTGAAATAGAATGTTAATATAGTATAATCTCAGAAGCCTCATTTGTTTAGAATTGCAAGAATCTTAAAATGCTACAGCATAGATCTCCATTTTGGGGTTTTTGAATGTGTTTAAAATAAATTAATCCTTCCTAGTATTAAGGGGAGATAAATGTTTTAAATTGTACTAGAGATTTTGGCTGATTTTTTAAAAATTGTTTGAATATTTTAAGTGGTACACTCGTTTATATGTAGATTTTTGTATTTGATCCTCTATCAATAAAAGTGCATTAAGAAATATGGACTAGGGAAATTTACATAGACATCTGGCAGGCACCAGCTGGGCTTATGCATACACAATGCATGATATTGAATGTGGATCTTGAAGCAAACACAGCTGCTTGTCTTCCCTGTTTTCTGAATGGGGTTGATTTCTATGCTGAACAGTGCTGTGCTTGGCATTTAAAATCGAAGAATATATAAATCTATTAATTTTATGGAAGTGATAGTACTTTATTGAGGTTTAAATATTTCTCATGTTCCCATTGATTTTCCCCTGTATTGAATACAGTCAGAATATTTTTTTTTTGCAAGACACTTTATGCATCAGCATAAACTGTCAGTACTGATGTTTGTTTGAAGATATTTTAGTGTGTAATCTGATTTCAGTGTTCCCTATACCTGGGTGTTAAGATATATGACCATTTAACATTCAGAATTTTATACGGTTGTTTGTCTTTCATGTTCTGTTAGTGTTCCAAATATTAATAGTAACATTAGACTCAACAAATGGAACTAAAGGGGTGAAGCTGTTTTGGTGAATGTAAAATTTGTTCTTTGTCTTAACAGGAGGGATTTCTCAGATTCTTTGGCAGTGATGACCATTGGCAAGAGTCAACAGTACGCAACATGCTGATAACAGTTGCTGGGTTTGGCATAGCTGGATTAGCTTGTCTTCTTGCTGTCCGATAGACTGGTGCTTCTGACCAATTGGAACAATTGCTAACATCTAGAAGATATAAATTTCTCAGCACAATGTTTTCCGTTTTTATCTTCACTTCTAAGGTATTTTTGGAGGTTTCCATTGTGTGCGACATTACAGCAAGAAACCAGAAGATTTTCAAAAATTGTCTGCAGTTTTGCTAGTGTTATGTTTGTACACTTAAATTTCATTTAATATACTGCCTACAATACAACAAAGTATCTCTTAATCTTTTTAAAAAGGCTTTTGTAAGAATAGTGCATTGAAGAAAAAAGGCAAGGTTATGACCAACCTGGAAATTAGAAGCCTTTTTCTACAGCCTAGTTCTGTTCTGAGAATCTCAAAGAATTGCACTAACTTATTGAGTAATCTAGATATGACAAGGCATAGCCAAATACAATTGACTCATCACAAGACATCCATTTGTTCTTTTTGCAATAGAATATCAGTTGTGGCATCTGATGTCTTTTTCCAAATTTTAAATTAAAAGAAACCACCTAATATAAAACCTTTCAGTGTATATATAAAGTACTGTTAGTTTCTCATCTTCCATTTTCCTGTCATTAGTTTTGATCTGCGAAAGTCCATTATTATTTTGTAGTAATACTTATTCAATCTTTTTAGTCTTAAATGATAACAATTTTAATGGAATATGGTATTTCCATATCTCTGTACAGTGTAAACATTAGCTAGCAAACCATTGCAAGCAAAGTAACTTTTTAATTTTTTTCCACTAGCAAAGTGTTAATAATTCTGTACTGTATCAAGGTTGTATTACATTGTACATGCAAGTTAGAATGTTGTAAGCAATTCAGTTGTGGAAGTTGGTAAATCACAATTTAAACATCCCACATATTAAATTGCATAATAGTATTTATTTTATTAAAATAAAATCATGCTGTGATTTTTAATCAGCTTTGAAAAGCTCGCTTTTACCTGAGCATTTATCCTTGGTGTATGGAGCTATTAATATTATATATAGTTCCTGTATTCTTTGGGATGTTCTCAGACATAGGATGTCAAATTTGTTTGGTTGATCAACAAAATTCCTTGCTGTGCTCTAATTATTTCTAAGTAGTGTTAGAGGAGGAAACACTGCTTTTTCGGGGTTTCCCTGTATATGTATTACTTTACTGTCTTTTGTTTTTCCCCAGCTCTGATATATGTATGCCATTTGGGTACAATGCTTTAATAAGCAAGTAATTCTATAGTTTCAAATAATTTTAATTTTTAAAATGTTAATGTGTCTAAGTTTTATCTTCCCCAAATATGATGGTGTGCTTGTGGCTAAAGTTGGTTGTGACTTTTCTGTAATGCTAAAATGGCAAAACCAATGAAACTTGCAAATTTTGAGGCTCTGTGTGGTAACACTCGATTAACTTAGCTTATTCAAGTGGCTCTGTGAAACCTGATACAAATACAGGCATATATTCTAACCTCAACCACCATTGCCTTAAAGCTTTTGCTATTTGAGAGCACTTTTTTTTAAGGAAATGAATCATTCCAAGACAATTGACAAGAACCTTGTGGTCCCCTGACTGATTTTGGCCCTCTGACCAAAGGAGGCAGGAGTTGGAGACATAAAGTATGAACCAGAACTGAATGTCTGCAATTGAAAGTGCAAGGCACTTTCAGCAATTTAAATTTGGTGCTCATGCAGTCTGGATGGAAGTAGGGGAGGACTGAGGACCTGAGTGACTTCAAAACAAGGTTGCTTCACAGGCATAGGAGCCAGTGTGTAGGCGAGCAAGTGTTTTGCATGACTTCAAAGTGTCTTGAGGGGAGAGTATGCAATGGACTAGTCTAGGGAGTAGCTGAACTTAGATGGGCTAAAGTTTGAATGATGTTAGAGGTGGATGTAGGCGCTCTCAATGAATTCATAAGTTTCATCAAATGTTTATATCTATCTGGTAACACCACTGATCAGACTGACAAATCATGCACATATGCAAAGACAACAGCCTAGTCCCCAGCTCTCTTTGTGTGAATTGTTTTGCATTTAGTTTTGAACTGCAGATTTAACCTGACAAATCTAAGAATGCATATCATTCATGCAGTTTAGGGTAGTGTTGAGGATGCATAATTGCTGATTAAACGTTTAAATGGAAATAAAGCTGATTACAGTCCTGTTTCTTAGTTGACTCTCTATACTTGAATGTTCTGGCAAAAAAACAAACGAATAAATGGTTTCCCTTAATTACGCCAATGACTTGTGACCTTTCACAAAGGAAGATTCAAATAACAATTTGCTCCCCGTGAGATCAGAAATGAAGATATTTGGATGATAACAAAGCTTGGGATATTTACACTTATATTGTAGTTGCTGAATTCTATACTAAAACACTGTACACCATGGCAAAGTGGTTCTACTATAAGCAACTTCTGCATTTATGATGCACCTTAATTTTCTCCAAACAATGGGATGTTATCACTCAGCAATTTGTTATAAATTTTACACAGCAGTGAAGGCTACACTTTAAAAATATGGTTACTGATGGTGTTTATAAGCTCGGACCCCACCTCTAATCCACTATCTTGCAGCAGTGATGTGGTTCTTGATATCACTATCAAGTTATCAACATTACATACAAGTAATGGCAAAGAATGCCTACAATCTGTATAATTAGCAAAGTTGGTTTGCTATGGAATAAAGGATTTTCCTGAAGAAAAGCATAAGAGCCAATTCTCACTGGCAGATGAATCATTTCATTAATCAAATGAATCCCTCTTGAAATAACACAATGTGGTAGTTCAGCTCACTTGCATATAAATCCTGATCCTTGCTAGAAAAACGCTGAAAGGTAAGTCTCAAAGCTCTACTGTGGTCTGGAGAATTTATTTATTTCTGGAATTTGTTTCCAGATTTATTTTTTGAAAATTAAGTTTCCCATATGCTATTTCCTCCTTTTCTTCCCCCACCCTCTCAGAATCTATCATGGAATCAAAAGTCAAGAGGGAATTGATGAAAAGGAAACTTGCACATGTAGCTCATTTCTTTAGTTATATAGTGATGTTTGGTTAATTTCAACAGGATACATGCAATACGCTTTGATGTTTTGAAATTAACCAAACAAAGTGTATTGCATGTATCCTGTTGGTACCATGATGTTTTGAAGTTTGAGAATTTTTAAAATAGTGAATCCAGAACTCCAGTAATAATGTAACAATATGTTTAATTTTGGATTAGATGTCCACTGTTTGTGGAATTTACACATCTACAACTATAAAATCCTACTGTAAATGGTGAGTAGGAAATTTTGAGAATTTTTGAACTCCTTCAAATGACCCCTGTAGTCACTGATCAGCAATGTTTTTTGTTTACAACTGGATCAATTTTGATCTAAATACTTTTCCCAGGGCAATGAAAACTCCAGTGGATGTGTACCTGAGGCTTTGAAGGGTATGTGGGATATATATTCCCACCTGTAAGTACTGTTTTTGTCAATTGGGTGACGTGATCAGCAAACAGAATTTTAATTGGTCTTTTAGATATAAATAATGTGGCCACGGCCATATTTCCATGAAAAGAAAGACTTGCATTTATATAGCATCTCTCAATGGTTCATAAACACAGCAAGATATCAAACATTGATGTAATAATGATCTGAATGAGATGTTCATTGGGGGACACCAATAGCACCACAGGACAAACACTAATTCCATCTGATGCTTCCTGCTTTTTTAAAAAGGAAAAGTACTTCCCGCCAACTTAAATTGCATAAGTGTCAACTTGGTGCATTATTTTTGGAATGTAACCTGAGTCATGGGCTCCAAGGCAAGGGTAGTATTAACTAACTCTGTGGTTGCCCCAAGAATGGTGAGCTGACACCTGGCACTGCTTTAGTGCACACTCGTGGGAGAAAGTGAGGACTGGAGATCAGAGTCAGAGTGTGGTGCTGGAAAAGCACAGCTGATTGGGCAGCATCTGAGGAGCAGGAGAATCCACGTTTGTCATGTCAGGTTTAAGTAGGGAATTCTGACCTAACGATTGTATATCTAAATCCAGGTGATGGGGAAGTTGGGGGTCAAAGTGTTGCTGTTCTTTTCTGTATGTAAAGTCTGCAAATGTAAAAGTAATTATAACTTGTGACTGGTATGTTTGCAATTACTGTGAACTGGATATTGGTGCCTCTGGCAAGTGTTATCAGGATGTATGTGTTCCTTTTATGTTGCATACTCTCTACACTGGCTTGAACAATATAGATGATGGAGAGGCTTGCAGGGGTTGGTATGTAGACCAGTCGTTATGAAGTACTCTGCCTCTGCAGTATTTCTGGTTATAATTGGCAGCATTGATTCTAATACAGATGATTAGAACATTGGTAATTGTGCCTTTGAAAGTCAGGTGGTTGGTTTTGTTTGGGTGAATTAATAATTAGCAACCAAATGCACAGTTGGTGCAAATGTTAACACTCATTAATCTAAACAGACTAGTCAATGAAGGAATAAATACTGCTGATTAGTTTTAAATAGCATAGAATCATACAATGCAGAGGACACCCTTTGACCTCTAGACTCTAATCACCAAAAATACACTGCTTGCGTTAGTCCCACTTCCCCCACACTTGGTCCATAACATCGAAACCGAGATGCAAAATATTCTTCTTCAACCAGCAAAGAGCTTTGAAATTATTTCCATCTAAATGGTCTGAATGGAGCTGAACAGTGGAATTGTAATTTCCCGATGCAGCTAATGACCGGTTTAGTAATATCTAGAGGCTGCAATGATTGGCCTAAGATTGTGTTTTTGGTTTGTTTTTGTGTGAAGTACTGAGACGTTGGAAGTTCCAATGGGAGTGTAAAATGAATAAAGAACTGAAAGGGAGCAGAAACTAACAGGATCTTGAGAGAATGCATGTATTGATATGATAAATATAGAAAAGTACCTTGGACTCAGGGAGTGGGCCACTGAAAAAGTAAGCAGTTAGATCAAATACACAACAGCTCTTTTTGTCAGCTAAAACTCCAACCATTCATTCCTAATTGTAATTTTGCTCAAGCATATGAATAGCATGCCTTGTGAAATGCTGGTTAATATTGAAGACCGGGTTAGGATATTTCAGCCTTTAAAACTGTGGATCTGACAACATTCCAGCTTGCTAACCAGAGCTTACAGCCTAGTGCTAAGCCCACTCAGTAGGATATGAAGGTGGGTCTGACCAACAGTTCAGCTGACCTGTTGGTCAGACCCACCTTCATATCCTACTGAGTGGGCTTAGCACTTGGCTCTAAGCTCTAGTTAGCAAGCTGGAATGTTGTCAGATCCACAAAGTTTATAATGCTGAAATATCCTAACCCTGCATTGGACCATGAGTTGTTATGAAAATATGGGAAAACTACAAATGTACATCTTGCTGCTGCTGAGGAATTGCTTGGTGAGTTGCAAACAAACGAGTCACCTCGCTGCAAGGAGATGAGCTCACTCAAGCCAAGGAGTTCACTCTTTGCACTTTAGGGCCATTTTCTGAAGCTAACAGTGCTCTTCTGTTTTGTGTGCAGCACTGCCCATTTGCGGAGCTGGCACCTACTTGGAGATGGCCATCTGCCAATTGTTCTTGGTTTTTGTTTGGGCTTTCAGATTGAGAAAGTCCCCTTGACAATACATGTCATTTTCCTATTCCAACAATCTATCCTTCTCCAATTTGTAGAAGGTATGTGAGATGTTTCATACTGAGATATCCTCACCATCTCCTTTTTAGTACTCAGTGGGTATGTGCAGCAGGTCCTCTTTACTATTAGCCTTGAACATTCACACTCCACCATCTTTTGTTAATAGGATGTGGAGGTGGCCACTTAGGAAGCTGTCTCCTAGAAGGTTGCACTGAGAGATATCCTGATGACTTGCACAGTCTTGGCATCATGTGGTTCTGACAATTTCTGGGGAAATTCAACCTCTGGTATCCACTGCCATTCAGCTGAACTGGTCTTTTGTCAATAATTGTATTCCACAGAAACCTCCTGTATAAAGATATGCTTTTTCTGGAGTCTGTAACCTGCTGAGTTTCTCTCCATGTTGGCAATGATATGCCGCTTTCTCTCTGCTGCCATTGGTATTTAGCACACAGGCTAAGTTGCACAAGTCGTAACCCAATAACACTATCCTTTTCGGTTAAAAACCCACACAAGTTACTCCCTTTTACTTAAATGTGCTTAATGCCCTTTCCCCAAAATGGGTAAGCTTAATTGGGTAAGCCAATTTGAATATTCAGTTTTGAAGTTTACGGTGTTCTGAATTTTTTTTAGATGTGCACGCATGTAGAAAAGCACTTAAGAGGCCAGCTGGCAGGCCTGGAGCCACACTATAATGTAGTTTAGTGCCTTCTGGTGAAATGAGAGGCAAATCTGTTTTGATTAAACTTGTTTTAATGTTGGCAGCATTTCATAAGTGGTTAATTGCTTGTTTTGTGTAACTACCTGTTTTAGGTAGGAACACATTCTGCACTCACTAAATTTAGGAAAAGTATCTTCAACTTTGCCAGCAGACAGCAGCAGAACCTTGGGGCTTCATGATGCTAATCTTAAACCTATTTACAGCATAAACTGGGGGCGAGGGGAAACTCCCAAGCTCCAACTTGAAAAATGTCTAACCGACTAACACAGAACAGATGAGACATGACCCACATAAATTAGTTGTGGCTAATTGGGGAAATCCCTAGTGTCATTTAAAAATGATTATGTAATTAGATTGCACTTGTTTCTGCTGATGCGTGGAAATCATTATTGATCTGGGGCATTTACAAACTTAAAATTGCTTGAATAAAATTGAGGTGTCAGCTCTTTCAGAATTGGTTTCCTTATGATGAATCTGCCCGCCAATGAAATATTTAGTGGAGTTTCCAATAGCAGAATTCATGTTGAGGACATGAAGCCTGTAGTTAACTGAAAATTATGCATTCAATATCATCAAATTGTGGTTAAAAGAAAGTCCATGGATTTCCATGTGTATTAGCCATTTTTGTATCAATGTCCCTATTGGACAGGGATTGGTTGTGAATGGTTGGTTGATTTTTCAGATTCTCCAGTGTTATTCCCCAGCAACTGTTTCCGTTGACAGCAGTTGGACAGTGAGCTGTTATGATCTGGAATGTGCTGCATAACAGGGTGGCAGTAACAAATACAATTGTAACTACTAAACGTTTCTAATAGGAAATGTTTAGGGTAAGTGCTAGGCATGAAGAAAAACATGGGAGATGAGAGGAAAGAAATGAGGAATGGGACTAATTGATTACTCATCAATTTGATGGGCCAAGTACCTGCCTCCTGAGCTAGTAATCCAATGATTCAATCTCAATCTTAATTTGCCTTCAAATAGAAATGTCGCCTGCCATCATCGAAACCTTGGATTGGTCTGAAGACTATCTGTGACCTCTGTCATGTAACGAGGTGAATCTGTTGGCTTGAGGTTGTGTTTTGTGGATAGAAATTGTATATTTTAAAAGGATTTCTCGTAAGGCACCTCAATGGTGCAGGTGGCTCCTCCACAGGCAGGATAACTTAATTTTCCTGTGGTATAATTGAAATGAGGTCCTTAAATGGCTATTTATTAGCCACTTAAGACCTCAATAGGGCTAAAGATGGCCTGGTTGCCGATTTTTATAGTGTGAGGATAAGGGTGTGTTCAATGATGCTTCATATGTGACCTCGAACCCATCTTCAAAGGTATTGTGGGCAAACAGCAATTTCATTTGACTTCTCCATTTTCTGATGTATGTAGCCTGTGGCAAGTTTTGGATGCAGTACTTGCAATCTGTAGATGTAGAGGAACGAATGCAAAATAAAAGACCTTTTCCTGTCAAAACGATAATTATTGCAGTTTTCACACCTTTTTAAACTAATATTGCATCTGATGGTAATGTTAGTTTGTAAATCCTGTCCAATTAAAAGGAAATGCATGTAGCTGGAACTTGGATAGCTTCCCTTTTTAAATTTCTGCTTTGGGTAAGGAGGTTTCTCCTTATTCCATATTAGAATTTTTAGTGCGTATCTTGTACTTCAGGTTTGCTAGATTCTTTAACCCTGGCAATTGGAACACCTTCTCAATGCTGTTATCAAGTGCCCCTCATTTATTCTTCAATACTATCAAACCTCTGTCTCCTCAACCTTTTCACAACCTAAATTTGATTCCTGGCATTGAGGTTTGTCTTATCTTTCTTTCTTTGGGGAGGGAAGGAAGGGAGGAGAGGGTGGGAAGGTGTGGCAACACTGACTTGGGATTTATGTAGCCTTTGTAAAGGAAACAATGCCTCATGCACTTGCAAGAGCATTGCTTGAC
The DNA here is from genome assembly GCF_020745735.1 of Hemiscyllium ocellatum. Taxonomy (NCBI): domain Eukaryota; kingdom Metazoa; phylum Chordata; class Chondrichthyes; order Orectolobiformes; family Hemiscylliidae; genus Hemiscyllium; species Hemiscyllium ocellatum. Next base: position 18,191,248 of record NC_083439.1, on the reverse strand, counting down.
AAAATTTGAGAACCGGAAAAGCAGATATTGGGGTAGATTGCTGAGATTGTAAATGATTCCTTCCCTTGGTATCATCACCCTTTCAAAATAGCAGTCTTCAATCTCCACAAAACATCTGTTCTTTACCCCTCTGTCCTTACAAGCTCCAAGCCCATTTCTAACCTTTCCTCTCAAGTCATTAATGTTTAATTACCATTTTAATTCATTCCCATCTCAGTTTGTTCAAATCTGTCTATCTCCTGTCCTGCACCAAATCTCACCTAGTTGGTTTTCTTCAACATGCGCCCCCCCCCCCAAAAAACAAATCTTCACTTACCATGACACTCCATTTCCTACCATTCTTATCCTTGCACTATTTCTCTAACCATCTTCTGCCCCAATACTTCTGCATATCTCTCTCGCGCTCTCTCTCGTCAAGTTATTAGTCACCCGTCATAACATTGCTTTTTAAGGTCTTTTTGGTCATTCCAGTGAGATGTTTTGTGATTTGGTACATCATAATGCATTGAAAATTCTTCCTGAAGTTAGTTGACTGTAACAATGAAGCACAATCTGAGTTAATAGTGACTAGTTTTATACTCTTTATGAGCTGGCAGGGAAAGGATGGGCTGAATTTATTTTATTCTATAGATTTCTATACTCATTCAAATGAGGATCTTAGCAATAGTGAAAACAAAACAGTTCAAAATGTCATTTAGTCCAGTTTAATGGCTATAATTCAGTCTGTCCTTTTTCATCCAAAAAAATTATTGAATCAGTAACATTCATCCTAGTATTAGGTAATCAAAAGATGTGAAATGTGCACTCTTCAACATTTAAAATCCCAATCCTATTTTTACAATGTAATAGGAGTGAAACTTTAATTATTCAGAGTTGCATCTTGCTGTGCTCCACTTTGAAGAGATCAGAACTAACTTGTACATGAAGTTTGAAATTACACACTTTTCAATCAAGAAAACTGCTGTGGTTTTTGAAGTCTTTTAAATACTTGCATTGGTTATGCTGTGAAGTTGTGCATATTTGTGCAAACACATTGGAGCCTTGGAATAGTTGCTCAATATCTACTTGTCAACGCTTTAGCCTGAAGCTGTGGTGAACTTATTCACATGTGTTATTTCCACGGCTTCCCCACTACAGCTGATTTCTCAGAATTAACATGCATTTGGCCAGAAACAGCTGATTTAACATCCTGTACTACTGGTCATAAGTGAAACTTTGCATATTGTAAAATATTGGGCATGATTGCCCTTTGCATAGATGTGAAACTTGCATTCTGTGTTCCTAAGTTTGCAACCACTACTAATTTTGAAATTTGAGTTCTCTCTAATGTCTTTCTGAAGTTATGCACGTGCAGTCACGATCTGTCAGTGACATAAGATTATTTTAGAATAAAACTTTAATGCTCTTAATTGCATTTAGACACTTGCATTTAAGCCACTTTTATTGAAGGCTGGGACTAACATGCAGTAAGCCTTTGAAACACTAAATTTTGTGACCAAATGTGGCAGTCAACTAGTACTCAGTAAGTGTGTGTGAGAATTTTATGCACAGTGTTTATATTTTTTTAAGGTCTTGACCTGTTTCTGATTAATTTGCATGTAATTATGTAAAATCTGTTTAATGGCCCTCTTTCCCCCTTGTTCTAGGCACAAACGACTTGAATTAATGATTCCGTTTTATTTAGACCAATATGGCAATCTCGACATGAACATTAGAACAGGAGGAGGCCATTCCTTACACATTCTAATATTCAATGAGATGACATCTCATCTATGTTATGTTATGTAATGTAATGTAATGAGGGCATGTCACCCAAAAGGAATTACTTATCTCAGATTTAACATTTCAGTCTGCTGTAGAATGTTCCAAATTTCTATAATCTCGCCCTTTGTGAAGAGGTTGCCTAGTTTCACTCTTATTACTATTCTTAGACTTACCAACCAACAGTTTCTCTGTCAATCCATTGTTTCCCTTTAATATAGAGTCAGAGTCCAACAGCACGGAGACAGGCCCTTTGACCCAAATTGGGACCATGCTGACCAAAATGTCCAGCCATGCTAACCCCATTTCCCTGGGCTTGGCCCATATCCTTCTAAACCTTTCCTATGTATGTATTTGTCCAAATGCCCTTTAAAGGTTGTTAATGTACCTGCCTCAACCACTTCCACTGGCAGCTCATTTCATGTGCATACCATCCTCTGTAAAACAAAACATTGCCCTTCAGGTACCCTTTTTTTATTCTTTCTGTTCTGACCTTAAACTAATGCTCTATCTCATCAATTCCCCAACGATGGGGAAAAAAGGCTGAGTGCACTCACTCTATGTCTCATGATCTTGTGCACCTCTCAGGTCTCTCTCTTTCTTCCCCCCTCTGTCTCCTATGCTCGAAAGGTTAGGGGGGGGGGGGGGGGGGGGGGGGAAGGGAGAAGGGGAAGAGGAACGTCCTGGCTTGTCCAACTGGTTCCTATAACTCAGACCATTGAGTCCTGGCAATATCCTTGTAAATTCCTTCTGCACTTTTTTTTTCAAATTTAATGACATCCTGTAACAAGGTGATGAAAACTGAACACTACTCCATGTCCGGCCTCAATGTTCTGTATAACTACAAAACTTTCCAACTTCTTCCATCCATACCCTGACTGATGAAGGCCAGTGTGCCGAGAGCAGCCTTCACTGTCCTGTCTACCTGTGATTCCACCTTCAGAACTCTAAACCTGATTTCCAAGATCCCTCCGTTCCACTACACTCCTTTCAAGGCCCTACTGTTCAACATCTTAAAGCTGAAAAGAGAAGTTCAAAATTCCTGGGAATGACAACAAGGGGTAGTAACATGTCAAAGAAAAAGACAAATGCGTGTCATGTTTACTCTTTTCATTCTTGAACTATCTTCCTGTAAATCTTATGCTGGAGGATTACCCTGTTGAAAGTTAACTAAGTTAGTTTTTAGCCCAATAGATAGCTAAATATGCTGAAAATGTGTTGCAGGTTAAAACACAGCAGGTTTAACCAGCAACACATTTTCAGCTGTGATCTCCAGCATCTGCAGACCTCATTTTTTTTACCCGAAGATAGCTAAACATGTTCTACCTTGTCTCACTTGAGGATCTTTGGACTTCAGGATTTATTTTTGCAGGTTTGAAGGTTGTGCTATAATGTTTAGTGATAGGGAGACCACCGCATAGACTTGATGGATGAATAGAGCGCAGGGGAATCCTTTTTGTTTCCTCCCATTCTCTTCTTCACCTTCACCAACACCGCACCGCACCCCCCCCAAAAAAACACTCCAGTGAACATGTGCTCTGAGAGCAGAATAATACACACATACAGCCTGGATGACATGGCCTATTCCTGTGCTGTATCCAGTTTGCCTAATCCAGAGTTGTTTACTGTCCTAAAAATTACACTATTTTTAATCTAAGGCTGCACAGTTGATGTTAAAAGACATTTATTCAGGAGATGCTATGCACAAGAGTTCAAAAGGAATGGACTGCACGAGCCATGCAGTATTCCTCAAGCGACAAGAGGAATGATACCCTGATGCCTTGCAAAGAAAATAGCGTTGTTCGCAATGTCTGTCAAGTTCAACAGCTAATTAGCATGTGATTAAGCATTCAAGTATTTTGAAAATGTAATGCTCTGGTTTGCTGCTTTATTTTTGAAAGTATGAAGGTAGAAAAGTCTTTTAGACTTTAATCTTTTTTCTGTTATATTTATTCCAGTTACAACTTTCTGAACTTTAAATATACAAGAATAGAGCAACATTTTGATCTTCCAGCCTGAGCAGAGTAGGAGCTTGAATAACCTGTATTGGAGTTGGCTTTGTTCACTTAAGTATTCTTTTGCATGCTTCCCTCCCTGGCTGTAAATTCCTCCCCAATTATGCTAATCATTGTGATTAATCAGGAATGTTGGATTTCAAGTGCTCCGTTTTGGTTTTTGGAATGCTGGCAATCTTTGAGCATTAGAAGTTATATAACACTACTGGTCGTCTTCCAATGATTGGGTTCTTGCTTTGAGGGTAATAAACCTACAGGGTTTGTATAAACATGTTTTGAGGTGTAACTGGATAAATATGCTTTTATTGTGCGCCAATAGCCAACTCATTTAAAACAAATAGTGATGTTTTATGTTTTCAGCAGCACAATGCTAAGAGGACTCAGTTAACAACCTGATTATAGGCTTTTGTCACAAGATGATTTTTGAAACTGATTTTGCAATGATTCAAATTAAAAACATTTGACCATCATGCTTTTACTCTTCAGAAAGCCAAAACCCTTCAGGTGTATGCCTCAATTTAGTTTCCCTCTTTCTGTAACAGGTTGTGGTGAGAGTTTCCAATGCTAATTTTAGAAAGTGGTATTTTATTTTTGAATCCAATCTCTATTCTGTATTTTCTTAAATAAAACCATGCTGGAGAAACTCGGTGGATCTGGTAGCATTTGTACAAAAGACCAGAAATAACACTTCAAAAAATTCACTCAGTTCAGAATCCTAGGATTTCAATTTGGACCAGTGCTCCTCTTTGCCTCTACTTATTCCTTCATGATCATCAGAGTAAACATAGTCAGCCTTCACCAGCTATTGTTCCAGAGCAGGCTGGACAGCTGTCTCTACCATGGGGAAGAAAGTAAAATGGAAATAACAATATTAAAGGAGTAAGAGGATTAGTTAAGCTCAACTGGCTAGATGACTAAAGAGTGGTGCAGAATAAAACTGAAAGAATGGGTTCCATCCCTGTCCTGCCATTGGTAGTTCATGGAGGCCTGCCTCCTCCCCTTATTCCCCCACTTATGTAATGGTTACCCTCCAGTTATGCATAATCAGGGTCTCTTTTAATGGAGAGAAATGACCAGGTGAAAGACATCTGCAGCAACTCCCCATGACTTTGGGACATCCCAAAACATTTTTAATACTAAGTAAACACTTTTTTTAATCTGAGCATCGTGATAGTTGTATTGTCAAATGTGATAGCAATGCCATCAAACATGGTTAAATCTAGCTAAGTGATTTAAGCTGAGATACTTTTCAATCAGAAAAGTGAGAACTTGCCCTGCTCTGAAATGAAACCTTTTTACACTTTTCATTAGTGGGCGGCACGGTGGCACAGTGGTTAGCACTGCTGCCTCACAGCGCCTGAGACCCGGGTTCAATTCCCGACTCAGGCGACTGACTGTGTGGAGTTTGCACGTTCTCCCCGTGTCTGCGTGGGTTTCCTCCGGGTGCTCCGGTTTCCTCCCACAGTCACAAAGATGTGCGGGTCAGGTGAATTGGCCATGCTAAATTGCCCGTAGTGTTAGGTAGGGGTAAATGTAGGGGTATGGGTGGGTTGCGCTTCGGCGGGTCAGTGTGGACTTGTTGGGTTGAAGGGCCTGTTTCCACACTAAGTCTAATCTAATCAGAAGGCCTATAAATTTCTCACTGCTCTGTGGTCCACTAATGACATTCCACATGAGTCTACTGTAATATTAATTACTTGTCTACCTGTGGTCTGTGACATTACTAATTTTTTTTTACTGTGCAATACAAGTTCACAATCCCTGTTCACATGTGCAAGCATGCTCAGTGCTAGCAAGCTTATACAATCTACTCGAGAACCTAGTGATATTTGTGAAAGAATCAGGATAAAAATGGAACATTTTAATTCCTGCTGTGTAATGCAAGAAGCCTTTCTCTGATTAAAATTGTTTGGTCTCCAAGGTAGAAATAGGATGTGTTTTACTTGAACCATGCTGACAGTGCCCTGATGGAATAAATAACTAGGGCTGCGTTGAGAGCTCAGACTAATGAGAGGTGTATGATTTGGGCGGGGGGAAAGGGAATCTTCAAAGCAAGAGGATACACCAGCATTATTGCTGTGGCAGTTACCTGGATAATATTCTGAATGAGACAAGAGGAGAAAGTATGTCAATATAGGAGAAGCGCAGTAAGTAGGATCAAAACCGGAAAAGCGCCAGTCAAATTCACAGCTCATACTTCAATGCAGGTGGTATTAGGAAGGAAGCAAATGAATTAGCAGCACAAACCTAGTTTAATGGGTATGATCCTCTAGCCAATATGGATCAATGGTTACCAGAACATCAAAGCTGGGAAAACAGATGGGAAGTATCCTCAGTATGTTAATAACCAAGAAGTTTCTGGAATTAAAAATGTGGAATCCATACAAGTGGATATAAGAAATAAAAATGGGAAGAGTATACTTGTAGGAGAAGTATAGGGGTGTGATGGGACAGAATAAATTGGAAGGTATTAAGGGCATTTTTTTTTTTAAACTTTGTGTGGCTTAATCTTGTAAATTGGGATGGTCAGATTGGCAGAAGTAGGCATGTGAAAGATTTCATATGTATTTGGGGCAGTTTTGTAGAAAACATGCTGTGGATCCAACCAGGAATATGGCTGTTTTGGATCTGGTGACTTGTAATGACTCAGGTTTGTCAAATGATGACTGAGTAAAAGATCCCTAGAGACTGACCGTAACATGATGGAATTTAGCATTCTGTTTGAGAAGGAGGAACTTGGGTTAGAAGCAAAAGCTTATGAGGATAACTTCAAAGGAATGAGGGCAGAGCTGACTGGAGTGCTTCAGGAAGGAGCCTGTAACATGCCTAGTTGGAAGATGAGATGCTGTTCCTCCAGTTTGCACTGAGCTTCACTGGAACATTGCAGCAGGCCAAGGACAGACATGTGGGCATGGGAGCAGGATTGTGTGTTAAAGTGGCAAGTCACAGGAAGGTCCGGGACCTGATTGCGTACAGACCAAAGGTGCTCAGCAAAGCGATCATCCAGTCGGCGTTTAGTGTCTCCGATATAGAGGAGACCACATTGGGAGCAACGAATGCAATAGACCAAATTGAAAGAGGTACAAGTGAAATGCTGCTTAATCTGAAATGAGTACTTTTTTTAAAAACAACTTTCCCATTTTCTACCTTACCACAAAAGTTGACCACATGGAAAGAAAAAAAACTTACAATTTGATGGTACTCCTCCACCTGGTTAACCATGGTTGGCTTATCCCCTTGCCAGAATCCTCCTTCCGGATTAGAATCTTTCCTGAGAGCCATGAACTATTTTCTTAAAACACCACTATTTTTGTTCTTCAACTGTCTTTGCTGCTAGCCTGCCAGTCTCAACATTGAAATAAAATTATCTGAAGTTGTTGAATTCATCTATTTTATTTACCTTTTTATTTTTTTTTCACTGTTCTGTACCTCTTATTTCTTGGTCTCTCTTTTTCTCTCGCTTCCCACTCTCTCATCACCCTTTTTCCTCTCCTCTTCCCCCGTTGCTACCCTTCTCCCCTGTTTTCCATTTTGCCTCTGCTTCACCCCTTTCCTCCCCCAATTCCCCATATATTTTATCACACAGCACTGGCTTCAGCCTTGGTCATTCACAGCTCCTAAACTCCCTATAATCTCTCTATGCACTGCCATTATCATCTCTTTTTATTGCTACCTTTCCTTCTGGAGCCATGACTCGCCTTCTCTCAGCCTAGTATAAATACCTCCTTATTTTTCCCCTTTTTGTTAGCTTTGACAAAGGGTCAGTTAGACTTGAAACATCAGCTCTTTTCACTCCTTACAGATGCTGCCAGACCTGCTGAGATGTTCCAGCATTTTCTCTTTTGGTTTCAGATAATATTCACCAGGCTGTTCCTGGGTATGGAGGGAGTGTCATATAGGGAGCGTTTTAGTAGGTTGGACCTCTATTCAGTGGAGTTTAGAAGAATGAACAGTAACTTTTTATTGAAACAAAATTCCTAAGGGACTTGACTCAGTAGATACAGCAAAGCTGTTTGTCTTTTGGGAGAGTATAGGACCAGAGGGTACAATCTCAAGGTATCGGCAATTTGAGATGGATATGAGGAATATCTCTGTGTAATTCTTTCACGGCAGAGGCTGTCCAGGCTGAATCGCTAAGTATATTCAAAGCTGAGATATACAATCAGTAAGGGAATTCAGGGTTAGGGGGAAAAGCCAGGAAAGTGCAGTTGAAGATTACCAGATCAGCCATGATAATTTTGAATACCAGAGCATGCCTGATAACCTATTTCTGCCCCTACGTCTTATGGTACATTGTACGTTCATTTGGCAAAATTGAATTTGATCCAATCATGTTAAGTACTAATCTCCACTAGAGATTAAAACTTTCATGAATTTCTGAGCAGGGTCCTTGTCTCTCATTTGACCAGACACAACTGTATTTGAGTAAACCAGATGGTTACTATCTATTTTCTTCTGAACAACATAATTATCAACATTGACCATGTTGCCTTTGAATTCTTAGTTAATGCATGACTCCAGTTTTACAATGAACATGACTCCTGTCTGATCTGTGACACAAACTCATTACTGTTGGTAATAACAATGTGCAATAGCATTCTTCATGTAATGGACTAGTGCTGATGCAGAAAGGTCAAATGAGGACAGATTTGGGAAGGGATTTATTTACTGTCTCTCTGTTCATAGCATGCAACAGGACAGCTCAGAAACTGTCCCAATGGCCCACCATGTCTGTGCCAACCATGATGCCATTCTAAACTAATCCCATCTTTAACTGTACTTCATTGTATTTTGATTATGGGAACAGATTTTAAAATACCACCTATCATTAGTCCCTCATAATTATGAGAGCAGCAACGGAAGCCAACAAGTTACATTTCTAAGCAGCAAGTGAGAGAGCAGAGTCGGCAGTTTCTCCAACTGTGTGGGTGTGGGTGTGGACAGTAGCTTCATAAAGAAGGGCAAACCTATGAGAGAGTGTAGTGGCAGCAGGAGATTAAAGTTGGTGGCAGAGAGCCTCATTGTGCCCCTCCATTTTGGCTCTAACCGGTACAAAGAGATTGTTAGTGAATATTTCTTCTATGCCCCTCTTGGCCTAGTGTCTTAAATCAGGAGATGTTATTGTAGCTGAAAAGTACACTTAAACACTTTTTTTTACCAGAGATGGCTCGACAGATGTGTTGCAGCTATAGTATGTAGGAGTGGGTGGATCCCAATGGATTGCATGGTGACCGCACCTGCGGTGAATGGCTGCCTGAAACTTAGGTTGTGTTCAAGCTGGTGTCTGAGCTATAGACACTGCAACACATCAGAGAGATGTTGTGCATTGTGCTTCAGAAGGTGGGCATAACTCTTTAATTACATCAGGGACCTGAGGGTTTGACCGCGAATGATCAGTCTTCCACCACCAACTCCTGCCTGCCATGCATGGATACACTTATTTACAAAGAATAGGGCTCTGTGTCAGTATGTAACTTACAACACTATTAACTAAGGCATACTACTAGCCCAACTGTTGATCTTAAATTGGTTGTTTGCGTATTTGCCAGACAGAGGTCTTTGACAACCTGTCTCTCTATTCAACAATAATGCTTGATGTTGTAAAAAAGCTTGACATCAAAATTTCTGAAGAGGCTGGTAACAGAAGAATAGATAAGTTGCCTGACCCTTCATTCTTATTCCCGCCTTTAATTAAATCATGGCCAATCGGCTACATTTTAGCCAGGGATTTGCTCCAAATGTCTTGATAGGTATTCTTGATCAACCTGATTTGGAGATGCCGGTGTTGGACTAGGGTGTACAAAGTTTAAAAAATGACAACACCAGGTTATAGTCAGGTGGTTGTGTGATGAAGGTACAGCACTCCGAAAGCTAGTGTGCTTCCAATTAAACCTGTTGGACTATAACCTGGTGTTGAGATTTTTAACTTTGATCAACCTGCTCATTATGCCTGGTGGAAGTTGAACTCAGGCCTTCTGACTCAAGGTAGGTATACTACCACAATACTTTTTTGTATCCTTTGATAGCCTTTTTCATATACTTTTGGCTCATGAACAACAATCTCAGATGCTATTGCTATGTATTTTGAGAAGGTTTTTCATCCAAGCTTGTCCTTTTTGAGATCTGGGAAAGATATTCCAGTTAATCCTTTATCTGGACTGATGAAAATATTCCCTGTTGCAATATTTAACTATTCTACTGGTCAAATAAGCTAAAGACTCAATAACAGCATTCTGAATGTACAAGCCTGGTGAGCTTTTACATATTGATTAACTACTGCAACTGTACCATATTCCTTTCCCAGACATTCCTTGATTCAAATGACTTTTTTTTTAAAAAAAATTGTGGATGTGATTTTTAGCTGAGGCAGATTAGATCAAGTTAGTAGTCTGACAGTGTCATTCTGAGGTAAGGTACTTGTGAATTCAGAAGACACTATCTGTATTTGTATTGTTTTTATTGGCTGTAGTTGATGCCAGATGATGTCACTAGCATACCTTTTTCTGGTCTAGAATTACTGAATCTACAAATAAACAGAAGCCTCCTTTTGTGGGTGGCAATCAAGATGGACTGACTGAACAAATGGTTTACAAAATGACCACGTATATCACAATAGGTGAAATATTTTATTAGTCAGGACTGCCCAAGAGTTTTAGGGCGGGTTCGAAGCATATTAGAGTCATAGAGATCTACAGCCCCAAAACAGACCCTTTGGTCAACTTGCCATTGAAGTGATTTCACTCATCCAATCTAATCTTCATTGATCATCAAAAGACAGTTCCTGACATTTGTTTTGATAGATTTCTAAATCTGGATAAAATCAAATAAATGGCTGAATCCTGGAGTTACTTTGTCAAAAGTTGGGCCTGTAGGGATTGCCATTAAGATGGCTCTATCCATTTGAGTAGTTGTGGCCAGGCCAGATGTAATCCTCCTAAAAAGTCCAACATGCATTTTACAACTTTTTAAAAATTAAGTGCGAAAAGTACTTCCCAACCAATTATTTATCATATGAGCACTACTTTACAATGACTTTTGAAAATGAATTTATTCATAGACTACATGCTAACATTTAGTGATGAGGGAGTGACTTATTACAGAAGTGGTCATGTGGAAGCAAGAAGACATTGGTTTTACTTGAATATACACCTCAGGTGCACAGTACTGTGAGTTATTATATTTTTCATAAGTCTGTTAAGTATTCCCTGAAATACTAATTTAGAAAAAATAACATTCTGTTATATGAAAGAAGGGGACTGACTGCTCAGCAAACAAGAAAAATGTTTAAGGGCTTTTTCTACACCGGTGAGGCTTTTGGTTTTATTCATAAGAATAGAAGAGATCTTTTCAGGCACCAGTTACCAGGTTTTTCATCATAAGCAGAAGTTCCAGATGTTGTAACAAAATCAGAGGACTGCTCAGTTTGAGATGTAAAGATTTGCTGAATGGTATATTTTGTTTAATTCTTGGTACATTCACACACCTAGAGTTAAATGGATTCCCAAAGGCTTCTTGAAAGTTATTGGTTCTGTAACTCTGTATATTCAGGTTCCTGGCTATACACAAGAATGCTTGAGTTGTCTAACTATTCTTTACTTCTAAGTGGGATGTCAACATTTATTGCCGAACCTGGAACCTTGAAGATTATTGAGAACCCCTTGAACTGCTCTAGTCCATAAAAGTATATGCACCTACTCCGCAGATAGTGGGAACTCCAGGATTTTGATAGTTATAGGGAAAGGATTATATTTCTAGATCCAGATGCTGTGTGGTTTGAAAGGGAATTTTCAGGTGGGAGTTTTCCTATTCATCTAATAATGCCATTTTTTTAACAAGTCTTAAATTCTAATTCCAGCTTATTCTCAATACAATTTCTTCATGACCAACATTTTAAAAAGTTCATTTCTCAAAACTGAGCATTGTGGCATGAAAGCATTTTCAGTGGGTCAACTTAATTGATCTGTTTATACTTTGGCCACGGTCAAAGATCATTGATCTGAAGCCTTGAATAAAAGCAGAAAAGACTAGTCAGCACTGGCACCATCTGTGCAGAGAAACTGTAAATGCTTTGTTGATAATGACGCTTCATCAGAACTGGAAAGTTTAGAAGTGTGATCAGTTTTGAGTCTTTTTTTTAAAAAAAAGTGTGAGCACAAGAAAGACAGCAATGACACAATCAAGTCTCTGGAGTTGCCACTTGTCTACGTGGCTCAATAGCATGAGCTGCCAGGTTTTCCTGCACTTTGTCAATCACAGACTTCTACTTGCTAGCCTCTACCTGCACCAAATCAGCAAACAGACAAAACAAACAGGAATTGGCTACATGGACCTTTCACTGGTGGTGGTTAGCCTTTAGAAAGGAAAACACAGTCACATTGATTTTGGTAACTCAGTTTGTGTAATAGCACTTCTGGGTATTCTTTTTCTTAAAAAGAAGGCCATCCGGCCAGCCAGTTCCTTTTAGAGTCATAGAAATGTACAGCACAGGTACAGACAATTCAGTCCAACTCATCTATGCTGACCAGATATCACAACCCAAACTAGTCCCATCTGCCAGCACCTGGCCTATATCCCTCCAAACTCCTCCTATTCATATACCCATCCAGATGCCTTTTAATTGTTGCAATTGTACTAGCTTCCACCACTTCCTCTGGCAGCTCATTCCATACACATACCACCCTCTGTGTGAAAAAGTTGCCCCTTAGGTCTCTCACTCTAAACCTATCGCTTGATTAGCCAAGCCACAGTCTCTGTAGTGTCTTTATGTTCTCTTTGCAAATCACTTTCCTACCTCACTATATGTTATCAATAAATTTGGCAACTACACATTCCAAGCATTCATCTGAGACACTTGTGTCAATTGCAAATGGTTGAAATCCCAATTTTTGATCCCTGCAGCACACCACTTGTTTCAGTTTGCCACGGAGAGAAAGACACCCCATACATGCACATTTCCTGTTAGCTAACCATTTTTTATCCATGCTAAAATGTAACCCCGACTACATGAGCATTTATAAATTAGATCGGCCAAAAGCACTCCATTATCTTTGCTACCTTCAGACTTGTTATTCACCGTGAATTTAAAAACTATTGAATTCAAAATAACCACTATCATTCTTCACATTCCAATTGAGAGGACTGCTTCCAAGCGTAATCTTTAGTTGTACTAACCTGGTGGAGCACTGGCGTCTTCCACTGAAGATATACTATGGCCACTAGCCCAGAGAGTTCAGTCATGGTGCTAATTATGCCAAGACCATGGATTCAATGCTTAAGATTCAGTATCTTCATTGCTGTGGCCTGGGTTCAATTCCCAGTTCGGGATGTGAATTTGCTACTCAGACAGGACTGTTGTGATGCAGGTGATGGTGTCTTTACCCCTGAGCCAGGAGGTCTGGGTTCACATCCCTCCTGCTCCAGAGATAAGTAGTAACATCTCTGGAGTGGTTGATTAGAAAATAAAACTAATTTCAGGAGAGAAAGCAGAGTTAATGATTTGGGTCCAGTGACCCTTCAGAACCAGCAAATAGACATGCCAGACTCTGTTAGCAAAGCGTCCCAAGGTTAAAGGGTGTTTTGAACTTGCCAGCTGACCCTTGCTCTTTGACACCAATCCAGTAGGTCTAGGTCTTTACAGCCAGAGTTTGTCTTGCCTAAGCACCACTTCTGCCTCAGGAGAGAGAGCATATGACTCTAATTGTTCATCCTGTGACCCAGTTATGGGTCATGGCCCACAGTTTGGGAGCTGCTTTCCATTTTCAATTTGTGCCCTTTAGCCTACTTCAAAAGTCCTGTTTCAGTTTACTTGAATCAGTTTTTTTTAAAAGAAATGAACTTTATGTTGATTATGAGGAAACTATCTGGAACAAGCTGGAATTTCAAAAGTTTGTTAAGACCTGTTCAAATAATGAATGGCATCATCAGCAAAAGTGCTCATTGGACTAAACCAAGAATGCAAAGACCACCCGCATCCACCAAACCCCTGACAAGACCTTGCAAAACATGTGCCTATTAACATGATCTGATTGAGTTGTTTGCAAATAATTATACTGGCTTTGCCTTTTGCTTCCTCAGTTAGATAATCTGGCACACATGACTGTGAAACAATAGCTTGTGTTGCATTTGCACAATGCTGTTTTAATAAATCATTCTTCAGTGTGTAATTTCAGGGCAGGTACAATCTTGCAACATTGATGTAAGCTTTTGTTGTGCCAATTTTTTTAAAGTCCAGTAAACCATTAAACCAGCCTTTTTAAACATTACTGACATTGTCGAAGCATAGTTTAGTTGTAAAATATTATACAACTTGTCAGTTGTTTAACCCAGAACTCATTTAAATGTTAACTGACCAAACTTTGTTTTCATAATAATAGTTTAATGGCATTCACTGTAAGCCAGCCAGCAACTTCTAGTGAGACAAACGTAGACTGTGAATTGCAAACTGCTGCAATTTACTGGACAACATGCACTGCTCCACCATTAGCCTCCCAAAGAAATCAGCCTTCACCTTTTAACCTTCTTGAGTTAAGAAATTGATGTATACTTTGGAGATTTTAGTGTAGAAACTTAACAAAAGTGTCTGTCTAGTTTTTTCCTGCAATACTGCTCAAACATTCTGGCACAGAATGGAAACTAGAGTGCTGTTCCTGTAGGGAGTAAAGTTAGATTTTTTTAAAAAAAATAGATTTTTAGTTTTCTCAAATGTACCCAACCTCTCCTTCTGGCTCTTTGTTCTCAAACATTAAACCTCTGTGGTTCATAAAATAGACTGTTGGGTCCCAGATTTCCTTAACAGCTCCTGTTCCCAGCAATTTCCAGCATTAATGCATGCTTGCAGTGCACTTGGAGGGATTCTGGAATAATCTAACAAACAATGTATGTTGCTTTGGTCGAGCAATATTGGAGACATGAGCTGAATGTATCCACCCAATTAGGCTCTTAACAGAGGTGGGCAGGGCATAGATTCAGCCAACACGCTGGTGCCCCTGTATGTGTCTCCAGGCTATTTTTGCAGGGGTGAGTTTATGGGGTACAGCAAGTGTAATGCTCATAAGTGATGGGTAGTAATTAGCACTCAATGGTTTATTGAGAACAATTATTGATCAGGTTGACTGCAATTTTCCAGCCTGCCTGTGAGGTGCCAGGAAGCAGATTTGGGGCCCAGCACTCCAGGCAGGCTTAAATGCTGTCCCTGCTTTTCTGACTTCATCTTTTGGATTTCTGGGGAGAGGATGGCTTACCTTGTGTCTTTCTCTGCTGGGGAAAAAAAAGTGCTGGAGGGGCTCTGGTTGTCTTATCAGCTTTGAGAGCTCACCTGCTACCCTGAATTGAACAATGAGCCCACCTCTGATCATTATTTGGCTAATTCAGGGAAAATTGTAGTTCAGTCGCCATTTACCTTTTGATCCCAATTTGATTAAAACTATTGGGTTTTAAAATCTGCAAGGAAATCTTCATAATGGGTTTAATATTGAATTATTCAAGCGCATTTTATAAATGTGTTTGGGAATATTTAATGATGGCAGATTCCCTCACCAATATGCTGTGGAATCTGTGGTGAATTTGATGCAGACCAGTCAACCCTGTTGCTGACCATCTCCACAAAAAACTTGACATTTACTTCGTTGATCAATCTAGAGTGGTTTGGATTAGATTGGAGTTGCATTGATGTAATTCTGACTTAATAACATCCAGTCAGTTGTTTTATTTTTGTCTTTGTCAACTGTTCATGACATAGATTGCTCTTATATTGAGTCGATTGCATTGCAGAAGTTCCTTGATTTAAATTTAAGGTGGAAAAGTCCTCTGTCAATGAATCAATTCTAATTTTTGTGGAAAGAGTTTTAAATCTTTTCAGTTGGTTGAACACAGCTTCCATTAAATTTGAAAAAGGCTAGTCTCTTAATATGATGTTGATAACATAAAGGACCATTCAGTGTTCTACCATAGTTCTTTTTGAGTCTGAGTATATTTCACAACACTAACCTGATCCCAACAATGTTGGAGTAAAGGCAGAGTTTCATCTGCAGGAGTCTGTGAAATGCCTAGTTCCCAGGCTCCGAAACGATTGGATAGATGCCTTCTGTATTCCCTCTGACATCATGTAGGAAGTTCATGGCCTAGCTACCAGTAGCTGTAGGTTCAGAAAAGTAGAACCATGCAAATGCTGGAAATCCTAAATAAAAACACAAATGATGGAAATTGGCAGAGGTCGGACTGTATGTGAATGAAGAATTTGAATTAACATTAAAGTGAAACCTGATAAAAGTTCATCAACCTTAAATATTAACTCTTGTTACTCCTGAGTGTTTCTACATTTTTGTCAGCCCTGACTATTGACTTTCTCTTTCTGTGGTTGGGCCTGTGCAGGATTACCATTTGATTGAAAGAATCATCTGAATCCAGGAATACAAGCAAATTTGGATCACTTGGTAATGCGCTGTGTGTGTGTGTGTATGTTACTCTCCACCTGACTCTGCACCTGGGAGCCAAAGATGACTGGTGTTTTTAACCAGGAACGCCACGACTAATTCCCACAACCCTCAAACTTCCCAAAGCAAAACGCCTACATTGGTTTACTGTTTTGAAAAGAAACTATGTAAAATTAACTGGTTTTGAGAAGACTCTATTTCACAAATTTATCTTCATCCCTAGTCTGTTGCAACAATGACTTGTTATCACAAGGCCTCAGATGACATCCCTTGCATCAGCTCAGAGCAGTACAAAATTGCCTAAATAGCATTTGCAAGTACTAATAACAACCAAAGTTCAGAGAACCAAGATTTCTAGTCCAACAACAATTCCCTTCTCTGCATATGTACACATTGCCAGTGTACATTTCTTGAGCTTATTAAACAAAAGAGAAACCAGAGCCAATAATGATTTCTGCACTGCAAAAATCAGCTTTAATAAATGTAGACACTCAATTCATGATTCACATTAATTATAATTCAGCAAAAATATTTTTGTAAAATCCAATTAAGATCCTACTGTATATCTCTTCCAAGCAACAAACCACTATTCTGAGCCCCAAATAGACTTCCCCCACCCCCAGAAATATAAGTAGTTAAATGGGTCTGGGGTAGTCCATTTAGTCCCTTGAGTCTGACACATGATTCAATAAGGTCGTGACTGATCTGGACATGATGTAAACTCCACCTTTATCTGTTCTCCATTACCCTAGTCTAATTTGCAGATCAAAAATCTTTCTCACTTGGCTTCAAATCTATTCATTCACCAGCTTCCCCTGGTTTTTAGATAGAGAACAACTCTCCAAGGAAAGAAATTTCTCTGTCTTAAACTCTGAAACTGCCTCCTAAAGACAATTTAATGATTTTTAAAATATACAATTCAAATAATATATATCATTCCTTTTTAAAATGAAAATAACGTTATTGAAACCAGCTGGCTGGATCAAACTGGACTTCAAAGTGCTCACACCTGCGCTGTCCACAATGGATTTCTCTTTCAAAACCTCAGTTGGGTCATACATCACCCGCACGATCGTAAGGCTGATGAAATGCAAATTTATCTACTTTTCCCTTAATTTACTTCTGGAAAGTGAATAATGTTCCTTTTGTATTTTTCTTGTACTGTATCAAAGCAGTTTTGATGTTGGATTCTGACAAGGTGAAAGGAGTATGGTCAGTAAGGCACAGAAGCTCTATTGTCTGTGATTGAAGAAAGCTTTCCAAACATACAAGTTCACAGCATGAGTTCAGAGCACCTTATTATTAACTAAAAAAAATTGCAACACAGTCAGAACAAACACTTTCGCTGTTGCATGACTAAACATAGATGGATATATCCTAACCACAGGTACCAGCCTTGTTTCTTAGCATTAAACCATTCCAGTTGAGTTATGAGGTGTGATCTCACCTGTACGGTGGCAAACATATTTTACTTGTGTACTTGTCTATCTTCCTTCTAAATTTTGTGATAGAGTATATTGTTATTTTATGCAGATTGTACCTCCACTGGAGGGTGTAATCACAGCACCACCATTTTACTTCTATAAAAATAGACCTGGGTTTTTAAGGCAGTTAAAATTTTTAAAAATTAATTGGCAAGTGCCTGGATGTATCTTTTACTATAAAGTACAGAGGCAACTTCTCTAAGTAAAAGGATTTCTGCAGAGGAAAATTATTTGAATGGTACATTGAGTGACGACTTAAGGGAACAGTGACAACTGGAATTAATACATTATATCTTTGATTGTTTCAGCCAGGATAAAAGAGTACCTGCAGAAAGCAGGTGGGGAAATAACACATCTTTTGTGACCTTAGACCTCCCAAAGTTCTTTTATAGCCAAGAAAGTATTTATTGACTTGTGGCCCCTGTTGCAATGTCAGAACTTGCACACAGCAATGTCCCACTAACAGCGGTGTGATTGTGTGTAGATTGAGTCATAGAGATGTACAGCATGGAAACAGACCCTTTGGTCCAACCCGTCCATTGTGCCCATCATATTCAGTATATACTAGCAGCACTTACAAACCACATTAATCAATTCACAAGATAAATGGATTTTTTTATTCACTCAGAATGTGGGTGTTGCTGGTTGGACCAGCACTTATACCTCATCTCTAGTTGCCCTTAAGTAAATGATGGTAAGCTGCCTTCCTTAGCTGCAGTCCACAGACCCACAGTGCTATTAGGGAGGGAATGACAGGATTTTAATCCAGTGACACTGAATTGGCAAGATATCTACAAGTCAGGATGGTGAGTGGCTTGAAGGGGAACTTGCAGATGGTAGTGTAACCATGTATCTGCTGGCCTCGTCCTTCTAGATGGAAGTGGTCATGAATTTGGAAGGTGCTGTCAAAGGAGCTTAGACAAATTTCTGTATTGATGCTTGTGGATAGTATGCACTGCTACTGCCAAACATTGATGGTGGAAGGAGTGGATGTTTGTGGATGTGGTGCCGGTTAAGTTAGCTGCTTTGTCCTGGATAGTGCTGAAAATATGGTGCTGGAAAAGCGCAGTAGGTCAGGCAGCATCCAAGGAGCAGGAGAATTGACATTTCAGGCATGAGCCCTTCAGGAATTCATGATTCCTGATAAAGGGCTCATGCCCGAAACGTCGATTCTCCTGCTCCTTGGATGCTGCCCGACCTGCTGCGCTTTTCCAGCAATACATTTTCAGCTCTGATCTCCAGCATCTGCAGTCCTCACTTTCTCCTCAAAGATTTTAACCTACTGCGAATCCTCTTGCAAGGATGCCTTCCTTGAAGAAGCTCTCTTCCTCCCTCTACAAGGATTTCAGTGAGTCCCTCTCTCACTGCACCCCCCAGGTCATCTCCTCTGCCCAGAAGCTCTTCAGCCACGTTCTCAAACAGACTCGTTACCACAGCCACATCTCCTTCCTCAGCACCTGTCTACGGAACCGACTAATCTGCATGGATTCCGGACTACGTTCAGACCAACAAAATTTGGACCCAATCAGGACAACCAGTACCTACAACAAATCCAAAGCCTCCAGCAACAGACCTCCCTCCGGATCCTCCGCTCCACGTTTGCAGCCATGCGCCGCTACCTACATTCCCTGCAGTCAGCCCTACCCCAGCTCAGGGCAACACTCTCACAGACCTGCAAAGGACCTCTACTGTTCTTCATCCGCAGAAGAATCCATACACTAAACAAACAGTTCTTCCTAGCCATATCGGAAATTAAAGACAGTAAGTACCAAAAACTTTCATGTACTTACCCCCACACTCCAGATTCCTCAACCATTCCAGAATCTTCCATCGGTCATTCCTGAAAAGGGCTCATGCCTGAAATGTTGATTCTCCTGCTCCTTGGATGCTGGCTGACCTGCTGTGCTTTTCCAGCAACACATTTTCAGCTCTGATCTCCAGCATCTGCCGTCCTCACTTTGTCCTGGGTAGTGTCAAGCATCTTGTGCTTTTGGAGCTATACCCATCAGGTAAATGGAGATTACTACATCACATTCCAAACTTGTGCCTTTTATGATGGTGAACAGGATTTGGAGTCAGGAATATGATGTTCGCTGAAGGATTTCTAGACCCCAATTAGAATCTGAACTGGGCTAGCTATGTAAATACTGTGGTTAGCTATGTAAATACAGTGGCTACACACACAGGTCAGTGACCTCTGTGATGTTGATAGTAGGGGATTCATTGGATTAAATGCTATTAAATGTGAAGAGGTAATTGTTTTATTCTCTCATTATCTCTTGTTGGATATGGTAATTGCCTGGATGTGTGTCACTTGTCAGCCCAAACTTGGATATGATTGATTGCTTCAGCATCTGAGGAGTCACGGTGGCACAGTGGTTAGCACTGCTGCGTCACAGCGCCAGAGACCCGGGTTCAATTCCCAACTCAGGTGACGGACTATGTGGCGTTAGCACATTCTTCCCGTGTCTGCGTCGGTTTCCTCCCACAGTCCAAAGATGTGCAGGTCAGATGAATTGGCCATGCTAAATTGCCCGTAGTGTTAGGTAAAAGGGGTAAATGTAGGGGAATGGGTGGGTTTTGCTTTGGCGGGTCGGTGTGGACCTGTTGAGCCAAAGGGCCTGTTTCCACACTGTAAATAATCTAATCTAATACAGAGTCACAAATAATGAGCACTGTGCAATCTTTAGCAAACATCCCCAGCTTTGATTTTATGATGGTGGAAAGATTATTGAAGCAACTGGAGATGGTTGGGCCTAGGATACCACCACGCTGAAAAACTCTGAACTCTTATGCAGTGGTAGTGTCTCCACCTGTGGGGCAGAAGACTTGATTTCCCATCTGCTCCAGAGGTGTGTCATGATCAGAGTTAGTAGGTTGAATTTTTCATTTTTAAAACAAAGTATCCTGAGGAACCTGTGCATAAATGACTGTCCCACAATAACAATCACCATCTTCTTTTTGTGCCAGGTATAAATTTGACTCTGGTTTTGTTAGGGCTTCTGTCAAGTGTGGCTTTGATGTCAAGAGCAGTCACTATCACCTTGCTTCTGCAGTTCAGCTGTTTTGTCCATGTTTGAGCAAAGCTCTTAATGCAGCTGCGAGCCCCTGGAGGAACCCCAACTGAACATCAGTGAGCAGATGATTGCAAAGCAATTGCTGCTTTGATTTAAGTGTTGATGGTCCATTCCATTACTGCTCTGGATTGTGATCAATACAAGACCAAAGCAATAGCAATTGGCCAGGTTGGATTTGTCCTGCTTTTTGTGTGCAGGATATACCTGAGCAATGTTCCCTGTTGAGATTTAAGATATATTTATGACATTAATTAGATGTTGACTGAAGGGACACTTTGTTATTAATGAGGTCAACTGCCTTTGATATGGTGCTAGCAATGGTCTGCACTTGAACTGCTCCTGCAGATGACCGTTGCATCATGGTGTCTCGGGACACTCTTATTTGGTAGTACTGCATCTTGCTCATCTATCAAAAAACTGTGTGGGTCTCCTGTGCTCTGCCTGAATGGAGCTTTTGCTATAATCTCTGTTTGGAGGTTAGTCAACATTTGCTGCTGGTCCTGGACTTCCAGGTGCATGTGTTCCTCACTAATTTCAGTGGCTATTTCTGGTGCCATGGTCACAATACCAGTAACCACTACCAAGCATATGGCGTACTGGGCTTTATTGGTAGAGGAATTGAGTTCCGGAGTCCTGAGGTCATGTTGCAGTTGTATTAGACTCTGGTGCGGCCTCAACTGGAGTATTGTGTGCAGTTTTGGTCGCCATACTATAGGAAGGATGTGGAGGCACTGGAACGGGTGTAGAGGAGGTTTACCAGGATGTTGCCTGGCATGGTAGGAAGATCGTATGAGGAAAGGCTGAGGCACTTGGGGCTGTTCTCATTGGAGAAAGGAATGTTTAGGGGAGATTTGATAGAGGTGTACAAGATGATTAGGGGTTTAGATAGGTTCTCACTGTCAACCCTTTTTCTGCATATGGAGTCAGCTGTTACTAGGGGACACAGCTTTACATTAAAGGGAGGTTGGTATAGGACAGATGTTAGGGGTAGATTCTTTACTCAGCGGGTTGTGAGTTCATGGAATGTCCTGCCTGTAGCAGTGGTGGACTCTCCCTCTTTATGGTCTTTTAAGCGGGCATTGGATAAGCATATGGAGGTTGTTGGGCTAGTGTAGGTTAGGTAGGCTTCGGTTGGCGCAACATCGAGGGCCGAAGGGCCTGTACTGCGCTGTATTTTTCTATGTTTCTATTGCAAACAAAGCAACTTCTCAGTAATATGCTCATTCAGTAGTCAGTATGCGCACACAATAGTTAACTATGGTCCTCCATATATTATGACAATGAGGTTAATGGGATGACTCTGTGCAGATCATTAAAATAATGTAGCATATATCTGAATAAGGTGTATTAATGTCACATGTAGGAGATTGTAAATGCCTTTAACCACCTGATCCCATAATTCTTTGATAGATTGTCATTGATCAGAAATCTGCATTTTAAACATACTCAACAGTCTCCACAACACTGGGTAGAAAATTCCAAAGGTTCAAAACATGAGTTTTTAAAAAAATTCTCATCGTGATCCTAAATACTATTCCCCTTTTGTTCTTAAATTGTGCCCCTGCTTCTTGATTCCTCAATCAGGTGAAACATTTTCCCTGCACCTACCAACTATGCCTTTTAATGTAATTCATAGGTTTCATCGAGACCACATCTCCACCTTGTGAAACCCTGCAGGTTACATCCTTGGTTTACCCAATCTCTGTTCATAGAACAGTTCTGTCATCCTGGGAAGGGAAGAGAAAACTAGTAGACCTTCATTGTATTCCCTTTACGACAAAAATGTCTTTCCTGAGGTAAGGTAACCAAAATGAGACAGTACTTCATGTGTAGTCTAACCAGGCTTTTATATAACTGAAGCAATATAGTCCCCATTTCCATATTCCTTTCTGCTTTGCATGGTCAACCCCATTAGGTTTGAGTGTCCCCATGTTACCACCAAATCCATTTCATTCAACACTTCTCCTGCCTTTTACCCCTAAACCTCACACATATTGCTTAGTTATGTCAGGTCACCATCCAGAGTGGTGGTGACCATAAATGACACCCTGCCCTCCTAAGCTCTGTTGTCTCCCAGTGTTGTATGTCGAATTATTGGCTTATACTGTTATCCCCTCTATATCTGAACATGCTGTCTCCTACACTTGACTTCCGCAACTTATTCATCTTATTTAGCTTTCAACACCCAGTAAATTTTAGTGCATGGATCCCCAGAAATGATTGTGGCCTATCTTACTGTCTGATATGTAGACTGCTCCAATGGATAATGGATCAGGCTCTAGACTAAGCTGCCTCCAGTTGTCTTGATACAAATCTCTGCACAAGTTGGACTCTAATCTCCAGACTGTATTGAGATAGGTTCCACTCCCCCTTCCCCATTTTAACTGTCCCAAGCAGCCAACTGTTTAAGATCCTAGGTGGAAATCCAACTATGCCCTTGACTGACAGCAGTGGCACTCTTGACTCAACATCATACCCCTTTACTGGACTAAGGACTATTCTTAAAGTTTGAGACATGACCATTTGGTTGAAACAGTGTTTGTTTTTGTGTAAGCTGCTGGTATCTGGTGTAGTTGTGACATTGGGATAGCATCGTGTTATCCCAATACATTCACCCCCTTCAATGCTTATTGCAAACACAAAAAGCTGATTGTTTGTAATGTCTGCACTTCAGGATGAAGTATCAATGTACAACAAGACAAGGCAAGGTAGAGATGATGTGAGGGTCCAAGTGCATACAAAATGAGGTACTAAGGAAGCAAGTTCAGAACCCTGAGATGCACCTTATTTCGACATCAACACAAGAACATGTGCAGAAGTAGGTTATCTGACCCATTGAGGCTGCTCCACCGTTCAATAAAATCATGGATGATCTTTTTGTGGACTCAGCTCCTCTTACCTCCCCCACCCCGCCACCATCCCCCACTCACCATTATTCCATTACTGTTCAAAAATCTATCTTTGCCTTAAAATATCTAACAAGTTTGCCTCAACCTCTTCACTGGGCAGGGAATTCCACAGATTCACAACCCTTTGATTGAAGAAATTTCTCCTCAATTCAATCCTAAATCCACTCCCCCTTATTTGTCTGCCAGTGGAACAACCTCCCTGCTTCTATCTTATTTACTCCCTTAGTAATTTTGTTTCTGTAATATTCCCCATCCTCATTCTTCTTGTATCCAATGAGTATAGTCCCAGTCTACTCAATCTCTCCTCATAAGCCAACTCTTTCAACTCCAGAATCAACCTAGTGAACCTCCTCTGCACCCTCTCCAGTGCCTGTACATCCTTTCCCAAGTAGGGAGATATAGTACTCCAGGTGTGGCCTCATTAGCGCTCTATGCAGCTGCAGCATAACCTCCCTATTTTTAAACTCCATCCGTCTCACAATGAAGGACAATATTCCTTTGGCTGCCTTAATTACCTGCTGCACCTGCAAACCAGCTTGTCGTGATTCATGCACAAGAACAGCTGGGTCCCTCTGCATAGTAACATGCAATAATTTTTTTATATTTTAAATAATAGTCCATTTTTCCGTAATTTCTAACAAAATGGATGACCTCACATTTACCAACATTGTATTCCATTGCCAGACTCTTGCCCACTCAACCTATTATATATCCTTCTATAAACTTTCAGTATCCTCTGTACACTCTGCACATGACACTAAGATGAGTAATGGAACAAACTTTGACATATTACACTTTGTCCCCAACTGTAAATCATCTATGTAAATTGTACACAATTGTGGCCCATGAAGTACACCACTAGCCTCTGATCGCTAACCAGAAAAACATCCATTTATCCCCACTCTTTGCTTTCTGTTAGTTAACTAATCCAGTCTAATATATTAACCATATTGCTGTACACCTTTATCTTAGACAGCAGCCTTTTGTGCAGCATCTTGGCAAATGCCTTCTGAAAATCCAGATACACCACATATGCTGGATCCCCATTGTCCACAGTGCTCATAATGTCCTCAAAGAATTCTAGTAAATTAGTTAAACACAGCCTGTCTTTCATGAACCCATGCGGCATCTACCTGATGGAACAATTTCTATCCAGATGTCTCGCTATTTCTTCCATGATAGATTCAAGCATTTTCCCCATGACAGAAGTTAAGCCATCAGGCCTATAGTTGGATTTTGCCTTTTGCCTTGTGCTGCATTCTATCAGGGCTACCTTTTAACTCCATTAACTTGACCAACACTTCTTTTTTAGTGATAGTGATCATTTCTCAGTCCTCACCTGCCATAGACATCTTGTCATCAATTACTGCCATTTTATTCATGTCTTCCACCATGAAGACTGACACAAAATATCTGTTTAACGCCTCAGCCATTTCTTCATTTCCCATTATCAAATCCCCCTTCATGTCCTCTGAAGGACCTGTGTTTGCCTTAGCCATGGTTTTTTATTTTATATATTTGTAGAAACATTTGCTATCTGGTTTAGATTCTGAGCTATCTTACCTTTCTTTAGAGCTTTTTTTCCATGGCTTTCTGTTGACCTTTAAAGATTTCCCAATCCTCTAGTTTCTCACAAATCTTTGTCACTTTGGATGCATTAGCTTTCACTTTGATACCCTTCTTTAACTCCCTAGTTATCCCTGGCTGATTATCCCTTTTCCTACACCGTTTTTAACTGTCCTCCGAAGTGCTGAACTGTATAAGTAAATCTGAGGTGTGCCATGATGTTGTGAGGCTTGGCACATGCCCAGTGCCAACCTTCATGGATGGAAGGATGCTCAGGGCACTGAGAAAACCCAGCCCAAATGGATACCCAGAGAAGATGCTGGTGAGCTGTAACTCTGACTCTCTTAGGTAGTCTAGTTTTTCTTTGCTATCTGGGGAAATCGCAACATGCATATAATTGAGGTGAAATTAAGCAACAATGAGATGCTAATTAATGCAAATAGGCCCCTTGTTGCTCACTCATCAGATTCTCATCAAACTGTTGAAACCTGAAGTGGAAAATTGGACTTTGTTTTTCTTGACATTGAGAATCTCTTTTCCATTCTTGCCCTTTTTCCCAACTGTCTCACTATTGCAGACGTCAATCAGAGGTTGGGAAATTCTGCCTGATATTTTCCTTTACCTCAGCAACTCGTTAACAGCACAAGAAGACTGGGAATATTACAGTGATCAGAGATTATCTTGTTTATGATTGACTTTGAATAAGAGGGACCACTTGAGACTGAGATTGTGACAATGTAAGGAGAAACTTTGGGATACTGAGGACAAAGTTCTGGAATACTGTTGAGAAAGGGGGTATTGGAGAGATAGTTGGCATGGAGATTTGGGAGCACAAGGTACCTGAGAAGGGAGCAGTAAAAGCAGAATTTCACTTGGGCATAGAGGCAACTCGCCTGCTTGTTCCCCCGCCATGTCTCACTTCCTGAAGTCGATGGGCAGCTGTAGGTGGGCTAAATTGGAGCATCATGGGACTTCTGCCACTTGTGGGATGATTTTCAGACAATCTGGCCGGCAGCTGTAAGGGGATGGCAATGGGGTTACTACAACATCCATAAAGAAGGCCCAGTGAGATTAGTCAGGAGGATGGGGGACTGAGAGTTTGGACACTTTCAGGATGCTGGGGTTTAAAGGAGTTAGTGGGTAGGTTTTGAAGGGTTAATGGTATCTTTGTGGGGACTGAAAACAAACAGTGAGGGGAGTGGGGAGTTGAGAGAGAGAAAGAAAAATGGAACATTTGCTTTCCAGCCTAAAATGACACATCCATGCCGAAAGTGAAGTTTAGAAAAGAGGGTTTTTTTTAACGGAAAACCCAAGAATGGAAAAGGAAAAGGTGATTTTTTTAGTAGGCTTAGGTCAGTAGCAGCAGCCACTTGCGAAGGAATATCTATCTTGCATAAGCATTGCAAAGCTTAGGATTCATGTGTCCAGCTTGTAGCATTAGAATAAGGCAGAGACAACAGGAGAATATTAAGTTCTTGTGAGAGATTTCATGGTAGACAGGATGGAGTCAGCTTGGGGCTCATTTGAATATGGTGCCTGATTTCAGACGTGGGGATTCCAAGTGTGTGTGTAGGAACTGACACTACTAGACACTTTTTTTTTCAGTGGAAATTGGCAGGTGATGGGGCTTTCGAATCCGCTTTGGCCCGGGGAGATTGATGTCTTGGCAATGGGCAATGGTCAAAAGCTAATCAGCATCTGGATGGGAACCAGCAAAAACCAATCCATTAGCCCAGTGTGGAGTGATACATTTCAAACTGAGGGCGCAAGCAAAAGGCTTGTTTCTCAAATTGAGATATCTAGCAGAGAACATGTGACTTTTATAGCGGTATATGAATATATATGAAACCCATGAAGGGATGGTGAGCAGGCAAGAGTCTGTGGGAGAAGCATAATGGTAATCCACACAGACTTCACTGCAGCAGTTGGAGGCTTTGTTACTGCCGAGTCTTCTCAAAGCAATGACTTTGCAGGTCACTATAAGGTCTAGAAGTAGAAGAGAAATAGACTTCATCTCAGCAAGTGTAGGCTTATGGCTAGAACCCTGCACAGCATCAAAGTAAATCCCATTTATAAACCTGAAAAGAAAGCTATTATGATAGGAACAATGAATATCATTGACTATAATCATACAGTCGTAGAAAAATAGAATTTGAAGCTGACACAGTAACTTATCTAATCAAGCCAGTGGACCTGAAAGGACAGTGATAACAGACTTGTTAGTACATGCTGTCTTCAAAAAGCACACTAAAGTATGCTTTCTGGCTGTAATGTAACATGCTATGATTCCTGCCAAGTCACAAATAGATAGTTGAGCTGCAAACCTGTGCATTATTGGAATTCATACACATCCTACATCCGATAATGTTTACAAGATGTTTTTACTTTGCATCTGATCCCTGAGATCCATGTCTCCAGGTGTAGTTTCATACAAGACAAGCTTAACTAAATCGTGCAATTCCTTTTGATATATTAAAGTTACAGCTGTGTCAGTAAGTACAACTGTACTTCTTTTAGACAGGTGATTAGTTAAAGAAAGGTATACATTTAAATAGCTACCTTTTTACAATCTTGGGACATCTCTGTGTGTTTTAAAGTCAATGAAGTACTTTCAATGTTGTAACGTGAGAAGCACAGCAGCCATTGTGCAAACAGTAAGCTCCCAAAATCTGCAATGAGATAATGACTAGGCAAGCTGTGGTTAATCACTTTGATGTCAGCCAGAAGACCACAGATGACTAATCTGCTTTTGGAGTGTCGTAGACTCATTTACCTTGACCCAAGAGAGCAGATGGGCCTCTGTGTAACACCACCTCAGAAAAACAGCACCTCCGACAGTGCAGCACCCCTTCAGTATTGCTCTAGAAGGTCAGTTTAGATAATCTGTTCAGGTCAGATGACATAAAACGTTCTTGCCACTTGTGCTGTGTTTCCAATTATTTGATGGGATTGATTTCTTAGATGCATGCAAGTGGTTCTGAATATGAAATCTAGGAAGTTACCATTCTGTTAGATAATTTATCTAATACTTTTGTTATTTGCAAAATGTAATTACAAGTAGAGATGATAATGGGCTGAATTAACCCAAACATTATTTGCCCTATCATTTGAAGTTGAGATCTACTTTCAAACAGCAGATGTTGGCCCTGTCTGCACATGGGACTGCTGCTGTTACCTGGGCCACAGTCACACCCAGGGCCTACTTCCGCCACTGCTGACTGGGCTCTACCAGTACCTGGGACTGCTGCTGTTGTCTAGGTCCCACCTGCATCTGGGCCCATCTACACTGCTGCTGACTGGGCCCCGTCTGAAGAATATTTTTCAAACAGCAGATGTATTCAGTCTAACAGTATATATTTAAATTAAAATATGTTGAGAGACGTAAACTAAAGTTTAGTGTTGAAATTATATAGGATGTTTTTTTGTTTATAGGTTGGACATGCTACTAGTTAAACTGCTTAAACCTTGAGTAGGCTTTTGTATGAAAGGTAAACCGTTCTTCCAATTTATCAAGCTGCCAACCAATTGCAAACTTCGAAACTGGTTCTTTGGCATCACTGGTATAAAGTCACTTCTTTCACATACAACATCTGTTCAGCATTAACCAATCAAATCACTAAAAGAGTCACAAGTTGTGGCTCAAGGATGAATTTGCTGATGTATTCCATGTGCTGTGTTTCACAAATGCATCTATTTAAAGATTTTAAAAGTCACCGTTCTGGATAGCAGGTAATCAGTAAAGTTGATTTTTAGAATTCTTTGGGGTGACTTGGTGGCCCAGTGGTTAGCACTGATGCCTCACAGCGCCAGAGACCGAGGTTCGAATTCCAGCCTCGGGCGACTGTCTGTGTGGACTTTGCACATTCTCTCTATTTCCTCTGGATGCTTTGGTTTCCTCCCACAGTCCAAAGGTGTGCAGGTTAGGTGAATGCTAAATTGCCCATAGTGTTCAGGGATGTGTAGGTTAGGTGCATTAGTCGGGCGTAAATGTAGAGTAATATGGATAGGGCAATAGGTCTGGGTGCGTTACTTCTTGGAAAATCAGTGTGGACCTGTTGGGCCGAATGACCTGTTTCTACACTGTAGGGATTCTATGGATTAGAATCTCATGATTCCATTCTTCATCAGAGAGAATGACCTGGTCCTGTGGTGACCAGGTTGATTACATTGCCAACCGTGGCACCATTATTTCCTATTAAATGTCCAATTGGCACAGTGAGGGTGGATGAGAACAGCACTCGCCACCTAAACCCCACTCTGAAAAGCAGTAAGATGCCATGTAAGAACCTCTAATGCCCTCTTCGAAAAGTCACAGCTAACTATTTTCCTGTGCTTTGGCTGTAACCCTGTCAACAACATATAGCCTGGAGCAGTTCTGTAAAATACGGTAGTAAGTATGAACTCAATATAATGTAAACTGAACCGTATATGTTACTACAGCTATACTTCCGTTATTAAACGCTGACATTTACCTCCTACACATGGCCTTTCTGTGATTCCCAACAGCACAGGAACTATTATGTTCCATGATGATTTAATCTGTTGTGGATTGAAATATGAGCAGCACGGTGAAAATTGAAGTGCTGTTTGGCAGTCTCCCTCCGAGATCACATGGATGGTTGGCGTGAGACAAGGAAATAGCACATTGGGGTAATTGTGAATGAATTCCTCAGATTAAGGAAATGCTGTTGTATTAAACTTGAAGTTTTGTCTCCAGTCCTGATCGTTCCAACACACTCTTTACCAGCCGTCTGTCTTCTATTCCCCGCAAACATGAATATGTCAAAAACTGCTGCCTGTACATCTTGGCTCACACCTAGTCCTATATTAGAAGTGCTCTTTAAATGCATGCTGTTGTTTTTGTCACACCTGTGCCATTTGCTTTGTCCAAACATTTTATTATATAGCTGTAATGATTTCACAACAAAAAGCAAAAGATACTAAATAATCTTCATCTTGTATTTGAAGAAGAGAAAATTCAATCAGAATAGGGACAGAGCTGCATCTAGTGCTGTAGTTGGCGGATTACCAAAAGTGTGTTTACAAACGCTTAATACAAAGAAATTATAGCCTGATGGTTGAAAAGTTTGTCGATTTACTCAGACACCCATGATCAAAGTTAACCTTTGAAGAGATTCAGAAAGGCAATGTTACTGACTGACGCTAACATTTATTGTAATACTGTTTACCAGTGGAGTAATTGCTCAGTGCTGCACTGCTGATGTTGTTGATAGTCTTGCTTCTGAACAGTTAAACAAATGGAACCTGAGATTACAAAAAGTGCAGACCTTTCCTTTCAACTCTTCCTGATTTAACTATTTTGCTGCTGCTAGAGTCTGTCACTTATCTGAGTTTGCCTGTTCTCTGCTTTTTCAGTTTGTACATTCTGACACTGAATATTAATGTGAAATACTAATGTGTAAAAGAGGAGCTTTATATAAGTATTTATAGTGATCAGCCGTAAGGTCCCAAAGCCAACACCAAAAATTCAAAAACAAGCAAAATATTTTTTTTCTCTTTTGTGTCTTTATCTATTTTGCCAAGTGATATACAGTGCAAAAGATAAGGTTGAAGCATTCACAGCAATCTTCAGCAGGAAGTTCCAAATGGATGATCCACCCCAGCCTCCTTCAGTCGTCCCCAGCATCACAAATACCAATCTTCAGCCAGTTCGATTCAAGCTATGTGATATTAAGAAACAGTTGGGGGTACTGAATAGTGCAAAGGCTATGGGCCCTGACAACATTGCAGCAATAGTATTGAAGACTTGTTCCAGAACTTGCTGTTCCCTAACATAACCTGTTCTAGTACTGCCATGACACGAGCATCTACCCAATAATGTGGAAAATTTCCCTGCTATGCCCTGTACATAAAGCAGGAAAAATCCAACTCCATCAAATACTGCCCCATCAGTCTACACTCGATCATTAGTAAAGTAATGGAAGGTGTCACCTACAGTGCTATCAAGCAGTACGTGCTCAGCAGTAACCTGCTCAGTGATGCCTAGTTTGGGTTCCATGAGATTCACTCAGCACCTGACCTCATTGCAGCCTTGATTCCACCATTGACAGAAGAGCTGAATTTCCATGTTGAGATGAGAGTGACTGCCCTTGACATCGTGGCCCTATTTGACACTGTGTGACACCAATGAGTCCCAACAAACTGGAATCAATGGGTATTGGGGACAAACACTGTTGTTTGGAGTCATACCTGCCACATAGGCTGATGTGGTGGTTGTTGGAGGTCAGTCTTCTTAGCTTCAGAATGTCTCTGCATGTTATTCAGGGTAGTGTCCTTGGCTTAACCACCTTCAGCTGCTTCATCAATGACCTTCCCTCCATCATGTTCGCTTATGATTGCTGAAGGTTCAGCATAATTCATTACTCCTCTACTGCTGAAGCAATCCATGTTCAAATGCAACAAGATTGGGACAATATAGGCTCCAGCTGACAAAGTGACAAGTAACATTGACTCCACACAAATGCCAGGCAATGATAATCTTCAATAAGAGAGAATCTTACCATTACTAAATCCCTCACAATCAACATCCTTGGGGTTACCATCGACCAGAAATTCACCAAACTTGCTACATAAGCACAGTGGCTACAAGAGCAGATCAGAAGCAATTACATTCTAGCTTGACACTCTCCAGGCCAAAGCAACCTGCTTGATTGGCATCACATCCAAAAGCACTTATTCCCTTCAAGGGTACGTGATGTCACTGATTGTGTTTTCCGGGTCCTTAAGGGGGAGGGGGAGCAGCCCCAGATCGTGGTCCACGTTGGCACCAACGATATAGGTAGGAAGAGGGGTGAGGATGTCAGGCAGGCTTTCAGGGAGCTAGGTTGGAAGCTCAGAGTTAAAACAAACAGAGTTGTAGTCTCTGGTTCGTTACCCGTGCCACGTGATAGAGAGTCGAGGAATAGGGAGAGAGAGCAGTTAAATGCGTGGCTACAGGGATGGTGCAGGAGGGAGGGATTCCGGTTTCTGGACAACTGGGGTTCTTTCTGGGGAAGGTGGGACCTCTATAAAAAGGATGGTCTACACCTGAACCTGAGGGGCACCAGTATCCTTGGGGGGAGGTTTGCTAGTGCTCTTTGGGAGGGTTTAAACTAACTCCGCCGGGGCATGGGAACCTGGACTGTAGCTTTAGGGTACAGGACCTTGAGTGTAGGGAGGTTATGAATAATGCAGCGATCTCGAAGGAGGGTGCCTGTAAACAGAAGGGTGGATTGAAGTGTGTATACTTCAATGCCAGAAGTATAAGAAATAAGGTAGGTGAACTTGCAGCGTGGGTTGGTACCTGGGACTTCGATGTTGTGGCCATTACAGAGACGTGGGTAGAATAGGGACAAGAATGGCTGTTGCAGGTTCCAGGGTTTAAATGTTTTAGTAGGATCAGACATGGGGGTAAAAAAGGGGGAGGTGTGGCATTACTTGTCAAAGATAGTATTACAGCAGTGGAATGGACGATGGAAGAGGACTTGCCATCTGAGGTAGTTTGGGCTGAGGTTAGAAATAGGAAAGGTGAGGTCACCCTGTTAGGTGTTTTCTACAGGCCTCCTAATAGTCCTAGAGAAGTAGAGGATAATATTGCGAGGATGATTCAGGAAAAGAGTGAAGGTAGCAGGGTGGTTGTTATGGGGGACTTTAACTTCCCAGACAGGCCAACAAGAGGTGAGGCTATACTGGATTTGGTTCTAGGTAATGAACCAGGCCAGGTGTTAGACTTGGAGGTAGGTGAGCACTTCGGGGACAGTGACCACATCTCGGTGACTTTTACTTTAGTGATGGAGAGGGATAAGTGTGCGCCGCAGGGCAAGAGTTATAGCTGGGGGCAGGGAAATTATGATGCAGTGAGGCATGACTTAGGATGTGTGGATTGGAAAAACAGGCTTCAAGAGAAGAACACTAATGAGATGTGGGGATTGTTCAAGGAGCAGCTACTACGTGTCCTCGATAAGTATGTACCAGTCAGGCATGGTGTAAAGGGCCTTGTGAGGCAGCCGTGGTTTAGTAAGGAATTGGAATCCCTTGTGAAAGGGAAGAAGGCGGCATATGTAAAGATGAGGTGTGAAGGTTCAGTTGGGGCGATAGAGAGTTATAAGGTAGCCAGGAAGGATCTAAAGAGAGAGCTAAGAGAAGCGAGAAGGGGACATGAAAAGTCTTTAGCTGGTAGGATTAGGGAAAACCCAAAGGCTTTCTATAGGTATGTCAGGAATAAAAGGATGACTAGGGTAGGTATCGGTCCAGTCAAGGATAGTAGTGGGAAGTTGTGTGTGGAGGCGCAGGAGATTGGAGAGACACTAAATCAATACTTTTCATCAGTATTCACTCAGGAACAGGACACTGTTGCAGATGTGAATATGGAGTCACAAATGATTAGAATGGATGGCCTGGAAATATGCAGGGAAGAGGTTCTGGGAATATTGGAAAGGATGAAAATAGATAAGTCTCCTGGGCCTGATGGCATTTACCCTAGGATCCTATGGGAAGCTAGGGAGGAGATAGCAGAGCCATTGGCCTGGATTTTTATGTCGTCATTGTCAACGGGAATAGTACCAGAGGACTGGAGGATAGCGAATGTGGTCCCCTTGTTCAAGAAAGGGAGTAGGGATAGCCCTAGTAACTATAGGCCAGTGAGTCTGACTTCAGTGGTGGGCAAAGTCTTAGATAGAATGGTAAGGGATAAGATTTATGAACATCTGGATAGGAATAACGTGATCAAGGATAGCCAGCATGGTTTTGTGATGGGCAGGTCGTGCCTCACAAACCTTATTGAGTTCTTTGAGAAGGTGACTAAGGAAGTGGACGAGGGTAAAGCAGTAGATGTTGTGTATATGGATTTTAGTAAGGCGTTCGATAAGGTTCCCCATGGTAGGCTAATGCTAAAACTACGGAGGTATGGCATTGAGGATACATTAGAGGTTTGGATTAGGAATTGGCTGGCTGGAAGGAGACAGAGGGTAGTAGTTGATGGACTATGTTCATCTTGGAGTGCAGTTACTAGCGGTGTACCACAAGGATCTGTTTTGGGACCATTGCTTTTTGTTATCTTTATAAATGATCTAGAGGAAGGGCTTGAAAGCTGGGTAAGCAAGTTTGCGGATGACACAAAAGTCGGTGGAGTTGTGGATAGTGAGGAAGGAAGTGGTAGGTTACAGCGGGATATTGATAAGTTGCAGAGCTGGGCAGAAATGTGGCAAATGGAATTCAATGTAGCTAAGTGTGAAGTCATTCACTTTGGTAGGAGTAACAAGAAGATGGATTACTGGGCTAATGGTAGGCTACTTGGTAGTGTGGATGAGCAGAGGGATCTTGGTGTCCATGTACACAGATCTCTGAAAGTTGCCACCCAGGTAAATAGTGCTGTGAGGAAGGCATATGGTGTACTGGGCTTTATTGGTAGAGGAATTGAGTTCCGGAGTCCTGAGGCCATGTTGCAGTTGTATAAGACTCTGGTGCGGCCTCATCTGGAGTATTGTGTGCAGTTTTGGTCGCCATACTATAGGAAGGATGTGGAGGCATTGGAACGAGTGCAGAGGAGGTTTACCAGGATGTTGCCTGGAATGGTAGGAAAATCTTATGAGGAAAGGCTGAGGCACTTGGGGCTGTTCTCATTGGAGAAGAGAAGGTTTAGGGGAGATTTGATAGAGGTGTATAAGATGATTAGGGGTTTAGATAGGGTCGACACTGAGAACCTTTTACCGCTAATGGAGTCAGGTGTTACTAGGGGACACAGCTTTAAATTAAGGGGTGGTAGGTATAGGACAGATGTTAAGGGTAAATTCTTTACACAGCGGGTTGTGAGTTCATGGAATGCCCTGCCAGTAGCAGTGGTGAACTCTCCTTCTTTATGGTCATTTAAGCGGGCATTGGATAGGCATTTGGAAGTTATTGGGCTAGTGTAGGTTAGGTAGGATTCGGTCGGCGCAACATCGAGGGCCGAAGGGCCTGTACTGCGCTGTATCTTTCTATGTTCTATGTTCTATGTTCACTAACTATGCTCAGTAGCAGCAGTGTGTACTATGTTTAAGATGCAATTCAGAAATTTACCAAAGATCCTTAGACAGCACCTTCCAAACCCATGAAAGTCAAGAAAAGCAGATACATGGGAGCACCACCACCTGCAAGCTCCCCTCTAAACCACTCGTCCTGACTTTGGAGATATATTGTTATTCCTTCAGTATCACAGTCTCGGTCCTTGAATTAAAAGCATTGTGGGTCACCCTACAGTATGTGTACTGCAGCAGTTCAAGAGACTGCTCACCACCGCCTTCTTGAGGGCAACTAGGAAAGGGCAATAAAATGCTGGTCAGCCAGTGTTTCCCATATTCCACGAGTGAATTGAAAATATAAAGAAAAAAGTCCTTTTTCTAACTGCACAAGTTTCCTTTTTTGAACTTTCTCTTGCTCCCCATGTCAAATTTTAAAATGGCACTTGACTAGCTCAAACCTTCAGCTTGCCTTGCATTGGGAGGAGAAAGTCATTCTCTTTCCAATACTTTGCGAGCCCAGTGAGGTGCAGGTTTGGCATTCCTACCCTCTGTACTATGAAATCTTGTTAAATCCTGCTACCAAGGATCACATCTAAACAATGAATCAAAACAGAACTCAACCTGATGGAAAGATGCATCAGCAAAGGGTCAATGCCTTAGAGAGGAGGTGTTAAGCTAAAGAGGAAAAAATTAACTTCAATGGTGCATATGTACAAGCATTGAAACATTAATATTATCCCACACATATGCAAATAATGTTTGAAATTTCTCGAAGTATGATTGATATCAGTTAATCCTTTACAAAAGTCCAATTGAAGTGAGTCACTGGCTGTATGATTCATCATTAGTTTAAAGTGTTTATGAAAGAATGTAATGTAGTATATTGCTGTTTGTGTTTCATTTTGTGACTCCCTTCATGTTCCTTTACAAGGTGTGAAAGTCCCGAAAAGGTCACTTTGCAATGCACTGATCTCCAGTAAACACTTCTTGAAAATAGTTGCTGCATTGTCAGAATTCTTCGCAAATTTTGACTAGTTAAACATTGCCTATGCAAAACTGAACAGAAGGATGTTTGAAGGTTAGTAGCAGAATGGAAACTAAATGTAAATCTAGTCACTGATGATAAAATCACAATTTGAATGTCACCATCATAATTCACTAGAACACGTCCTGCTTCTCTCAGCCCCTCATAGACAGTATCGTTTGGAACCCTCAGTTCTAAGTGCTGACTAATTGGACAGCCATAATTTTAAATGGATTATAGATCCTATATAGAGAGAGTCTCCTTCTAAGGCTTTGTCAATTTACAAGGTATAACTAATAATCTCATTATGGAGAATATCCTTTTACCAGTCAACTGAGGCAAAAATTCAGCATTATTGAATGGTTGAAAAATGTGGCTCCAGCAAAATGTCAATGCGAGACTGCAATTCTTTGTTAACAAAGAAACGGCTTGTGAAAATTCTTTCTGTCATTAATGACCCGGTGATGACATTATGGGATCATGGGGCTTTGGAATTCAATGTCTTTCAGGGCTATCAATTTCAGAGAAAAACACCCTCCCATAGTTTATTATAAAGAGGACTTTTACCCTTCTGCTCTTTCTTTTTCAGTTAGTAGTCCAAGTTTTTGACTGTTTTAAGTAATGAAACCATGCTTTTTTCTGTTCAAGTTTAACCTTTGATGACGATGATACTGATTTGAATGAATTTATGTTTCACATATACCAGGAATTGACTGCTGTCCTGTCCTATGTGGTTTTGTATATTTTAAAGTCATTTTCATTGTGATATATCCTCTTGCACTGTGAATCAAACTTCACCAAGTTGTTACTATTAAATATATCAAGCAATACTTTGCAAACCAATTTTTAATTTATTTTTAAATATGGCCTCATTGCATTGATCCATGGCAAATTTTCCATTTGTGAAATGGATATTGGTTTGAGGAAAACATGGGGATAAAAAAATTCTCAAACAGGAACAATTTTGGGTACAGTTTGCATCCAGATGACCAACTGCATGCATACAAAGCCGAAACTCTAACTCTCAAGTTATAGTGTTAAAATCTAATCTAGAACATTATAAATACAGGATCTAGATTTAGAGTGGTGCTGGAAAAGCACCGCAGTTCAGGCAGCATCCGAGGAGCAGTAAAATCGACGTTTCGGGCAAAAGCCCTTCATCAGGAATACAGATAGAGAGCCTGAAGGGTGGAGAGATAAATGAGAGGAGGGTGGAGGTGGGGAGAGAGTAGCATAGAGTACAGTAGGTGAGTGGGAGAGGGGATGAAGGTGATAGGTCGGGGAGGGGGAGACTGGAGTGGATAGGTGGAAAAAAAGATAGGCAGGTAGGACAAGTCATGGGGACAGTGCTGAGCTGGAAGTTTGGGACTGGGATGAGGTGGGGGAAAGGGAAATGCTGTATGTGGCAGGTCACTGTTTAGCTGCTCTATTTCCAACATCGAGGACCGAAGGGCCTGTACTGCGCTGTATTGTTCTATGTTCTATTACAACAGTGGCTACACTTCAAAATTGCTGAATTGAGTATATAGGTCATTGAGAAAGGTGCAATCCTTGTATACCACAAAAGAGTTGCATACTGAATCCTCTTCATCGTCCAGTTGTGACACAGACCCATGACAACCATCCTATGCAATAGGTTCACGGTTTCCATGGCAAATTCTTCATGTGAGACAGACTCCACCTGGAATCTGCCTTGTTAGTTGACCTGGTATTCAACTATAAATTGACATTGGCAGTTGCTGCCTTGGAATGAGTTGGACAATTTCCTTTCTGTTTTTAAAGAAAATTACTATGCTAGATCACAGAGAAGGTACAATAAAATATTAAACTGGACTTCCTCCAAGTACTAGAATGGACTACAAAGTCCCCTTGGCCTTTAAAAAAATTTTCTTTTCAATTGATTGAAGGGCAAGTCGTGTTTTTTTTTAATCTGTAAATGTGAACCATAATTTTAATACTTGATTGAAAACAAAAATGGATCATATTTTGCATTGAAGAAAATCTTTATCTCTTGTGCTCAGTCTGCTGGGGCACTCCAAAAACAGGGAAAAAAAGACTTCGCGATGCAATAAGTCTCCTTTCCTTGGATTCTTCACAAGTGCTGATATGTTGCTTTGGCGGTGCCTTCAGTTGGCAAAATCTTTCAAAGCTTCAAGCCATCACCAAGGCCTCATACACAGGGGATGCCTGATCAGAAAATCAGTGCATTTCATTCATTCATGTCAAATGTTAGCACAACACAGGCCCTAATATCCCAAAAAGGGTTGGTGCAGGGCTTCAGGAAATGATCAAGCAGGGTTATGAGGAAAATGTGGCAGCCAATAACAAGCTGTAAGATCCCACACACAACAGGTGAGATAAATAGTTGCTTTAACTTCCAATCCACCCTTGGGGTTAGCATCGTTGGCAAGCCTAGTGTTTATGCTTGTCACTAATTGTGCTCACCATTCTGGTAAGCTGCTTTGTCAAAGAATTGCATTCCATCTGATGTAGGTCCATCCACCTTGCTGTTGGCGTGGGCGTTCCATGATTTTGACCCAAACACCATGATGGGACAGCAATGTATTTCAAAATTAAGGCTGTGTGTGACTTGAAAGTGGTGGTGTTCATGCACACCTGCATCTGTTGCAGAGATCGAAGATTCTTGGCGCTGCTATCAAAGTAGTCTTGGTGAGTTATTGCAGTGCACCTTGTAGATGCTATACTCTGTGTGCTGGTGGTAAAGGGAATACATGTTTCAGGTGATGGATGGTGTGATATTGAAGTGGGGTGCTTTGTTTTAAAGGACGACTAGTTTCTTGTCTTGTTGGAGCTGCACCCATCCAGGCATGTGGAATATATGTCATTACATTCCAAGTTGCACCTTATCGAGAGTCATGAGCTGAGTCAATGGTCTCAAACTTTCTGTACTCTGATGCAATGATTTTAGTGCCATTTATTGAGAATGAAACGTTGTCCTGGGTTTTAAACTGTTTTGAAACATTACTACTGACTGAGCATACTGAAGAGGGTGTCAGTGTAGGGGGTGATTGAAAATCAGTTAAATATGGCCTATTACCTTTAGATAGGATGCAGGCACAGAATTAGGCCAATCAGCCTTCTTTTAAATGTTTGGATGGAATCTTCCTTCATTTGGGGAAGATGGTGAGAAGGGCAGATATTTCCATGGGTATCAGGGAGATATTTGCCACTTTAATGTCTCCACATCAATTAGGGTCTGAATGGGATAGCCCAAACTTGACATTCCAGGTTACGGAAAGTGAGGGGGGTGGAGGGGGCATGTGCGTCAGCAAAGATGGAGAAGGGGGCACGATTTGCCCTGATCTGGGGGTGATTAGAGGCTGGCTGGTTGGGGTGGGGTTAGCGGTGTGGCAGCTAAAAGCCACCTTGCTTGTGACTTTACCTGAAACTCTCCCCTCTTTACCCTCACTCCACCATTCCCCCCATCTCTGGAAAGTCACCTATTTTGACAGCTATGCTTGGACTTTGGTGTTGCTGTGCCAGCAGCAACCTGAAGTGACAGTATTGCTCACAATACCTGCTGCCTTCTGATTGGCCAGCAACTTGAGGAGGGGCAAGACGTCACTGTCTCGTGAAGTGATGTAACGGTTAAATCTGCTAGGCGACCATTTATGTGCCTTACAGACACAGGATTCGGTGGGCTTTTCTGTTTATGTTTGTAGCAGGTATAACATGCTTTATGACACTTGCCACTGTTCTTCAGACATTCCAGGCCTAAGTTTCATTTTTCTGATGTGACTCAGATCAAGAACTGCAAAGTTTCTTTTCTACATCAATATTGTCTCAATGTCTCAAAATCCTTCATAGCGCAATAGCAGGGTTTGGGTGGAATGCTCTTCAGAGGGTCGATGCAGAAAAGATGGGCTGAGCAGCCTCTTTCCCTACAGTAGGCATTTTATGATTCTAATAACTATTATGGAGATTGACCAACACCACATCCACCACCTTAAGCATTCATTCCCTTCATCAACAATGCAGAGTAGCAGCAGTGTGTACCACCTACAAGATACATTGCAATAAGTCACCATGTCTCTTTTTTGGTAATCTCCAATCATGTGACTTCCACCACCTGGAAGGACAAAGATGATACAGGGATAGGAACATCACCTGCAAGTTCATCTCCAAGCCACACAGCAACCTGACTTGGAACACTATTACTGTTCCTCCATTTTAGGTGAGCCCTGGAACTCTCTGCCTAACAGCACTGTGGGTATACACCACACAGACTATAGTGGTTCAAGACGGCAGTTTACCATCACCTCAGACTCAGTTTGGAAGAGTAATAAATGTTGGCCCAGCCAGCCACGATTGAATGAAATAAAAAGGACATGCAGTTATTCATCATCCCATAAGCATTGAGGGACTGAGTGAATGAAATGGATTTTGCACCAATACCCATTCTTGCGAAACAGCTGAGTCGCATGATATGATGTGAAATAACATGCAGGTGCTATTGATTTTTACAACTCTCGTCTTTACACTCCAGCGCACCAGGTTACCTGTGAATGATGAGACTGTAACAACAACTCATCGAAACAGTGGACGCCCGGTTGAGTCATCTGTTGCTGATCGAGATCCAGCCTTTCAGTGCAGCAGGTTGGAGATGCACAAAGGTGCAGGCGGGGTAGATCAATCCCAGCAACCTGAACATTGGATGTATCCAAAAACTCACTATTGTTTGCATTAGTTTTAATTGAGGCTTTTTTTCAAAAGTAACTCAGCACCTTAGTTGTGCACTGCATTGGCTCCACAATCCAAGGGATCCTTGACCTCCACCAAATCCAGCTGGAAATCCTGCAAAATCTAAGATCTGGCAATCCTCCATCCTGACTGGGCCAGATTTGAAAATGTGTAGCTGTTGAAAAGTCAGTACCTGGATCATTAACTCTTGTTTCTCGTTCCATAGGTGCTGCTAGGACTGCTGCATTTCCCCAGTATTTTCTATTTTTATTGAATTGAATTGAATTTATTGTCATGTGTACTGAGGCTTCGTCTTGTGAGCAATACAGGCAGATCACAGAGTTAAGTAGCACAGCTAGTAAACAACAGATAAACTGCGGCAAAAACAAGAACACAGGTACAAGAGAATGTTAGGAGTTTGTGAGTCCATTTTATTTCAGATCTCTGGCCTCTGCAGTGTTTCATTGTTGTATAATGATAAAGAAAAAATAAAATAAGAGGAAGAACAAAATTAAGAAGAGTCTGAAAGGGAGAAAATAAGATATTTCAATTGAAAATCTCCTAAAACAGTACATAATCTGAAAGAGTGAAACTTGCCACTCTTAACTGTTCACTTTCTGGGGAAAAAAAGCTTCACTGGCAATAATTATCAATTCTCATGTCATTAACAATCATCATCTGATTCAAGAGTACCTGTGCAGTTAGGTACAAGAGTGAACTTGCTGTGGTGTGTTCAATGGGAATCGATGTGCAAATACAGCAATGTCTTGAAAATGTTGATGTTTTCTTTTCATTCACTTGTGGGATGTGGTCATCACTGGCTGTCCAGCATTTACTGTCCCTCTCTAGTTGTCCTTAAGAAGGTAGTGATAAGTTGCCTTCTTGACTCACTGCAGTTCATGTGCTGTAGGTAGACCCACAATGCTGATAAGACTGAAATTTTAGAGTTTTGACCAGCAACAGTGAAGAAATTACAGTTTATTTCCAAGTCAGCGTGGTGAGTGGCTTGGAGAGGAGCTTGTAAGGGCAAAGTGATGTTTTCATGGACCTGACTGCAGTGTGGCTCAAATTGTTGGCAACTTGTGATAATTCACTAGTCAGAAACAATCTTTGCTTTGTCACAAGTAGCTGGCCAATCTGCAGGTTACCGTAACATTGAAATCCTGTTATTCTTTTAGCAGAGTCTGACCTATT
The DNA here is from genome assembly GCF_020745735.1 of Hemiscyllium ocellatum. Taxonomy (NCBI): domain Eukaryota; kingdom Metazoa; phylum Chordata; class Chondrichthyes; order Orectolobiformes; family Hemiscylliidae; genus Hemiscyllium; species Hemiscyllium ocellatum. The sequence goes on along the minus strand of NC_083439.1, from coordinate 18,149,088 downwards.
GGTGCAGGCCCCCACAGCTGGCCCACCAGTTAATTTGCTCCGATTGCAAACAGATCTTTTAAAAGCCTGACTGACCTCTTCAGGTCTGTACAATGATTATTTGGGGTAGTGCAGCTTCCATTGTCCCAATTCATTTGAATGTCGAATGTGTAAATTGAGGCTTAGATCATTTTCAGTAAAACTGAGCGGTTCATGTTGTGGTGACCCCCTTCCCTGTTCTGTCTACTGCCTTATTTTCACATTGCACAGAGATATTGGAAATACTCCTTTGATACAGAAACTCATGGGTTAACAACTGTGTTCCATTTTGTAGAGCTGTTTAATAATATGTTTCCATCGCTATTGGCTGTGCATACACTCTGGGATTATTGTGCTATGTCTGCAAGGCAGGTTGAATATGAACAATACACCTCCACTGTCTCACAGGGTGGAAAGCTATCACAGTATTAAAATATGTTCCATTTGGGCTTTCGGTCGCTGGTGTGTTGTGGAGATTACATCACTTATTCCCTTTTGGGCCATTATGTCATTACAGCACTGTGGAATTTTCCTAGCAATTCAAACCGTGTTATTTGTAGTTTAGCTACATCCAGAATAGAGAGAGCCAGATTTAATGCAAAATGTCTGCACTCCACATTTTTGCAAATGTTTCTGAAGTGCACAGCACTTCAGTAAGTATAACTCCACAATCCTGATTGATGTTGCACACCCTGTGTCTGGAGACATTCAGCAGTGTAGCTATTACATTTATCATGTGACCAGCATTTCTGTACAAAGTGAAGCATGAAGTAAACTTCAGTTGCAAACATGATCCTGAGTCCCTGTCATTTTAATTCTCCTCTTTGTTCACAGACTAACCTTTCTGTCCCTGGCCTCCAATTCCAATGAAGCTCAGTATAAACTCCAGACATAGTACCTCCCCACCCGATTACCCCAGAAAGGTAAAAAACAATACTCCTCAATCCACTGAAATGGTTGACAACTGGTCTGTGATATTAATCAGGAATAGTTGATCCCAGTTACCATTCCTGAAGAAGGGCTCATGCCCGAAACGTCGATTCTCCTGCTCTTTGGATGCTGCCTGACCTGCTGCACTTTTCCAGCAACACATTTTCAGCCCAGTTACCATTGACCAACTTCTCCCCAGTTGGGAGCAGCCAGCATGGGTAGCAGTACATTGACATTACTGATTGGAAATGGCTGTCACTAGTTGCTGAGAGTTGATCATTGCTGCTGTTGCTTAAGTTGAAAGGCTATATTGCCACATTGTGTTCAAACCCTTATGATTGTAATTGCATTTTCCCCATTGTTAATGTTAAATTTACATGATATTAATGAAGTCAGCTTATGGTAAGAGTGTGGGCCCTGAATGAATTAGGTCTGTACATTTGGCTGACGTTGAGAAGAATTATGTAAAAAAACCTTGAAGGATTTGAAGAGACACTCAGCTGAGTTTCAAACATTTTATTGAGGCATATAAACAAAATAAACACATGAATAAACACCACAAAATGCAAATGCAGAAATCAGATGACATACAAATGCACACATAAATCATCCAAACAAACAATTCCTTCACAATACCTACAAACAACCCAATTTATCTAAATGTTTTTAAGATCTAAACCGGTGAAGCAGGATTTTTTAAAACCTGGTTTGTTACATCCTCTACCCTGGTTAAACTCTGGTTGCAGAGATAGTGACTGGAGAATTCTGTGAGGTTCCATTGAGTCTCTCCAGTGATGCAAAATAAAGTTCCAATAAAATTAATAATCTCAGTAGCATGTAAAGCAACTTAATAAAGCAAGCCATCCTCTATATTAACTTCTCTCATTAGGCCCTCACATTCTGGAAAATAAGGGAATATAAATAAACTCCTAATTGTGCACAAGAATTTGCACTTCACAGCTTCTGGGCTCAACACTGAATTTCAGTTTTGGATTGTAATCTGTCTCCATATTGATTCCTTTCTCCTTGTAGGATTTGTTTTTAATTGCTTCAGTGTTTTTGCATATTTTTTTTAGATTAGACTTACAGTGTGGAAACAGGCCCTTCGGCCCAACAAGTCCACACCGACCCGCCGAAGCGCAACCCACCCATACCCCTACATTTACCCCTTACCTAACACTACGGGCAATTTAGCTTGGCCAATTCACCTGACCCGCACATCTTTGGACTGTGGGAGGAAACCGGAGCACCCGGAGGAAACCCACGCAGACACGGGGAGAACGTGCAAACTCCACACAGTCAGTCGCCTGAGTCGGGAATTGAACCCGGGTCTACAGGCGCTGTGAGGCAGCAGTGCTAACCACTGTGCCACCGTCATTCTGCAATTCACATCTCCTCCAGCCATCTCTTTTTGTCCCTTACGAAAACAGAAACTCAGTAGATCTGGCAGTATCAGTGCAGAGTGTGATGTGACTTCCTCAAAACCCTTCTTGAAACATTAACCCTGATTGTCTCTCTGCAGATATTGCCAGATCTGATGAGTTTTTGCAGCATTTTCTGTCTTTATTTCAGATTTCCAGCATCCCACAGTATTTGGCTTTTACCTTTTTCACCCTTTACTTGTCGCACTGCCACTGAGAGTTGATCATTGCTGCTGTTGCGTATGTGCGAAAGGCTAAATTGCGGCCTTGCATCATAATTCCTTTGACATTCAATCTCTCTTCTGTTCCACCCTATCAAAGTCTTTCCGTTTTCCTTCTCTTTTTAATCCCCCTATTCCCTTGTGTATAAACTATTGCATTTCTAACATTTCCCCATTCTGCTGAAACATCATTATGTCTGACATATAACATTAAATCTGGGCTGTGTTTTTATGGGGCTGATTTGCTGTTTGCAACCCCACCAATGCCCAGAAAGAGAATCATTCCCAAACCAATTGACTTTACACAAGGCTGCCTTCCCAGTCCTGACACACTCTGAATGTCCTTAAAGAGTTGGGGTCAGGTTTTGACAGAGTCCCACTCGAAAGCTGGGTCTTGCACGGTCCCAGCAGCGTCAGAATTCAGTAATGAGCATTGCTTGGACTGCAAGGAAGCCCATGAGTAACCTCAGTGATGTCCAGATTAAACTATGTCTCAGGTCCTTTGGACAGGGAGGTATCTGGGCCTTTGGAGGATGATCAAGGGGACTGCGGAACAGTTTCAGAGGCCACACACGAAGGCACAAGAGTGGGGGAGGATCTCCCCAATTCACTCTTCCCACCTTCTAACCAGTTATAGATTGGCCTTTTCACATTCGCCTGCCTTTCATTGTCAGTGCAGTACGGAGGCAAACTAAGGGTCTCCACTGTCAATAATTGACCACTTCAGGGTCTCAACAGATCCTAAAGCTGGGTGCCTTCCCAACACCCTGCAATATCACTATATCTGCACTCAGATAAGCAAACATAACTACAGATGTGGGATGTAGAGTGAGAATCTCTTATAACCTATAGACCCAGTTTCATAAGATCTGTGGCACAGTAGCTCTTTATGCACATGCTTAGTAACTATCCTTCAAGTAATCGCTTACTTAACCCTTTTCTCAATATCTCACTGTATGATGAGGACCAGAATAGGGTGGGCAGAAAGGCAGTGTGAGGACTGTCCAGCGACTGGTGAAATGCCAGTTATGGAGAGTAAAATCCTGAGAAATGGACACTAATTGCCCATTTAAGGGCATTGAATGGTGTGGGCAAGAAGCCTTGATTGGAGCATAGGCAGGTAAGCAGTGGGGTTCCCAGTTGCCATTCCCTATCTGATAAACACCCTTTCCCTCAGTGCCAAACTCTCCAAGAGGGAGGATTGTCAATTCCAGCCTTTATGTAGAGGGATATGGGCCAAGTGCTGGCAAATGGGACTAGATTAATTTGGGATATCTGGTTGGCATGGACAAGTAGGACCGAAGGGTCTGTCTCCGTGCTGTACATCCCTATGACTCTACTGGGGTTATCAGCTTCATGTTCAACCAGGGTAAGTGGCCAACAACTGTACAGCCTCACCCTCTCCTTGCTTTCTATCTAGCAGCATTGTGGGTGTACCTTGACCTCAAGCTTCAAGAACTCAGCTCACCATCATGATTTAGGGCAATTAAGGGTGGGCTATAAATGCTGATTGAGCCATTGACTCCCATAATATCCCATGGATGAATAAATTGAAAACCCAGTAGTTTGCAAGAGATAGCAACCAGGCAAAGGTGGTCAGTTGATTATTTCTCACTTTTCTCTAAACTGTAGATGCTTAGGCTCACCCATCACACCCCTCTGATTAAAATGCAAGCATTGATCAAAGTTAGAGTCTTCCTGTCAATGTGGGCAATCAGAATCTCTTGAGTACATAACTTCTGAGCCTGGGAGGAAACTGACAGACTTTGAGGCTCCCTTGTTTATTGGTACTGTACAGAAAAATATTCATTTCCCCACTGAATACATTGCCATTATCAATGATGACGTGTACAACTGAGAGATTATCAGCAACACAGCTACTGCTGTCTTGATGATCTTATTTGAAAAATATTTGTAGGATTTTTAAACTAGATTTTGACATTTAAAACCTACATTGATGAATACTTATTCCATGCAACAGGTTGAATAATACCCATTCTGAAAGATGAATACAAGTTATTCTTCTGAAGAATTAGAACACTCATGGCAAAATATACTTTCAGTTCTAGAATATTTACAAGTGTGCAAACACACAATTTGGTTGAATTCCTCTCTTCGCTAAAAGCAAATGGAATTGTCCCTCCATTAGTCCAATTTAGACTCTGGCTAAATCTCACAATTTGTACTGTCAATGTCACATTTCAGTAATGCATTTGTCAACTCGACAGGGTAGATACTGATAGGAGATTTCCCCTTGTGGAGGAATCGAAAACTAGAATCAAAGAATCCCCACTATGTGGAAGCAGGCTCCTGGGCCCAACAAGTTCACACTAACCCTTCGAAGAGCATCCCACCCAGCTCCACCTCCCTACCCTGTCCCTGAAGCCTTCCACTTCCCATGGCTAATCCACCAGTCTTATACATCTTTGGACTGTGGGAGGAAAGAGCTGAAAAATGTGTTGCTGGAAAAACGCAGCAGGTCAGACAGCATCCAAGGAGCAGGAGAGAATCAGTGTTTCGGGCATAAACCCTTCTTCAGGAATTTCAGGATTCCTGAAGAAGGGCTTCTGCCCGAAACGTCGATTCTCCTGCTCCTTGGATGCTGCCTGACCTGCTGTGTTTTTCCCGCAACACATTTTTCAGCTCTGATCTCCAGCATCTGCAGTCCTCACTTTCTCCACTGTGGGAGGAAACCAAAGGACCTAGAGGAAACCCACATAGACATGGGGAGATTGTGCAAACTCCATATATTTGTCCAAGGGGTGGAATCAAACCTGGGGTCCCTGTCCTGTAAGATAGCAGTGCTAACCATTGAGCTACCGTGCTGCCCCATGGGAGTACCGTGCTCTCGGGAGAACGAGGGAACACTTTCTAAAAATAATTTTAAAGAGTTTCCTCTTAAATTTGAAAGAGTGACTTTTTTTTCTCTCAGAGGGTTGCTTATCTTTGGAATTCTCTATTGCTGAGAGCACTAGAGGCTAGATCATTGAAAATATCCAAGGACAGATTTTTAATCTACAAAGGAGTCATGGGTTATGAGTGCGGGGGTTGGGGAATGACAGGCAGTAAAGCAATGTTGAGGCCACAATCAGATCAGCCATGAACTTTTTGGATGACAGAGCAGGCTCAAGGGGCTGAATAGGCTATTTCTTATAATTTTTTGTTGATTTGATTTGGATTGAGGTGTAGGACAGCAATGCAAGAAAAGTCAGGGAAATAAGGTCAGCCTATTTGCAGTCTCCTATGGAAATTTGTGGCTTGCTGTCAGTGTCCAACGGCAGACAGACAGAAGGCTTGAGGCTAGCAACCATTAACAGCCCCAAGCCAGTTACTGGTCACAAGGCTCTGATTGGTGGTCAAATTGGCAGTGGACATACAAACAACCCCGTATGCCACGTCTACCTAATGTCTGAATGCAGGATGTGAGGGCAGATTAACATGAGACACATGTTGAAGTACAGAGGGGCAGTAATAAGCAATATTCAATAACTAAGTGTACTAAGTCAGAATGGTGCGATTGCTAAAATGGGATGGCACCTTGGCTATTCCCTTCAGTGTTGTGTTCAGTTTTGACAAAAACACGCTATGGAGCTACCACAAAGACTTGAACCATGAACCTTATCACAAGATTAAAGGGATTGAATTGCAAGAAAGAAGGTGTGGTTCTTTGGCTTTGAAGTCAAGTGACGGAGAGAAGATCCAGTAGAGGTGTGTGCAATATTAAGAGGCACAGATAAGATTAATCCATGAGCCTGTTTTAAGATGTGCCAAGATATGACAACAAGGGAAATGATGAGAAAAAAATAAACATTTCAGACACATGATATGAAGAACCTCTTCTTCCAGTGAATGATCACAATGGATCGACCTGCCAGATAGGGTTGTGGAAGTGAAAAGCATTACATGAATTATGAGTTTGTTGGATGACGTTATTCTTCTTTTGTCATGTTGGAACTGGGTACATTAGGCAGTTATTCTGCTACATTGTAGTCTTTGTAAACTTTCTCCCACCCTATGCCATGACATGTATGGACTCGTCATGGTTTTAAGTCTTCCAATGCCATATTTTCCACACTGCACAACTTCAGGCAAATGTTATTCTGCCTTCTAATTGTCCTACCTTCCTTGATAAAACAATTGCTTTCAAGAACTTGAGATTGTAAGAAAAGTACCCATTGTTTTGCAGTCCTGGAGAAAAGAACATTGGGACTGTATGCCATTGGATCTCTTGTTTGGCACAATAGATAATAGGTGCAGGACTAGGCCATTCTGCTCTTCGAGCCTGCACCACCATTCAATATAATCAAGGCTGATCATGCTTAATCAGTATCCTATTCCTGACTTATCTCCATAACCCTTGATTCCACTATCCTTGAGAGCTCTATCCAACTCTTTCTTAAATGAATCTAGAGACTGGGCCTCCACTGCCCTCTGGGGCAGAACATTCCACACAGCCACCACTCTCTGGGTGAAGAAGTTTCTCCTCATCTCTGTCCTAAATGGTCTACCCCATATTTTTAAGCTGTGCCCTCTGCTTCGGCACTCGCCCATCAGCAGAAACATGTTTCCTGCCTCCAGAGTGTCCAATCCTTTAATAATTTTATATGTCTCAATCAGATCCCCTCTCAGTCTTCTAAACTGAAGGGTATACAAGCCCAATCGCTCCAGTCTTTCAGCGTAAGGTAGTCCCGCCATTCCAGGAATTGACCTCGTGAACCTATGCTGCACTCCCTCAATAGCAAGAATGTCTTTCCTCAAATTTGAGAACAGAACTGCACACAGTACTCCAGGTGTGGTCTCACCAGGGCCCTGTATACTGCAGAAGAGCCTCTTTGCTTCTATACTCAATCCCTCTTGTTATGAAGGCCAGCATGCTATTAGCCTTCTTCACTACCTGCTGTAGCTGCATGCTTACCTTCATTGACTGGTGTACAAGAACACCCAGATCTCTTTGTACTGCCCCTTTACCTAAATTGATTCCATTTAAGTAGTAATCTGCCTTCCTGTTCTTGCTACCAAAGTGGATAACCATACATTTATCCACATCTAACTGCATCTGCCATGCATCTGACCACTCACCTGATCTGTCCAGGTCACCCTGTAATCTCCTAACATGCTCCTCACATTTCACCCAGCCACCCAGCTTAGTATCATCAGCAAATTTGCTAATGTTATTACTAATACCATCTTCTATATCATTAATATATATTGTAAAAAGCTGCGGTCCCAGCACTGATCCCTGCGGTGCCCCACTGGTCACTGCCTGCCATTCCGAAATGGAGCCGTTTATCACTACTCTTTGTTTCCTGTCAGCCAATCAACTTTTAATTCAAGTTAGTACTTTGCCCCCAATACCATGCGCCCTAATTGAACTCACTAACCTCCTATGTGGGAGGTACACTACATCTACTGGATCTTCCTCGTCCATCTTCAGAGTTACATCCTCAAAAAATTCCAGAAGATTAGTCAAGCATGATTTCTCATTCATAAATCCATGCTGACTCTGACCTAGCCTGTTACTGCAGATGTGTCGGAATTTCATCCTTTATAATAGACTCCAGCATCTTTCCCACCACTGAGGTCAGACTAACTGGTCTATAACTTCCTGCTTTCTCTCTCCCACCTTTCTTAAAAAGTGGTACAACATTAGCCACCCTCCAATCCGCAGGAACTGATCCCGAATCTATCGAACTCTGGAAAATAATCACCAACGCATCCATGATTTCTGGAGCCACCTCCTTCAGTACCCTGGGATGTAGACCATCAGGCCCCGGAGACTTATCAACCTTCAGACCTAACAGTCTCTCCAACACCAAATCCTGGCAAATATAAATTCCCTTAAGTTCAGGTCCTTCAGCCACTGTTACCTCAGGGAGATTGCTTGTGTCTTCCCCAGTGAACACAGATCTGAAGTAACAATTCAATTTTTCTGCCATTTCTTTGTTCCCGTAATATATTCCCCTGTTTCTGTCTTCAAGAGCCCAATTTTAGTCTTCACCATTTTTTTGCCTTTCACATACCTAAAAAAGCTTTTACTATCCTCCTCTATATTATCGGCCAGTTTACCTTCGTGGCTCATTTTTTCTCTGTGTATTCCTTTCTTAGTAATCCTCTGTTGTTCTTTAAAAGCTTCCCAGTCCTCCGTTTTCCCACTCATCTTTGCTATGTTATACTTTTTCTCTTTTAACTTTACAAGTTTCTTAACCTCCCTCGTCAGCCACGGCCACCCACGTTTCCCCCTAGGATCTTTCTTTCTTTTTGGAATGAACTGATCCTGCATCTTCTGCATTATACACAGAAATATCTGCCATTGTTCCTCCACTGTCACTGTCACTGTCCACTGTTTTGTATTCGTTTGTGGGATTTGGGTGTCACTGCAGGGCCAGCATTTACTGCTGCTTGAATGGAGTGCTTACTAGCCCGTTACAGAGTCAAGAGTGTGGTGCTGGAAAAGCACAGCTGGTCAGGCAGCATCCGGGGAGCAGGAGAATTGATATTTCGGGCAAGAGTCAACCACATTGCTGTGGGTCTGGAGTCACGTGTAAGCCAGACTGCATAAGGACAGCAGGTTTCCTTTTGTAAAGGACATTAAAGAAGTTGATGGGCTGTTATGACAATTGACAACAGTAATATGGTTATCATTAAGCTAACTTTTAATTGCAGATTTTTTACTGAATTCAAATTTCACCATGGGCTGTGGTGGAATTTACACCCATATCTCCAGAGCATTAGGGACTCTGGATTACTATCCATGGAAGGATCAAATAGCCTCACTTTGGGATCTTGCCATCTAGTTTGTACAAGTAGTTTGCTTTCTACTTTTCTCTTCCTTCAGCTGCGCTTTTTTTCATTTTTGGAGATTTGGAAAGAGAAGCCTGTACAACTGCCATTTTTGTCACTGTCACACAGAAACAAGGCTCCTTCCTGTTGACTCACCTGTCGTATAAGATCACCCAAATTAATCACCGTGCGTTCAGTTCCAGGTGTAGTTGTCACTTTCCCAATACTGAACTGAGCAGTCATCTGTGAATGAATCAACATGATACCCAAAGCCCAAGGGTGGAAACGGAGAAGCTCAGTTTCACAAACATGCTGGTTTCTGGGAAATGCACATGGAAAAGCTCCAGCCGTACTGCCCAGTGTCACCTGGGTACGGGTGGCCCATGTCAGGTGTAAGTTCAGGAATTGCAGATTACCCAAAATGGTGATGTGAAGTAATTTTAAAATTAATAAGAAGCAACAGTTTAAATACAACGCATAAATCGACAGGCAAAAGCATTCAAGTTTTGATAGGTAGGATACTGGACCTGGGGTATGACAGGACAGAGGGGGTACAGAGCGGGTATCAGTCTGGTGGTGGCAGCACCTTTTGTATTTTATTGAGATGTTAGGCAGGTTGCCTCATTCTGTCTGATGAAGGCTGGATCCTGTTCCCCACCTCCTCCAAAAGCCCACAGCAACTCTCACTTAATCAACAAAAATGTAAGATTTAGCCCTGAGACTCTGTTCCACCAATTTAGAAATGTCCACATAGACACCTGGGTCAGTCACCTTGACATGGGACCCCTCCCCTGACAGAATCTTCTCTTCAGCATTATCTGCATCCCTGGCCACTGACATATTTTAGCAGAAGAGAAAGAGAATCAACTTCCTATCGGATCCTCACAATTCTATATCTGTGGAATTCATTGCCAAAGGAAGTAGCTGATGCTAAAACCTTGAATGTAGCTAGATACAGCACTTGGGGTGAATGGGATCAAAGGTTATGGGGAGAAAGCAGGATTAGGCTATTGAGTTGGATGGTCAGCCATGTTTGTGATGAATGGTGGAGCAGGCTTGAAGGGCTGAAAGGCCTCCTCCTGCTTTATATTTCTATGATTCCATAAGAGTCTTAAAGCCTATCACTGCTAGGGGTATTTTAGAGAGTGCCCTATGAAAGTCTTTCTTTTTAAGTTTATAAATTGATTTCTTTCCAATTCTGTTTGTTATGATGCACAGATGTTAGATTGTTAAGTTTTATGTCAATGAAGAATTCATCAGGGGCTAGGATTTTCCAATGTACGCCATTAGCAAACAGCGCTGCCAATTGCGGATAATTGTAATTGCATTGCTAATGTTGGTAATGTAAGGTTCAGAGCTTGGCTGTGACCCCCATTTCTTGCCCCTGCATTTTCTTGTTACCATTTGGTGGCGATTTGGCAAGCAGTAAGAACCTGAGCTTAGAGATTATGGTAGTTTCTTCTAAATCTAATAATGTGAAGCACAGCTCACAAACATTAAATCTTGTTTACAACTCAACAACATCAGTAACTGTTACTATTGTGACTTTGTACAAGAATAAAGGCCACAGGGAATATCAAAATGTTGCCTTTTCCCTCCCGATTTTAAAATGTATTCAAAGAATTTCAATCATCAGGTAACTTATCATATTGTTCAAAAATTTGTTGTTTGATGTAGGACTAAGATATAATTAGTTTTGTGAAGGTAGGTGGAATCACATTACAAGAGCTGAAATAATAGAGGGCTTGTTGAGTACGAGATTGTCTCTACTCATTCAACATGTAAATTTCCTTACAAAGACTGTACTCTGATTTATCTTCACTGTAGAATGGAACTCTGTCACCGTTTTATTTCAGGGAGCTGTGTATTTTACAAATCCTGGGATGCTGTAACCAAATCATAAATCCGCCTTGCATGCAGCATGTTAATCCAACAATCTTTACACATAGTGCAATGGAACAAGGGGTTGTTGTGACATATTGTGACTAATACACCATTTGTGCAGACTCTGTGTGAATCATTAATAGACGCACCCTTTCACATGCCTGCACCTTTCTTTTTGAACACATACTGAGGATAGAGATGTCACTGGCATGTCTGGTATTTATTATTCAGCTCTACCTGTCCTGAGAGGCTGTTGCCAGAACGCCTTATAGAAAGCATTTTGGTACATCTTGAATGGTTTGCAATTGCCTGCGTTAAAGGGACATCCAAAGGCAAATAAGTAAGCAATTGGAGTGCTATGGAGAGCAGATGAGTCGTCCTCTCCTAAAGGACATTAATGAACCAATTTGGAGTTTACAATTTGTCACCTTCTGATCATCCTTTTACTCCCAGCAGCACAAATATTTTTTAAACAACTGAATTTTCAAATGACCATGAGGGGACTTGAGCTCACATTCTCTGGATTATTCAGCTAGGTATGTACAAGTAGGTATAACATTCATCATAGACTGAAAAAGTCTTGCAGTACCCAGTCACTACAAAGCAACAAATTCTTAACAAAAAAGAAGATCAAATTGGACATTGGTTCGGCCACTTTTGGAACACTGTATTCAATTCTGGTATCCTTGACGATGTTGTTAAACTTGAAAGTGTTCAGAAATTATTTACAAGGATGTTGCCAGTGTTGGAGGGATTGAGCTACAGGGAGAGGCTGATTAGGCTGGGGCTATTTTCCCTGCAGTGTCGGAAACTGAGGGGTAACCTTATAGAGGTTCATAAAATCATGAGGGGCATGGATATGATGAATAGCCTCTTGGGTAGAGGAGTCCAAAACCAAAATGCATGGGTTGAAGGTGAGAGGGAAAGATATTAAAGGGACCTTAGGGGCAGCTTTTTCACACAGAGTGTGGTGCGTGTATGGAATGAGCTGCCCGAGGAAGTGGTGGAGGCTGGTACAATTACAACATTTAAAAAGGCATCTGGATAGGTATATGAATAGGAAAGGTTTAGAAGGATATGGCCAAATGCTGGTAAATGGGACTAGATTAATTTAGGATATCTGGTCGGCATGGACAAGTTGGACTGATGCGCCTGTTTCTGTGCTGTACATCTCCATGACTCTAAATCCTGACAACAGTTCAGGGTAGGTAGATCCAGAAAATCATCTTAATTTTCAAAATTAATGTCACTGTGATAAAGGCTCACATGTACAGATTAGTGCAGGCTTTTTACTTTCCTTTTAAGTTATTTCATTTTCTGTGAAACAACAAATCCGGTTTCCAACAACACTACCCACCATATGCTTTATTGTCTTTTTTGAGTTACAGCTGCTCCGCAACATTATGCATTTGACAATAGTCTGATGTTTAACAAGTTGTTGCGCACTACACCTCTTGTCAATAATCCCAAATGCTGGTGACCAAAAGCTTTCAAGTTGTTTTCATGCAACAGGATCAAAGTGCTTGAAAGAAGAAACAGGTTGGGATTTTTCTCCTTAATCTTTATGTATTTTCCTACAGTGCAATCATTACATTCTGGTGTTGCATAATTGGTTCTGTTCCAGACCATGCTGATCAACTTTGAACATGATCCATGCTACATGCCATCTATGAATCAGTGAGCACTGATATGAATCTGAAGGTGTTATCCCTAGTTCAGATGTTAGAATATTTGATTCTCAGATTCTCTAAAAGACGCAAGTTGTGAATGTAGAGGAATGTCCTCCAGCTGCCTGGAAAAAAGCAACTCCAAGAATTTAATTGAAGTTGTTCTGTTTAAAATTCTCAAGGAAGATTTTGGATTTAGTGGAAGATTATGTGAAATATAATTCCTGGTTTCTGAAATTAAGAGAGATGTAAAATCATTCACATCAGTGAGGAAATCATATAAGAAGTCGGGTCATTTTGATTCTCAGAGCTGTCTTGTGTTATGACAAATCTAAAATTCCTGGTGGCTTTTTTAACTTAAATGCATCAAATCATATTTTGTGCTTTTTTATTCACTCATGGGATGTGGGTGTTGCTGGCTGGCCACCATGTATTATTGCCCATCTCATCCCAAGTTGCCCCTTGAGAGTTTGGTGGTGAGCTATAGTTGCTCCAAGATGTATGGCTAGCATGACTGCTTACAAATAGAATGTTACTTACTGGGAATTAAATGAAATCCTGATCCAGAGTAAGCTCAATTTTGCTTTTACACAGCTTTAATAATGTTTGTACCCTGCCACAGGGGGAGAATTTGGACCTTACTGATCTTATTTCTTGCCTGTGGTAACTTGTCATCTGTATAAAGGCTGCCATAATTCATCAAACAATTCAAGTTGTTGGTGAAGTACTTAGAAACATAGAAATAATGGAGCAGGATTAGGTCCTGCTCCACCTGTCAATATGATCATGGCTGATCATCCAACCCATTCCCTTGTGCTCACTTTCTCCCTTTGATCCTTTAGCTCTAAGAATCATATTGAACTCCTTGGGGATATCTCTCAGAGAACTTGTAAAGTATTACATATGTGCAAGTCTTCTTCCTTACTCTATGATGTAACAGTTCAAAAAGTCAAAATCCTGATGAAGGCAACAGCCAATATATTCAACTTGCTGAGATATGTATGAAACCTTCCTGCCAGCCATACTTCTTCTTCAAAGTGGTCAACACAGCACAGCTGAGAGCAAAAGATTAGGGCATTTCATTGGTCTCACCATTGTGTACAGGAGTTAGAACGTCATGTTATGGCTGTACAAGACATTGTTGAGGCTACATTTGGAGGATTGCTTATAATTCTGGTCGCCCTGCCATGGAAAGATTGTTACTAAACTGGAAGGGTGTAAAAAAGATTACCAAGACTGGGCGGTTTGAATTAGAAAGAGAAGCTTGCTAGGTTGGGACATTTTTGCCCTCGAGTATCAGAGGCTGAAGGGTAACCTTATAGAGTTTTATAAAATCACGAGGAGCATAGATAAAGTGAATAGCCAAGGTTTTTTCCCCAATGTCGGGGACTCCAAAGCTTGAGGGCGTAGATTTAAGATCAGAGGAGGTCAGGCAGCATCCAAGGAGCAGGAGAATCGACATTTCGGGCATAAGCCCTTCTTCAGGAATGAGGAGGGTGTGCCAAGCAGGCTAAGATAAAAGGTAGGGAGGAGGGACTTGGGGGAGAGGCGTTGGGAATGTGATAGGTGGAAGGAGGTTAAGGTGAGGGTGATAGGCTGGAGAGGGGGTGGGGGCGGAGAGGTCGGGAAGAAGATTGCAGGTCAAGAAGGCGGTGCTGAGTCCAAGGGTTGGGACTGAGATAAGGTGGGGGGAGGGGAAATGAGGAAGCTGGAGAAATCTGCATTCATCCCTTGTGGCTGGAGGGTTCCTAGGCGGAAGATGAGGCGCTCTTCCTCCAGGCGTCGTGTTGCCATGGTCTGGCGATGGAGGAGGCCAAGGACCTGCATGTCCTTGGCAGAGTGGGAGGGGGAGTTAAAGTGTTCAGCCACAGGGCGGATGGGTTGGTTAGTGTGGGTGTCCCAGAGGTGTTCTCTGAAACGTTCCGCAAGTAGGCGGCCTGTCTCCCCAACGTAGAGGAGGCCACATCAGGTGCAGCGGATGTAGTAAATGATGTATGTGGAGGTGCAGGTGAATTTGTGACGAATATGGTAGGTTCCCTTGGGGCCTCCTCTATATTGGGGAGACAGGCCGCCTACTTGCGGAACGTTACAGAGAACACCTCTGGGACACTCACACCAACCAACCCAACCGCCCTGTGGCTGAACACTTTAAATCCCCCTCCCACTCTGTCAAGGACATGCAGGTCCTTGGCCTCCTCCATCGCCAGACCATGGCAACACGATGCCTGGAGGAAGAGCGCCTCATCTTCCGCCTAGGAACCCTCCAGCCACAAGGGATGAAAGCAGATTTCTCCAGCTTCCTCATTTCCCCTCCCCCCACCTTATCTCAGTCCCAACCCTTGGACTCAGCACCGCCTTCTTGACCTGCAATCTTCTTCCCGACCTCTCCGCCCCCACCCCCCTCTTCGGCCTATCACCCTCACTGTAACCTCCTTCCACCTATTGTATTCCCAACGCCCCTCCTCCAAGTCCCTCCTCCCTACCTTTTATCTTAGCCCACTTGGCACACCCTCCTCATTCCTGAAGAAGGGCTTATGCCCGAAACATCAATTCCCCTGCTCCTTGGATGCTGCCTGACCTCCTCTCACCTTAAACCTATGCCCTCAAGCTTTGGACTCCCCGACATTTGGAAAAAGACCTTGGCTATTCACTTTATCTATGCTCCTCGTGATTTTATGTCGATAAAATGAAAAATGTCGATTGTCCTGCTCCTCGGATGCTGCCTGACCTACTGCGCTTTTCCAGCAACACATTTTTCAGCTCTGATCTCCAGCATCTGCAGTCCTCACTTTCTTCCTTTAAGGTGAGAGGGTCAAGATTTAAAAGGGCAACATTTTCACACAGGGGGTGGCTTGTATGTGGAATGACCTGCCAGAGGACGTGATAGATGCAGGTATAGTTACAACATTTAAAAGACGTTTCAAACAGTACATGGACAGTGAAGGTTTGGAGGAATACATGCCTAATGCTGGAAAATGGGACTAATTCAGTCCAGGAAAGCTGCTTGTTATGGATGAGTTGGGCTGAAAGGTCTGTTTTTCTGAGTCTATGAGTCTATTCAGCCCCTCGTGTCTGTTCTCCCAGTCAATAAGATTGTGACTTATCAGATGTAGCCTTAAGTGCACTTTCCAGCATGTTCCCATAATCCTTGACTCCCATGTCAATCAGAGGTCTGTCTAAGTCAATCTTGAGCAGTTTCAGTATCAGCAGTAGGGAAAATACTAGAGTCCAATATGAAATACATGAAAGCAAAACACTTGGAAAGCGTTCACAGGAC
This sequence comes from Hemiscyllium ocellatum, assembly GCF_020745735.1. Classification (NCBI taxonomy): domain Eukaryota; kingdom Metazoa; phylum Chordata; class Chondrichthyes; order Orectolobiformes; family Hemiscylliidae; genus Hemiscyllium; species Hemiscyllium ocellatum. The sequence goes on along the minus strand of NC_083439.1, from coordinate 18,132,890 downwards.
TAGGCAATATCTGCATGGGATTATGAAAGGCAAAACATGCTTAATTAATCCACTGGAGTTTTTTTTGAGAATGTAGCTAGTAGAATAGATAAGGGAGAACCAGTGGATGTGGTATGTTGGTTTTCAAGAGATTTGTGTTAAGGTCTCACATAAGAAGCTAGTGAGCAAACCACATAGGATTGGAAATAATATACTGACATGGATTGAGAATTGGATTACAAACTGGAACGCGTGCGGGGGATTATATGGATCTGAGTCCAGATGGCAGGCAGTGACTAGTTGTGTACCACAAGGGCTGCAGCTATTCACAAAATATGTAATGACATGGATCAAGGAGCCAAATGCAATGTAAATAATTTTTAGTGTGAAAACAGAAAGGCAGAGTATTATTTAAATGATGATATTTTGGGAATTGTGGGTGTACAGAAAGATCTGGATATCCTTGCACACCAGTAAGTGAAAGTAGTAGGTAGGTGTAACAAGCATTAAGGATTGGCCTTCATTACAAGATGATTTGAGTTCAAAATTAAGGATGTCTTACTGCAGTTACACAGGGTCTTGGTATTGTGTGCAGTTTTGGTCTCTCTCTATTCAAGAGAGGATATATAATCCGTAAAGAGAAACATAGAAACATAGAAAATAGGAGCAGGAATAGTCCATTGGCCCTTCAAGCCTGCTCCCCCATTATAATGAATGTGGCTGGTTATCCAATACAGCCTGTTACCACTTTTATACCATGTCCTTTGATCCTTTAGTCCCAAGTGCTATATCCACCTCAGTCTTGACATCATTCAATGTTTTAACCTCGACTGCATTCTGTGGCAGTGAATTCCACAGGCTCACCACTCTCTGCATGAAGAAATTTCCCTTCACCTCAGTTCTAAATAGTTTACGCTCTATCCTTAGACTGAGACTCCTGGTCTGGATTCCCCCGCCACTGGAAACATCCTTCCTCCATCAACCCTGCCTAGTCCTGTTAGAATGTTATAGGTTTCTATGAGAACCCCACACCCACTCACCACCCGCCTCCCAAATCTTCTTAACTTAACTGATTCAACCTCTCATCATACATCAGTACCGCTATCCCAGGAATCAGATCAATACTGTATACGATATTCCAGGTGAGGTCTTATCAATGAGTTGTATAATTGCAGCAAGACAGCCCTGCTCCTGTACTCAAACCCTCTTACAATGAAGGCCAACATACCATTTGCCTTCCTCACTGCCTGTTGCATTTGCACACTTTCTTTCAGTGACTGTTGTACAAGGACACCCAAGTCTCTTTGCACATTCCCCTTTTTCAATTTATAACCATTCAGATCATAATCTCCCTTCCTGGTTTTGCTATCAAAGTGGATAACCTCACATTCACCCACATTATACTGCATCTGCCATGGGAGTGCAGCAGATGTTCACTGGACTGATGCTATGAGGAGAGACTGGTTTGACATTTACCAACAGTTGGAAAAGTGAGAGGAGACCTGATTGAAATGTATAAAATTCAAACAGGGCTGACAGATTAGATGCAGGGTGGATGTTTCCCCTGGTTGGGGGAATCTAGAACCTGGGTCATGAGGTAGACTATTTAGGAATGAGATGAGGAAACATTTTTCACTCATTATGTGGTCAACGTATGGAACTCACTTGCACAGAAGTAAGTGGAGGCCAGGTCACTGAATATATTCAAGAAGAGATTGATCCTTTTTTAGATGTTAAAGGCATCAAGAGGTATCGAGAGCATGGTTTTGCGTTAGAGGATCAGCAATGTCCAAAAATGGCAGAGCTAGCTTGAAGGGCTGAATGGCCTTCTCTTGCTGTAATTGTCTATGTTTCCATGTCTGGCTTCATACAAGAAATGGTTTTGTTGAAATAGTTGATGGGTCAATCTCATGGACAAACTGTGTGTGATAAGCCATAATAGCTCCACTATATCCAGGCTGTCCATATGCTTGTCTATTTCTCATTCTCAAAGCAATAGCCTAATAAGCTAAAGGGACCATTAGTGTCCAGATATAATATTTCTCAACAAGGTGAGACCAACTTCTACTGCCTCTGCTTCTATTGGGTACAGTTCAGAAAATAGCTGTAGTTTGCATATGTGCTCATGCCCTGATTTCATTAACCTGCTTGATTTCTATTTTTCCTCACACTGTGAGTGATGGAGAGGCAAGCAGTTTATGTTTTGTGCTTGGATGCAAGTTTGCAACTGGTTTTGCCCCAAAATCACCAGACTCCAAATGCTTGGTGACATTTGCATGTGATTAGTAAGTATAAGTAAGTTGTGTTTTTGTAAACGTGATCTACAACAAGAATCACTATCAACGAATGTCCGTAACTTCCTTTACATCCTGTTCCATCGCTGCTGTTTTTTATGTGCTTGTTTCTTTGTCACTCTCCCTTTCACATGATTCAGAATTTGTCAGGGACTAACATGAACTTCTCGATTTTCATACTGCTTCAATGAGTCATCGATCTCATGGTCTCGCCTCGGGTTTGAATCACATGTCAACATTAAAGAAAACTGCAGGCACTTTTTGCAGTTCAATAAATCCTTGCTGCCCAGACTGCTCTTGATATTTGTATGGTAATTGGATACAGCATTAACATTGTGATTTTGACCTTATTCCTAAAGACAGAGCTTTCCCCTTCATGTGTATATACCACCCTGAGCTGCATTTTGTCAACTTGTGGTAGTGGTAAGGCTCCTTTGAAAGTTGCAGCTTATTGACCCTTATCTGTTTTCTTCTTTCAATTTTCTCCTCTCCTGTAAGGACTGACTCATTGTGGTCTAGCTCCATTCTTAAATACTGCGCTCCAAGTGGCCATTGAGTTTTTGCAATTGGTGCTGTTTTAGTGTCAGTTCTAGCTCAGTGGGAAGCAGGATCTGAAAGTCACATTGCTTCCTGGCATGTTACCATTAACCTGAGACTGTCATTATCTTGCAGCACAGTTAGACACACTGCCAGTCAATTAATGCCCTGACTGATAATATTTCTACTTTTTTTTTGGAACAGCAGAGGTATTCCCTCTGATGTCCTGACTGATATTTATTCCTCCAATAACATCAAATAGATAATCTAATAATTATTAGGGAGTTGATGGCCTACTGATGTTATCATCACATTATTAATCCAGAGACCCTGGGAATGTTGTCAGCATCTGGATTTGAATCCTGTTGCATCAGATGGTGGAATTTGAATCCAACAAAAATTTTGAATTAAGGGTTTAATGGTGACTAATGCCTCTTAAGGAAGGAAACGGCTGTCCTTACCTGGTCTGGCCTACATGTGACTCCAGACCCACAGCAACGGGGTTGACTCTTAATTGCCTTCTGAGTAATTAGGGATGGGAAATTAATGCTGGCCCAGCCAACAATGCCCATATCCTGTGAATGAATTAAAATTATGTATATATCATGCTTTTTGCTGTTTGTGTGATCCTGCTGTGTGTAGATTAGCCACTGCATCTCCTAGTTTACAACAATGACTAGCATTTCCTAATGGCTTTTGGGTGCTTGGTGATGTCCCTGCCTCTGGGTCGGGAATCCTGGTTTCAAGGTCAATCTGCTCCAAAGGTGCGTAGTAACATCTCTGAGCTAGGTTGATCAAAAATATCTCACACTTGCCCTGGGTATGGCTGGAAAGGACATTATGAAAGGCGTTATATAAATGCAAGCTGTTATTTCATTTTCAGTGACTGAGGATGAGCTTGGGCCAGCCCACAGAGCACACAGATCCTGAGACCAGTTGTATCCCAATGTAACTGATCTCGAATAACTCAGGGTTGATCCAAGCAAATCAGTGAGGGAGATAGTACTGACTGACATTTTGGAACACGTAGGTGATTGACTTCATATTTCGCAGGAGCCAGGGAGCTAATTGTACCTGCAAGGTGCCTGAGGTATTTTGTCACACTGCCTCACTCTAATCTTCTTGTCGCGATCTGTCTTGGCTGGTATAACCTTTTTAACCACAAACGAGACAAAATAGAACGCAATGTTTTCTCTTAATCCAAAGACATTCAATAAAGGTCAAAGTAGGTCAAAATGCTCATTTGAAGGACCAATGTAGATACAAGGGGCTGAATGGCCTCATTCTGCACCATAGGACTTTTGTGCTCTTATTAACTCGAGGGCACAGGCAGGGAGACACGTGAGTGCTTTTGCACAAATCTTGACAAGTTAACAAAGCAGTTAATAAAACAGTTAATAAAACATAGTAAGGGGATCCTGGGCTTTTATAAATAAAGGCTTTTGGAGTACAAAAGCCAGGAGGTTAAACTAAACTGTAGGGAACATCATGGCTGGCACAGACACAGTGGGCCGAAGGGCCTTAATATGTAACACTAATCCTAACAGGTGAATTACATCCAACTTTGGACATCACAATTTAGAACAATGGGAAGGCATTAGAGTGGGTGCAGTGAGAATGACTCCAGGGACAAAGGCTTGCAGTTAGGTGGATGGACAAGACAAGCTGGGGTGATTCTCCTTCAAGCAGATGAGATATTTCATGAATGTGCTTAAAACTATGAAGGATTTAGATCGAGTATATAAAGAGGATCTATTGCCAATGGCTGAAGGGTCGACAATGAGACACTGCAGATTGGCAAAAGAAGCAAAGTTGACAAGCAGAAAGTTTTTCGACACAAGATTGATTGAAATGCACTGCCTGATAGGGAGGTAGATATGGTTTTAGTAGCACTCTTCAAAAGAGATTTGAAGGGGAACAATTGTAGGAATTTGGGGTAAGATTGGAAGCCTGGGTCAAATTACGTTGCTTTTCAAAACAGTAGGTGCTCTACCGTTTTGTGGTTATACAAACCTCTATGGCATGAGTATAACTGAAGTCATCAACATGGGCTGGAATATTGGTGCTCCAAAGGTTTCCTCATGTTCTTCACTCTCTTATCAATACTGAGAGATAGGAACTTCAATGTTCCTTCAAAAGACATGGATCAATCAGGGATTGGCAACGTGGTTTTGTCGAGGGAAGTTCATGTCTTAATGACTTAATTACATTTTTTGAAGAAGTAACTAGGAGGATTAATGTGTGAATAGGTCTGCATGGATCGTAGTAAGGCACTTGACGTGGTCCCACATAGAAGATTGGTCAGAGAAATGAAAGCCCCTGGGATAGAAGAGAATGTGGGGAGTTGGATCTAGAACACAGGGTAATGGCTAGTATGTTTTTGTGAAGGGAAAGCAGTTTCCAGTGGAGTTCCACAGGGCTCAGGGTTGGTGCCAATAGACTCTCCAATTTTTTTTTTGCACCTTCAAGATCCGTGAGTGGCAGCAGCTCCCACAACCTGACGTCAATGTGGCAATCACGCTGATTGGATGCACGGAATCTCGGAGGGATCAGGCAGCTCAGAGGGAACACTGGTTGGATCCCATACTGTTTATGGTACTGGCGGTTCCTGATTTACGAACATTCGATTAGGAAAGCTCATACTTACGAACAATAGCCCATACATGGGTACATCAATATTAATTTTAAAGATCTGACATTCAGACATTTGCTTGTACTTACAAACAATTATTTATATTCTGCATTGCATACGAATCGACTTACTCAAGCACAGAACCCATTCATTACCCCGGGGCTGCCTGTATATATTAATCATATAAACCTAATTGTGAGAGGCATTTGCAGATAAGATGAAACATTGGTGAGGTGTTTGATAGTGAAGAGGATGGCCTTCAACTGAAGGGTGATGTCAGAGGTTTGGTTGAGTGGACCCTGAAATGTAAAATGGAATCCAACCGACAGAAATGTGAGGTTTTGCATTGGGGAAGATCAGGCAATACAGGAGAATACACAATAAACAGCAGGATACTGAGAGGTGCAGAGGAAGTGAAACAATTCCAAGTGCACGTCCACAGGTCCCCGAAGGTAGGAAGACAGTAGATACGCTGGTAAAGAAGGCATATGGGATGCCTTGCATGTGGGCTGATCAGATACAAATTCAGGGATGCAGAGCTGCAATGATGTAAGTCATTGGTGAGACCATAGCAGGAGTTTTGTGCACAGTTCTGGTCACCACATTACAGAAAAAACATCATTGATCTAGAGACAGTACAAAGGAGATTAACAAGGATATTGTCACTGTTTGAAAGCATTAGCTACAAGGTTGGATGAGCAACAAAGGAGGCTGAGGGGTGACATGATTGAAATTTGCAAAATACTGAGGGCTTGGATCGAGTGCTGGGGAAGATTTGTTTCTCTTTGCGAAAAGGGCAGGTACAAAGGGAAACACATTTAAGGAGAAAAAGTAAAAGGGGACATGAGGAAAAAATATTCTCACCCAGAGGGAGGTGGCTGCCTGCAATTCATTGCCTGATTTGATGCAGAGCCCCTCAATTCATTTAAAGGGAGCCTGGATCTATACTTGAGGGAGTGTAACCTAGAGGGATATGTACCTGGAGCACTGTAATCTACAGGGATTTGTACCTGGAACACTGTAATCTACAGGGATCTGTACCTGGAACACTGTAATCTACAGGGATCTGTATCTGGAGCACTGTAATCTACAGGGATCACAACCTGGAACACTGTAATCTACAGGGATCAGTACCTGGAACACTGTACTCTATAGGGATCTGCACCAGGAGCACTGTAATCTACTGGGATCACAACCCGGAACACTGTAATCTACAGGGATCTGTACCTGGAGCACTGTAACCTACAGGGATCACTACCCGGAACACTGTAATCTACAGGGATCTGTACCTGGAGCACTGTACTCTACAGGGATCACTACCCGGAACACTCTAATCTACAGGGATCTGTACCTGGAACACTGAAATCTACAGGGATCACTACCCGGAACACTGTATTCTACAGGGATCTGTACCTGGAGCACTGTAATCTACAGGATTCTGCACCTGAATCACTGAAATCTACAGGGACCTGTATCTGGAACACTCTAATCTACAGGGATCACTACCCGGAACACTGTAATTTACAGGGATCTGTACCCGGAGCACCGTAATCTTCAGGGATCTACCTGGAGCACTGTAATCTACAGGAATCTGCACCTGGAGCACTGTAATCTTCAGGGATTTGTATCTGGAACACTGTAATCTTCAGGGATCAGTACCTGGAGCACCGTAATCAGCATTGATCTGTACCTGGAGCACAGTAACCTACTGGGATCACTACCCGGAACACTGTAATCTACAGGGATCTGTACCTGGAGCACTGTAATCTACAGAGATCAGTATCCGGAACACTGTAATCTACAGGATTCTGTATCTGGAATGCTGTAATCTACTGGGATCAGTACTTGGAGCACTGTAATCTACAGGGATCACTACCCGGAACACTCTAATCTACAGGGATCTATACCTGGAACACTGAAATCTACAGGGATCACTATCCGGAACACTGTAATCTACCGGGATCTGTACCTGGAGCACTGTAATCTACAGGGATCAGTATCCGGAACACTGTAATCTACAGGATTCTGTATCTGGAATGCTGTAATCTACTGGGATCAGTACCTGGAGCACTGTAATCTACAGGGTTCTGCACGTGGAGCACTGTATTCTACAGGGATCTGTACCTGGAACACTGAAATCTACAGGGATCACTACCCGGAACACTGTATTCTACAGGGATCTGTACCTGGAGCACTGTAATCTACAGGGTTCTGCACCTGAATCACTGAAATCTACAGGGACCTGTATCTGGAACACTCTAATCTACAGGGATCACTACCCGGAACACTGTAATCTACAGGGATCTGTACCCGGAGCACCGTAATCTACAGGGATCTACCTGGAGCACTGTAATCTACAGGAATCTGCACCTGGAGCACTGTAATCTTCAGGGATCTGTATCTGGAACACTGTAATCTTCAGGGATCAGTACCTGGAGCACCGTAATCAGCATTGATCTGTACCTGGAGCACTGTAACCTACTGGGATCACTACCCGGAACACTCTAATCTACAGGGATCTATACCTGGAACACTGAAATCTACAGGGATCACTACCCGGAACACTGTAATCTACCGGGATCTGTACCTGGAGCACTGTAATCTACAGGGATCAGTATCCGGAACACTGTAATCTACAGGATTCTGTATCTGGAATGCTGTAATCTACTGGGATCAGTACCTGGAGCACTGTAATCTACAGAGATCTGCACGTGGAGCACTGTATTCTACAGGGATCTTTACCTGGAGCACTATAATCTACAGGGTTCTGCACCTGAATCGCTGTAATCTACAGGGATCTGCATCTGGAACACTCTAATCTACAGGGATCACTACCCGGAACACTGTAATCTACAGGGATCTGTACCCGGAGCACCGTAATCTACAGGGATCTACCTGGAGCACTGTAATCTACAGGGTTCTGCACCTGGAGCACTGTAATCTACAGGGATCTGTATCTGGAACACTGTAATCTACAGGGTTCTGCACCTGGAGCACTGTAATCTACAGGGATCAGTACCCGAAGTACTGTAATCTACAGGGGTCTATACCTGGAGCACTGTAATCTACAGAATTCTGCACCTGAATCACCGTAATCTACAGGGATCTACCTGGAGCACTGTAATCTACAGGGTTCTGCGCTTGGAGCACTGTAATCTACAGGGCTCTGCACCTGGAGCACTGTAATCTTCAGGGATCTGTATCTGGAACACTGTAATCTACAGGGATCACTACCCGGAACACTGTAATCTACAGGAACCTGTACCTGGAGCACTGTAATCTACAGGGATCACTACCCGGAACACACTAATCTACAGGGATCTGTACCTGGAACACTGAAATCTACAGGGATCACTACCCGGAACACACTAATCTACAGGGATCTGTACCCGGAGCACTGTAATCTACAGGGATCACTACCCGGAACACACTAATCTACAGGGATCTGTACCCGGAGCACCGTAATCTACAGGGATCTACCTGGAGCACTGTAATCTACAGGATTCTGCACCTGGAGCACAGTAATCTTCTTGGATCTGTATCTGGAACACTGTAATCTGCAGGGATCAATACCTGGAGCACTGTAATCTACAGGGATCAGTACCTGGAGCACCGTAATCAGCGTTGATCTGTACCTGAAGCACTGTAATCTACAGGGATCTCTATCTGGAACACCGTAATCTGCAGGGATCAGTACCTGGATCACTGTAATCTTCAGGGATCTGTACCCGGAACACTGTAATCTACAGGGTTCTGCACCTGGAGCACTGTAATCTACAGGGATCAGTACCCGGAACACTGTAATCTACAGGGATCTGCACCGGGAGCACTGTAATCTACTGGGATCACAACCCGGAACACTGTAATCTACAGGGATCTGTACCTGGAGCACTGTAACCTAAAGGGATCACTACCCGGAGCACTGTAACCTACAGGGATCACTACCCGGAACACTGTAATCTACAGGGATCAGTACCTGGAGCACTGTAATCTACAGGGATCACTACCCGGAACACTCTAATCTACAGGGATCTGTACCTGGAACACTGTAATCTACAGGGATCAGTACCTGGAGCACTGTAATCTACAGGGATCACTACCCGGAACACTGTAATCTACAGGGTTCTGCACCTGGAGCACTGTAATCTACAGGGATCAGTACCCGGAACACTGTAATCTACAGGGATCTGCACCGGGAGCACTGTAATCTACTGGGATCACAACCCGGAACACTGTAATCTACAGGGATCTGTACCTGGAGCACTGTAACCTACAGGGATCACTACCCGGAACACTGTAATCTACAGGGATCAGTACCTGGAGCACTGTAATCTACAGGGATCACTACCCGGAACACTCTAATCTACATGGATCACTACCTGGAACACTGTAATCTGCAGGGATCTGTACCCGGAGCACCGTAATCTACAGGGATCTACCTGGAGCACTGTAATCTACAGGAATCTGCACCTGGAGCACTGTAATCTTCAGGGATCTGTATCTGGAACACTGTAATCTTCAGGGATCAGTACCTGGAGCACCGTAATCAGCATTGATCTGTACCTGGAGCACTGTAACCTACTGGGATCACTACCCGGAACACTGTAATCTACAGGGATCTATACCTGGAACACTGAAATCTACAGGGATCACTACCCGGAGCACTGTAATCTACCGGGATCTGTACCTGGAGCACTGTAATCTACAGGGATCAGTATCCGGAACACTGTAATCTACAGGATTCTGTATCTGGAATGCTGTAATCTACTGGGATCAGTACCTGGAGCACTGTAATCTACAGGATTCTGCACCTGGAGCACAGTAATCTTCAGGGATCTGTATCTGGAACACTGTAATCTGCAGGGATTAATACCTGGAGCACTGTAATCTACAGGGATCAGTACCTGGATCACTGTAATCTACAGGGATCAGTACCTGGAGCACCGTTATCAGCGTTGATCTGTACCTGGAGCACTGTAATCTACAGGGATCTGTATCTGGAACACTGTAATCTGCAGGGATCAGTACCTGGATCACTGTGATCTTCAGGGATCTGCACCCGGAACACTGTAATCTACAGGGTTCTGCACCTGGAGCACTGTAATCTGCAGGGATCAGTACCCGGAGTACTGTAATCTACAGGGGTCTATACCTGGAGCACTGTAATCTACAGGATTCTGCACCTGAATCACCGTAATCTACAGGGATCTGTACCCGGAACAGTGTAATCTACAGGGATCTGTATCTGGAGCACTGTAATCTTCAGGGATCTGTATCTGGAACACTGTAATCTTCAGGGATCAGTACCTGGAGCACCGTAATCAGCATTGATCTGTACCTGGAGCACTGTAACCTACTGGGATCACTACCCGGAACACTGTAATCTACAGGGATCTGTACCTGAAGCACTGTAATCTACAGGGATCACTACCCGGAACACTGGTTTCTACAGGGATTTGTACCTGGAGCACAGTAATCTACAGGGATCTACCTGGAGCACTGTAACTACAGGGTTCTGCGCTTGGAGCACAGTAATCTTCAGGGATCTGCACCTGGAGCACTGCAATCTTCAGGGATCTGTACCTGGAGCACTGTAATCTTCAGGGATCTGTACCTGGAGCACCGTAATCAGCATTGATCTGCACCTGGAGCATTGTAATCTACAGGGATCTGTATCTGGAACACTGTAATCTGCAGGGATCAGTACCTGGAGCACTGTAATCTACAGGGATCTAAACCTGGAGCACTGTAATCTGCTGGGATCAGTACCAGGGGCACTGTAATCTACAGGAATCTGCACCTGGAGCACTGTAATCTTCAGGATCTGTATCTGGAACTCTGTAATCTGCAGGGATCAATACCTGGAGCACTGTTATCCTCAGGGATTAGTGCCCGGAGCACTTTAATCTACAGGGATCTATACCTGGAGCATGGTAATCTGCATTGATCTGTACCTGGAGCACTGCAGTCTGTGTCGATCAGTACCTGGAATGCTGTAATCTACAGGGATCTATACCTTGAGCACTGTAATCTACAGGGATCTGTATCTGGAACGCTGTAGTCTACAGGAATCTGTATCTGGAACACTGTAATCTGCAAGGATCAGTACCTGGATCACTGTAATCTGCAGGAATCTGTACCTGGAGCACCGTAATCTTCAGGGATCTGTACCTGGAGCACTGTAATCTACAGGGATCTGTATCTGGAACACTGTAATCTGCAGGGATCTGTATCTGGAACACTGTAATCTGCAGGGATCAGTACCTGGATCACTATAATCTTCAGGGATCTGTACCTGGAGCACTGGAATCTACAGGGATCAGTACCTGGAGCACTGTAATCTACAGGGATCTATACCTGGAGTACCGTAATCTACAGGGATCTGTATCTGGAGCACTGAAATCTACAGGGATCACTACCCGGAGCACCGTAATCTACAGGAATCTGCACCTGGAGCATTGTAATCTGCAGGGATCAGTACCCGGAGCACCGTAATCTACAGGGATCTGTACCTGGAATACTGTAATCTGTGTCGATCTGTACCTGGAACACTGTAATCTACAGGGATCTGCACCTGGAATACTGTAATCTGTGTCGATCTGTACCTGGAACATTGTAATCTACAGGGATCTGCACCTGAAGCACTGTAATCTACAGGGATATGTACCTGGAACATTGTAATCTACAGGGATCAGTACCTGGAGCACCTTAATCTCCGTCGATCTGTATCTGGAGCACTGTAATCTGCAGGGATCAGTACCTGGAGCACCGTAATCTGCATCGATCTGTACCTGGAGCACTGTAATCTGCAGGGATCAGTACACGGATCATTGTATCCTGTGGGGTAACAGACCAGGTGACAGAAGCATTAGAATGGGCTGCTAGCTGTTTTATCCAATGCAGACAGAGGGACAGAATGGCCTCTTTCTGTAGTTTTATTCCCAAATCCTACATTAAAACAAAAATAAACAGCACTCATGCTGGATAATGTTAAATACCAAAAGTCCATTATTAGGAAGTGATGAACGGTATTCAGAGTACAAAGGTTAATCCCCTCATGTTGACATGCTCAGGCCTGAGGTTAAGCAGAAATATTTGAATTGACAGCTTGCTGCACAACCTTGTGGTTGTTGATGTGAAGTGGTTTGTTAAATATTGATGATTTTAACAGCTTTGTACACACTTGGTCAGTGACACACTGTTGACGTTGTTCACATGGGACTCCCTCAACCTCTGTTAAACCTTTAAGCCAGAACAAAATCATATAATCCTTACTGTGTGGAAGCAGGCCATTCAGCCCATCAAATCCCTACAGTCCTTTGAAGAACAGCCCACCCTACAACCCGGCTTTTCCCATGGCCAATCCACCTAACCTGAAGATCTTTGGACTCCGGGTGGAAATCGGAGCATGTAGACGAAACCCATGTGGACACGGGGAGAATATGCAAATTCCACACTGACGGTCACCCGAGGTGGGGGTTGAACCTGGGTCCCTGGCACTGTGAGGCAGCAGTACTAACCACTGAGCCTCAGAAGAGAGAAAGAAACAACTTGTAAAGAGAATTTTTCCTGCCCCCGCCATGATATCCGAAAGTGACAATCATTCTCATCATGCAGGCAATGTTATTTTTCTTGGCAAATGCAACTACTAATTTTTGCAAAACAAAGTCTCACAAACAACAGTGAGATAACACCTGACTTAGTTGTGAGTTAAACGGCAGGCAGCTAGCAGATTGCTGAGAATATCCTGCCTTCCTTTAGCCATGACACTGTTCTTTTACACTCATTTGAGAAGCATGAAAACAATTTCATGTTCCACAGAAAAATATTGCACCTTCAACAAGGCAACACTTTCTTTTCAAGAATGCAGCAGAGTAGGGGGCCTGACACTGGGGCTCGTCCACTCCCAGTGGTTTTCTCTTTCTTTCTGTAGTTTCTTATTTTTTAAGCCTGGAATGTAGCAGGTGAAGGAGGAGGCCTCCAGCAACAGCGGCAGCAATATCAGGATGAGCCAGACACAACTCCAACCTACTCCTTGGGTCTCCCAGGCTGGCTCCCCTGGCCAGGACTCTCAGGCTAGACCAAGGCTCCAGGTCTGCAGCAAGACCTCAGCATCTGAAGAATGGGAAAGGTGGTCTTGTTCCAGAGAGGCTGCCTCCCGGTGTGGCGGTCTCCCAGTGGGTCTTGCTGTGTGGTCATCTCCCACTGTGCTGGTCTCTCAATGGGCAGTTTTGACACCATGTGGAGGTCTTCTTCATCTTCATTGTCCAGGCTTTCCAGTGGCCTGGCAGGTAGTGGTGTCCATTGCTGTAGGCACCGTGGTGGGGGCAACTTATAGAATGTTTCACTGTAAAAGTGAATGTGAAATAAATGTCTAATCTTTTCTATTCTGTCTTTATTGCACTAGAATTGCAGTCAAGCCTATGGGCTGAAATCTGAGGCTAGGGTTTGAAACAGTATCCTTCTCAAAGTTTGGAAGAAGATTTGTAGCTTGGGTGCTCGTTGTTGTGGTTCTGTTCGCCGAGCTGGGAATTTGTGTTGCAGACATTTCGTCCCCTGTCTAGGTGACATCCTCAGTGCTTGGGAGACTCCTGTGAAGCGCTTCTGTGATCTTTCCTCTGGCATTTATAGTGATTTGTATCTGCCGCTTCCAGTTGTCAGTTCCAGCTGTCTGCTGCAGTGGCTGATATATTGGGACCAGGCCGATGTGCTTATTGATTGAATCTGTGGATGAGTGCCATGCCTCTAGGAATTCCCTGGCTATTCTCTGTTTGGCTTGTCCTATAATAGTAGTGTTGTCCCAGTCAAACTCATGTTACTTGTTATCTGAGTGTGTGGCTACTAAGGATAGCTGGTCATGTCGTTTCATGGCTAATTGGTGTTCATGGATGCGAATCGTTAGCTGTCTTCCTGTTTGTCCTATGTAGTGTTTTGTGCAGTCCTTGCATGGGATTTTGTACACTGTATTGGTTTTGCTCATGCTGGGTATCGGGTCCTTCGTCCTGGTGAGTTGTTGTCTGAGAGTGGCTGTTGGTTGTATATAACAAGCAACAAGCAACATGAGTTCGACTGGGACAACACTGCTATTATCGGACAAGCCAAACAGAGAACAGCCAGGGAATTCCTAGAGGCATGGCACTCATCCACTGATTCAATCAACAAGCACATCGACCTGGACCCAATATACCGGCCACTGCAGCGGACAGCTGGGACTGACAACCGGAAGCGGCAGATACAAATCACTATAAATGCCGGAGGAAACAACACCGAAGCGCTTCACAGGAGGCTCCCAAGCACTGAGGATGTCACCTAGACAGGGGACGAAACGTCTGCAACACAAATTCCCAGCTCGGCGAACAGAACCACAAGAACAGTATCCTTCTGACACTTTCACCCATATCAAAACAATGAAATTAATAGTGTCACAGCAAATACAAGGTAATTAATTTGTGACAAGTATCACCATTAATATTCAGCATTATTCTGAGTGCAAAACTAAAACTGAAGTCCATGTGGATATGATGTGAAAGAATGGGTTAATATTGTTTCAGTACCAGGTTTTCCAACTGCAATATATTTCAAAAATGCTGCTTTGGACAGCTCTGGTTCAGTTGTGCCTGAAAATCTGGTGACAAATTGCCACAAATACAAGTAGCAGTTCAAGGTAACCAAGTTATCAAAACAAGAAGTGCAAAAATAAATTCTCCAAAGTCTGTAACACAAAGCAACGAGATTTGTGCATTTGCTGGTGAGCTGGGTCAGAGCTGGGTAGAAGTCCCGGAGTTATTGACCATTTAAGCTGAGGACTGTTGTTGTCCATTCAGCTCCTGGAAGATTGTGTTGGCAGGACTTGGTGTGATCAAACACTTTTAATCAGATGGTACATATCCTGTTACCTCAACAGCCCAACATGACATCAATTCAAATATTTTGAGAGCTGTCTATTCCTGACTGTTCCAGGAACCCAGCTGGCAAGCCTTATATAAAACAGCAGCACCGTAATATGTAAAGGTACAGATTTCATTGTTGCAGCTCTACAGATGTCATTCAATATCATCTGCATTGTGGCGGGGGAGATCTTTAATAGATTCCTGCTTCCAATGCAATTGTAGAGGTCTTCAATATGGTTAAGGGTTGTGATGAAGTACGTACTGGTAAATAGGTATTAGTGATCGGTGAAAAAGTATTGAGAGGAAACAATTTTTTAGGATATTTGTTTTTCGCATTACTTCAACAAACACATGGATTAAGCATTGACAAGGACAATATAATGAGGAATGTTGATTGTACCTACATTGCATACATAGTAAGCTGGTATTATACTTTCTGGTAAGTCTGAAGGTTATGGATTCAAGTCCTACTCCAGGATTCAGGAGCAGTATTAAGGCTCCCATTAGCTTGTACTGACAGAGTGCTGCACTGCCTTTTGCTGAGACACCGAACCAGGTCCTGTCTGACTTTGAAGGTGTGAGGAAATAATCTCCTGACACCAACTGAAGAAGATCAGTGAAGTTCACCCTGGTGCTCTGCCTCCACCAACATGATTAAAGCAGATGATCTGGATCATCATTGTATTTGTGTTTGTGGGATCCTGCTGTGCTCAAAATTAGCTGCTGTACTTCATACACAACAACTGCAAAGGTATTTCATTATATGTGAAGCACTTTGGGATGTTCCCAGGGTTGTGAAAGGTGCTATGTAAATGCTGATTTTTGTAATAATGTATTATGGCACTTCCATTATTTCCCATATTAAACAACATATGATGTACAGCACTGAAACAGGCCATTTGGCCCCAATATCCCATGATGGTATTTAAACTCCATTAGTTTTCTCATATCCTTTCTCATCTAAATCTACCGTCTATCTATTCAACAGATGACTAAATATTAACTATCTGTTCTCTAGTGCTCTATAATCTTGGATTTACATAGAGAATATACAAGAGCCAAAGGGTTAAAGAAATGAATTCCACAAGAAAAGAGATCACCTTTGGTAAATGTGCTGGAGGCTGACACAAACTTTCTTATGTAAGTTCCTAGGGATGCCTTGTATGGACATTTGGTGGAGACCAAAAATAATTGTCCGTATCTAGCATGCACATGGGAATTCAAGCCAGGTCCCTGAACTCCAGAACCATTTTAGTAAGTGACAGAAGCTTTATCCATTTGCAGAGATACGGAAAATGGAATCTGTGCCAAGTTGCTGTATCAAATTCAAGCCTGTGTAGTTTAAAGGAACACTCACCAAAAGTGTGTGACAAAACCTTTTATTTGGAATTAGGACTCTCCAGAAATAAGTCGTTGAAGATTCAACAACTTGTAAGATAGTCAATAAAGGCCATAAATCTTGCTGAGAAGAGATGTGACTAAAGCTTTTTATCTTGCACCCATCAAGGTGAATGCCCCTAATTTCAAATGGTCTCAATAATTTAGACTACAGGAGAAAGGGGAGCAGAACTCTGAAGGTATTTGGTAAGGTAGATGTTGAGAGATTGTATCCACTGGTCAGGGAATCTAAAACACAGGAGCACCGTTTTCAGACCATTTAGGACTGAGGTGAGGAGAAAGGACTTCACTAAAAGAATGAATGGAATGTTCAATCCTAGAGGGTTGGCTTTGTTCCAAAGTCAGATACATTCAAAGCTAGGTTTGAAACTGGGTAGAATAATGTGCAGTCAGCGGAGATATAATTCTCACTGGAAGGATTCAAATAGCCAGCAGCAGGAGAGGTGAGCATTGATCTGGAAGATAACACCACGTTTAAGGACATTGAGCAAGAAAGGGGAAAGATAGGGTAGTCAATAGTAATGAGAAAGAGATTGAGATGATTTAGTTCAAGAGGGGTTAATGGTGGCAGTGTCAAAACGTGATGTCTAAAGAGAGGCAAAGATTTACATTATCAACTGGAACTGGGTCCTGGGCCATGGGAAGTTTGATTATCAGGATTTTCTTGGATTTGGAGTTGAAAGAGAAGAAGATAAGTCTCATGAATGAGCAATGATTTAAAAAGGAGGGTTCAGATAGGGGAGAAACGAGAGAGAGCTAGAGAGGGAGAAAGTGAAGGAAAGAGGCAGAGATGGGATTTCAGGTCTAGCGTGGGGATGTAGATGTTGGAGATTTGATCTAATGGATAAGGATAAAGGAAAAAATAGCAAAGGAATTGAACAGATCTCTTAAAATTCCAAACACTCATCAGATTTATAAGTGAGTGTGATGAGGATATGAATGAATGGTTTCAGAATTAGGATAACAATGAATATCAGGAGAGTCCTGCAGTAGTAAAGAGTTTTAGCGGGGGAGAGGGCAGCAAGTCAGGGCTAGAAGTGGTCAAGCCAGATATGATGAAGGATGACAAAGTGTACGAGGAGATGGGACATTCCCTGATCTGCGCTCAGACTCACAGAATTATTTGTTGTGTGGCAATGATCAGAAGATCAGGCAGATCCTTTACAGATGTGCACTCCAACCCAGTCTGATGGCCTGATATCCGCACCCCTCCCCCACTCCAGGTAATCTAGTGAATCTAGTGGCCACAGATGCAGGAACAAATCCACTAGCCTGTCCCTGATGTTTGACGTCGATGGACTTCTTACCATCATCACTTTTAATTGAAATATCCAAGTCTAAGATATAAAATTCATTGATTTCTTGTGTCATTATTCTTTCTATTTCAAGCACCTTTCACTTCCTCTTCTGAACTGCTGACTTGGCTGCTTTCCCCTCCGTGGTATCAGCAGCTGGGTGAAATCATGTCCAGATTCATGACAATTGAGGTTGTCATGACAACTATCCAGCTCCCTATACGCCTGACCCCACTAACCTAACCCTGTACCAAACCTGTCAATTGCAACCTACTCGGGCTATGATTCCCAATTAAGTCATTGAGATCTTGCTTTAAATATGCAGATTTTATACAGGGTCTAACTAACGGACAAGGACTGATCAAAATGGGAGAAGAGGCTTTGAAGTTAAGTCCATTTCTTCGTCTGGTCCTTGGGCAGTAGGAGTGCTCTCCTATAGGCCTCTAAGGGAAGTGCATTCACCCTGCATCCACGCTCCTTTCCTTCCTTCTGAACCCACTTCCCTCTCCCTCACCCATCGCAGGATTGTCCTGGGTCTCGCCAAATGGTTTCTGACTCACCCTGTCTCAACAATGGGGGCGGCTGATTCCTGAGAAAGGTCTGGAGATTCTGGTCAGGATTTAGCCAGCCATGCATTCGAATGAAGCTGAACGTTAGAATTGACTAATCCTCCCACTGCTGCTTCCCAATGGACCAGACACGTTTCAGAAGAAAAGTACCTTCAGGGAAGGAAATTTGCCATTCTTACCTGGTCTGACCTACATGTGACTCCAGACCCACAGCAACGTGGCTGACTCTTAACTGCCCCCTGGGCAATTAGGAACTGGTACAAATGCTGGTCAAGTCAGTGACACCTATGTCCTGTGAACAAATTAAAAATAAAACACTCACGCAGAAAAAACAAAAGGGATAACAACAGCGTCTACTCAAGGCTCGCTTGAAGGCAGCTGAGATAGCTTATGTTGATAGGCCTTCTACTGCTTAATTACAAAGGATTATAGCCCTTAGGACAGCCCTGAATACTGCACTTACCCAAACAGTAAAGTGGGAAATATTATTTGCAAATCAAAGACTATATGAATATGGCGATAAGGCTGGTAGATACCTAGTGTATCTCGAAAGGAGAAAAAAGGCCCCTCAAGCTGTCACTTCCATTAGGGAAAGTGCTGGTACTTTGACTCATGATCACAAATGGATCAATACAGCCTTCAGAGAGTTTTACTCTGATCTGTATAAATCGCAGGATTGTGAAGACAGAGCTAAGAAGATGGAGTCCGTTTTTAAAAGTCTGGCCTTTCCGGACTTAACCCCGGAACATATGTCGATCCTGAATGCTCCCCTAACAACCCAGGAAGTACTTGATGCAATCAGGCAGCTTCAGAGCGGTAAGGCACCTGGCCCAGATGGATTCCAGGCTGAATTCTACAAAAAGTTTATAAGGGTACTGGCTGGTCCACTTATAGACATGTATAATTATTCATATAGTCAGGGCTGCCTCCCGCCTTCGATGAGAGAAGCAAATATTTCTCTCATTCTTAAAAAAGGAAAGGCCCCAGAAGATTGCACATCATACAGACCAATATCCTTGCTAAACGTAGATTTTAAAATTCTTTCTAAAACATTAGCATTAAGGCTGGAGAGGGTTTTACCATACATTATAAAAGAGGATCAGACGGGGTTTATCAAGGGCCGCAGATCATCCAATAATATTAGAAGGGTTTTAAATGTGATCCAAGTCTGTCATCAGGAAAGAATACTGGGAATAGTAGACTGTTTAGATGCGGAGAAGACATTCGATCAGATTGAATGGTCAGATCTGTTTTACACACTGGAAAAGTTCGGTGTCGGAGAGGTATTCGCAAATGGGTCTCAATATTGTACAATGACCCCAAAGCAGCCATGATTACTAATGGTTTAGGCTCAGATATCTTCAGTGTGGGTAGGGACTGTCATCAGGGATGTTAATATTCAAGCTAATAATTGAACCACTAGCGGAAGCTATATGGGTCAATTCTAATATAATGGCTCCGAGGATTGGCTCAGGTAAATGTAAAATTACCCTTTATGCAGATGATGTTCTCCTTTTTCTGAGTAATTCTTTGATGTTCGTGCCCCACTTGATCCAAGTAATCAATTTATTTAGTGCTTTCTCAGGTTACAAAATCAATTTCACAAAATCGGAGGCCATGCCGATTGGCGGTCTCGCTAGTATGTCCCACTTATCGGACGGATCTCGCTTTCCCTTTCGGTGGTCTCTGGAGGGATTTTTATCACCCCAGATTTTGGTCAGCTGTATAAAGCCAATTTTTTGCATCTATTAGAGAGGATAAGGCAGGATCTTCAACGCTGGGGGGACCTTCCAATATCTTGGTTAGGCAGAATAGCTCTCATTAAAATGAATATCTTGCCTTGTCTCCTATCCCCGATGAGAATGCTCCCTGTGATGTTGCCCAGGTATTGTGCAAACTATACGGTTGGCTTGGTTCTTTCATCTGGAATCATAGACAGCCCCTTATTAAATTAAAGAAGCTGCAGCACCCACAAGCAAGGGGAGGGCGGGATTTTCCAGACTTTAGGAAGTACCAGTTGAGTTCTCTATTAAGCTACATAGCTGGTTGAGTCTCGTGTGACCCGCAATCAATCTGGCTAGACATCGAGGCTTCTCAAGCAAAGTGTCCCCTTATTAATCTTTTATTTTAGATAAGATGCAAGTCATTATGGACCATTGTAAAAACCCTATTGTATTAAATACAATTAAAGCCTGGAAGGTAATGTGGCAAGACGAGGGCAATTCACAAAAAACCTCTCCTTATACTCCTATAGTGGGAGCATGGGATTTTCAACCGGAGCACACAGATGCTACATTTAAAACCTGGAGGTCCAGGGTATTTCTTGCTTAGGAGATCTATTCGATGGGGAGGTTATGATGTCTTTTGAACAGCTGCACCAGAAATTTGGACTACCTAATGGAGACCTTTTTCAATATTTCCAAATGTGATATAGTCTTTGTTTTGCAAATAATATTTCCCACTTTGCTGTTTGGGTAAGTGTGGTATTCAAGGCTGTCCTAAGGGCCGTAATTCTTTGAGAATCAGTGGATTCCAGTCCAATTCAAGAGGCTGGAGTATCCAAATCTCGGCTGCTACTTCAATGCAATATGGACAGAGTGCTGCACTATTGCAGGTGTCAACTCACCAATGGGCTATCAAACTGAAAAAGTCCCGTCTTCCATCTCAGCAAGATGTGTGGAAGATTCCCTGGCAAACTCTTTCAAAAGTGATTAGAGAGTTACCCATTCTGTCCTGGACAATGGTTACTCCTCAAGCAACATTCCTAAAAGTGGGATGATCCGTTTGCTGCTGCGCTGTAGGAGCCTGATGTGCTTGGGATGCCAACGTCTGCGACATGACGACAGTCTATGTGGGCTGAATAATAAGGATGGGGTTGGGAGCAAAGTCGGCGATGAATGCATCAGATCTACCCCAGACGCACAAGCTCGGCAGGACGTGGAGATTTCCTGCCCCGGCTTGTGTACACACAATCTCAGGCCCATCTGGGGGAAGAGAGATCACTACTGCAGCAGAGATTTTCACAAAGTGACTGGACTGCCATCTTGATCCATGATCATCCTATAGAGTGAATGCTGATGGCCTGAAAACACCTTCCTCACCCGCTGGGGCCTCCTGCCTGTCTCAATCACACCCACCTCACCTGGCAGGGCTGCCAGCCAGACAGTAGGCTGTCGGATTGCCCAAAAGGAAGAAACCAATTAAAAACTCAGTAATGATTAGAAATGTATACACTGGTCATACTGGGCCATCATTATGAAGCATAGAAGTCAATGGGACCAGTATATCTCATTTGCCAGCTTTAAGAGTCTTTTGTTCTGGGAGGTCTCTTCCTTTTTTTTCAAGCATGGGATGAGGGCCCACTGGCTAGGCCCCGCATTTATTGCCCATCCCTAATTTAAAGAGTCAAACACACTGCTGTGGAGAAAGTGAGGACTGCAGATGCTGGAGAGTCAGAGGTGAAAACTGTAGCACTGGAAAAGCACAGCAGGTAAGGCAGCTTCTGAAGAGCAGGAGCGTCGATGTTTCGGGTAATAGCCTTTCATCAGGCATATTGAAGGCCTTATGTCTGAAACGTCGACCCTCCTGCTCCTCGGATGCCCCTGACCTGCTGTGCTTTTCCAGCGCCACACTTTTCGACTCTGCTGCGGGTTTGGAGTCATACGGGGGCCATAACAACTAAGGACGTCATTTTTCTTTTCTCAAGGACATTAGCGAGCCAGATGGGTTTTTACAATAATCACCAATGGATTCATGGTCATTGTTAGATTCTTAATTCTTAATTCTTTTAATTGCTTGCCTCTGGGAAGATTGCCAGTGATGATCTGCCCCACAATAACTCCCAGATTTCCAAGCTGGATTTGAAGCTGATGTCAGGAGCTGATCCGACTGGGAATCTCAAGTCCTATAAGCCAAAAGAACTTAATTGTTTGAAAATGGCCACAGGGCATCCTCAGTTTGAGTTTTCTTTCTCTTTCGGATTTCCTCCTTTTGCAGTGGAATAAGTTACTCTCTAATCCTCTTTCTCGTTCAGAATGATTGTTTTACTTCAGTTTCTTGGCAAATGCTTTGAATATCTTTGTGTTCATCGGTCTGTTATTACCGAAACATCAAACATGAAAGTATTTACTGAAAGCTCTTCTTTTTCTATCAAATAGGATTTAAGATGAGCAAGCCCTGTTTTAACCTCGTCTCTTTTAAATTGATAAACACATGAAAGTTATCCAAAGATTATTGTTATCATTCTCCCTCTTAGGTAGTTCTTCCTGCTTGAAGATCAAGATTGAGGATGATCTCAGGGTCCCATTAACTTGTAGACTTCATAATAGTGGCCCAGTATGACCAGTGCATACATTTCTAACTATTACTGAGTTTTTAATTGGTCTCTTCCTTTTGGGCAGTCAGGGAAGGTGATATTCTCACTGGCCTACTAACCCAGAAGTCTAAATTAATGTTCCAGGGACATGGGTTCAAATTTCACTGCGGTAGCAGGGTGGAATTTACATTGTTAATGAAATGTTGAATTGGATTGTTGTGGTGCAGTGGTAGTATCCCTGCCTCTGAGCCAGGAGGCTTGAGTTCAGGTTCCATTGACACCTGAGGCACGAAATATCATCTCTGAACAGGATGAATAGGAAATATAAAATCCAGAATTGAGAACTAATCACAGGAAACTACCTTCAAATGTCGCACAAACCCACCTGGTTCACTAATGCCCTATAAGGAACAAAATGCACCATCTTTGCCCAGAGTGACTTACATGCGACTCCAAGTTCACAATGAAGCAGGCGACTCTTCACTGGCCCCTGCCAAGCAAGCCAGTCAGTTCAAGGGCAATGAGAGATGTACAACAAACGTTGGCCTTTCCAGTGACGTACATTCCACCAAATAACGGAAGGAAACTTGTTTCCACTCTGATTTTGTGGGTTCTGAAAGGGCTGCTGTCCAAATGCGATTTGCAGGCTCAGTCATACATAAAGCCAGTGGTGCTTGAAGGAGGGGTTGGAGATTTGTGGACTTCCTCTAGTGCAAGCCCTCCTTCTCCCTCTTAATTTCACCTTTGTATATTCCCAACAGTCTCCTGGTCTGTTTGACGTCTTCTCCATTTTGACTGGCCACAACTTGGGCTCTCCCATGAGTCAGTGGCTATGTTTGATCTCTGTAGGAGGCTTTGAGGACTCCATGACCCTCCTGGGAGCCTGCTACCACAACCAAGTTCCCAGTAGAACAATTACTTGGGAGTCTGGTGTCAGAGACTTGAATGACACGTTAGGTCCAGTGAAGCTGGTTTCAAACAATAAGTACCTCAATTTTGGGTGATTTGGCCTGGGAGAGGGCAATGCTGTTGGATCAATTGACACTGGATATGGCAGATCCAAATCCACCAGTGATATTTCACCAGTGCTTTGAGATTCCTGCTGCAAGTTATTAAAATCTCTGAAGTAGAAATGAACACAGGAATCATTGCTACTAATAGATCATGCCTAGGATTCAAGACCCTAGTCCCCAAACACTCAATTGAACAAAGACTGACCTGGCATGTTGGAGGTGATGATGATTTTAACCATCTACATCTGCACCATTGAGAAGAGGCTCCCAAGATATTAAAAAAAATCCACATTGTTCCAGAATTTCACCAATGATTTTACTCAATGGTGGGGAGATGTTTTGCTGTGGGTGTTGGTTGGAGGAGGACCTAAGAGCTTAGTGAATGGCTCATTTTCTTATGTTCTTCAGAGAAGGAGTCAATGACCTGAAGCTCACTTTCTGTGTGAGTGTACACATAGACGCAAACTGAAACTCAATGACTGAGGTTGGAATGGTTTTGGTTTTGGATTGAAGGAACTATAAGCTGAGCAGCTTCCTGCCTGTTCTGTATTATTTGTATGCCTGCAGCTAATTTGCTAAAGACAATTCTCCAATAAATTAGTTTCACTATTAACCTCTTGAGGATCCAATGAAATATTGCGTGTTTAGGTATTTCATCATTGAAGCTAGCAAGACAAATCAGGAGTACTGGCATATAGCATACAGGAGTCAGGGCTTTATAAAGGAGAGCCAGTGGTGTAGTGGTAATGTCACTGGACTAGTGATCCAGGAAAACTGAGGCTAATTCTAGGGTCTTGGGTTCAGATCCCATCTTGGCAAATGATGAATGGAATATATATCTGGAATAAAAAGGTAACGCAGAGAAGCTGACGTAAGTTGTCGGAAAGGATTGAGAGACAGGATTTGCATGCATTTGGAAAGGCAAGGACTGATTAGGGATAGCCAACATGGCTTTGTGTGTGTGGGAAATCATTTCTCACTAACCTGATTGAGCTTTTTGAAGAGATGATAAAGAGGATTTATGAAGGTACAGCAGTAGACTTTGTCTATATGGCTTCAGTAAGTCATTCAACATGGTTCTGCATGGTAGAGTGGTTAGGAATATTAGATCGTATGGAATCCAGGGAGAGCTAGCCATTTAAATGCAAAGTAGCTTGATGGTAGGAGACAGAGGGTGGTAGGACTGGAGACCTATGACCAGTAATGTGATGCAAGTATTGGTGCTGGGTCCTCTACTTGTTGTCATTTATATAAATGATTTGGATGTGAATATAGGAGGTATGGTTAGTAAGTTTGCAGATGACAGCAAATTTGGAGTTGTAATGGACAGCGAAGGTTACCTCAGAGTACAGTGGGATCTTGATCAGATGGGCCAATGGGCCATTGGGCTGAGGAGTGGTTGATGTATAAATGTGAGGTGCTGCATTTTGGTAAGGCAAACCAGGGCAGGACTTACATGGGGAGAGTTGCTGAACAAAGAGACTGAGAGGTTCAAGTGCATAATTCCTTGAAATTGGAGCCCCAGTTAGACTGGGTGGTGTTTGGTAAGCTTGTCTTCATTGGTAAGTGCATTGAGTACAGGAGTTGGGAGGTCTTGCTGTGGCTGTACAGGACTTTTAGAATACAGTGTTCATTTCTGGTCTCCCTGCTATAGAAAAGATGTTGTAAAAACTTGAGGGTGCAGGACATCTCTGACCGGCTTGAAAGGATATCGGAGCAGGAGGGCGAGGATCCAGTTGTTGTGGTCCACATTGGGACAAACAACATTGGCAAGTTGAGGACGGAGAATCTGTTGGGGATTGTCAGGCATTAGGAACGAAATTAAGGAACAGAACCTCAAGGATCATAATCCCCAGATTACTACCCGAGCCACGTGCAATTGGTTTAGGGATAAGAAAATTGGGGAAGTAAACACTTGGCTAAGGGAGTGGTGTGGGAAAGAGGACTTCCATTTCATGGCGCATTGGCGTTAGTTTAGGAACAGGAGGCACCTATACCAATGGGACGGTTTCCACCTGAATCAATCTGGAACCAGTGTTCCAGCAAAAAGGATAAATAGGGTGGTCACTAGGACTTTAAACTAGAGAGTAAGAGGGAAGGGAATGGAAGGGAAAGGGAAAATGGCAGGACGTTTGGTGCTAAATAAAAAGGAAAGCAGCAGGTTAGTGTGTGAGCGGGAGGGTTTAACAACATGGCAGACTATGAGAGAAATAAAAAGAAAGGATAATTCAGGATATATTATTATTGGAGATGTTGGAATTCATAAAGAGAGTACAAAGACTGGCACTTTACCTGAATGCTTGTAGCATTCATAACAATGTAGATGAGTTCACGGCACACATCATCACTCCTGAATATGATTTAGTAGCCTTGCGGAGACATGGTTGCAGGATGGCCATGACTGAGAGTTAAACATCCAGGGGTATCAGACTGTTTGGAAGGACAGTCAGGGAGGGAAGGGAGGCCGTGCAGCTCTGATATTTAAGGACGACATCTGGGCAGTGGTGAGAGATGACATAGTTCTATGGAGAATGAGGTTGAAAACATTTGGGTGGAACTGAAAAATTCTAAGAAGGAAAGAAGGTCACTGATAGGTGTAGTCTACAGGTCACCAAATAATAATATCAAAATGGAGTGGGCAATAAACAAAGAAATAGCTAATGCCTGTAAAAGTGGTGCAGCAATTATCATGGGGGATTTTAATCTATGTGTTGATTGGTCGAACCAGGTCAGTCAGGATAGCCTTGAGGAGGAGTTCATGGAGTGTATCCACGATAGTTTTCTTGAACAGTATGTAATAGAATCAACAAGGGAGCAAGCAATCCTAGATCAGGTCCTGTGCAATGAGATAGGAATAATTAATGATGTAATAGTCAGGGATCCTCTTGGAAGGAGTGATCACAGTCTGGTTGAATTTATAATACAGACGTAAAGTGAGAAGATAAAATCCAATATCTGAGCTTAAACAAGGGAGAATACAATAGGATGAGGGAGGGGTTGGCTAAAGTAGACTGGAAGCAAAGACTTTATGGTGGGACAGTTGGTGAACACTGGAGGACTTTCAAAGCAATTTTTCAAAGTGCTCAGGAAAAGTATATACCAGTGAAAAGGAAGGACTGTAGGAAAAGAGGTAATCTGCCATGGGTGTATAGAGCAATAAGGGAGGCTATCAAATTGAAAGAGAAAACATACAAATTGGCCAAGATCAGCAGGAAACTAAAAGATTGGGAAAGCTTTAAAGGTCAACAGAAAGTCACATAAAAAAGAGTTTTAAAGAAATGTAAGATAGATTATGAGAGAAAACTACCTTGGAATATAAAGCAGATAGCAAAGGTTTCTATAAATATATAAAAACAAAAAACAGTAGCCAAAGTAAACATTGGTCCTTTAGAGGTTGAGAAGGGGGATTTAGTAATGGGATATGAGGAAATGGCTGAGGTATTGAACAGGTATTTTGATTCAGTCTT
Organism: Hemiscyllium ocellatum; assembly: GCF_020745735.1. NCBI lineage: Eukaryota > Metazoa > Chordata > Chondrichthyes > Orectolobiformes > Hemiscylliidae > Hemiscyllium > Hemiscyllium ocellatum. The sequence continues at coordinate 18,105,501 of NC_083439.1, read as the reverse complement.
CCCAGTGGAGGACACGAATAACATGCCAGTCATAGACAAAGAATCGAAGGTAGGTGAGGACCTGGAAGCAATCATTATTACGGAAGAGGGAGTGTTCGGCAAACTAAGGGAGCTAAGGGTGGACATGTCTCCTAGCTCTGATAGAATGCATCCCAGAGTACTAAAAGAGATGGCTGGAGAAAAAGCAAATGTGCCTGTGGTACTTTTCCAAAGTTCACTGGACGCTAGAGCAGTTCCAGCAGATTCGAAAACAAAAAATGTGATGCCACTGTTTTAAAAGGGAGGTAGACAAAAGGTGGGGAATTATAGACCAGTTAGCTTAACTTCTGTAGTGGGGAAAATGCTGGAGTCTATTATTAAGGAAGAAATAGCAAGGCATCTAGATAGAAATTGTCCCGTTGGGCAGATGCAGCATGGGTTCATGGAGAGCTAATCTTCTGGAAATCTATGAAGACCTTATGAACACGGTGGACAATGGGGACCCAGTAGATTTGGTGTATCTAGATTTCCAAAAGCCATTCGACAAGGTGCTGCACAAAAGGCTGCTACATAAGATAAAGATGCAAGCCTAACGGATAATGTATTAGCGTAGATGGAGGATTGGTTAACCAACAGGAAGCAAACAGTGTGGATAAATGAGTGCTTTACTGGTTGGCGATCAGTGAGTAGTGTTGTCCCTCAGGGATCAGTGTTTGGACTGCAATTACTCACAATTTGCATCGGTGGTTTGGAGTTGGGGACCACATGTATTGTAGCAAAGTTTGTGGATGTGACTAAGATGAGTGGTAGAGCAAAGTGTGCAAAGGACTGTGAAACTTTGCAGGGGCACATAGCTGTTTAAGTGAGTGGGCCAAGGTCTGGCAGATGGAGTACAGTGTTAATAAATGTGAAGTCATCCATTTCAGTAGGAATACCAGTGAAAAAAAGGAGTATTACTTGAATGGTGAGGAATTGCAGCGTGCTGCTGTGCAGAGAGACCTGGGTATCCTTGTGCGTGGACCGCTGAAGGTTTATCTGCAGGTACAACAGGTAATCAGGAAGGCAAATGGAATTTTGTCCTTCATTGCTGAAGGGACTGAGTTTAAAAGCAAAGAGGTTATGTTGCAACTGTACAGGGAACTGGTACCTGGATTTTGGTCTCCTTACTTGAGAAAGGATGTACTGGCACTAAAGGGGGTACAGAGGAGGTTCACTCGGTTGATTCCGGAGTTGAGGGGGTTGGCTTATTAGAAGAGACTGAGTAGACTTGGATTATATTCCTTGGAATTTTGAAGAATGAGGGGGAATCTTATAGAAACTCTTAAAATTATGAAGGGAATAGATAAGATAGATGTAGAGAAGATGTTTCCACTGATGAGTGAAACTAGGATAACAGAGCATAGCTTCAAAATTATGGGAAGCAGATTTAGGACTGAATTTGGAAGGAACTTTTTCATCCAGAGGGTTGTGAATCTGTGGAATTCCATGCACAGTGAAGTAGTTGAGGCTTCCTCATTGAATGTTTTTAAAGCTAAGATAGATAACTTTTTGAACAGTAAAGGAATTAAGGGTTACAGTGAGAGGGCAGATAAGTGAAGCTGAGGCCATGAAAAAAATCAGCCATGATCTTATTGAATGGGAGTGGGCTCGAAGTGCCAGATGGCCTATTCCTGCTCCTAGTTCCTATTTTCTTATGAAAGGGTTCAGAAATGATTTACAAGGATGCAAACCTCAGAGTAGTTGGGGTGTGGAACGCACTGCCTGCAACAATAGTAGACTCACTACCTTTAAGGGCATTTAAATGGTCATTGGTTAAACATATGGATGAAAATGGAATAGTGTAGGATAGATAGGCTTCAGATTGGTTCCATGTTGAAGGCCGAAGGCTCTGTACTGTGCTGTTATGTTCTATGTTCTATGCTCTGTGATGTTGCCAGGGTTGGAGGGTTTGAGCTATAGGGAGAGGTTGAATAGGCTGGGGCTATTTTTCCTGGAGTGTCAGAGGCTGAGGGATGACCTTATAGAGGTTTATAAAACCATGAGGGGATAAATAGACAAGGTATTTTCACTGGGGTGGGGCGGAGCCCAAAGCTAGAAGGCATAGGTGTAGGGTGAGAGGGGAAAGATTTACAAGGGACCTAAGGGGAAATTATTTCATGCGGAGGGTGGTGCTTGTACAGAATGAGCTGCCGGAGGAAGTGGAGGCTGGTACAATGACACCATTTAAAAAGGCAGCTGGATCGGTATATGAGTAGAAAGAGTTTAGAGAGATATGGGCCAAATGTTGACAAATGGGAATAGGTCAGTTTAGGATATCTGCTCAGCATGGACGAGGTGGACTGAAGGGTGTGCATCTATGTTGTATATCTCTGACTGTAATAATGACCATTTCGATTATCATAAAACCCCATCTGGTTTATTAGAGCGGGAAATCTGACATCCTTATATGGTCTGGACTCCAGACCCACAGCAATGTGGTTGACTCATTACTACCTTCTGGGAAATGGGAAATAAACGCTGGTCCAGCTAGTAATGTCCACATCTCACGTGTGAATGAAAAATAGCTGTACAGAATACAAATAAAAACTGTGAAGTCATGATAAAACTCTGCTTTGAGCTCAACTGGAGCATTTCCTCCAGCTCTTAGGAAGGCTGCGAAGGCATTAAGGGAAGCTTCAGGAAAATGTTTCTGGGAGTGAAGACATATAGTTACAAGATTGATTAGAGAATGTGGGGCAGTTGACCATGGAGAAGAGAAGGCCAAGAGAAAATTCGACCATGGTGTTCAAAACCATGACAGTTAAGCCAGAGTAAAGAGTGGAGAAATGATTAAGAACCAGAGGAAACCAATTTCGGGTGATTGTCAGAAGTAATGATGATATGGGGAAAACTGTTTTTGCGTAGCGAGTTGTTCAGATTTGGAATGTGCTGCCTGTGAGTGAGGTGGAGGCAGATTCAATTGTGCCTTTTAAATAAAAATTGGATTGTTTTCTGAAGAGGTAATGTTTTCTGGGCAATGGAGAAAACATAGGTGTGTGGTACTGGGTGGATCTCTCTGACAGAGAACTTCCACAGACATGATGCTGCCTCATTCTGTGTTGCAACCTTTCTATGAGCCAATCACTGATTCTAATCGTTTTTCTGAGTATCTGTTTCTCAATAATTCCATTCAAACTGTAGTACAGAAAGGCCAAAATCTTCCTCAATATGTTGTTTAGATAAGCTACAGTTTCATCATCAGTTTAAAAAGCTGCCCATGGTTTATACTTGACTCAGCTGGGGTCCTGATTTCACATCCTTCCCCTTCCTCCTCAACCCCTGCAATTGTCCCCAGCTGGCAAAAACTGGTTTAGGGAGGGCAGTTAAGATAAGAGCAACACTTTACTCCTTTTTGATCCTAGTGTCTTCCCATCAGGACCCTTTGGTAAACATCTCTTTTGAGTAGCTGAGCAGGATATGTTTCAGAAGGTACTGAGGGAGAGCTTTAAGTTTTTTTTTATTATTATTCATTCACACGATGGTTAGACCTGCATTTATTGCACATTTCTAATTGCCCAGAAGGCAGTTAGGAGTCATCCACATTACTGTTGGTCTGGATTTACAGGTAGGCCAGACCAGGTAAGGATGGGAGTTTCCTTCCCTGAAGGACATTAACAAACCAGATGATGGGGTTTTCGAACAATCAATAATGGATTCATCTTCATCATTAGATTCTCAATTCCAGATTTTTTTTTTGGCATATCTTGGGATTTGAATCTGGCTCCCCAGAACATTACCTGGGTCTGTGAATTAACAGTCCACTAAGCTGTCACCTCCCCAAAGAGTAGGCCGTGAGGGCTTCAACTGAAATTTTGTTCTGAGGCCTAAGCAGTGATCCTCATCCAAACAAACTTGCCAGGAGATGGACTGTGAACTGCAAGAGGCCCAAACTGGTAGGTACTTAGGAACATAGGGGTAGGTTAATTGGCACTTCAAGTCTACTTCACCAATCCATAGGATCATGGCTGATCTGATTGTGGTAGCAGTCCATGATTGTTCTGTTCCCTACAACTTTTAAACACCCTTGTCCACCAAAAATGTACCCATGCCTTGGATAAATTCAACAACCCAGCCGTGGTCTGGAGAAGCGAATTCCACATATTAACAACCTCTGTAAGAAAAAGACAATTCTCTTCAACTCCTTCTTAGAAGTGATTTGGAAATGCTGGTGTTGGACTGGAGTGTACAAAGTTAATAATCACAGAACACCAGGTTATAGTCCAACAGGTTTATTTGGAAGCATGAGTTGACACCACCTGATGAAGGAGCGGTGCTCTGAAAGCTGGTGCTTCCAAATAATCCTGTTGGACTATAACCTGATGTTCTGTGATTTTTAACTCTATCTTAGAAGGGTGACTGCTGAATCTAATTTCCCCAGTTCTAATCTCCCTCACAAGAGGAAACATCCTCTCATGATCCACTCTGTCAAGTTCTCTCAGGACTTCTATCTTTCAGTAAGTTCACTTCTCTTTCTTCTGAACCCCAATAGGTATTGTTCAATATTTCTTTGAAAGATAAGCCCCTCATCCCAGGATCCAGTTGAGTGACCCTTCTCTGAACTGCCTCTAATTCAATTCAATTTTTTTCAAATATGGAGAGCAAAATCGCACATTGTGTTTCTGATATAGAGTTACAAAAGGCCCTGTATAGTACAGTAAAACCTCAAAGCTTTTATATTTCATTCTCCTTGCAATAAACAACATTCCATTTGCCTTTCTAATCACTTGTGGTACCTGCAAACTAACATTATGTGATTCATGTATAGAGCACTCAGATCTCTGTGTAACACTGAGTTCTGTGGTCTCTCTCCATTCAAATAGAATCCCTTCAGCGCACAAAGAGGCCATTCAGCCCATCAAGTTGCATCAACCCTCCAAACAGCATCCCATCCAGTCCCAACCCCACAACCCCACATGAGGTTTTTTACCATGACTAACCCACCTAACCTGCACACTACGGGATTTTTTTTAGCATGGCCAATCCAGCTAACCTTTGAATCTTTGGATTGTTGATGGAAACCAGACCTTCTGGCAGAAACCCACACAGACAATCACTCAAGGCTGGTATCAAATGGGTGCTTAGAGGCAGCAGTGCTAACCACTGTGTGGCCCAATAATCTATTGTTTTTAAATGGAGACAAATTGGGAAGTTCAGAGAGATCTGGGTTTGATGCTGTGTTTTAAGTTTTGCAGAATCCTACAAGATAATGTTTTGTTTCTCTTGTCCCAGGAATAGACAATGGTGCCCAATTGCAGCATTCCCGCCCTCTCTCTGGTAGAATTAGGACCATGGGAAACTATAATGCCAAGCCACACTTTGGGCAAGTCCCTTTATTTACGGTACTAAAATATTGTACCCTTTTCAACAGGCTATCTGAAGGATTGAACAGATGTTTGTGATCACACATAAGTAGAAGGAGAAAGGGTTCGGACTCTATTGTCTCCCACTGGCATCTGCAACTCACTCTGTGAAATGGCGATCAGAAAATTACAGGATGGAAATGAATAAAGAAGGCCATTCAGCCCCTCTCTAGCTAACTCAGAAACTATTGCCCTCCTATCATACCATCCATCTGTTTCCTAATAATTACAGGGTAATTGCAAACTCCCTTACCCAACCCAGAAATATTCAAATGTTAACCTTGCCTTAAGAGAATCTGTGCATTTGGTTGGTTTGCCACTTTGTTTCCTTCTCAATTACCCTGACCAGCTTTGTTGTCTTTCTAATGGTCTGAAAATTCTATTGGGATGAGTTGCAATGCTCAGTTGGTTTTTAGTTTTAAACTGTCATTGGTATTTATCAAGACTCACAAGTAATCAGTTCATTTAAAGAGTCAAGGAAGCTAATAATGATTATGGTATGAATTTAAATCCCAAACTAATGTGTCACGGTGGTTAAGATATGGGGTAACTTCCACATTGCTACACACTGAGTTTCCTACACGTCACTGTGGGAAGGTGCTAAGTGGATACCAGATACAGGAGGAGTGGTCAAACTGTGCTACACCATAGAAGCCTATCAACAGGTCTTCAGCTTCTCATTTCAGGCAGGACTTCCAAGGGCTGAGAACGTTTTATCATCCATGAGGATTTCAACATCCTCTGCTCTGAAATATTTATTTGTCTCTATTGGTAACCACCACTTTATTGGTGACTCTGGTCTGAAGAATTATCACCCACCTTCCCAGCCTCAAATCACTACCTACTCCCTCTAGATCTGTCATTGCCATGACTCGCATTTTCTGCCTGGTCTAACCTTCTCATTGTTGGTAAGCTGTCTGGTTCTCCAGCAAGGATGGCTCATTGCATTTGTCTCATGGTCAATAGTCAGGGCAAAGGTCAAATCAGGTCAAGTGGAACTAACCTCTCAGATTTTCCAGCTCAGTTTCGCACACTGATGTAGCTTTTGCAACAGAATTATTTAATCCTAATGTTAAGCAATAGGAAAAACACATGTAGCACATCAGAAAGACTGCAGGCACCAGGAAAACAATCAGTCAGCATGTCTGTAATAAGAAATTCATTATCTGCGAGTGACATAATGTCTGGGGCCAGCCTATGTTTAACTCAGCTTAATGAATCCTCTGTTTATATTAACTGAGGCCAAGAGGGCATACAGTGACCACATGCATGCATTATATTACACATATACAGGAAAACACAAATGGTAACCCAATGTCTAATGTAATGGATTAATCATCTGTTAGAATTTATTTATCATGTTACATATAGGAACATAAGAATGCCATTCATATATCTAAGTGTCAATGAACTCTCCCAAATGTTGAAGTGATGGTGTCATTTGGAAATTTTAAAGTTAAGATTATTAGATTAGTCATAGGCAAGGGGACAAGGGTTACAGAACCAAGATGGATAATTGGTGTACAAACGGATAGATGAAGTACAAATCAACCAAGATCAACTTGGAAGGTGTAACCGGGGCAAGTGGCCCTCTCCTGGTTATATATCCCTATCTTAATACTCTTTAAAAGGTATCTCTGCAAAGAATTGAAGTAATGAATTCAAAGCACATTCACCTGCGCTGACATTAATCCTGACCTGAACTGGATACCTGTCTTAAAACAGACAGAACTGCAGGCTAAACCCTGCAAGGATATTCTTCAACTAGAACCGCTCTTCATGAGGGAATCACGGTAGCAACAATTCTCAGTTTCTAATCTGCTGGTATCTTGAACCACTCTTTGATCCATCGAGCTACTAAACCAATGATTCACTCACCTTTGACTCTGCCTGCCATACATCCCCAAGTGGCATGGAGCAACAAGTGCAATCCTTAAGCCAGAAAAGCTTCAGGCATCTCACCTGGGTTTTACAGTTACGATTATGGAATTATTGTCCTAACTTTCATCCTGTCAGCAAACGTCGGCAGACACATTGACACCAGTGGCAACAATGTCTGCTAGGCAAAATGCCATTTACAAGTTTGGACAGATATCTATCTATCATACAGACCTTTTGTTGAGACAAACAGTAGATCATAAGTGCGGCAAAGTGGTTGTTAATCCACTCCTAAAGTATGAAATCAACATTATTAAGACACAAGTCAGGATTAGCCACGTTTGTGTATTAGTCTTAATGCTTAAGTGGTGAAAGATAGTTCTCAATACAGCATATAGAACTTCAGTTGGAAGAACATTAGTGTTACCAAACTGGAAAAACAAGAATACTAACCATCTGAGAAATTGCTTTTTAAAAATTCTTTCACAGGTTATGGCTGTTGCTTGCAAGATCAGCATTTATTGCCCATTGACCTGAGTGGTGCTTTGGGACATTCCAGGGATCAGTTAGAAGTCAACCACATGCCTGTAAATTTGGAGTTACATCTAGGCCAGACCAGATAAGGATGACAGATTTCCCTCAAGACATTTATGAATCATATGGGCTTTTACAACAATTGACGATAGTTGTCATGGTCACTATTATGAGGACTAGATTCCAATTCCAGATTTATTATTGAAATTAAATTCCACCAACAGTTATGCTGGGTATTGATAATAAACCATTATTTTCCCTTAAGCTTTCGAAAACCCTACTGCTTTGTAATGTAGTTATGGGCAATGGGTGTTGCTGGCTAGACAGGCCCTACCTGCCCTGTAGATGGTGTCATTGGGGTCCCACGATGCTAATAGGAATAGCGTTACAGGAATTTGATTCAATCACAATGAAGGAAAAGCAACATGTTTCCATGATGATGTGTGGCTGGAGGGAACCTTGCAGGTAATGATGCTCCTATGGATCTGCCCCTTTTGCTCCTTTAGGCGGTAGAGGTTGTGGAGTTGGAAGGTGCTGTCAAAGGGACCTTGCCGAGTTGGTGCAGTACATCAGTGGTAAACACTGTGAATATTGAAAGTGGTGGATGGGGTGCCATTCGTGTGTGCTGCTTATCCCTGGATGGTATCAGGCTTCTTGAATATTGTTGGATCTGCAAGCAGGGAGTATACCAACACACTCCTGACATGTGCCTTGTCAGTGGTGGACAGATACTTGCACCAGTGGATACTCATTCTGCAGTGACAGCCTGATAAAGCACATATCAACTGCTTTGGATTACTGTCAATGACTATGGTATGTAGGAAGCATTGTACTATTGAGAGAAGGGGATCTCCTAACTAATTATAAAACAACATTATATTAATTTAATAAATTGACCTGCTTGGACATTAGTAGACTACAAGCAATTCCATTATGATGAAAGCTAGAGAAGTGGCTGAGCCTTTATTCCAGTCATCCTCCTCTATTGTCTACCTCCATGAGATTCTTCACTGATGGTTACACGCCTATATGTCTTCTGCAATGGCTTCTCTTCCTTCTCCACTTCTTTGATTCTTCAAAATTCCATCCTTGGTCACTTTCTATTCCCAGTGGTGTCTTCCACATGGCACAGACACTGACTCTGCCCACATCTACCTTGCCATCACTTCTCTCTTGCCATCAACCATCTCCATCTAGACAAAGCAGCTCTCTTGATTGGCATCCACTCCGTCCACCATCGATGCTCAGGAACATCTATAAGATGCACTGCAGAAATTCATGTAGGCTTCTTAAACAGCACCTTCCCCCCCACCCACAACTGCTTCCATTCAAATGGACAAGGGCACTAGATACTAGATACCTGAAATCTCTTCTCCAAGCCACTCAACATTCTGACTTTGAAATATACCATCGTTCACTCAGTGTCATTAGATAAAAATCCTGAAACTACCTCCCGAACAGCATTGCACTTAGACCAAATGGTCTGCAGCAGTTTGGGCAGAAGGGCCTGTTTCCACACTGTAAGGAATCTAATCAGTTCAAGAAGGCAGTTCACCAACACCTTATCAAGGGCAGTAATACTAGAGATAGTAGGGATGAATATAAATGCTGATGAAACCAGTAATCCCCTCCACTCTGCCCCAGATCCCATGAATTAGATTAGATTAGATTAGATTACTTACAGTGTGGAAACAGGCCCTTCGGCCCAACAAGTCCACACCGACCCGCCGAAGCGCAACCCACCCATACCCCTACATTACCCCTTACCTAACACTAGGGGCAATTTAGCATGGCCAATTCACCTGACCCGCACATCTTTGGATTGTGGGAGGAAACCAGAGCATCCGGAGGAAACCCACGCAGACACGGGGAGAACGTGCAAACTCCACACAGTCAGTCGCCTGAGTCAGGAATTGAACCCGGGTCTCAGGCGCTGTGAGGCAGCAGTGCTAACCACTGTGCCACCGTGCCGCCCATAAATTATATTTTTTTTAAAAGTGTACAGAGTACAAAAGCAGCCAAGTTATGATAAAAATACTGCTTTTATCTCAATTGGAATTTTTTTAAAAAGCTCATTTGGAAAATTTGCAAGAATATCGATTCAAGGGGAATTCTTGCAAATTTTCTTAATAAGTGCACAACAAAAACTTTTGACAAAATGTACCTTTTCTCAGCAATGCTCCAGTTCTATACTACAAAATGGTTTTATACCCTCCGCATCATAAAAAAACAGGCATTTCAACACTGTAACTAAGACTGATGGACAATACAATACTCATGGTCATCTGCACGCTGAGAAGAAAATCCAATCAATTGAATGGGTTGCTCATTGTACTCTCATGACCACCAGAAATCTAACCTCACTGCTGTAATGATAAGGCTTAAATAAATGCAAAACATAATTGCTGGGCCACAGAAAGGAATGTTCAATAACACCATTAAAACTGTGTAACGTCCCAAAGCAAACCACAGAGAAATAATGACCATACAGAGCTGGCTGTGTAAGTGTATATGTGTCAATGATCTGATGCTAATAATAAAACCCAGCTCAGCAAGGTCATTTCATTTGATTATTTTAGTCTTGTGTTTATTTTTAGCTGGTAAAGCCATAGACCTTGTACCATGTGTTTTAGTGTATTGAATCCATTAACTCAATTCCAGTGAAGTCACAAGGACCAGCCTGAATAAGTACTCCATTGAGTATGCCAAATCCAACTGCCTCAGTTAGCTGGATTTTTATTTAAATTATGATTTTCATCTAGAGCTTTCTCCCTTCATCTCCTGAGGCTGGTGACTTAGACTTGGGCGATTTCCTTGGACATTTGGTTAGCTCTCCCCAGTGCCCAGTCTTGCATAGGATCAAGACAATAGGCACTGTCAGCACAGTTCACCCCAGTCCTGTCTTGGCCAGCTTCCCCAGGCATCCATGTCCCAGCATGCTTCACTGGATAGCTGTAATGACCAGGAAGCCCGTAGTCCTGGCAGCCTCACCATGAGAACCCTAGCCCAGGGTATGACTCTTTATCAGTGATGTCATAGAGTCATACAGCACTGAAACAGACCCTTTAGTACAGCCAGTCCACACCAACCATGTTTCCAAACTAAACTAGTCCCACTTGCCTGTGCTTAGCCCATATCTTTCCAAATCTTTCCTATTCATTAACTTAACCAAATGTCTTTTAAATGATGTAACTATACCTGGATCCACCACTTCCTCCGGCAATTCATTCCACCTACTAACCACGCTTTGTGTAAAAAGGTTGCCCCTCATGTTCTTTTTAAATCCTTCACTTTAAAAAAAGCTCCCTACTTTTGAACTCTCCCACCCTCAAGAAAACGCTATAGTCATTCACCTTATCCATGCTCCCCATGATTTTATAAATCTCAATAAGGTCACCCCCCAACCTCCTATGCTCCAGAGAAACACTCCTAGTCTTTTCAGTCTGTTTTTATATTTCAAACCCTCTATTCCTAGCAACATCCTAGTAAATCTTTTCTGAACCCTCTCCCTAACAATATCCTTCCTATAACAGGGCAACCAGAACTGGACACAATACTCCATCCTGTGTAACCTCAACGTGATGTCTCAACTGCTATACTGAAAGGTCTGAGCAATAAAGGCAAGCGTGCTAAATGCCTACCTGTGATGCTAATGTTTCCATTCCTTCATCATCAGTGGGTCAAATCCTGGCTCCTTTCCTATTTGCAGTGCAGGAGGTTGGAAGGAGCTACTGAAGCAGCTTCAATAAGTCACTGCAGTGTTAGAAATGCTATCCACTCAGAGTGATGGCCATGCGACCTTGGTACACAAAATCAGACTGAGGTTTGCTGCAAAGGTTTGTGTGGTCTGTTCTACCATGCTTCTGTGTGGTTTAATGGTTGGTGTAGTTTGCATCAGTATGGTGTCCACTCTGAAAAAGTAAATGTCTTTGGAGAGAGGTTTCATGGGAAGGGAATGCAGACTGACAAAAGAATTTCTCAGCCCAGCATAATCAAGATACACAACTCAGTTAGTTCAGATACACAGTGCAAATGGTTCCTTATTTATTCTTAATCCCCTTCCTATTTGTAATTACATGATGGCAGTGGAATAAATAATCCCTTGTCCTTGAGCTTCAAGCCTCCCATGTGTTTAAACCTCATTGGTGCTTTAAGTATGTGGCTGCCAGTGACTCCTAAGCTGAACCTCCCTCTTGCTAATGATTCACATCTTTAACCTTGCTGCAGTTACACAGGGCATTGGTGAGATCACACCTCGAGTTTTGATCTTCTTATCTTAGAGGAAGGGTGCTCTGGCTATGGAGGGAGTGTATTGAAGGTTTACCAGATTGATTTCTGAAATGGAAGGACTGACAGATGGAGAGAAATTGGATCCAATAGGATTATATTCACTGGAGTTCAGAAGAATGATGGTGGATGGAATGGAAACCTATAAAATTCTAACAGGATTAGACCGGGTAAACACAAGAAGAACGTTCCTGATAACTGGGGAGTCCAGAATCAGGGGTCACAGTAAAAGAATGTGGCTTAGGCCATTTAGGACTGAGATGAAGAGTCATTTCTTCATCCAGAGCGTGGTGGGCCTATGGAATTCTCTGTCACCAAAAGTGGTTGAAAGCCAAAACATTGAATCTTTTCAAGAAAGAGATAGATATAGTTCTTCGGGCTAAAAGGATCAAAGGGAGAAAGTGGGAACGAGGTATTGAATTGGATGGTACACCATGATGATATTGAATAGTGGAGCAGGCTGAAAGGGTCCAGTGGCCCACTCCTATGTTTTTTCCCTGTATGTTTCTATGTTTTCCTTTTCTGTGTTCCATTCACTGCAATTCATCTGTAAGCCCCTGTTCAGCACTGACCTCATTGTCCTTTGTAGGAGGTGCCTCAAAAAACAAGTTCCAGGTAACTCTCAGAGCATCATTAATCACCTGAAGATTGTCACCTCCAGTAAATAATGATGACAAAGGATCCTGTCAATTTATGGAGCGGATTACTGGCTGACAATCCTGTTACATTCGAGGACTTCTGTTAGGTACTGCACCATTTTCTGTAATTTTGCTTCGTGATGTAATTAGCTACTCACTGAATGCCATATGGTTGAAATTATCTGATGTGTTTAATGAATGCACTGGCTACAGATTAACTGCAAGTGGTGTAGCTGCTATTTGAAGTATTTTTAAGCAATGAAAACCACAGGTATCCTGCTGTACAACACATTGAAGGATTTTTCTCTTAGATGATCCATGGCATTGGCTCATTATAGCAGTCTGGTTAAAAATCAGGCTTGTCCTGGAATTATACCAACCTCTTGGAATATAACCAGAGATTGTTTCCAGATCAGGTACTCAAGGGTGGAAAACAGATACATTCAGTTTCAGTCCAGACATTTTGAGGGCTTCCATATATTTAATTGCTAGCCCCATTTTAAGTTTGACAAACATGTATTTAAATATGTTGCGTCCAAGTCAAACTTTGTTTTTCTGCCTATTGTATAAAATTCTTTATTGGTCAAAATTATCAGGGATAGGTTAGAGACTTTGTATTTGGTGAATGAAATAATGTCCCAAGGTACCTTGTACCTTGCCTAAGTGTTCAATTCCTTCCGTGGCCTCACAAAGGTTACACAGATGCAGGATCATCCATGATCAAGAATGGGAGGGCAGACTTGAGGGGCTGAATGGCCTGCTCCTATGTTCTTGTTATGATTCCAATTGATAGTGCTGCTGGACAAGTCAGATCACATATTTATGATTTATGCAATTCATTATATGGTGGTTAATCACAAACATTCATGAAGCTACCAATCTGTTTTAACAACAAAACATGAGCTTATTATACAAAAGAAAACCACAAGCAATACTTAAAAAAGAAATTAACACAAACAGCAAAACACAGTTTCAACCAGTTTCCCAATGCTATCCATGACAGAGCCTCAAGTCCAGAGAAATTACATTCCCACCTCTTCCAAATTTCTACTGAATGGATTCCTTCTGGTTTCTTTTCCATAGTCTGCGGAGACAATTCTACAATTTCTTTGAGTCTGCAGGTGAATTTTTCACATTCTAAAGTCCTAAACTTTCTAATTTTAACAACTTGGAGAGTTCTGCACAAGTTCTCCAAGCTTGGGAACTCTACAAACTAAAAAGTACTTCCACTGAGGTGACTGGTTCCCCTAAACTGAATGATACTCCAGGACTGAGCTTACAAACTTCTGCTCTGAAGTCAAACAAAACTCTGCCTGTCATAAGCCCAACAATATAAGAATCTTATCCATTAATACAACAAGGATTCTCTCAAACATTTAACTGCAGTCACCTGCTTTCTTCTAGGAAATGTATATAATCATCAGGAACAAGTGATCTTTCTGATACTTTAAACAAAACATTCATATAACTAATCAGAATCCTTCTGAAATAACCACAGAGGACAGTATCCCATCGCCAACTCACTCCTTACAGAGGAACATCAATCATCCTAAGGATACGGGTGGGGAGTATTTCATTCAGTTAATCAAATTCTGGATAATCAAATGCCAAATAACATAGTTTAGCCAAGCATCAGGACCTTGCAATCTTACCAAATAATCCAATATTCAGATAATCAAATGCTGGATAATCACAGTTCCTCTATTTATTTGTGCACCTCACACCAGCTTATAGCCAGCCAGCACAGAGCCAGTCCCCTAACTGAGGAGGTGCCAAATCTCCTGTTAATATTGGTCAGACGGGGCTTTCCAGATTGACCCTGGTTAACAGCACAATCAATGACCTCGTAGTCAATGAGGTCAACCTGGTTCCAATCACTGCATCCTCTGTCTCTATTTTAAAATCCAATTTCCAAAAAACTTGATTATGTATCCATAGGGTATACCTTTCCCAACATTCCTCACTCTCCAAATTCCTCCAATTCTCATCTCTTTACATTCTTGATTATTGTCATTCTATGATTGACAGTGGGTTGGAAAGTGTGGTGCTGGAAAAGTGCAGCAGACCAGGCAGCATCCGAGAAGCAGGAGAATCTACGTTTCGGGCATAAGCCCTTCTTCAGGAATGAGGCCAAATGGGCTGAGATAAAAGGTGGGGGCGGGGGGTAGAAATTTGGGGGAGGGGCGCTGGGAATACGATAGGTAGAAGGAGGTGAGGGTGATAGGCCGGAGAGGGGGTGGGGGCGGAGAGGTCGGGAAGAAGAGGGCGGTGCTGAATCCAGAGGTTGGGACTGAGATAAGGTGGGGGGAGGGGAAATGAGGAAGCTGGAAAAATCTACATTCATCCCTTGTGGTTGGAGGGTTCCTAGGCGGAAGGTGAGGTGCTCTTCCTCCAAGTGTCGTGTGGCCAGGGTCTGGCGATGGAGGAGGCCAAAGACCTGCATGTCCTTGGCGGAATGGGAGGGGGAGTTGAAGTGTTCAGCCATGGGGTGGTTGGGTTGGTTGGTGCGGGTGTCCCAGAGGTGTTCCCTGAAATGTTCCGCAAGTAGGCGGCCTGTCTCCCCAATATAGAGGAGACCACATCGGATGCAGTGGATACAGTAAATGATGTGTGTGGAGATGCAGGTGAATTTGTGACGGATATGGAAGGATCCATTGGGGTCTTGGAGGGAGGTGAGGGTGGGGGAGGTGTGGGTGCAAGTTTTGCATTTCTTGCGGTTGCAGGGGAAGGTGTCGGGAGTGGAGTTTGGGTTGGTTGGGGTTGTGGACCTGACGAGGGAGTCACAGAGGGAATGGTCTCTCCAGAACGCTGATAGGAGTGGGGAGGGAACTATATCCCTGGTGGTGGGGTCTGTTTGGAGGTGATGGAAATGACGGAGGATGATATGATGTATCCGGAGGTTGGTGGGGTGGAAGGTGAGGATCAGTGGGGTTCTGTCCTGGTGGCGATTGGAGGGGTGGGGTTCAACAGCGGAGCTGCGGGAAGTGGAGGAGATGTGGTGGAGAAAATTGTCGACCACGTCGGAGGGGAAATTGCAGTCTTTGAAAGAAGGAGGCCATTTGGGCTGTTCGGTGGTGAAACTGGTCCTCCTGGGAGTAGACAGCCATGATTTCAGCTGCCCAGACCCTAAACCTTGGAATTCATGACCTAATCCTCTACATCTTTCTACCTCTCACCACCCATTTCAACCTTTTCTTAAAGTCCATTTCTTCGACCAAACATTTAGTCATCTGTATTAATTGTTTTTTATTGTGTCTACTTATTATCAAACGTTGGTCTGCTAACCCTCCAATGAAGTATGTTGGGATGATTTTACACCACTATAGTTGTTATTGCTAATTCTGATATTATAATTTAGCACAGGAAGCTGACTATTTATCTGTACACTCAAGGAGTGGTAACTAACTACAGCGTGCAATTTCTGTTGTACACACATCTAATAAAAGAATGGGAGGAATCTTACTATTTTTTCCCCTAATTATCAGTTTCATTGAGGTTCAGGGAGGGTTTCTCTCTCCACAAGGCCTAGCAATGTTTTGTTGCATGTAACCAAATTTGTCTCATTAATGACCTACCTCACCCCTGTGCGTTCTCTTGTCCGATTCTATCCTCATTCTACTATCCACCATAACCAGAGTTACTCTTCCATTCCAGGACATCCCGGAATTCAGTGCCATCCAAGTGTTGGTGTCATCTTTAAAAGGTCATTGTATACCCAGACAAGCATTGTCAGTGAAAGTGCACTGGCAAGGCAGATGAGGGAAAGCATGCGCCCTGTTTTATGGACAGGGACCTGGAGTTCCTGCTGGATGGAGAGGTGTTAAAGGGAGATACCGTCCTCTCCCAGGAACAGGAGAGAAGGCCATGACAACATGGTCAGTCTAATCTAACCATCCTAGTCTGACATTGCTAAACAGGGCAGTGCTGTCTCAGCCATCTGGAGAAATGCCCAGCAATATAGGAAGAAGGTCATTGCCATTCTCCACTCTGCCAGATTAGGTGCCACCACCTGAATGAAGTCAGAAGTCACATGTCATCAGATTACAGTCATACGGGTTTACTTAAAATCACAAGCTTTTCGAGCACAGCTCCTTCATCAGGTGAAGGCAATGATCTGAATGATATCTGGTCTTCAAGGTTTAAGTTATTAAAATTAGGGCTGCTGTCGCTAGAATTTGGAAGGTTACAGGGTGATCTGATCGAAGCCTTCAAGATATTTGCAGGAAAAGATAGAGTAGATAAATGTAAACTAGTTCTGCTGGTTGGGGGCATCGCCTAAGAATTAGGGTCAAACTGTTCAGGAGAGATGTTAGGAAGCTCTTCCATGCACTAAGAGTGATTGAGATTTGGAACTCTGTTTCACAAATGACAGTGAATATTGTATCAGTTGTCAAGTTTAAATCTGGGATAGATAAATTTTTGTTCAGCAAAGTATTAGGGGACATGGGCTAAGGGCAGGTATATGGTGTTAGGCCATAGATGGCCCTGATCTCACTGAATGGTGGAATAGGCTGGAAGCGCTAAATGACCTATTCCAGTTCCTATGTTCTCTCTAATACCTCACACTCACGCTATCTCTGCTGACACACTCAATCCACTGAATCTTATGCTCTCCCAGTCTCGCTATTGGCTGCAACATCTTCCCTACTGCATGCCCTCTGCCCTGCCTACTTTCTCACTCCAGATACCTACCCCGATGCCAAAAATAATTTCTGCCACCCACTTTCATTTCCCGCAATAACTGCCTCACTCTCATTCCAGGCGGAAAACAGCCCCCAAGGGGACACTATTCCACATTGCCCAAAGAGTCCATTCTGTTACAATTTGAAGGAGGGTCACATCAGTCACAATTTCATCTGTGGGATGAAATAACAATGAATTTAGGAGCAAACACTGAATATGCTGTTAATTACCTCCATTTTGTAAAAGTAGGGTAGAGGGAAAGGCAGCAGCATTGCTGGAACTGGAAAAAGGTTGTATAGGTTTAAAGACCCAGTGATCATCCCTAATAATCTCACCAGATGTGGCAGTGAGAGATGTTTGCACAGTACTGGAGGACGTGGCACTATTTTTCCATATAAATGCAAAGCAAAATCACAACCTGTCTTAGTGCATTCATGTTAAACAGGTTCCCAGCCTTGGGGTGTGATAGAATTAGACCATACGGTGGATGTAACTGCAAAAGAAATATGAAACGCTTCTTATTGCATTAACAACAACACTGGTAGATGCCTGAGGTTAGTAGAGCTCATGCTGCTAAAGTTCATTCATCTTTCTCCACTCTGTCATGCAGCGACATCTGTTGTAACATAAGGATAAATGAACTGAGTAAAACAAGTGAACTCTGTAACGTTTAGAATGTGACACATAACACAACCACATAAACACAACCATCTTCACGTAAGAATATGCACACAGATACTGATTTAGAAATACTACATAGCTTCAGTTTGGATGTATTATATTTACTGATATATGTACAGTATCTGGATTACTTGTCAAATAATTGAATAATGACTAAACATATCCAGAAGGTGGCACCATTCACTTTCACTATTTCCACCTCTAGTTTCTACTTGCTATGTTTACATTCAAATTGGATTCAGTCATTCTGGAATCTGCAGACAGGGTTTAGACACTCTCCTGGGATTTTAACTCAACTGCAGCAGCAATACAAACTGTTGTGGAAGTTTACAGAAAGAGTTTTAAAATGTCACTGCATGGGTTTAGTTCTCCTCAGTAATTTAGAAAAGCAATACCACTGAATTGGAGACAATCACCTGATGAAGGAGTGACACTGAAAGCTAGTGCTTCCAATTAAACCTGTTGGACTATAACCTGGTGTTGTGTGATTTTAACTTAATACCACTGAAGATGGCTTGGTTAATAAGCAAAATGGCTTATGAAGATTTCATATGTTATCGATATTGTTCTCCAAACTACTCGACATAATTCCTCATTCTAAGAAATAAGATCTTTTGTCAGCAAATGCATTTTTTACTCAGCAGTCTCTCCTTCTTATTGCTAACTTGTATGATGAGAAAATGCCTTTAATTAGAATGATTCCAATGCCACTGTATTGAGAGCAGTTTAAAAGGTCAGCAATATTTATATTTCAGACTAACAGAAAGTCTGATAGTTTTAAAAAGTTGATCCAAATTCATTCCCCTCAAAATTTGGGATGGAGAACCTTGGTTTAAACCATCTACAGAATTGTCACAGTGAGAGGGAGGCCATTCAGTCTGTGATGTCTGTACTAGCTCTCCATGTGAGCATTTTGACTTTGTGCTGTTATCCTGCCTATTCCCCAGACCTTTGCACATTGCTTCTATTCAACTAATTACCTAATGCCCTCTTGAAGCCTCAGTTGACTCTGCCTCCACCATATTTCCAGGCAGTGCATTCCAGACCTGAACCGTTGGTTGTATTCAAAAATATTTTCTCAACACATTTGCTGCACTTCAAATCTGTGTCCTCTCATTCTCGGTCCTTTTACCAGCAGGGACCTTTTCTCTCAATCTATCTCTCTAAGCATCCATCTATCTATCTATCTATCTATCAATCCATCCATTCATCTATCATCTATCTACCTATCCACTGCCCTCATGATTTTGAAACCTTCTATCAGACCTGCACTCACCCTTCTTCTCTCTAAGAGGCATAATTCTCTGGAACCATGTTTGTAAATCTTGTCTGCACTCGCTCCAATGTGTTCACATCATTTCTATAATGTGGCAGCCAGAACTGAACACAAATCTCCAGCTGAAGTCCAAGAGGTGTTTTATACAAATTCAGCATACCTTGTTGTTCTTGGACTCTACGCCCCTTGTCGACAAAACCCAAGATCCTATAAGGCTTATTCACTTTTCTCTCCATCTGTCCTGCCACCTTTAGTGATCTAAGCACATATAAACACAGGACCTGCTACTGTATTGTACCCCATATTTTATAATGTCTGTTGATTTTCTTCCTACCAAAGTGCATTACTTTGAACTTCTCTGTATTGAACTTCATCTGTCACCTATCTGCCCACTCCATCAGCTTGTCCATGTCCTTTTGGAGCTCTACACTCACAATCTGTAATGCTTCCATCTCTTATTGTAAATCCTAGTTCATGGCTAATCCAAATAGAACAATTGACAATTGCTGCCTTCCATAAGATAAACCTAACATTCTGTACTTTTACAGTCAATGTTTCCTTTTGTATTTAATACGTTAAAAAATTCCTTTCTCAGTAAGGGATGTTTATGCTGATCATATAGTCATTTTAATAGACCTCCAAGTAAATGTTGATATTATCTGAATTAGACTGTAGGGCACAGCTCATCTTAGCCTGTTTATCTAATGAATAGCTGATCCATTCAGACTATATGAACATGTGACCGATTGCCCATTGCAGTAAGAAAAAGATCCAGGCTCCCATTTAAGTGCATTTGTTGAAATGCCCTATGCAACTCCATCTTTTACCCAACCAGAATCATGCAATCGTTTGGGAATGGGAGCAGAAACAGATAAAAGTGCAGGTCAATTAGGAATACATTTTAAAAATTTCCTCTGACCCATTTAGGAGCCTACATTTGTGTTATTTTACACCTTAGATGCCAACTTTATGCACAATGGTCTCCACCACCTTTTCAACTGCTGCCTCACAGCGCCAGAGACCCGGGTTCAATTCCTGCCTCAGACAACAGTCTGTGTGAAGTTTGCACATTCTCCCCGTGTCTGCTTGGGTTTCCTCTGGGTGCTCCGAAAACGTGCGGGTTAGGTGAATTGGCCGTGCTAAATTGCCCATAGTGTTAGGTGAAGGGGTAAATGTAGGGGAATGGGTCTGGGTGGGTTGCGCTTCGGCGGGTCGGTGTGAACTTGTTGGGTTTCCACACTGTAAGTAATCTAATCTAACTGTAATTAAGGATGGTCAATAAATATTGGCCTGGCCAGTGATGCCCATATCCCATGAATGAATGAAAAAAGTCTGGGCCCAGGTTTTTCTTGAAGGAAGTTTTCAGGGAATCCATTATGGATTCAATCTAAGCCTCTTCAAATCCAGTCAATTTGTACGATTCCTAAACTTATTAAACTCGATGAACATCCAAAATAGACATTTCACCACAAGGAACTGTTTCCCTGAGAGTGTTAAAATTTACCAGAGGTCAAATTATGACCTTGGAACTATATCGCTCTAATAACTATAATAATCCCAAAGGCAGCTAGGGATGAGCAACAAATGCTGGTCAGACAAAGATGGCTACAACCCATGTATGAATTTTAAAAAAAGCAAGGAATCAATGACTTCAGGAAAAAGGCACAGAAGAATATGATAGAAGGAAATGTAAGGCTCATTCTCCATTTATTTCAAAAACATACTTTATTCATAACATTTGTAACAGATTCACATCACATCACACTTCCAACTTAGCATTGTTTAAAGTACAATGTAGATCCTAGAGTCCCTGCAGTACAGAAGCAAACCATTTGACCCATCGAGTCCAAACTGGCCCTCCAAAGAGCATCCCATCTTACCTGGTCCCTACCCTATCCCTGTAACCCTGCATTTCCCATGGCCAATCCATCTAGCCTGCACATCCCTGGACACAATGGGCAATTTAACATGGCCAATCCACCCTAACCTGCACATCCATGGACTGTGGGAGGTAACCAGAGCACCTGCAGGAAAGGCACACAGACCCGGTGAAACTGTACAAACACCAGACAGACATTCACCCGAGGCTGGAATCAAATACGGGTCCCTGGTGGTGGGAGGCAGCAGTGCTAACCATTGAGCCACCATGCCCCCCACCCCCCCCCACACCCTCACCACCCACCGCCACTTCCCCCCCCCCACCCCCACAAGTTTCTTTCGAAGCAATGCAGCAGATCGAGCAATGCATTTACCACCTACAGGTTATACTTATAATGTACATTTACATTTCAAATCAAACAGCCAGGTAACCTGAGAGGTTTCTCCCAGATTTCAACTCTTCAGCAGGAGGGTCATGCTATCCCCTCGTGGACTATCCCCTAGTGGGCTATCCCCATGTAGTCTTTGCGGCAGCTGCCTCAAGTTTATTATGTCCCTCAGCACCCAGTGCTGGAATTTGCAAAGTGCCAGTCTGTAATACATGGTCATTAACAGCCCTTTCAATCTGAAGACCAGCAGGTTTCAGCCAAACCAAACAACACCTTTCACTGTGCTCATGGTCATGCTGTAACAGTTACTGTTTGTATTCCTTAGCGTCCCTTTGAACTGCCCATAGAACACAAAGCCTCATTCTCCAAATGAGGCAGGAAGCAGTGAGGGAGAGCTTTGAAAAATTTTCCATTTTCAAAAGGATGTCAGCCTTTTAAAAAAAGTTACACTTACTGAGCTGAACATGGCAAACTTGAAAAGGAAGTATAAACGGTTATATGTTCAATTGTACGAATTGACATTGTTGTGGATTTGCAGGTTTTCAGGTTGGTATGATAGAATGCAAACAAAAGAAGCAGCATTGACAGCCTCCATTGCACATTTCAACACCACACCATCTGCTACCTCTTTGATTCATGGACCCTTCTAAAATATTTATTATTCCAGGAATTTGAGAAACACAGAGTTGGTTAAGAATGTATGCTATAAACTGAAAGCATTGCAGAGGCAAGAGCCAGAATTCCTTTTATCAGCATTATTCCAGCCACTGCTAATTTGCTAATATTAATATAGTCAGCAAGTTTGGGAGCTCAGTTCTGATGGTTTTGATTATGAATCTGATCCCTTGGTTTTTTTATCTGTTCATAGTCTTACTTTTCCCTTAGGCCTCTCACTGCTCATGTTAATATCTATATTATCTCTCTCCCACTCTCGTTCTTTTTTATTTTATTTATATGCTTAATTGTCTTATTTTTTAGTTCCATAAAAACATTGACTTCAAAATTGCTATGATCTGATCTTTCCACAACTTTGGAATAACTAAGGGATGTCGAGCTTCAATACTTATGGTGGATGGACTTGGAACAAAGTTTTTGAATAATAATTCTCAGCTTTCAGTTCCTGCAACCCGGGAACTACCTTTCAAGATGCGATTCATGACCCTGAGGTTTAAAGGTATTGTAGAGGGAAGGCAAGCAAACTCTTTGCTTCTGCTGAGATCTGAGTGTGCTGGGGGACAGGATAATGGAGGGGACGGCTGTCCATTTCTCTAACTGACTGTCAAATGGGACAACATCAACAGACCCAGCCAGCCTGGGGAGAAATTGCTGCACATGTCCCTGCTGTTTCTCCAATACCCTGCTTTACTGACGAGGCTCAGTGAATTGTTACATTCTGCGAGGGTAACAATGATGCAGAGAAGCCTTTCTGAGATATACTTCCAGGCCTCAACAAAGCAGCCCGGCCATCGAAACCTCCTCTGGAGACCTAGAGAGTATTCCACTGCGGCCCTGGTTAAAGTATGAGTAGATTTGTATCTTTTTCCCTGTCAGTCGAAGGTTTTCATATAGATGTTTGAAGAGGGTTGCCCTTGCCTTCCAGCAGTTATGCATTTTTGTTCCTTGGAGCTCGGAATGAGGTTTCTAGTGTGTAAGATTAATGCCAGCTCATGATACTGACACAGACCTCCAGAATGTGGTGTTGATGGTCATGTATAGTTTGAATAATTGTGGACTGGAATCGTATTCTGTTCATAAACTCTGCCATGATAGGATGTTCTTTAAGCAACGCGAGTGCATTCAATAGCACCCTGTGCCAGAGAGAGGCCAGCCATGGTGGGCAATCCACCATGCCCAGGGTCCTTCACTCTCAGCATCAAGGGGGCAGGATATGAGGGAGCTGTGCTCTGAGAAAATGGTATCTCCAACACATCACTTATCAGTCAAAGGGACCACACTGCTTCCCAATTGCTCTCAGAAATGATCACTGTTGGGTCACATGCTCTGAAACAGCACTGGCATCATGAGCTTCTCTCTTAAAGGTAGACTGCATACTAGCTGTGAGACATAACACAAAATTAAGAATCTGATTTTTTTAATTCTTGCCCCATTTTGTCACAGTTTTTGCCATTTCTCTCCCCACAACAGGGAAAAGAGCATTCCACCCAAGGTGTGGGAAAACTTCTGATGGACATAGACCTTGTATTTGTTGAACTCTTAATTATAGTTCATTTTAATATCCTTTTGATTCTCAGGGAGGTGTGAATGGAGAAATTCTGTCCCTGGTAATCATTCTGACAGAAAAACCCTGTGAAATCTATTTATACAAAAGCTGAATGAATTGCATTTGACCCAATTTGTTTCGATTTGGATTTGTACAGGAATTTTCTGATCGGTGCAATTGCCTGTCATGTTCTACCAGCTCCCAGTGAGAGCAATCTGAGGACCTAATGATGACTTTCTGCCTGGTCCAAGACTAGTCAGGGGCTGAGGGCTAGAGAAGGCAAAAGGAAGGGTAGACCTGAGGGTTTAAGGTCATTGAGTCATAGAGATGTACAGCATGGAAACAGACCCTTCAGTCCAACCCGTTCATACTGACCAGATATCCCAATCCAATCTAGTCCCACCTGACAGCACCCAACCCATATCCCTCCAAACCCTTCCTATATATCCATCCAAAGGCCTCTTAAAAGTGGCAGTTGTATCAGCCTTCACCACTTCCTCTGGCAGCTCATTCCATACATGTACCACCCTCTGTGTGAAAACATTGCCCCTTAGGTCTCTTTTATATCTTTCTCCTCTCACCCTAAACCTATGCCCTCTAGTTCTGGACTCCCCGACCCCAGGGAAAAGACTTTGCCTATTTACCCTATCCATGCCCCTCATAATTTTGTAAACCTCTATAAGGTCACCCCTCAACCTCTGACGCTCCAGGGAAAACAGCCCCAGCCTATTCAGCTTCTCCCTATAGCTCAAATCCTCCAACCCTGGCAACATCTTTGTAAATCTTTTCTGAACCCTTTCAAGTTTCACAACATCTTTCTGATAGGAAGGAGACCAGAATTGCACGCAATATTCTAACAGTGGCCTAACCAATGTCCTGTACAGCTGACCAATAAAAGAAAGCATACCAAACGGCTTCTTCACTATCTGCTTTGGTTCATTTCATTATTTAAGAGGAAAGTCTTGAAAACTTTATTAACCTTAATGGCAGCAAAAGAAAAGAATAATTGGCACTGATACAACTCTTTCCATGATCACAACTCAGCTCAAAATGCTGTGCAGCCCAGGAAGAATGTTTGGAAAATGTAGTCACAATTGTACTGTAGGAGTGCACAGACACCAATGTACACACATTAAACTCCTGCAAACAGCAAATGTTTGACAGTGGCCAGATAATCCATTTGTGTGATGTTGATTAAGGGATAGATACAGTCCAGGACACTCAGGCTAACTTCCCTGCTTTCTGCAGAAATAGTTTCCATTTTGCAACAACCCAAGATGAGGTCTCAATTTAATGTCTCACTCAAAAAGTATTGCATCCAACAATGCATCATTCCCCCCATGGGAGGGCCAGCCTCAGTCTTTGAGCTCAAAGCCCTGGAGCGAGTTATTGCCGAACTAAGCCAAAGCTGACAGAAAGGAAGCCCAAAAGGATCACTTTTCACATTCTCAGGATGTCCCAAAGCATTTTGCAATCAGTACAGCACATTGCAAGGTCATGTAAACAGCAGTGAGACAAATGATCAGTTAATCAGTTCTTGTGTATTGCTCAAGGGTAAATATTGATCACCATTGTTATGTTCTTGTTTGGAAGTGACATGCAATCCATATGCCCATGTAATCAGGCAGATAATGCTTCAATACAAAATTTTAACCAAAAAAATGTCACCTCTGACAATGTAGCACTCCTTCAGCAAAGCACAGACATCAGCTGATAGTTTTGAAGAATGGACACTGACCCGAAGCATTAATCCTCTGCATTCTCTCTCCACAGGTGCTGCTAGACCTGCTGAGTTTCCCCAGCAATTTCTATTTTTGTTCAGATTTTCAGCATCCACAGTTCTTTGTTTTGTGATGATTTGGAGATGCGGGTGTTGGACTGGGGTGGACAAAGTTAAAAATCACACAACACTAGGTTATAGTCCAATGGGTTTATTTGGAACCTGGTGTTGTGTGACGTTTAACTTAGCTTTATGATATTCTTAATTATTTGAATCCAGGATATTTCTGTCTCAAAGAGCCAAGCCGGTCCTTAAAGTCACACAAGTGGAAGAACTGGTCTCTCATCTTGAAGTTTTACAAAAGGAGTGACCTGCTTTACAATTTAGAACAATCTGAAGGGCCTACTTACAAACCAGATTATCCAGTCTGGGACCAGGATGAGTGGTCACCTTATTTCTGAAGCCTCGTTGTCAACCATTAGTCAAAAAGCTGAACTGAGTTTAGATCCGGAGATTTGTAAAAAGGCAGTTTTGACCAGATGCAAATCACAGGATTTCTGGAGAATTTCAGAATATCTTGAAGCCTCAAAGGCACAACGGAGACAGGGAAGTGACTGCCCACTGCTCTTTATTTGTCCTCACTTACCCTCAAAACAATAAAACATGCATCAAGCATCTAGGGAAGTGTTTGTTTGTAATGAACAGCCACAGACAGAGCAATGTGACAAACAGTGTCAGCTTCAGCTTCTAATTATGGGCAGCTGTTAGCCCAGTCATGCTAAGACGACTGAAGTCACTGCCTAAATCTGGCTGACGAGAAACGCATTTGCAAACTAGCCCCAGTGTGGTCTGCCTGCTCTGAGCACTCGTTGGTGGCAAAGGGAACGTTTTTGCTGCATTTCAATCTTAAATCACAAATTAAGTGGTCTGTCAGGCCAGTGTGCTTGCTGTTTTCACATGTCAGCGTGAGGATTATGTAGTAAGAGGCCAGGGAGATCATGTTTCAGCTCCTGTATAATATCAGTAAGAGTGGTTGCATGGATACACTGCAAAGGGATCTGCTGAAATGAACTGTGCCTCTGCATCTCTTCTAAAAACAAATCTTGGTGATGTCCTTCCAAGAATTTGGGTGCCTTCAAATATAAATTTAACAATACAAATGCCTCCAAAATATAACGTCTGCAAATATATACGTGCTGAGCAATAATCTGTAAGTGGTCAGTACTGTTTGAGGTGATTGGCTTCCAGTTAGTGGGCGACCACACCCTGAGAATATTTTGTTACCATGGCGAAACATTGGGCTCCCCTCCCATTGCCTCTAGCTGTCATTTCATATGGACCACCCCACTTCAGCCTGTCTCCTAAGGTTTGGTAAAGTCCAGCTGTAAAATCAACTTCCCTTTCCTCGTCGATAAAATATATGGAAATAGAAATTGGATTCAAGAGTAGAAGTCATGTCTAAAAAAAATCCCTGGCTAAACCACACCTATGATCAGTTCTGGCCATATTAACTTAAATTAATGCAGTTGTGTTGTATTGACGTTGGATGCAGTACGCATTTACTAGAGTGATATCTCGACTCCATTTCAGGGGGAGATTGCAAAACCAGGATTATATTACCTCGAACTTAGAAGCAGTGGAATGAGCTGCCAGAGGAAGTGGTGGAGGCTGATACAATTACAACATTTAAAAGGCATGGGTATATGTTTAGGAAGGGTTTAGAGGGATATGGGCCAAGTGCTGGCAAATGGAACTAGATTTATTTAGGATATTTGGTCGACATGGATAAGTTTGTTCGAAAGGTCTGTTTCCGTGCTGTATATCTCGATGAATATATGATAAGGGCTAGGAACAAATTACTGCAAATGCATGGAAACAGACTCTTCAATCCAACTCGGATTTGTTAGTCCCAGCCTTCACCTTTACAGGAAAGTATTGGCATTATATACTCACCAGTCCCTGCTCTAATGTAGCTGCAAGCAATTGTCACTATGACCAGGTCCTGTCTTATCATATTAAAAGTGACCTTCAATCCAACAGAAAACTTGTTGTGAACCAATATATATTAAAACATAGAAATCAACTCCCTGCAAATACAAGCAGGAAAATAGCTAAATGTAATGGCCACAACACTGAGTCTGCCACATTGAAATCAGTCAAGGAAATGTGAACCATATCCTTCTTCGTTTTAATCTCCACGAACTGTAAACTCATTTTAAATCTACCCTGTAACTCTGCCAATAGAGACAGAGAGAGAGAGAGAGAGAGAGAGTGCGTGTCTGTCTGTCTGTGCCTGTCTGTGCATTTGTGTCTGTGCCCGTGTGTGTGTGTGTCTGTGCGTGTGTGTGTGTGTGTGTGTACGCAGATAGGGTCAAATAAACTTGTGTGAATGTCCAAATTTTCTTAACTCAGGAAAAATAGTTTCAATAATCTTATCTCCTTCTTTGTTTACCCTGAGGGAACCGGTCTGTGGAAATTCTCCATAGGCTGAACAGATAAATAGTAGGAAACTTACAGAATTGGCAAACCATATCCTTTCTAAATTCAAAAACCAAAGAAGGAATAAAAGAATTAAAGGAGTCACCTGGTTTATTTAAGACCATCTCACCTGGCCATAACCATGTCCACCCCTAATGAGGCACTTGCTTGAGACTCAGGATTGTCTGGCTTAGAGTACCAAAGGTAATTTGATTTTCAGTAGCCATTTTCAGAAATTGTTCATATCCAAAATGTTACAATTTACTCTGCATGGTCAGGAGCATGACAATTAGCAGGTGTCGTTCGGTCACAGATCGACCATGATGTCATTGAATGATAAATAGGCCGGGGGCAAAATGGCCCAACCCTGATGCTGTGTTCCAATGTAACTGGCAGCCAACGTAGTCTGTACCTTGAGTCCATAATGCAGTTGGGTGATTGGAGCTTACCAATTTAAATTAGAGACTGGCTCAGTAGGGGAGTATTGTACAGTTGCTACTGACCCAACTTTGCAACACAAAGGAGTCTTTATTAGCCATGTCAGTCTTTTATCGAGTCATTGCCATAGAGTTGTACAGCTCAAAGACAGACCCTTCAGTCCACCTCGTTCCTGACAACCAAGTTTCCCAAATTGAACTTGCCTGCTTTTGGCCTATATGCCTCCATTCATTATACCTGTCCAAATGTCGTATTGATTTTGGATGGTGACCAATGATAGTTATCACGGTGACTGTTCCCAAGACCAGCTTTGAAACCCTGACTGTGAGTATCCCCAGGTGCTGGGTGGGCTTGGTACCTAAATTTCAACACCCCCCAAAAAAGCCAATAAGCTGGGACCACCACAGCAGGACATTACCACCACAGACAGAGTTCCCCTTGTTGTGCATTTTGTTGGCAACATCCATGGGTTTGGTTTCAGTCCAGACTGGTTAAGGAGAAGGCAAGGTCAATAACTGACCTTGTGTTTAAGCTTCTTTATAGCACTGTTTATTAGATATTAAGACTCAATCAGATGTTGCCAAGTACAGAAGGATTCAGTTATAAAGAAAAGGTGGACACACTGGCCTTTTTCATTGGAGCATAAGAGGTTGAGAGGTGACCTTGTAGAGGTTTATGAAATCATGAGGTGTATAGAGAGGTTAATGGTAGGTGTCTTTTTCTTAGGATGGAGATTTTAAAGACTAGGGGATATATTTTTAAGGTGAGAGAAGAGTGATTTAAAAAAGACCAGAGGGGCATAATCTCTTACCCATTGATTCCAGTTTTGCCATGATTCCTTGATGCCACACTCGGTCAAATGCAACCTTGACGTCAAGGGCTGTCACTCTCACCTCATTTTCTGAATTCAGCTCTTCTGTCCATGTTTTCACCAAGGCTGTCATGAGGTCAGGAGCTAAGTGACCCTGGTAGAACACAAATTGGGCATCACTGCGCAGGTTATTACTGAGCAGGTCTGCTTGATACCTTGGCTGATGACACCCACTATCACTTTACTGATAATCAACAGTAGACTGATGGGGCTGTAACTGGCTGGGATGGTTTTGTCCTGCTTTTTGTGTATGGGGCATACCCAGGCAATATTCCACATTGTTGGGTAGATGCCAGTGTTGAACTGTACTGAAAGAGCTTGGCTAGGGGAGCTGCAGTTCTGGAGCAGAAGTGTTCAGTATTATTGCCAGAATATTGTCAGGTCCCATAGCCTTTGCAGTATCCAGCAACTCCAACTATTTCCTAATGCCATGTGGAGTGAATTGAATCGGCTGAAGACTGGTATCTGTAATGCAGGCAACTACTGGAGGAGGAGGGAGATGAAGAAGGGCTCATGCCCTTGGATGCTGCCTGACCTGCTGCGTTTTTCCAGCAACACATTTTCAACTCCTGGAGGAGGCTAAGGTTGAATCATCCACTCAGCATTTCTGGCTGAAGATTGCTGCAAATGTTTCAGCCTTATCATTTGCACTGATATGCTGGGCCCTTCCATCATTGAGGATGGGGATATTTGTGGAACTACCTCCTCCAGTGAGTTGTTTAATTATCCACCACCATTCTCGACTGGAGCTTAGATCTCATCTGTCCATTGTGCGATGGCTTAGCTCTGCCTATCACTCGCTGCTTTTAGCATGCGAGTCGCCCTGTTTGGTAGCTTCACTAGGTTGACACCTCATTTCTAGATATGCCTGGTGCTGCTCCTGGCGTGCCCTTCCACACTGTCTGTTGAGCCAGAGTTGATCCCCTGGCATGATGGTAATGGTTGACTGGGAGATATGCCAGGCCATGAGGTTGCTCATTGTGCTGGAAGACAATTCTGCTGCTGCTGATGGTCCACAGCACCTCATGGATGCACAGTCTTGAGTTGCTAGATCTATTCAAAGTCTGTCCCATTTAGCACAGTGATAGTGCCACACAACACGATGAAAGGTACTGTCAATGTGAAAGCAGAACCTCGTTTCCACATTGCTCTGACTGTTTCTGTCATTGACAAATGTATCTGCAGCAGGCAAGTTGGTAAGGATGAGGTTGATTATACTTTTCCCTCTTGCTGGTTCCCTCACCACCTGTTGCAAACCCTGTTTGGCAGCAATGTTCTTTACCACCTGACCAGTATTGCCAAGCCACCTTTGGTGGTCGACGTAGAAATCCTCCAGCCGGGGTATATTTGTGTCCTTGCCGCCCTCAGTGCTTCCAAGATGAACCAACTACATCATGAGAATGACCACAATTCAAATTGCTGTTTAATTTGCTGTGATGCAGTTTTGAACATGCTGAAGTTTTGAGTGACACTGTTTAATGTATAATTTCACATTTCTTTAATACATAAAATCTTGTGCAATTCCTAACCACCCAGGCCAGTTTTCTTTTTTGAAGAGAGAATGTCAGCTCATTTTAAGACCATAAGACATAGGAGTGGAAGTAAGGCCATTCGGCCCATTGAGTCCACTCCGCCATTCAATCATGGCTGATGGGCATTTCAACTCCACTAACCAGCATTCTCCCCATAGACCTTAATTCCTAGTGACATCAAGAATCTATCAATCTCTGCCTTGAAGACATTTAGCATCCCGGCCTCCACTGCACTCTGCGGCAATGAATTCCACAGGCCCACCACTCTCTGGCTGAAGAAATGTCTCCGCATTTCTGTTCTGAATTGACCCTCTCTAATTCTAAGGCTGTGTCCACAGGCTCTAGTCTCCTCGCCTAATGGAAACAATTTCCTAGCGTCTACCCTTTCCAAGCCATGTATTATCTTTTAAGTTTCTATTAAGTCTCCCCTTAATCTTCTAAACTCCAATGAATACAATCCCAGGATCCTCAGCCGTTCCTTGTATGTTGGACCTACCATTCCAGGTTTCATCCATGTGAATTTTGTTCATAACCCTCTTGCTGTTGATCAGAACATTGAGGTTTAAGTCCCGTTTCAAGATATGAGGGTAGGGAATCTACATTGAGATGTCAGAGCAGTACAGAAGATTAATTCTTTGAACAACATATAAGCCTGAGACCTGATCTACCTCTTTTAGGGGCTAATATGGATCCTAAAGGCTCCATGCCATTATTGAAAGGGAACTCACCTGATCACTAATTTTCCTTTAAACAATACCATCAAATATGAACTCATGACTCAGTTGTCTCAGTGCTGTTGTAACTATTACTGTGTGCAAATAATTACACCCCCACCCACACACAATACCTTAAAGTACTTCATTGTATGCGAAGTGTCTTTGGGTCTTATCTATAAATTATGATCAAGTCATTTGTAGATGCATCGCAAACGGCTACACTTTAAATTAAATAATTGGTTATGAAGCCTTTGAACGTTTCTGGGGATATGATAATATCTAACATAAAAATACATTGCTGCACAGTCCAAATAAAAATCTCAAAGTTCTAAGTACTGTATTTCAAAGCTGTCTTTGAAATTAATTGAACTATTTAATTAAAATCAACTTCTGTGAGCATTAGACCATTCATTGTCAATTTGTTTGCTTTCATAATATCTGAATGAAGAAATTCTATCTACAGGCATGTGGCCTCTGTGTAATAGGTCATCATTTCCTGTTGCAGGGTATCAAACACTATATGCCATTAGTCAGCCTTAACCTTTCATATTTAGGTTAATATAATTTCTTGCAGGGCAGGTTGCTTGAAGTACAAATTGATAGTATTGCAAAAACAAAACCATGTATCTGGGACCTGGTAAATAGTGCAAGCAACTGTACACAAACAAACATGAATTAAGAACAGATGGAGACCATTTGGCCCCTCAAGATTGCTGCATAATTCAATAAGATCATGGCTCCTCTAATGAATCTGATTGAAGGATACAGAATTTAACAATGCAGGAACTGAGAAGGAAGTCTAATCTCGAATGGGTGAACTCCTTGTCATAGAGTCATAGAGTCACAGACAGGTACAGCATGAAAACTCACCTTTTGGTTCAACTCACCTTGGCCGACCAGATAGCCTAAATTAATCTAGTCCTATTTGCCAGCACTTGGCGCATATCCCTCTAAACCCGTCCTATTCATATACCCATCCAAATGCCTTTTAAATGTTGTAATGTCCGCCACTTCCTCTGGCAGCTTATTCCATACACGCACCACTCTTTGCGTGAAAACATTGCCCCTTAGGTCCCTTTTAAATCTTTCTCCTCTACCCTTAAAGTCTCTAGTCCTGGACTTCCCCACCCCGGGGAAAAGACCTGTCCATGCCCCTCATGATTTTATAAACCTTCATAAGGTCCACCCCTCCACCCCAAAGCTCCAGGATAGAAAAAGAGAAACAAAGAGAAAATGAATTAAGACAAAACAGAAGATTAGATTAGATTGCTTACAGTGTGGAAACAGGCCCTTCGGCCCAACAAGTCCACACCGACCCGCTGAAGCGAAACCCACCCATACCCCTACATTTACCCCTTACCTAACACTACGGGCAATTCAGCATGGCCAATTCACCTGACCCGCACATCTTTGGACTGTAGGAGGAAACCGGAGCACCCGGAGGAAACCCACGCAGACACAGGGAGAACGTGCAAACTCCACACAGTCAGTCGCCTGAGGCGGGAATTGAACCTGGGTCTCTGGTGCTGTGTGGCAGCAGTGCTAACCACTGTGCCACCGTGCCGCCTTAGAAGCACTAAGAGAAAGAAAATTTATTTAAACTTCTACATTTTTAAAATCTTCTGACGCAACATTTGAAAGAATGAACCTGTTCACCTGTAATGGTCAATTCTCAGAGTGACAGGTGTCAACTGATAGAAATGAACATTTACCACATTGTTGGAAGGATACTCAGACTGAAATGGCTGGGAGTTTTTTTGTGTCGTGTCTCGTTTGATCAATCAGCCCCTTCAGGCTATTTGATGCATTTTACTGATGATGTTGTCAGTAAGATGCCAGTTTTGCAAAGCAAGCAACATTTAACCTCACCTTTGACCCTGGCTGAAGTTTGTACATAAATAATAATCAGCACTGTTTAATCTTACTGTTGTTTTGACTGGGGTATTGCAAGTGGAAATAGCTGTACAACTCCTCAGTGAAGGTGGCACAGTGGTTAGCACTGCTGCCTCACAGCGCCAGAGACCTGGGTTCAATTCCTGATTCAGGCGACTGACAGTGTGGAGTTTGCACATTCTCCCTGTGTCTGTGTGGGTTTCCTCCGGGTGCTCCGGTTTCCTCCCACAGTTCAAAGATGTGCAGGTCAGGTGAATTGGCCAAGCTAAATTGCCCATAGTGTTGGATAAGGGGTAAAGGTAGGGGTATGGGTGGGTTGCGCTTCGGCGGGTCGGTGTGGACTGGTTGGGCCGAAGGGCCTGTTTCCACACTGTAAGTAATCTAATCTAATCTTTAGAAAGTTTATTTGGAAGCAAATTAAGACAGAGATGAGGAAACATTTTCCTCTCTCAGAGATAAGTGTGAGGTGTTTCATTTTGTAAAGTCAGCTCAAGGTAGGAGTTTCATGGTGAGTGCTAGGGCCTTAAGGAGTGCAGTGGAACAAAGGGACCTTGGAGTTCAGGTGCACAGCTCTCTGGAGTCACAGGTCGACAGGGCAGTGAAGAAGGCACACTGCCTCCATCAGTCAGGGCATTGAGTGCAGAAGTTGGGAAGTTATGTTGCAGTGGTGAGACTACACTTGGAGAATTGTGTTCAGTTTTGGTCACCTTGTTATAAGGATTATGTTATTAAACTGGAAAGAATGCAGAAGAAATTTACAAGGATGTTGCCGGGACTCGAGAGTCTGAGTTATAGGGAGAGGTTAGATAAACTAGGACTTTTGTCGTTAGAGTGTAGGAGACTGAGGGGGGATCTTATAGAGATGTATAAGATCATGAGAGGCATGGATAGGGTTGGAGAAACAAGAAGTCAAGGGCATCAGTTTAAGGTAAGAAAGGAAAGAATAAAAGGGAACTGAAATGGCAATGTTTTTTACACAGAATATTGTGCTCATGGTGGAATGAGCTGCCAGCAGAAGTGGTTGAGGCAGACACATTAACAACATTTAAAAAGCATTTGGACATTTAAATGGATAGGAAAGGATTAGAAGGATATGGGCTAAGTGCAGGGAAATGAGGTTGGCATGGACAGCCATTTTGGTTGGCATGGACCAGTTTGGGCTGATGGACCCGTCTCCATGCTGTATGACTCTATGTCCCTATGACCAGAGGGTTGTGAGTCTTTGGAATTCCCTTCCTCAAAAGGCAGTGAATGCAGGATCTTTCAGTATTTTTAAGGGAGAGGTAGATAGATTCTCGATTACCAAGGAGTTGACTGATTACTGGGGACACACAGGAATGTAGAGTTGCGGTTAAAATTTTATTGAAGGGCTGAGTGGTCTTCTCTTGCCTCTTGTTGATATGTTCAAATACATGGGATAGAGAAGGGGATTTACAGCATCTCAAACATAACTTTCATCAAATAGCAGAATTAAAGAGTTTAGATTTATTCTAGTTAAATAACTAACTTACAGTATCCGTTAAACCTGGCTGAGGCAGTAAAATTGCTAATGCTGTTAGGTTTGAGTTGTTTTTTTTCTTTGCAATTGGTATTCTGACTTGAGTATCTCTATATATTCAATTAAGCATTTTATATTAGACATACCTTTAGCCTCAGTGTTTCTCACAGTTTTTAAAACTTGTCCAACAATGGTTTATATATTTACAGTAATGTTCTTTGAAGTGGGCATTGAAAATGAGGTCAGCCTTGTCTCTGTGGAAGCACCCTTGCCTCTGAATCAGATGGTTGCGTGTTTAAGTTCCCAGAGCATGAAATCTAGGTTGACACTTGCACTGATGGGGTGCTGCACAAAAATGATGTTTTTTTGGATGAGATATTAAACTGCACCCAATCAGTCCTATCAGCAGTTCATAAATATTCCATGGCACTATTCACAGAACATAAGCAGACATTTCCTGGTGTTAATAATTCAATAATTCAGTCACCATTACCAAACTGGTCATTCTCATGTTGATGTTTGTGGGATTCGTCTGTGCAATATTTTGTTCACTAGGTCTCCAACATTACAACAGTGATTACACTTCAAACAGTACTTCACTGAACACAGATCAGAACATCTTCATATCAAGAAAAGCACTCTATAAATACATTGTATTTTTTTTGACCTGAAATAGGCATGAACAGGTAATGATTATTGCAATGATTAGATGTCCTTGATTCAGCAGTGAGGATAATCTGACACTAGGAATGACAGCTGCTGGGAGATGTACTTCAGAGGCTGGGTACAGGAACCCGGGTTCATATATCCAGAGCTCAGTGCCTGCTCTCGACATATCAGCACATGCAGTGAGACTTCACTGAGCTGCAATGACTCAAGCAGCTGTTCCTGAATCTCTGGACATCTGATTTTTTTATATTTCAAAAATAAACTTTATTCATAAAACTAATATTTGTATATATGCATAGTGACAAATGCAGTGCGGTTCTGTTGAATAACGTATCAAGCAAACAAGCGTAGCAATTTGATTCTATCCAACAAGCTAAAGGCATCTCTTACACATACAAGACTATATTTGAGGCACTAGTAGGGTCTGATAACTGAATGAACCCCCAGTTACCTTCTGCAGAAAGACCTCAGACAGTTGTCTTTCTCCACTGTGCCTTGATAGCAGCTGCCCCAGGCTTCAGTATGTCCCTCAGCACATAGTCCTGATTCTTGGAATGTGCCAGTCTGCAACACTTGGTTGAGGTCAATCCTTGTTCTGGAAGATCAACAGGTTTTGAGCAGACCAAAGAACTTCTTTTATCAAGTTGATGGTCCTCCAGGCGCATTTGGTGTTCATCTCAGCGTTCATCCTGGGGGACAGACTGTGGAGCACAGAGTCCTGCTTTATGGAGAGCTGCTCAGAATGGACTCCCTGAACCTCTGATCATAGGAACCATTGTACAATAGGATATGGTATGTCTCCATGGTTAACAACATGACAGCAACCTACCTGTTTGGTTAGTGTTAATCCAAACTCATAAAACTCAATAGTGGACATTATTGTAGTGATTATAATGAGATCAGTCAGCTAGATCTCGTAGAACATGGGATCCCTGATTGGGGCTGTTGAGTGAAATGTTGAGTGTCAGAGATACTGACTCTGCATGACACAGTATTAATGTCCAGTTCTGTTCATGTGTAAATAAAGGGTGACTTGGTGATGGGATACCAGCCTCTATGGAGTAATGTCAAATATAATACATGAACTGCCAGCCCTACAATACATCCAGTCACCCTTAACTTACCAATCAATCTCACTCACTAATGAAAACCCTTTGGAATAAACATGTTAGAGGTGGCAGAGTTCTTCCTGCTCAGGTAGACAGAGTCCTGCAAATCAACCCTGGGAAATGGTATGCTGGTCCTGGGAAATGGTATGCTGGTCCTGGGAAATGGTATGCTGGTCCTGGTTGGTGGAGGCACAAGAAACTTGCCGTATTCTGAAATGGTCAGCTACATGTTTTAGTCAGTATTTCCCTATCCATTCCGAGGATATGGACATTATTGAAAAATCCAGTATTTATCAGCTAGCCTTAAACCTCTTTGAGAATGTAGTAGTGAGCCACCTTCTTGAACTTCTGCAGTTTATGTGGTTTTAGGGAGGCATATTTTCAGGGTTTTGACCAGTAATAATGAAGCAATAATGATATTGTTCCTAAGTCAGTTTGTTTTCTGGCCAGGAGAGGAACGTGCAGCTGGTAGAATTCTCATAACTGCAGCCTTTGTCCTTCAAGGTGGTCGAGGTTTGGAAAGTACTGTCTATGCAGCCTTGGTGAGTTGTAGCAGTGCGTCTTGTAGATGAGGCACAATGCTGCCTCTGTGCAATGGAGGAGAAGAGAGTGAATGTTGAAAGTGATGGATGTAGTGCCAGTGAGGAAGACTGCTTTGTCCTGCAAGGTTTTGAGCTTCTCTCAACCAAGAGTTGCACTCATCCAGGCAAGTGAGAGTATTCCATTATGACATATGCCTTACAGGTGGTGGACAGGCTTTGATGAGTTAAGAGGAATGTTATTAAACATAGAATTCCCAGTCTCTGACCAGTTGTTGTTGCCACAGTATTTACAAGCCAATTCAGCTAATTTTCTAGTTAATGGTGAATACAGAACGTTGATACTGGGAGATTCAGCAATGGTGATGTTGAGGGTATGACAGTGTGCCAGAGGGGGTGTTAATGAGTGTGTTTGCTATGATACAGTGAGAAATCTCATCAGCCCTTGCAGTGAAAAGTGTCCAAAAATCTCAGTGTAACTGACACTTAGCCAAAGTGATGTAAGATTTATTTCTATATCTTTATAGATAATTCTCAGGACTTTCTGAAATGTATCAGTTAACTAATTACTATGGTTTGTAATCAGCATTGTTAGTGAGGCAAATAAAGTTTGCAAATAGGAAGGTTTAACAACTAGCAATGAATCACTTGACTAAAGTGTTTATATGTTAATTGAAAGAAACTATTACAGAGTGTATACAGGCATACAGCACGGATACAGACCCTTCAGTCCAATTAGTCCGTGCTGAACATAATCCCAAACTAAACTAGTCCCTCCTGCCAAAATTTCTTATTCATGTACTTGTCCAAATGTCTTTAAAACATTGTAACTTTACCCACATCCACCATTTCCTTTGGACGTTCATGCAACACACAAACCACTCTCTATGTAAAAAAAGTTGCCTCTTGTGTCTTTTTAAAATCTTTCTCCTCTCATTTTAAAAATATGCCTCATTGTCTTGAAATCCCCCACCCTAGAGAAAAAAAACACCTGCTATTCCCCTTTTCTATACCCCTCATGATTTTATAAAACTCCATAAGGTCACCCCTCAACCTCTTGCGCTCCAGTGAAAAATGTCTCAGTCTATCCAGCCTCTCCTTATAACTCAAACCCTCCATTCCCAGCAACATCCCGGTATATCTTTTCTGAGCTCTTTGTAGCTTAATAATATCCCTCCTGTGACTAGAGACCAGAACTGCACACAATACTCCAGAAGAGACCTCACCAACCTTCTGTACAACCTCAACATGACGTCACAACTCCGATACTCAATGGTCTGGGCAATGAAGGTAAGCATGCTAAATGCCTTTTAACCACCCTGTCTACACCACCTATCGCATCTCCAACGCCCCTTCCCCAAGTCCCTCCTCCCTACCTTTTATCTTAGCCTGCTGGACACACCTTCCTCATTCCTGAAGAAGGGCTTATGCCCGAAATGTCGATTCTCCTGTTCCTTGGATGCTGCCTGACCTGCTGCGCTTTTCCAGCAACGCATTTTCAGCACTGTCTACATGTGATGCAAACTTCAAAAAATTATGAACCTGAACCCCGAGGTTTCTCTATTCCACAATACTACCCAAGGCCTGGCTTCTAATTGTATAAGTCCTACCCTTGTTTGTTTTCCCTAATTATGAACAAGTTAAACTGAACAAGTAAATTGCTTTTTAGTTTCTTATCTCCATTCAAGATAATGCTTGGACCAACGGAATTTTAGCCTCAGGGTTGGGGAGATTTACAGCAGGGCCTCAACTCAGTGGGTCTTACAAATGTTTGCTTTGCACTACAGTCAACAGCAGAAGTGATGCGAAACTTACATGAGACTTGTTAAGGAATCCTGTAATCTTCAAAGCAATGTAAAGTGTGTTGCATAACAAAGAAGAAAAAAAGTCCCATTTACTTTACATCTTATCATGTACCAAAGTATTTTGAGCCCAAGCTTTTACAATGTTTGGTTCAAACTAGTGTCCGTATTCAATAACAAAGCAATTATATATTTTTGCAGGTTTGGCAAAATTATTCTGTAAATAATTTGCGTTAAAAAATGCCAAATTGCACTTAATGGTGACAATAAGGCTTATTAAGGAGAAGAC
Organism: Hemiscyllium ocellatum; assembly: GCF_020745735.1. Taxonomy (NCBI): domain Eukaryota; kingdom Metazoa; phylum Chordata; class Chondrichthyes; order Orectolobiformes; family Hemiscylliidae; genus Hemiscyllium; species Hemiscyllium ocellatum. The sequence continues at coordinate 18,066,104 of NC_083439.1, read as the reverse complement.
TAAAGGTTATGTAACTTAAAAGGATCAGATTGAAATAACTGAGATTTAAGAAAGAAATGCCAGGATTCAAGAAACTGGTCCGATAGGTATTGTCTTTTCTTCATTGTCTCTTAAACAATCCAAGCAGATGGGTGGTTGTTTACTTCTTTAATGTCAAAAATCAAACAATACGGTGCTGGGCTTGTAATCCTTACCTTTGGGCTCAATTAGGTGTTTCCATTTCTTTCCATCAACACAACCAACTGTTGTGCTGCTGCTGCTGCCACAGCCCTAGCATCCCCTGACAAATGCCATCTCAATGCAGTTTAGCAGATTCAATTAGTCAAACTGTAGCTACTGTTCTGTGAACTTTGTAACTGCTTCAGGATTTTGAAGCCAAAGGTCAGATCATTAGGACGGTTGGGGTTAAACATGACTGCTTTAGAACAGGAGACAGTCGACAAAACCACTTAGAGTCATAGAGATGTACAGCATGGAAACAGACCCTTCAGTCCAACACGCCCATGCCAACCAGATATCCTAAATATTTGCCTGCATTTGGCCCAATCCCTCTAAACTCTTCCTTTTCATATACTCATCCAAATGCCTTTTAAATGTGATTGTAACAGCTTCCACCACTTCCTCTGGCAGCTCATTCCGTATGCTCATCACCCCCTGCTTGAAAACATTGTCCCTTGGGTCCCTTTTAAATCTTTCCCCTCTCACCTTAAACCTTTGCCCTCTAGTTTTGGAGTCCCCTACCCCAAAGAAATGACCTTGGCTATTTACCCTATCCATGCCCTTCAAGACATAAGGTCACCCCTCAGTCTCTGACCCTTCAGAGAAATCGCCCCAGCCTATTCAGCCTTTCGTTTTAGCTCAACCCACCAACCCTGGCAACATCCTTGTAAATGTTTTCTGAACCCTTTCAAGTTTCACAACAGTCTTCCTATAGCAGGAACACCAGAACTGCACACAGTATTCCAATCGTCGCAGAACCAATGTCCTATACACCTGCAACATGACCTCCCAACTCCTGTACTCAGTGCACTGACCACTAAAGGTGTGCATACCAAACGCCTTCTTCACAATCCTATCTACCTTGGACTGATATCGGTTAAGAGCCAGTTTGTCTGTAGGAAACTAAAGTTAAAAATCATACAACACCAGGTAATAGTTCAACAAATTTAGTTGAAAGTACAAGTTTTTAGAGTGTGGCTCCTTTGTCAGGTGGCTAGTGGGTAGGATGATATAACACAGAATTTATAGTAAAAGATTAAAGTGTCATACAACTGCTGCGATATATTAGACAAGCCCAGATTGCTGTCAAGTCTTTAATCACTTAGAATGAGGATGCAGGTTTTAATTGATTAATATGTAATTCCAGAATTTTTTTCAATCACTGCCTTGAATTAACTTAAGGTTTTATTAGTATATAAAAAATGGCTACATCTCAGCTCAGACAATGTATTACAGGTATAAGGTTAGAGTCCGTCTCTATCCCAACCTGGAGTCAGGGTGGCTTTATTTCCAAAGTAGGAATTTATAAAATGTCACATTGATAAACTGCCCGCAGATTGTGTGCTTTTTGAACAAACCAGAATGTATCTGCAAATGCCAATTCACCATGGTGTGTGTGTGTGTGTGTGTGTGTGTACGTATGCGCGTACGTGTGTGTTGGAGGGTGTGGTGGAAGGTGGAGGGGAGAGGTGGAGGGGAGAGAAAGATGGAGTGAGAGTGAGTGTATGTGTGTGTGAGAGAGGGAGAGAGAAACAGAGAGTGTGTGTGCATGAGGGAGCAAGAAAGAGAGAGAGTGTGTGTGTATATGTGTGTGTGAGAGAGAGGGAGGGAGAGAGAGAAAGAGAGAATGTGTGTGTGAGAGGGAGAGAGAAAAGGAGTGTGTGTGTGTGTGTGAGAGAGAGAGAGAGAGAGCATGCGTGTGTGTGTTTGTGTGTGTATGTGGTCACCTCCACAGGTCCTGTACAGCTGCAACATGACCTGTTGAGCTAGGGAACTGAATTGGTTCCTATTAAGTTCTTGGTGAGATTTGTAGAGTTGTAGAGAAACAGAGTGAATGTCTTAAGTTGCATATGACTCTTCTTCAGAACTGCTGAGGAATCCCCGCTCTCAGAACCCCCTGTCATTTCTTCCACAAAGCTGGTTCAAGAGTCTCCAGCATCAAATAACAATAACCTATTTTAATTGATCAGAAGAACATGAGAGAAGAGCCTGTAAGGTTCTTGTGGTCTGGTGGTTGAGTCCCTATTTCTGGGCTAGGAGGTCTACGCCTTCTTCTGAACAGGTTGATTAGAAAGCATTTAAGAGTAGAATCTGCCCACTAAGCTTTCATTTAAAAAAACATTTAGCCACTTATGGCTCTATTTTCCACTTCGGTCTATAGCTCCTGGTAGGATAGCATTTTTCGTCTAACAAAGATAAATGTGAACTGAAAATTATCCATCCATTTGGTTTGATACTTGCTCATCTCAAGGAACACGCTGTGTCCTTAAACCTGATGGAGTGCTTTTTAAATAACTAAGTGTGACTTACCCCACACACTGAACATAAGCAATAGTTCAGTGTTGCAGTACTTATCCCCTCAGCCCATTAGAAAACCTATGATTTTAAAGCAACCACAAATAACAGGCAATACATTGGTAAAGGTTATTTCTGTTAGCAATTAATTACAAAGCAGCATTTGACAGTGCTGGCAGCTTAAAACTTACTCAATAAGTGGTAATGAAAACTGCCAGACAATCTGCAAGCTTTCTGTCTGGCTGTTTAGGGGATTGAGTGGGTAATTGTTTTCATACGTTCTTTGTGGGAGAAAATTATTATTTTGATTCCCATATCGCATTAGGCCTCCCATTGTGAACACACAGCACGAGGGGAACTGGAATTCGGAACCTATATGATGCTGTGGGCAAGATTAGAGTGGTGCTGGAAAAGCACAGCAGGTCAGGCAGCATCCGGGGAGCAGGAAAATCAACGTTTCGGGCAAAAGCCTTTCGTTAGTGTGCTGTGGGCAGTCAAGGATTGTGCTTGAGATAAACAAAGTGCAATGCTCCTGTTTCTCAGGTGATGTAAGTGGTGAGCAAATAGCCCTGATAAAGGAAGGGGATAGGGTTCATTGGCAGAATCTTCCCAAGCGGCTTTCACACACTACAGGTGGAGGGTAGTGCATTTCTACCCTCAGCTGAAGAGAATTACAGAAAAGAAGACATTAAATAATGGTTGATGGACTAAGAGCTCGGAAGTAAGACAACCTTGGAACAAACAGCTGGACACTTAAGAAATATTTAGATGAACAATTGAAATGCCACAGCATACAAGGCAACGGGTCAAGTGCTGGAAAATGGGGTCAGATGGATGGATGTTTGATGACTGGTACAGACACAGCGGGCTGCAGAGTTTCTTCTGCACTGTAACAGTCTGACTCTATTTTAAAATAACAGCTTGCATTTAGGTACCATCCTTAACTCTACAAATATTCCCAAACTGTAAAGAGACTTCAAAGAATTCCTACAATGTGGAAATGTACCCTTCGGCCAAACAAGTCCACACCGACCCTCTGAAGGGTATCCCACCTAGACCTATTTCCCTCCCCATTATCTGATATTTAGCCCTGACTAACCTACACATCCCTGAACACTGTGGGCAATTTAGCTTGGCCAATTCACTTAACCTGCATGGCCTTGGACTGTGAGAGGAAACTGAAGCACCTGGAGGAAAGCCGTGCAGGCATGGGGAGAACATGCAAACTTCACACAGACAGTCACCCGAGGCTGGAATCAAACCCAGGTCCCTGTCGCTAACCACTGAGCCACTGTGCCATCCATGTTCGCAAGCGTGATATGACACCTAATTATATTGGTTGACCAAAGAAGTAGGTTTTAAGGACCATTTTAAAGGTGACAAAAGGCAGAGAGCTGGAGATGTTTCAGGAGGGAATTCCAGAAATTAGGATTTATGTAGTTGATGACGCAATCACACATGATGCAGTGATGAAAGTCAGGAATTTAAAAATGTCTCAATGTCAACAAATCTGTTTCTTCCTGGAAACTAATCATGGGTCACGCAGCACAAAGGAGCCTTTCAAATTCTCTGCTGCTCTCGTGATGAGACCCATGGGGAAATGGGCTTGCGGAATTATAGCTGACCGGGAAATACTTGTCAAACTGTCTTCAGGTCTCGAACATTGTGCTTCTTTAGCTGGACAGAAGTTTTATAGCTGAGAATGAATTATACATTCAACAGAGCTGGCAATGAGTGGGTAGCTGATACAGTCAATCATACGTGATGCACAGAAATATCATATTCATTAGGTATTTGTGTCACCAACCAATATTGAATGCCTTGTCAGCTCAATCTTCCCAGATTGAATTATGAGTCCATTGGCTGTTCCAATTATTCAAGAGGTCGCTGACTCACTTGTTATGGAGTTGGCAGGAAGTTGCTGACTTTGGGATGGCATTTCTAATTCAAAGGAATGTCAAGGGTCAAAATCTTTTAAAAGTGAAATGGCTTGGCAGTGAAAATGCAGTCCTTATTCAGAAGCATTAAGAGAAGTGATGCTTTAATTAGCCGCTGTTGCCCAGTTGCCTCTCTCAATGACAGTTATTGACTTGGCAATAAGAGGATAAGAGTCAAGTCTATACCAACTAACCATTACCTTTATTAGTTTAGTTAGAGCAGACGTGCATTTTATACCATTTAGTTTGAAAAAGGTTAACAGCAAGTATGCAGTTCATACAAGGCTACAATTCAAACGTATGACCCACTGAGCTTGACGTTCCCTAAACAGTCAACAAAATAAAAGCTAAGGATTGGAAGTTTACTCTGACCAGGGATCTCTTGCAGGTCTGCGGGTCCTCTTCACATTTCCAAGTGTGAGGTTCCACTTCATAAAGGTTGCTCGCTGGAAGTTTCGTTGATGGCACACGGACAGCCTTCCTTTTTATCCTTTTCCAAAATTGTGGTGTCTCATTCCTGTTGGTTCCTCAGCTTTTCTGAGAGCAGTGTCATTCCGCTATAGGCTCACTCCAAGGACAGCTTTAGGATAACCTGATTACTCCTCCAACCAATAAGGATTTCTCAGGAGCTGAACCAGCTCAAACTGGCTCGAGCCAACAGCCAGGGCTACTGCCTTATCTGCAAGCAGCCTCTGGCCAACACCAGTATATCAATTCCAGCCAGGGTTAGATTAAATTAGAATCCCTACAGTATGAAAACAGGCCCAACCGTCCACACCGACCCTCCGAAGAGTAACCCATCCAGACCCATTACTCTACTCTAACGCATCAACACTATGGGCAATTTAGTATGGCCAATTCACCTGACCTGCACATCTTTGGATTGTGGGAGGAAACTAGAGCACTGTTAGGAAACCCTCGCAGGCACAAGGAGAATGTGCAAACTCCACACAGATCATTGCCCAAGGTAAGAATCAAACCCAGGTCCCTGGTGCTGTGAGGCAGCAGTGCGCCACTGAGCCACCATACCGCCTGTAGTTCTCATGATACAGTCCCTAACTTTAAGCCAGAAGGGCAGGGTTCATGTCTCACCTGCTTCAGGGGTGTGTTGTAAAATGACTGAACAGATTGATTAAGAAAGCTATAAATGCCAGCTACTTAATTTAGCCCCTGAGTGTCCAGAAATAAACAAGGCATTTAGTATGCATTCCTTTATTGGTCAGAGCATTGAGTATGGGAGTTGGAGCACCTGTGCAGGGTATTGGTTAGGATACCTTTGGAATATTGTGTGCAATTCTAGTCTTCCTCCAACAGGAATGATGTTGTGAAAATTGAAAGGATTTTGCCAGGGTTTGAGGGTTGGAGGATTTGGGCTATAAGGAGAGGCTGGATAGACTAGGGCTGCTTTCCCTGGAGCATTGGAGGCTGAGGAGTGACAATATAGAGGTTTATAAAATCATGAGGGGCATGGATAGGGTAAATAGGCAGTCTTTTCTCTGGGGTGGGGAGTCCAGAACTAGAGGGCATAGTTTTAGGGTGAGAGGGGTAAGATATAAAAGAGACCTGAGGGACAGCCTTTTCACACAGAGGGTGGTGCGTGTATGGAATGAACTGCCAGAGGAAGTGGTGGAGGCTGGTACAATTGCAACATTTAAAAGCCATTTGGATGGGTAAATGAATAGGAAGGATGAGGAGGGATATGGACCAAGTGTTGGCAAATAGGACTAGATTAGGTTAGGACATCTGGTTGGCATGGACAAGTTGGACTGAAGGATCAGTTTATGTGCTGCACATCTGTATGATTCTATAACCGAACTTGTGAACAGAGTAGTTCATAGTAATAGGACATTAGAATCACCAATAGTATGTATTGCTCTGCCAGTCCTTAAATTCCTAAATACCTTGAAGAAGGTGGTGGTGAGCTGCCTTCTTAAGTTGTGAGTGGCTTGATAGGATATTTCAATAAAGGCAGTTAATACTTAAACATGATGTGAGACTGAAGCAAATACAGCTTCAGTAAAGACTGCTGATCTCCTCCCTAAAGGAGTGTACCAGGTAGGTTACAACCACAGGAAATACTGCAGAAACTCAGGTGTAGCAGGATCTGTGGAGAGAGAAACAGAGTTAGTGTTTCAAGATAGATTTGTCACACATCAGACTTGAAACATTATTTCTCTCTCCACAGATATTGCTCAACCTGTTGAGGTTCGGCAGCACTCTTTGAGTTTCTTTCAGATTTTGTGGATCTGCAGTATTTTGCTTTAATTATGGATATCTTAGTGAAATTACAACATTGCTGATATCAGCTTTGTTCATTCACTATTTTGTTCATTGATTGACTCTTAATTCCACAAGTTCCGTGCTGGGAATTAGAACCAGCTATTAGATCATTAATCCAAATTCTGGCTTGCTAGTGTGGTAAAATATCCACTGTGCTGCTGTTCCTAGTAATGCAGAGATACAACAAAAACATGGTTAGGACACATTGCACAAGGCATTGTCTCGAGTCTTCTTGTAAACTAGCACCAACTACATCTTAGCACACTTCAAAATGCATTACAGTCATACAGGGGCATGGTGGCTCAGTGGTTAGCACTGCTGCCTCACAGTACTAGGGGTCTGGGTTTGATCCCAGACTTGGGTGACTCTCTGTGTGGAGTTTGCACATTGTCTGTGTGAATTTCCTCCCACAGTCCAAAGATGTGCAGGTTACCTGGATTAATCATGCTAAATTGCCCAAAGTGTGCAGGCTAGGTGGATTAACTATGGGAAATGGATGGATGTGGTCTGGGTGGGATACTCTTTGGAGAGTTGGCATAGACTTGATGGGCCAAATGGCCTGCCCCCCACACAGTAGGGGTTCTATGATATAATTTGGTGAAAATCAAGAAGTTGATTGGATTTTACAATCCAAATTCTCAAGTCCCAGACTCAGATTATTGTAAAGGCTATGGATTCCTGAGATGCACAGCTTTAAAACCCTAAGATGTTGAGAAAGGCCTGTGACAGAGCAGTGAAAGAAATTTTCATCCTGTGTGATTCAACATTTAACCAAACCTAGACTCAGAAGGGCATCTTTTAGTGCAGACCTGAATCCTAGAAAAGCACAAAAAATACATTTTGTTGCCTACTTGTAAACATTTTTCCAATAAAATCCAATCGCAGGAACATTGCTTTCACAGGAGTGTTTATGTAAATTCCCATTGGTTGTCTCAGTGTTTGAGAGAAAGTAAACCCTCAAAGGAATTGACATTTTTTTCCAATGTGTTATGTGTTTATATTTGTTATAGACACACAGTAAAATGACGAGTTTATTTATTCTGTGAATTGGTCAAAATTCTAACTTTGAATATCAGAAGCCCAAGTGAACAGGTTAATTAGAAAAACAGGTTAGTTGCTTGCCATTTATAAGTGCACAGCATTCAAAGGAGCCATCAGATACTCAATGGGCATAATGACATTGTCCTGTGCTGTAGTATCCTACCATTTTCTGGTTTTGGGTTGGTGGTGGAGTGGAAGAGAAAAGACTGACAGAGGCTAAGTTCTCCAAAACATTTAGATTCTGGGAAGGAATGAATTAGAATAAGAGACATTAAGAGATTTGATTTAACAAAGTGATAGAAATTGAGGGCCTTGCACGCCAAGTACAAACAAGATTGAAAATTCCAAAGAGCAATTATAATGATTATAACAAGGTCAGCCAGGTGGACATCATAGAATATGAGTTCTCTGATTCCAGCTGTCAATCTGATCCAATCAGGGAGCCCTGGCTGACAGATAAGAACAGGGGTGTCAGAGATTCTGTTCACTCTGAGAATCGGCTCTGAGGGAGCAGGATCAGTGTCAAGGGCTCTCCATGTGTAAATGAAGGGGGACTTGGTGACGGGATACCAGCCTCTGTGGAGTTATTTCAGTGGCGAGAGAAAATCATGCACCTGAAAATATCAGTCACAACAGTTATCTTTGAGTTGAGGTGAGCAGTTCTGACAAAACGTTGTGATTTGGGAAGCATGACCTGTTCAATTCTGCCATCAAAGACCAGGCCTAGGATGTGGAATGAATGCATTATTTTTACAAGACAAATGATATTGGAGAAAACCAAAAGCAACGGGTAATTCTGCCTGTCAACTTTTACGGACCTGTAGCTTTTTCAGTTATTAGGAGCCTATCTTTCCCTGAGGCACCAGATATGAAAACCTTTCAAGAGTTGACAGATTTAATTAAGGAATATTACAACCCAAAGCCTCCTTTAAATTTGAGACGCTTTTGGTTTTATTCGGCAGTTCAAAAACCAAAGGAATCCATATCAGGACTTTTGACAAGGTCAAAATGATTCACAGAGGCATATGACTTTGATTTAACCCTTAAAGAGATGCTGAGAGACCATTTTGTACACATGACTAATGAGGTAACCATGCAAAAGTACCTACTGTCTGACACCCAACCAGACTTCACGCAGGTACTACAAGTGGCTTTATCATTGGAAAATGCAGCAGATGGAGCTTATAAGTCTGCCCATGGAAGTGGACACCCACAGCAGTGTGACTGAGTTGGGGGACACCACTTGAGTGAAGGCAATTGTGTAGCCTCACTCATGATATATCCTGAGCAGAGGGACTCTAGGCCAGCCCACAGCAAAACCCCAAGGCAAAGCCAAGCCTCGGTCAAATGGTTAAAATTATCTTCAAGGTCTGGCCAGCAAACCATTGTAGTTGTTAGTGATATGTGCATTCGAGACAGCAAAAGAGTCCCACTAGACCTAAACTGAGTAAGAGAACTCAGTTATCGGGAGAGTGCACATCCTGAAAAGCCCACCTACATCTGATTTGGAACAGTTAAATTGCTTAGCAACATCCAAATCAAAACTAAGCAAAATAAACATCTGGTTAAATGGTCAACGGATTCTAAAGAAGGGTGATACTGGTGTGGCAATATCAGTGATTGCAGAATCAGTCTTTGACAAAATTCACTGTGGACCCCAACCCTTACGTTTGCGCAAGACCTCAGCTAGACTGAGGACATAAACTGGTGAACCTTGACAGATTAAGGGGACAACTTTGGTTCCGGTCTCTTATTAGAAGCAGCTGGTTCAATTGCCATTGAATGTAGTTTAAAACTTGGGCCTAAGCTTGATGGGGGGAAATTGGTTGCAAGACATTCCCCTAGATTGACTCAACATTTTTCGATTCGAAAATATCTGCCTAATTAAATATCCAGAAATGTTTCAGGAAGCTCTAGGGACTAATAAAGAAGGCAAGGCAGCCAACAATTCCATGATTCGGCAAGCCCTGCCCAGTGCCATTTGTGTCACATGTAAAAATAGAGGCAGAAATCAGAAGGGTAGAAAGTGAAGGAATCATCAGACCAGTCCAGTTTGTGGAATGGGCTGCACCAATTGTGAAACCTAATGGGTTGTTCTCCTTTGTGGGGATTTTAAACTAACAGTGAACCGCTTTTCACAGCTGGATAAATACCCAGTCCCTCGCACAGAGGGTTTATACTCAAAGCTGGCAGGGTGGTGGTGTCCTTCATGAAGCTAGAGAGAGCCATATGCACTTGCAATTGCGGTTAGATAGGATTCCCAGAAGTATGCTACAATTAATATCCAAAAGGGTTTGTACCAATAAATGAGACTGACATTTGGAGTGCCATCAGTTTGTGCAATTTTTCAGCAGATGATAGAAAACACTTTACAAGGCCTTCCTTGGGTTGCCATTTATCTAAATGATATGCTAATAACAGAAAAGACCAATAAGGAGCACTTCGAGAAATTGGACATAGTCCTTAAATGTTTCTCCCAGATTGGTGTATGCCTTAAAAAGGAAATAGGTGTGTTCCAGGCATGCCAACTGACCTATTTGGGCTACAGAGTCGACAAGCCCAGGATATACCCATTGGAAGACTGTTCCAGAACCCATGGGTTCACCCCTTCCATCAAGTGTTGAAGAGACCTTGGAGATTGAGATGGATGCGACAGATATCACTACCTCGACGCTTCTTCTGCCTAAAGAAGGGAATGAATTTCTTGCGAGACTGCCCTACTACAAGAGGCGAGCTACTGTACATTCCATGCTGCCCATATTATAAGGTAGAGTTGGAGGAATCTGACCTGGTGCCAAAACACGCCGGGCTCCAAAACATTAGAATTGACCTATGACCTCAGACTCAGAGAGAGAGGGATGTAATGATTGTGACAAGGTCAGCCAGCTTACCTCATAGAATATCAGTTCCCTGATTTGGCCTGTTGATCTGACCAATTAGGGAGCCCTGGCCGACAGATATAAACAGGAGTGTAAGAGATTGTGTTCACTCTGAGAACTGGCTCTGAGGAAGCTAGATTAGGGTCAAGTACAATGTATGTGTAGATAAATGATGACAGAATACCAGCCTCTGTCAAGCCATAATTATAGCAGAATCAATAAAGCCCAGAAGGGAATCATGTTTGTTATAGATTTTATGTATTACTTTATTAGTCTTAAATGACCTTTTTAGTCTCTTCATCCATGTGATGCTTGAGGCTTGACTTTCTTGTTCCAGGAATAAAATTTGATGCAAGCTATTTGTTAATATTAGTTTGTGGCTCAGAACAAGTCACTCGGTAAGGTTAACCCCATTCCGGTCCTAGGCCATCAGTATTTTCTCCATTCGATTATGTTTGCTCTGTTCTGATCAAAACCATTGAATGAGGAACTGCAAAAAAAATGAAAGATTCACAGAACAGCAGAACTGTTATGGTACAGAAGAAGGCCATTTGGCCCATCATGTCTGTACTGGCTCCTTGAGCATGTTAACAAACTGCCAGTCACCTGACTTTCTCCACATCCCTGCACATTGTTTTCACAAACTGGATGTGTCAGTCTTACCCTCTGAAATAAATCTTTGTTTCTGTGCTGGGCAATCACTAAGGAACAGTGTGAACATTCCCCAACCATGCCTGTGAGGAGAAGAGAGCATTAGCAAGTGACCCTTAAAAGTAAATCTAGACAATAAGCAAATGGGTAAAAATTCTAGCATTAAATGGCTCTTCGATCTAAAACACAGCTTTAAATCTCCAGTAAATAAATGTCACATCCTACTACTTACTAATCCCTTAAAACTGGTTTTATTTTAATTAAATTCAACTTATACCATCTGCCATGGTGGGATTTGAACCCATGTCACAAGAATATTATCTATTAATGTTACCAGGTAATTGTCATGGTGACCCAGGTTCAAAGGCTGCCACAGCAGCTGGTGGAATTTGAATCCAATTTTAAAAAACTATGGCTTAGCTATGTGAACACTTCCAAGCTGATCCTTTTTAAAAATCTGCAATTAAGTGTCGAAAAAAAATTTGGTTCACTAATGTCTTTCAGGGAAGGAATCTGCCAATCTTACCTGGGCTGGCCTACATGTGACGCCCAACTCACAGCAATATGGTTGACTCTTAACTGCCCTCTGGGCAATTAGGGACAGGCATTCAATTCTGGCCCAGCCAGTAACAATTGCATCTCATAAATAAAAAGAATAGAAACAGTGGTCCAGAGGCTTAACTATATTTGAGAATGTTTAATATCCCAAAGATAACCATTGAGATGAAAACTCCAATGGAAACAAATTGCTGTGCAATGATTATAGTAGCATTATATTTGTAATTAATTTTGAATGAGTGTATATATTGTGTAATATGGAGGCTTACTATGTCAGAATGACATTGGCCTGGGTTAATAATAACTTAAAACATGCAACAGCTACTTTTTGTGAGATCTCAAAGAGTTAGTTATATCTGCATCAAAAACAAACATTGCTGATAAAGCATCTGCAGATATAAATCAGAGTTAATGTTTCAGGCTGAGTAACCCTCCCTCAGAACAGAACTGTTTCTGTTTTTGTTTCTGATTTACAATCTCCACAGTCGTTTTGGTTTTTAATTATATCTGCGTGTTCACTGTTCTTCAATCAGCTTCATTTGGGAAGAATTACAACTGAAGCTGGAGGGTCACAACATATCTTTCTACACAACTGGTTCGAGATGACGCAGTTGCAACAATTCAGCTTTGAACTGAACAAAGGACAACGTACTGGCCTTTGTAAAGATGTTCAGTTCTCGTTACTGTAGATTGCAGAACCTAAGTAAAAGTTCAAGCTCAGTGAATGCTCGACAATATTGTCTTAAAACAATGGACTCGAGATGTAGTCAGAATTGTAGGCCAAGAATAAACACAGCTCTGGTTGTAAACTCTTGTGGACGTTCCCCTGGGCTAGTGACTCAAAGCAGTTTATAAAATATTCAATATATAGACCTGTTTGCAAAAACAACTGTGTAGTTATGTTATGGACTTGGCTAGAGTGTTGATGTCTAAGGCCCAGGGTTCGCTCCTGGCTCCTGATAATCCAACCTTTGATGCAGAGTTAGCCTGGTCTCACTTGTGTTCATGTTTATTGTGAACTAATTTGATGTTTAAATTTTGTGGCCTGGAAGTTGGAAAGAAGGTTATTCATGCTTGTATAGTATCAGTAACTTGACAAATATGCAAATTGAAGGCTTAACATGAATCACGCTTCCCCCAAAACCCCAAACATGGGCAGTTTTGTTCAAATAAGAAATAAAATATGAATCTACTGCCAAACACGTCTGTTTTAGGCTTGGAAAACTGGACACATTTGGGAAATAGATCACAAAACAATGATTAGCATTGCAAAATCCCAAGTAATGAGCTAAATTGAACTCAGCAAGCTATTGGGTCTGATTATAGAAGCCATTTAGTGTAGTACAGGCTTTACCACCAACAGTGTATTTTTTTACCGGATGCGGCCAAGTTTATGTTAGCTCACATAACACAAGAACAGGACATGAGTAATGTGATATTGAAAGGTTCAACAGACACATAGCTTTTTATTTATACAAATAACACAGTCACAAGCACTTCAGTGTATGGACTAACATTAAGACATCTGGTTATAAAGAGTAACATACTTTCACCAACATGTCCCGCTCCAGTTAACATGGTGTCTGAGCCTGTATACTCAAGTTATTATTAGGTACATGCAATAGACCCTAAGACTATAAAATGTGGGAGCAGAAGTAAAATATTTGGCCCATCAAGTCAGCTGTCCTATTTAATGAGGCCATGGCTGATCTGATAATCCTCAACTCCACTTGTCTGCTTTTCTCCATAACCCTTGATTCCCTTACTGATTAAACATCTGCATAGCTCAGCCTTGAGTATACTTAATGCCCCAGCTTCTGTTGCCCTCTGTGGTATAGAATCTGGCCTCTCAGAGAAGAAGTTTCTCCTCATCTCTGTACAAAATGAGCAACCCTTTCCACTGAGATCATGCTCAGACTCCCCAGCATGGGGAAACAATCTTTCTGGACGTACATTGTCAAGTCCCCAGAGAGTCTTGTATGTTTTGATATAGTCACCTCTCATTCTTCTTTATTCCAATTCGTAGAAGCCTAATCTATTCAATCTCTTCTCATTAGGCAGTCTCTCCACACCCAGCATCGACCAAGTGAACCTTCTCTGGACTGCGTCCAATGCCAGCAAAGCTTTCCCTGGATAAGCCTAAAACAGTATTCCATCTGTTGTCTAACTACTCTGTGCTGTGGTCTACCTTCCAAGTAAAACAACTTTGCTCTATATTGGTCAGTTCTGCTCAGATCTTCTCCAGAATGTGTACTCTGCACTTTCTTGAAGGATTGTCCTGGGGTTGTCATATTGAATCACCATTGAAATTGCTGAATATGCTGATGTGGCCCAGTACAGTGAGATTTTGGATTCAATTGCGTCACGCATGGATTATTCCACCACAGGGAGTGTGGTTTGAATCTCATGTATTGTGACTTTACTGAGATCTGTGCATTTTGGAGGTTTTTCCACTGTTATATTGTTAATATATACCAGGTAGAAGATTTCAGGAAGCCAAGGTGAGTTTGCACGTTGGCACTGCAGTCCAATTCTGCCAATGCACTAAATTAGTGATCTGCTCTATAATGTGAAATGGTCTCTCATAGACTGGACCATGGAATGGCACTTACTAAGGTATATGTATAAAATGGAGGTAAAGGTATGTGCTAAGGTATAGTGGTGGAATAGGTTGACACTCATTCCGATGTCAATTTTATCTTTTAGGCTGGGCTGACTTTCATTATCCAGACATATAATATCAATGGTTGCATAAACGTCGGATCATTTTATATTGTTAACATCGTGTGGGAAGTTAGTTATATGGAAATTTTGGTGATCTGCTGAAATATCCCTTTCACTTAGTTGACTGTGCACATCACTGATGTACTTATCTTTGTAAAAACACTTAACACATTCCTTGCTGCTAGTGTTGTGATGCTATACTATTCGTTGTTCACGTGTGCTTTGTTCAGAAAGCTGGCTCAGACTCTGGAACCAGTTTTCCTTCACATTCATGCCCAATGTCCATTGGTGCCATATGCTTTGGAGATGTGAAGAAAAGCTGAACAGCTTTTGGGGAGATGTGACAAACCGTATCTGTTACAGATCTTGTTGGTTTGGTACACTTTGCTGACTATAGCAAGAGCTTTAAAGCATATAATTGTTGTTGGCCTTCCACTGTGGCTTCATGTTTGCATTCTTCTTAAAGTAAGGCCAAAAGGCCTGTTTCCACACTGTAAGGAATCTAATCAGAGGTTATGAAAAAAAAGTGGATGGCACGGTGGCACAGTGGTTAGCACTGCTGCCTCACAGTGCTAGAGAACTGTGTTCAATTCCTGCCTCAGGCAATTATCTGTGTGGAGTTTGCAAATTCTCCCCGTGTCTGCGTGGGTTTCCTCTGGGTGCTCTGGTTTCCTCCCACAGTCCAAAAATGTGCAGGTTAGGTGAATTGGCCATGCTACATTGCCCACAATGTTAGGTGTAGGGGAATGGGTCTGAGTGGCTTGCTCTTTGGAGGGCTGGTGTGGACTCGTTGGGCCGAAGGGTCTGTTTCCACACTGTAAGTAATCTAGTGTCAATAATGTGGCCTTTTTCCTTACCCAAGAACTCCTTCTTGAAGGTTTTAATAGGTGTAAAGGCAATGGCTAATTCAATTAGCCCTTTTGAGAGTTATTGTTTGGAAAAGTTATGCTTAAATGCTTTGCTGCATGGACAAACTCATGAATAGATTCCCAGGGTTTCTGTCTTTATGATGAGTCTGTTGAGCATGAGGTTAATTCTTACTTTAAATTGGTCTTTGGATACTTTACAGATCTTATTTTGGATCATTTTGATCATCCATGTACTGGACATATTAATACTGCGAAGCTCCCTTTGTTGATAGCAAGCAAAATTTTCAGAAATGTCTTCTCAGAATCATTCATCAATTAGTTTGTAAAATAAAACTGCAATGCATTTCTTGAATATCTGTAATTCAGCAAATTCTGGATTAGTGGTGCTGGAAGAGCACAGGAGTTCAGGCAGCATCTGAGGAGCAGTAAAATCGACGTTTCGCCAAAAGTCCTTCATCAGGAATACAGGCAGAGTGCCTGAAGGGTGGAGAGATAGCGCTTTAGGGAACATCTCCGGGACACCCGCACCAATCAACCACAACGCCCTGTGGCCCAACATTTCAACTCCACCTCCCACTCTGCCGAGGACATGGAAGTCCTGGGCCTCCTTCACCGCCGCTCCCTCACCACCAGACACCTGGAGGAAGAACGCCTCATCTTCCGCCTCGGAACACTTCAACCCCAGGGCATCAATGTGGACTTCAACAGTTTCATCATTTCCCCTTCCCCCACCTCACCCCAGTCCCAAATTTCCAGCTCAGCACTGTCCCCATGACTTGTCCTACCTGGCTATCTTCTTTTCCACCTATCCACTTCACCCCCCCCCGCCCCCCCCCCGCCCCCGACCTATCACCTTCATCCCCTCCTCCACTAACCTATTGTACTCTATGCTACTTTCTCCCCACCCCCACCCTCCTCTAGCTTATCTCTCCACGCTTCAGGCTCACTGCCTTTATTCCTGATGAAGGGCTTTTACCCGAAACGTCGATTTCACTGCTCCTCGGATGCTGCCGAACTGCTGTGCTCTTCCAGCACCATTAATCCAGAATCTGGTTTCCAGCATCTGCAGTCATTGTTTTTAACCCTGTGTAATTCAGCAAAGCTGACTGCCCAGAGTCTAATTAAGTGTTACCTTCTAATTTTCATTGAAGATCTTTGCTTTGTTTTGGAAGTAGACAACAGTATTTGTTTCTTCAGTGGTTTTGCTTTTCCCTCTTTTTATTTTTCTTTTCTGATTCTGCTTTACTTTTCTGCTTCTGAGTGAATTGTGACTGCCATCTTTTACAGTTATAAATCAGAAAACAGCCTGATAGTTTGTTTATTTTTAAAAAAAGACAGGCCTTCTAAACTAAACAAAATAGATTTTAAGTTGAAATCATATCAATCTACCTTCTTGCTATTCAATTCACAGATTTTGGTTCCCCAAACAGTGCTGTTAATTATCTGAATGCTTTGATGTTGTCTTGTTGATCTCTAGTGACGTTTTCCATCACTGCTACTGAGACTTTAGACTCTTATATGGATTGTCACAATGAGATTTGCCTTCTGCAGGGTACACGAACATTTATATTAACTCCTGATTTATACAAATATTACAAAGACAGGCACTTCAACATCTGGACTAACATTAAATTCTTTGATTAGCAACATATCATGCTTCAGATGGCACTATTTAAGATGGAATGTGAGACCTTTATACCATTAGATGACATATTACAATACAGTGATAATATCATGAGTATGTTTCTTAAATGTGTATTGCACACTAACTGTGAAATATAACACATACATTTGTGATTTGAACCTGCTTTTGGACTTGCAAGTGGATGGAAGTAAGTTATAGGGTACAAATACACATACTGAGCAATCAATGATGTTGGTGAAATTATTTTATATTAGGGGAGATAGACTTATAATATCAGAGAGTCATTGAGATATACAGCACGGAAACAGATCCTTTGGTCCAACCCGTCCATGCCAACCAGATATGCCAACCCAATCTAGTCCCACCTGCCAGCACCCGGCCCATACCCCTCCAAACCCTTCCTATTCATATACCCATCCAGATGCCTTTTGAATGTTGCAATTGTACCAGCCTCCACCGCTTCCTCTGGCAGCTCGTTCCATACACACACCACCCTCTGCTTGAAAAAGTTGCCCCTTAGGTCTCTTTTATATCTTTCCCCTATCACCCTAAACCTATGCCCTCTAGTTCTGGACTCCCCAACCCCAAGGAAAAGACTTTGTCTATTTATCCTATCCATGCCCCTCATAATTTTGTAAACCTCTATAAGGTCACCCCTCACCCTCCAACGCTCCAGGGAAAACAGCCCCAGCCTGTTCAGCCTCTCCCTATAGCTCAAATCCTCCAGCCCTGGCAACATCCTTATAAATCTTTTCTGAACCAAGATTCACAACATCTTTCCGATAGGAAGGAGACAAGAATTGCATGCAATATTCCACCAGTGGTCAAACCAATGTCCTGTATAGCTGCAATATGACCTCCCAACTCCTGTACTCAATACTCTGACCGATAAAGAAAAGCATACCAAACGCCTTCTTCACTATCCTATTTACCTGCAACTCCACTTTCAAGGAGCTATGAACCTGCCCTCCAAGGTCTCTTTGTTCAGCAACACTCCCTAGGACTTTACCATTAAGTGTATAAGTCCTGCTCTGATTTGCTTTTCCAAAATGCAGCACCTTGTATTTATCTGAATTAAACTCCATCTGCCACTTCTCAGCCCACTGGCCCATCTGATCAAGATCCTGTTGTAATCTGAGGTAGCCTTCTTTGTTGTCCACTACACCTCCAATTTTGGTGTCATTTGCAAACTTACTAACTATACCTCTTACGCTCATATCCAAATCATTTATATAAATGATGAAAAGTAGTGGACCAGCAGCAATCCTTGTGGCACTCCACTGATCACAGGCCTCCAGTCTGAAAAACACCCCTCCACCATACCCTCTGTCTTCTACCTTTGAGCCAGTTCAGTATCCAAATGGCTCGTTCTCCCTGTATTCCGTGAGATCTAACCTTGCTCACCAGTCTCCCATGGGGAACCTTGTCGAATGCCTTACTAAAGTCCAAATAGATCACATTTACCTCTCTGCCTTCATCAATCCTCTTTATTACTTCTTCAAAAAATTCAATCAAGTTTGTGAGACATGATTTCCCACACACAAAGCCATGTTGACTATCCCTAATCAGTCCTTGCCTTTCCAAATACATGTACATCCTGTCCTTCAGGATTCCCTCCAACAATTTGCCCACCACTGAGGTCAGGCTCACCGGTCTATAGTTCCCTGGCTTGTCCTTACCACCTTTCTTAAACAGTGGCACCACGTCAGTCAACCTCCAGTCTTCTGGCACCTCACCTGTGACTATCGATGATACAAATATCTCAGCAAGAGGCCCAGCAATCACTTCCCTGGCTTCCCACAGAGTGCTAGGGTACACCTGATCAGATCCTGGGGATATATCCACCTTTATGTGCTTCAAGACATCCAGCACTTCCTCCTCCATAATATGGACATTTTTCAAGATGTCACCATCTATTTCCCTACAGTCTATATCTTCCATACGCTTTTCCATAGTAAATACTAACGCAAAATACTTGTTTAGTATCTCCCCCGTTTTCTGCGGCTCCACACGGGCGGCACGGTGGCACAGTGGTTAGCACTGCTGCCTCACAGCACCAGAGACCTGGGTTCAATTCCCGACTCAGGCGACTGACTGTGTGGAGTTTGCACGTTCTCCCCGTGTCTGCGTGGGTTTCCTCCGGGTGCTCCGGTTTCCTCCCACAGTCACAAAGATGTGCGGGTCAGGTGAATTGGCCATGCTAAATTGCCCGTAGTGTTAGGTAAGGGGTAAATGTAAGGGTATGGGTGGGTTGCGCTTCGGCGGGTCGGTGTGGACTTGTTGGGCCGAAGGGCCTGTTTCCACACTGTAAGTCTAATCTAATCTAATCTAATCACACAAAGGCCACCTTGCTGATCTTTGAGGGGCTCTATTCTCTCCCTAGTTACCCTTTTGTCCTTAATGTATTTGTAAAAACCCTGTAGATTCTCCTTAATTCTATTTGCCAAAGCTATCTCATGTCCCCTTTTTGCCCTCCTAATTTCCCTCTTAAGTATACTCCTACTTCCTTTATACTCTTCTAAGGATTCACTCAATCTATCCTGTCTATACCTGTCATATGCTTCCTTCTTTTTCTTAACTAAACCCTCAATTTCTTTAGTCATCCAGCATTCCCTATACCTACCAGCCTTCCCTTTCACCCTGACAGGAATATACTTTCTCTGGATTCTCGTAATCTCATTTCTGAAGGCTTCCCATTTTCCAGCTGTCCCTTTACCTGCTAACACTTGTCCCCAAGCAGCTTTTGAAAGTTCTTGCGTAATATCGTCAAATTGGCCTTTCTCCAATTTAGAACTTCAACTTTTAGACCTGGTCCATCACAATTTTAACTCTACTAGAATTATGGTCGCTGGCCCCAAAGTGCACCCCCACTGACACCTCAGTCACCTGCCCTGCTTTATTTCCCAAGAGTAGGTCAAGTTTTGCACCTTCTCCAGTAGGTACATCCACACACTGAATCGGATAATTTTCTTGCACTCACTTCACAAATTCCTCTCCATCTAAACTCTTCACATTGTGGCAGTCCCAGTCTATGTTTGGAAAGTTAAAATCCCCTACCATAGCCATCCTATTATTCTCACAGAGAGCTGAGATCTCCTTACAAATTTGTTTCTCAATTTCCATCTGACTCTGAAACTTGGGTTTGGATTAACTGCAGTTGTACCAGGTCACAAAGTCGCTTAATTGCTTTAACTGAGAGAAGCAATTTTTGTAAGCTCTCAATTTAAATTCTCAATTTTTGTAAGCTCTTAGTGGGTGGCACAGTGGTTAGCACTGCTGCCTCACAGTGCTAGAGACCCAGGTTCAATTCCCGCCTCAGGCAACTGACTGTGTGGAGTTTGCATGTTCTCCCTGTGTGGGTTTCCTCCAGGTGCTCTGGTTTCCTCCCACAGTCCAAAGATGTGCAGGTCAGGTGAATTGGCCATGCTAAATTGCCCGTAGTGTTAGGTAAGGGGTTATGTAGGGCTATGGGTGGGTTGCGCTTTGGTGGGTCAGTGTGGACTTATTGGGCCGAAGGGTCTGTTTCCACACTGTAATGTAATCTAAAAAACTAGTTTTTGAACTGCGAACCCATTTATACTGTAATATGAAACAGCATTACCATCAGAGATTTTAAATCAATTTTTTAAGGATCCTGAATGGACCTTGTGCCTGTTTTCTTTTTTCTTCTCTTTAAAGTTAAAACCTCCCGCATTAATTCAAGCCAAGAACTAGACAGGCAGATCAGCAAGTGGGAAGCTGAGGTTAGCCTGGTCTGTGGTAGGAAGATCTGAGATGGGCTGTTGTCTTTAGTAAGAGGGGATAATTGAGATGAGCAAGATTGAAAACACAGCTGCCTAACCTGTCAGGCCTCTGACTGAAATGAAAATGCTATTGAAACCAGCTTATTTATAGAAGGACTTGGTGGGCTCTGAGGTGGGCTGGATCAGATAGATCTGTCTGTTTATGTGTCTGTTTAAGGGAGGACTTGATACAATTATGAGATGCATAGTTAGGGTTGATGGCCAGAATATTTTCCTGAGAGTTGAAATGTAATACTGGGGGAGCATGACTTTAAGGTGAGAGGGGGAAAGTTCAAAGAAGATGTGAGAGGCAAGTATTTCTTTACACAGAGAGTGGTGGGAGTCTGGAACACGATGCCAGGGGGGTGGCGGTGGTGGTAGAGGCAGATACGATAGGGGCATTTAAAGGGCTTTTAGATAAGTACATGAATATGCAAGGCATGAAGGGATATGGGCCAAGGGCAGGCAGAAGCGATCAGCTTAATTTGGCATAATGTTCAGCACAACATGTGAGCCGAGGCGCCCGCTCCTGTGCAAACTCTTCTCAGCAGATAAAAATGTCAACTTGCTGCAGGGGAAACCGACCACATCAGGATACCCCTCCAGAGCAATTTTGTCTGCCCATTGTCTTGGATTTTAACAGGGTGGGCAGAGTTACATTTGCCCCTCCATGCACATTTTGGCTTGGATTTAGGAACTGGCAGTGGGGTTCCATTGTCTTGAATCCTGTCTTTGTGTGTAAGCAAGTGGTCAAGAGCAAGTCAGAAGTTGAAGAGGACATTGGTAATGCTCTCACATTCTTGTCTCTGCTCATTCACAGCTTCTCAGCTGCAAGTGACAAATCCCCATATGATCTTTGAATCACCTCATTCATTCAATTTGGTCTGAGTTGGGTCTATATTTTGGTTTCACAGAGGAACAATCTAATGTTGTAATTAATATAACATAACTTGGCCAAGATTATTTCAACGGGAAGTAGACTTAAAATAAGGAAACTTCGAACAAATGTTCCACTCTTTGGGCTTGACTGTAGTGACGCAATGCTCATTTGCTTCTGCTCAACTCACAATGGATTTGTTTTATTCGTTCAGTTGATGTTGGCATCACTGACAAAGCTGGAAGTCATTGTCAGCCTTTAATTGCCCTTGAGAAGGTAGTGACACAACCTTTGTGGTTGCACAAAAACTGTGTGGCATAACACAAATGTTTGCAATCTGAATCTGCCTTTGGAGTGGCAAGTGGAAGAAGTACATTATGAGGTACACATACCTACACAGTGGATAGTGGTGAACTGGTGCAAACCTTTGTTGTAGTGTTAATGCAACTGTGTGTGGCTTGAAAGGCCATATAGATCAGAAAAGGTGAGCTTGCTGGGTTTCTTCTCTAAAGATGAACTAGGTGGGTTTTTACAACAATTCAGTGGTTTAAAGGTTACCATTACCAGATTTCTTATTTCAGATTTATTTAAGTAATATAATAATATAGCGGCAGGGTGATTAGATTATTTACAGTGTGGAAACAGGCCCTTCAGCCCAACAAGTCCTCACCAACCCGCCGAAGCGCAACCCACCCATACCCCTATATTTACCCCTTACCTAACACTACAGGCAATTTAGCATGGCCAATTCACCTGACCCGCACATCTCTGGACTGTGAGAGGAAACCGGAGCACCCGGAGGAAACCCACGCAGGCACGGGGAGAACGTGCAAACTCCACACAGTCAGTCTCCTGAGTCGGGAATTGAACCCGGGTCTCAGGCGCAGTGAGGCAGCAGTGCTAACTACTGTGCCACCGTGGCTCAGTGGTTAGCACTGCTGCTTCACAACACCAGGATACCAGATTTGATTCCTGCCTCAGGTGACTGTCTGTGTGGAGTTTGCATATTCTCCCCATGCCTGCATGGGTTTCCTCTGGGTGCTCCAGTTTCCTCCCACAATCCAAGGGTGTACAGGTCAGGTGAATTGGCCATGCTAAATTGCCCATAGTGTTAGGTGCATTAGTCAGGGGTAAATATAGGGTAGGGGAATGGGTCTAAGTGGGTTACTCTGCAGAGGATCGGTGTGGACTTATTGGGTTAAAGGGCCTGTTTCCATGCTGTAGGGAATCTAATCTAATTAGAACTCATGTCTGTAAATCATTAGTCCAGGTCTCTATTTATGATTCCAGGAATATAACCACCATACTACCTATTGGATATCTATCATTTGTTATCATTGTTATGAATGAATATGATATCCTTACAATTAAACTGCAAATATTTGCAGATGGTAAATATAAAATCCTATCTTTACCTTCACTTCACTTCATTCATTCAGCTGAAACTCTGTATCACAGCACTTGGTCCATGCATTTAACAGACAGATCAGACCAGTTATTTTAAAATGCGCAATTATTCCTCAACGTCATTTGCAATTCAGTGCACAAATCCTGCTTTAGCTCACGAAACGTTTTTTGAATTTTCATGTTAGTTCCTGAATTAAAGTGCCCTGTTAGTTACTGTGAGAAAGAACATTTCACAATATTCTGAAACTGTATCACAATTTTCCAATAAATTTGAGCACCACAACGTCATCATCAGAAACAGGAACTCATATAATTACTGTATTTATATATTTGTCAAGAATGAGAATGAGAAGTGGTTAAAATTACTATGATGTTTGAGATTGCTTCAAATTTTGACTTCTGTGATGTTTTAAAGGATATAAAAGGCTTAACATTATTCAGATTTACATAACTGACTTTGTAAATAATAAAACATGAAATTATTCAGTAATTTTAGTTAAATAGCTTTAGAATATTAATGTTAAAATCACTGATTTTCACATAATTCGGTTTTTATAATCTGGAATTCTCATCCCTGAAGGTTGTGCATATTTGATCATTGAACTTTTCAAAGACCTGTATTAACAGTGTTTCTGTGTAAGTGAATCAAGAGAAATGGACAAATAGCAAGGAAACAATATTGACATACAGGTCAACCAAGATGTAATTGGGGCAAATGTTCCCATTTCACTTTAAAATGTCTGTTATCAAAAGGATATCAAAATCCAACTTCTAAATCCACCTTATACACTAGGGATACATCAGGTAAGCTTCTCTTTTTTTTACTTTCTGATAAGGGGACAAGCAGGATGGCAGTGTAGGGAGAGCAATGTTCCTCCTGTATGATGTTTGAGGTGAGGGATGCCCTTAGTGTCTCATCCAAGTATATCTGTAGGAAGTGCACCCAACTCTTGCTCCTCCAAGGGAACTGGAGTGGGAGCTGGTGAACATCGGACCATTCGTGAGGCAGAGGGTGTGATAGGTAAGAGTTACAGGGAAGTAGTTTCTCCTAGACATGAAGAAAGCTGGGTAACTGTTCGAAGGGGTAAAAACAGTCAGTGCAGGGATCCCCTGTGGTTGTTCCCCTGAAAAACAAGTATACTGTTTTGGATACTGTTGGTGGGGGATGACTTAACAGGAGTATGCAATGGGGTGCAGGTCTCTGGCACAGAGCTTGTCCTCTTGCACAGGAGGGAAGGAGGGAAAGGAGGACAGTGTTAGTAATTGGGGATTCAATAGTTAGAGGGTAAGATAGAAGGTTTTTCGGGAACGAACGAGACTCGCAGTTGATGTGTTGCCTCCCTGGTGCCTGGGTCCGTGACGCCTCGGATCATGTCTTTGCGGTCTGAAGGGAGAGGGTGACCATCCCCAAGTCATGGTCCACGTAGGTACCAATGACATAGGTAGAAAGAGGGATAGTGATGTAAGGCAAGATTTCAGAAAGCTAGGGTGGCAGCTAAGAGCTAAAACAAACAGAGTTGTTATCTCTGGCTTGTTATCCATACCACGTGATAGCGAGCCAAGGAATAGGGAGAGATATTAGGGCGGCACGGTGGCACAGTGGTTAGCACTGCTGCCTCACAGCGCCAGTGACCCGGGTTCAATTCCCGACTCAGGCGACTGACTGTGTGGAGTTTGCACGTTCTCCCTGTGTCTGCGTGGGTTTCCTCCGGGTGCTCCGGTTTCCTCCCACAGTCCAAAGATGTGCGGGTCAGGTGAATTGGCCATGCTAAATTGCCCATAGTGTTAGGTAAGGGGTAAATGTAAGGGTATGGGTGGGTTGTGCTTCGACGGGTCGGTGTGGACTTGTTGGGCCGAAGGGCCTGTTTCCACACTGTAAGTAATCTAATCTAATATCAGCTGAACATGTGGCTGCAGGGATGGTGCATGAGGGAGTGTTTCAGGTACATAGATAATTGGGGCTAATTCTGGGGAAGTTGGGGCCTCTACAAACAGGACGGTCTTCACTTGAACCAGAAGAGTACTAACATCCTGGGTGGGAAATTTGCTGGTGCTATTCAGGTGGGTTTAAAAGAGCTCAGCAGGGGGATGGAAACCTGAGGTGTAGTTCCAGAGCACAGGAGGATAACAGCAGGGAGGGCATGGTTAGGATTTCATGGTCACTAGAATGCATTGGCAGACAGCAAGCTGGTTTGAAGGGTGTCTTTTTCAACACCAGAAGTATCCGAAATAAGGTAGGTGACCAGTACCTGGGACTTCGATGTTGTGGCCATTTCAGAGACATGGATAGAGCAGGGTCAGGAATGAATGTTGCAGGTTGCAGGGTTTACATTTTTCATTAAGAACAGGGAAGGCAGTAAAAGAGGAGGTGTGGCCATTTTAGTCAAGGATAGTATAATGGTGACTGAGAAAACTTTTGACAAGGATTCACCTGAGGTAATATGGGCTGAGGTTAGAAACAGGAGAGGAGAGGTCACACCACTGGGAGTTTTTTAAAGGCCTCCACAGAGTTCCAGGGATGTGGAGGAGACAATCGGCAAAACAATTCTGGGCAGGAGTGAAAGGAACAGGATTGTCATTATGGGGGACTTTAACTTCCCCAAAATTGACTGGAAATGCTATACCTCTAGGACATCTGATGGATCAGTTTTTGACCAATGTGTGCAGGAGGGTTTTCTGACACAGTATGTTGAAGGGCCGACAAGAGGGGAGGCCATACTGGATCTGGTGCTTGGTGATGAACCAGGTCAGGTGTTTGGTTGAGTGGTAAGTGAGCACTTTGGAGACAGTGACCATAATTCAGTTACATTTAGTTTAGCAATGGAAAGGGATAGGTACATGCCACAGGGCAAGAGTTATCGATGGGGCAAGGGCAATTATAATGCGATTGGGGCAAGACTTAAGATGCATACAATGAGATAGCAAAATGCAGGGGATGGAGACAATCAAAACGTGGAGCTGGTTTAAGGAACAGATATTGCGTGTGTCCTTAATAGGTTTGGACCTGTCAAGCAGGGAGGAAGAGATAAGGTAAGGAAACCATGGTTTACTACAGAAATTGCATCTCCTCGTTAAGTGGAAGAAGGAAGCTTATGTGACAATGAGACGAGATGGTTCAGATGAGGTGATGGACAGTTACAAATTAGCTAGGAAGGATTTAAAGATAGAATTCAGAAGAGCAAAGAGAGGACATGAGCAGTCTTTAGCAGATAGAATAAAGGAGAACGCTAAAGCTTTCTATTGGTATGTGAGGGATAAAACGATGACTAGGATAGGAATAGGTCTAGTCAAAGACAGAAGTGCGAAGTTGTCTGTGGACCCTGTGGAGATTGGAAAGGTGCTAAATGAATATTTTTCATTGGTTTTCACTCAGGAAAAGGAGAATATTGTAGGGGAAAAGAACGAGATACGAGATATTAGACTAGGAAGGATCAAGGTTAGTAAGGAGGAGGTGTTGGATGATTAGAGTTATCAATTAGGTTATTAATTCTTGAAGGAATGAAGGTCGACAAGTCCCCTGACTGGATGGGATTTATCCAAGGATTCTCTGGGAAGCTAGCAAGGAGGTGTTGGATCCTTTGGCTTTGACCTTTGAGTCGTCATTGCCTACAGGTTTAGTACCACAGGACTGGAGGATTGCAAATGCTGTGCCCTTGTTCAAGAAGGCAGTAGAGATGACCCAGGCAATTACAGACCAGTGAGCCTTACATCTGTTGTAGGAAAAGTTTTGTAAAAGATTATCAGAGATAGGATTTATAATCATCTGGCAAGCAACAAGGTGATTGCAGATAGTCAACATGGTTTCGTCAAGAGCAGGTCATGAATGTGCAAAGGGATTTTGGAGTCCATGTACATAGATCTCTGAAAGTTGACAGCCAGGTTGATAGTGCTTTTTAAGAACGCATACGGTGTGTTAGGTTTTATTGGTAGAGGGAATTCCTGAGCCGTAATGTCATGCTGCAACTATACAAAACACTAGTGTGGCCGCACTTGGAATATTATGCACAGTTTAGGTCGCCCCATTACAGGAAGGATGTGGAAGCATTGGAAAAGGTGCAGAGGAGATTTACCAGGATGCTGCCTGGTCTGGAGGGAAGGTCTTATGAGGAAAGGCTGAGAGACTTGGGTCTGTTCTCATTGGAACTAAGGCTGAGAAGGGATTTGATAGAAGATGATCAGAGTGAAAGTCTTTTTTCTAGGATGCCGACATCAGCTTGTATAAGGGGGCATAACTACAAATTGAGGGGTGATAGATTTAAGACAGATGTCAGAGGCAGGTTCTTTATTCAGTGAGTGGTAAGGGCATGGAATGCCCTACCTGCCAACATAGTTAACTTGGCCACATTAGGGAGATTTAAACAATCCTTGGATAAGCACATCGATGATGATGGGATAGTGTAGGGGGATGGACTTAGATTAGTTCACAGGTCGTGCAACTTCGAGGGTCGAAGGGCCTGTTCTCCACTATATTGTTCTATGTTCGAATTGTTATGGTGCTTCCAATTTCTTTTCAGTACAATCATACACAGTAAAAACAAAGAAAGGTGAGCTGACTTTC
Organism: Hemiscyllium ocellatum; assembly: GCF_020745735.1. Classification (NCBI taxonomy): domain Eukaryota; kingdom Metazoa; phylum Chordata; class Chondrichthyes; order Orectolobiformes; family Hemiscylliidae; genus Hemiscyllium; species Hemiscyllium ocellatum. The sequence goes on along the minus strand of NC_083439.1, from coordinate 18,038,382 downwards.
TCTCTAATAATCTAATCACAACAAACATAAATAAAAATAGCAGGTCAGATTTGGAAATTAATTGGCAAATAACTCAACTCCCCACCTACAAGGCACAATTCAGGATAGTGATGGAGTACCTTTAACTTACCTGGATAACTGCAGCTCCAACAAAGCACTAGACCATCCAAGACAAAGCAGCAGGCATGATTGGTACCCCATCCAAAACCCGAAACATTCACCAACTCTACCACTGATGGATTAGCAGCTATCACCTACAAGGTGGACTGCAGCAACCTACTAAGGCTTCTTTGACACACCATTATCATTGGGTCAGTTCCTGCTACTTCCTTCCTAACAATACTGTTAATGTACCTACACCACATGGACTGCAGCCATTCAAGATGGAGGCTCACCAATACCTTGACAAGTTCAATGAGGGATGGGCAACCACTGGTGGCCCAGCCTAGAATACCCACATCCCATGAGCAGGTTCATAACTCCTTGAAAGTGGAGTCACAGGTAGATAGGATAGTGAAGAAGGCGTTTGGTATGCTTTCTTTTATTGGTCAGAGTATTGAGCGCAGGAGTTGGGAAGTCATGTTGCGGCTGTACAGGTTAGGCCACTGTTGGAATACTGCATGCAATTCTGGTCTCCTTCCTATTGGAAAGATGTTGTGAAACTTAAAAGGGTTCAGAAAAGACTTACAAGGATGTTGCCAGGGTTGGAGGATTTGGGCTTAATGGAGAGGTTGAATAAGCTAGGGCTGTTTTCCCTGGAGCATCGTAGGTTGAGGGGTGACCTTATAGAGGTTTATAAAATCATGAGGGGCATGGATAGGGTAAATAGACAAAGTCTTTTCCCTGGGGTGTGGGAATCCAGAACTAGAGGGCATAGGTTTAGGGTGAGAGGGGAAAGATATAAAAGAGACCTAAGGGCAACTCTTTCACGCAGAGGGTGGTACATGCATGGAATGAGCTGCCAGAGGAAGTGGTGGGGGCTGGTACAATTGCAACATTGAAAAGGCATCTGGATGAGTATATGAATACGAAGGGTTTGGAGGGATATGGGCCAGGTGCTTGCAGGTGGGACTAGATTGAGTTGGGATATCTTCGGCATGGACACGATGCACCAAAGGGTCTGTTTCCATGCTGTACATCTCTATGACTCTATGAAAGAATAATGGCTAGATATTTCACAGGAGCATAATCAGGCAAAAACACTAACTCAAAGAATTGAGGACAGATGGCTAAAAGCTTGGTTGAACAGGTTGATTTTAAGAAGAATCTTAAAAGAGACAAAACGGGAGGATGGTGCGAGTGGGAATTAGAGTTTAGGACTTGGATAGCTGTCAATGTGTGGACAAATGGAATGAAGGGAAACAAGGGAGGTGAGAGCTAGAGGAGGTTCCCGAGTAAGGAAGAGGAATAAGCTCAAATAACTGCAGGGGAAGTACCCCACAGATTTTGTAAAACATATTGCAGTTTAACAGGATAATCCTTTTTCAGTTTCTAAGTTCCCATATATTTTGGTGTGCATTAACTTAATGGGCTGGATTTTTCAGTCAGTCAGATGGTGGGGGATCAACAATGCTTGCTACTTACTTTGAAGAAAGCTGCCCACAAAGACATAGTGATCTCTGTGGCAATGCTTCCGGTGCCAGAAGAGGCTGCCTGAAACATTTATCTGGAAAAAGTTAATAAATAACAGACCAGGTTATGGTATAACACGTTTATTTGGAGGCACTAGCTTTCAAAACACTGCTTCTTCATCAGGTGGTTGTTTGAAGCAGTGATTCGAAAGCTAGTGCTTCCAAATAAACCTATTGGACTATAACCTGGTGTTGTGATTTTTAACTTTGTCCACCCAATCCAAGTAACTTATCTGGAAGAAAGTTTTATCTTAAGGATTCTGCGGTGATTTCAAGATGACATCAATTTTAATCTATTCAAACCAGACTTAATTTATTTTGCATACTGAGAGGCTTAACAGGGTTGCTAACAAGAGAGGAGCTTAACTGTGAATTTAAAGGTCATGTGTTTCAGCACATGCAAGCTGCTTTTTTTTTGTAATCAGCAGATCTCATTCACCAGTTGCAACATCAAGTGCAAATGTGTTGTAGATTAGGCGATGCATCTGTAAACTGTACCATCTGGATGTGTGAGTCATCAAATGCTTTGGTTGAATCACATTTCCACCTCCTTGATAAGAGATTGCAAATGGAGGGCGTTTGTAACCAGCACCTATTGAATGAGTTAGTGGGACTGTCAGCCAAATAAAATGGCAAATTAAGAATAGAGAATTTAGTAGAATTGAAAAGTAAATCTTAAGTTTTGAGATAAGGGTAGAGAGTGTGCAGCTGGTTCACTGATTGAATTAATAGCAAAACCATAATCAATGAGATCTCACCACTTCTGATAAACAATGAATAGGTGTTTGACATTAAGTTTCCACCTAAAGAACAAAACTCAAGGCCATCACACAATAGCATTGTCAAGTGTGATTGTCAAGCCATAAACTTGCACAACATGGTGACCTCAGAATTGATGTGCATGGTTAATATGAAGTCAGACTCTTTGAGATTGGGGTTAAAGTATAGTACAGGTGAAAGACTGAGGGTGTTTTCTTCTGCAGCTGATTGTGTTGGGTGCCAAAAGTGGGAAAGTATCCAGAGTCAATAGATGTGGGGCTGGAGAGGCACAGCAGGTCAGACAACATTGAAATTTTGCTATAAAGACACAATTTAATGGAGAGAAATCTTGGAACTATTTTCATGAAGCAATTTTGATGTTCCTTGAACGTTATGCTCCTATCTAGAAAGACATAGGTATCATTTTTCAGAAGCAGCTTAAAAACACCATACAATAAATTTATAATAAAGATAAGTTACAGCACATTTGATTCAACACAGTCCTTGTGCTACTCTTCAACTGAAAACATTACCTAATCTAACTCTGCTAATCCCCAGTCTTCAATCTTCTTTTCAACAAAAAAGTTCCCTTTTAAAAAGAACATGATTCTTCTTCAAAAATGCTTCACCCTATTAAAATCACTTCCAAACTTTATCAAAAGTGACTTATTCAAATAAGTGAGTGTGGGTTTGTGGTTGTACTTCTCATTGTTGTGTTTTCCTGACTGTCAACCAGCAAGTGAATACTCCGGCATATTACCAGAGTGGGAGAAAAGCACAGTGGCCTGGAGGAAACCTCTTGGATTTGAAATGGCCATTGTCTCATGCAGTTGTACCAGTGATGCGTGTGCAATCAGACTCTCCCTTATCCCTTGATTCTCTGACAGATCAAAAATCTGTTAAATCTATTCAACAATGGAGCATCCACATCTCTCTGAAATAATGAATTTCAAAGATTCACTATCCTTTGAGTGAAGCAATTTTGCCCAATCTCAGTCCTAATTGACTGGTTCCTTATCTTAGCTGATGTATTTTCCAACACTTGCTTATTTCTGAACATTTAAAATTCAGAACCCTAAGCTGCAAATTCAGCCCACTTCCACTACAAAGGGTGCCTTCTCCCGTGTCTAACAAATTGTACTCCCATCTTCTATCATTTTTCTCAGTTGCAAAGATCTTTGGCTGGTGTAGTGATTAAGAACGCATGGCACATTGATGAGGGAGCAATTAGAATGGTCAGCAGAGCAGAATTCACAAAACACTTTGTTGAATATAACAACAGAACTTTGAGATATGGGAGCTAATGTGCGATCCTGGCTACGTACCACTGAGATTACTGCCCACAAGTTGACCCCTCTTTCTAATGCGAGGCCAGCCTCAAATAATTAAAAGGCACTCGAGTAATTGCATAATGCACTGGGCTCATCATAGACCAGTACTTCAGTCACCAGTTGACCACTGCTACTGCTTTTAAGTAAAGCAATTGACATGGTTTGTTCACATTTGGCTGCATACCAAGGAGCAACTACACTTCAAAAATAACTGAATGTTTTATACCATACTATGCACACCAAAAACACAACACAGCCATGATCTGTTTCCATTGGAGTTTAGAAGGTTGGTGATCTTAAAATATAAATGATCCTGAGTATGGATGCTGAAAGTTTGTTTACTTCCCACACCTTTGTTAAAAAAAAACAATTTTGAAATAAAGAATTGCCCATTTAACATGGGGAAAAAAGAAAACTGTGTTATATCGGAGGCTAATAAGTCTGTGGAATTCTCTTCCCAAGAATAGTGAATGAATAATATTTAAATAAGGCAGAGATGGTTAGATTTTTGATTCTAACAAAGGAGTCAATGGTTAATGGTGGCAGCTGGAAAAGTGGGTTGAGGTGACAATCAGAACAGCCATGATCTTAATTAACGACAGAGCAAGATAAATTGGCCAAATGGTCTATTCTCATTCCAAATTTGGTAGTTAGAGAAATACAAACACAAGTTATTTTACTAAAGAGCAAATGTAGGAGAAACAATAATCTTAATCTCCATGGGTGCATGTTGTCCTACTTCATTTATTTTTTAAAAATTGATTTATTGTCACATATACAAAGGTGGAGTGAAAAGTATTGTTTTGCTTGCTAACCAGACAAATCACAAAATACATCAGGGTAATAGAATAGAATGCCACAGCTACAGAGGCATGCATGATTTTCACACATTGGGGAAGTGATCCCTTCATGTTTTACTAGATTGTCTTAAAAGGAAAGTGAAGATGCACTAAAACCTGATGTCTTCATTTTCTCGGTGAGAGTTAGAGTAGGAGGAACGACAGCGAGGCCCGATGGGAAGGTAATTTTTAAAATGTAAAATCTTGCCTCAGGAATTTCAGGTATATATTTTGGCAGCGGCTGAAGAAATTAAAGAACAGATCCTCGAGGGTCATAATATCTGGATTATTGTCCGAGCCACATGCTAATTGGCATAGGGACAAGAAAATTAGGGAATTTTGAGATTGGTGTGGAAAAGAGGGATTCCAGTTCATGGGATATTGACATCAGTTTTGGAACGGGGGGAAATCTGTACCGATGGGACGGTCTCCACTGGAACCAATGTTCCGGTGAAAAGGATAAATAAGGTGGTCACTAGGACTTTAAACTTGAGAGTTGGGGGGGGGGGGGGGGAAGGGAAAGAGAAAGCAATAGGAAGTTGGAGTCAAGTAGAAAGATAAGCAGCAGGTTAGCATGTGTACAGGATTTAAGTTCAAGGCAGACTAGGAATGAAGCAAAAAGAAAGGATAACGTAGGACAACTAAATTTAGGATAACGAGAGGTGATGGAAATCATGAAGGTAAGGAAACTGACATTAAGATGTTTTACCTGAATGCTCATAGTATTGGCAACAAAGCAGATGAATTAACAGCACAAATCATTGTGAATGATTATGATGTGGTAGGCATCACAGAGACGTGGTTGCAGGAGTTTCAGGACTGGCAGTTAGATATTCGAGGAGGTGGGCAGGGTTGCCTTGTTAGTTAAGAATGAAATTAAATCTACGGCACTGAATGACATAGGGTCAGATGATGTGGAGTCTGTATGGGTGGAATTGAGGAACCACAAAGGCAAAAAAACCACAATGGAAGTTATGTACAGACTTCCCAGCAGTGGTCAGGACCAGGGTTGCAAGATTTACCAGGAAATAGATAAGGCATGTCAGAAAGGCAAGGTCACAATGAACATGGGGGAACTTCAATATGCAAATTGACTGGGTGAACAATGTTGTCAGTAGATCCAAAGAAAGGGAATTCATGGAATGCTTACAGGATGGCTTTTGGAACAGCTTGTGATGGAGCCCACAAGGGAGCAGGCTATTCTGGACTTAGTGCTATGTAATGAGCCAGACTTTATAAAAGATCTTAAAGTAAGGGAACACTTAGGAGGCAGCGATCATATGGTAGAGTTCAGTCTGCAGTTCAAAAGAGAGAAGGCAAAATCGGATGTAATGGTGTTACATTTAAATAAAGGTAATTCCAGGGGAATGAGAGAGGAACTGACAAAAATCAACTGGAAGCAGAGCCTCGTAGGGAAGACAGTAGAGCAACAATGGCAGAGTTTCTGGTGTAATTGAGGAGACAGTACAGAGGTTCATCCCAAAGAAAAGAAAAATTATCTGTGTGTGTGTGTTTGGAGGAGGTGGGGGGGGGGGGGGGGGGGGGAGTCAGGTGGGAATTAGACAGCCATGGCTGACAAATTAAGTCAGGAAATAGATCAGAAAAAAAAAGAGAGCCTATCAAGTGGCCAAGGGCACTGGGATATCAGAAGATTGGGAAGACTACAAAAACAAACAGATAACAGAGAAATAAGAAAGGAGAGGAACAGACATGAAGGTAAGCTAGCCAGTAATATTATACATGACAGTAAAAGTTTCTTTCAATACAGAAGAAACAAACGAGAGGCAAAAGTAGAAATTGGGCCACTCCAAATTGATGCAGGAAGGCTAGGATGAGAGATAAGGAAATAGCTTAAGAACTTAAGAAATACCTTGTGTCAGTCTTCACAGTGGAAGACGTGAGAAATATCCCAACAATTAAGGAGAATCAAGGGGCAGAGTTGAGTATGGTAGCCATTACAAAAGAGAAAGTGCTAGAAAAGCTAGGAGGTCTAAAAAATTGATAGATCTCCTGACCCGGATGAGCTATATCCTCGGGTTCTGAGGGAGGTGACTGAAGAAATAGCGGAGGTGTTGGTTGTAATCTTTGAAATATCACTGAAATTCACCATTGTAACCCCCTTGTTCAAGAAAGGATCAAGATAAAAGATGGAAAATTATAGGCCGATTAGCCTAAACTCGATTGGAGGTAAAACTCTAGAATCCATTGTTAAAGATAAGATTTCTAAATTCTTGGAAGTGCAGGGTTGGACTAGAACAAGTCAGCATGAATTTAGTAACGGGAGGTCATGCCTGACAAACCTGTTAGAATTCTTTGAAGAGGTAACTAGTAGGTAAGACCACGGAAACCCAATGGAAGTTATCTACATAGACTTTCAAAAGGCCTTTGATCAGATGCCTCACGGGAGGCTGCTGAGTAAGGTAACGGCCCATGGTGTTCGAGGTGAGCTACTGGAAAGTATTGAGGATTGGCTGTCTGACAGGAAGCAGAGAGTCGGGATAAAAGGTTCTTTTTTGGAATGGCATCTAGTGACAAGTGGTGTCCCAGAGGGTTCAGTGTTGGGACCGCAGCTGTTCACTTTACAGATGAGTGAATTGGCCATGCTAAATTGCCCGTAGTGTTAGGTAAGGGGTAAATGTAGGGGTATGGGTGGGTTGCGCTTCCGCGGGTCGGTGTGGACTTGGGCCGAAGGGCCCGTTTCCACACTAAGTAATCTAATCAAATGTGGGGTTTTGCACTTTGGTTAAAAAGAATACAGGCATGGATTACTTTCTAAACGGTAAGAAAATTCATAAACCCAAAATACAAAGTGATCTGGGAGTGCTAGTCCAGGATTCTCTAAAGGTTAACTTGCAGGTTGAGTCCACAGTTAAGAAAGCAAATGTAATGTTGTCATTTCTCTCAAGAGGATTGGAATGTAAAAGCAGCGATGTGCTACTGAGACTTTATAAAGCTCTAGTTAGGCCCCATTTAGAATACAGTGTCCAGTTTTGGGCCCCACACTTCAAGAAGGACATAGTGACACTGGAGAGTGTCCAGGGGAGATTCACATAGATCTAATATATGATGAACGGCTGAGGATTCTGGGACTGTATTCATTAGAGTTTAGAAGGTTAAAGGGAGATCTAAAAGAAACTTACAAGATAATGTAAGGCTTAGAAAGGATGGGAGCAGGGAATTTGTTTCCATCAGGTGGGGATACTAGGACCCATGAGCACATCCTTAGAATTAGAGGGGGTTGATTTAGAACAGAAATGAGGAGACATTTCTTTCAGCCAGAGTGTGGTGGGCCTGTGGAATTCATTGCCACGGAGCGCAGTGGAGGCCAGGACATTGAATGTCTTCAAGGCAGAGATTAATAAATTCTTAATCTCGCAAGGAATACAGGGAGTGCGTGGATTCGTGGCATTGAAATGCCTGTCAGCCAAGATTGAATGGCGGAATGGACTTGATGGGCCAAATGGCCTTACTTCCACTCCTATGTCTTATGGTCTGCCTGTATTCCACACAAAGATGTTGTTTTCCTTCCTGTAAATTAATAGTGAGCATGAACTGCAGTCTGATTTTTCGAAGAGCATTCCAAACAGGAATTTGCAAATGGAGAATCCGCCCTTGAAATCCAACCATGGCTTTTAGTTGGGTTTATTGCAATTCCACAGCTGAAGAACACTTCTAGAGTAAAGGGATAGTGTGAAAGGCATGTCACTTTAGTGAGGGATGTTATTGTAAGTGGTCACTGTTTATTACAGAATATTTTGGTCTGGATTATCTTAACTGCCTGGACATGGTAAGGTCATTAAACTTTTTGTACTGAAGTAGGATAGGAGGTCCTAGAACAGGCAATTTGAAGGCTGGTGATAACCATTCAAATTATCCAGAGGTTTTTGGGGCTGTATCACTTGGAATGAAAGAAGGCCAACGTTCTACCAGAACATATCCACATCTATGTCAATAAATCTAAGGGCACTGTACCTTGCTGCATCTCATGGACTCATGCTTTCATATTGTGCATCAGTGCAATACAGCTTTGCGATCAGTATGAAGAATAATTCTGTATGCTATATTCTGAACCTATTGATCACGTTGGCTTGAAAAATTACAAACTTAACAGGATGGCTGCCCTTTGCTACATCTCACTACCAGAGAAGTAAACTTTCAAATCCGAAGTTTCCAATATCTGGAGCTCATTTACATCATGCAAACCACAATGTTGCTGGAAATTATGTTCAATCAAGCTAATGACCTATGACACAGAATACTGAGTGCACTTACTTGCAAAAAGAAAATGGAATGAGTCAGTTGTGAAAGAATGACATTATTCAGACATTTAAAAACATGCATTGAATTAAGCATCTTGGTAAAAATGTAGGGTGGAGAGGAGATGGGAGGAGGGAAACAAACACTCAAAGGATGTTTACTAATCTTAGCACTGGGGACATGGGGAAATCAAAAAAAGGAGTAAAAATCCATACTGCAACTTTTGCAAGCAGACCATTTTACCAACTTAAATGGTGCATTTAATGAAATAAATGTTTTACAATGTATCCTTAGTCAACTTACACTGCACATAAAATGTCTGGAAACTAAATGCAGAGTTAAATTCTCAATTCCACTTTTGCTAGTTGTGCAGTATGATTTAAAATTTATTTTTAGGAAGAGACTGCGGCACAAACTTTCAATCTTCCTTCAATGGGAATCATAGCAGAATAATCGGAGAATAACAACAGTGTTCTAATGTTTCCTCCTTTCTCAGCTGTTAGCATCATGTACTGATAGAACTATTTGTTCCAGTTACAACAATTGCCCAACAGTTATAAAAATTTTTTTAAAATCCTTTTAAGATAGAATTTCTGGGCTAAAAAATGAACATACTTCAGGTTACACAGCAAGTCACAAGCATTTAGGTTTGGGTTATGTTTATTTGTTCCTTTTTGGATCTTTTGGGGGAGGGAAGAGGATGAGAACCAATAATACAGAAACTTAGTATCTAAATTGGTAAATGCAAATAAATTTCCAGAAATAATTCTACATGCTATATTCTGAACCTATGGAAATCATGCTGGCTTGAGAAATTACAAATTTAATAAAAATGTACAATAAAAATAAAGATGAAAATTCAACATCCATCTTACTGTTGTCTACAGCTTTAACTTTTACAGTCATGTTTGTAACTCAGTTATTTCCATGCAGAGATTTCTAATCTTAAATTTTAAACAAATTAAACATAGAATTTAAGACTTCTTGGAGCATTTCCAAAATCAGCTTTGAAATGAATTCTAAATTGTTCAAAGGTTTATTTAATGGGAAGTTAAGCATCACTAAAATGTACCAATTCCTATATATAGTGAATGCTCTTTTCAAAACAAGCCAATTCTAAAGACAAGTAAATGGGAAAGCATTAGGACAAGGTGATTTTCATTTTACACAATTAACTATAGTGCCAGACATGAAGTTAGCTTCAAAATGCCCCAAATTCATTTTAAAGTCACAATGAAACTATAAAATTAAAATAAATACAGAAAAATCTTACATCTGCTAAAATAAATAATGTATCTGAACACTTTACTATGGAAAATGCATACCAGAAAGTTACAAGTACTGACAGCTTTTCAAACAGGGAACAACTGCTAGTACAGTGATGCTGGCTAAGTTCACGTCCATGCTGTGAAGCACTGAAGGTGGCTCAAGGTCAGCCACTCATTGCCGTTACCTTGAGGTAGATAACACATGCGTACCATGTTCTGCATTCATTTGCTGGTTTTGCTGGCATCACATGTTTAAGAAAAATTTAAGCTATCAGAAAATGTCTAATGTACTGCTGGGGAAAAACAAACGCACTTTACTGCTTGGACTTAAACACTTTTAATTTGATTTTAAATGAATTTGTAAAAATCTCATGCAAATATATTTCAACCGTGTATTTGCTAAAATGGAAACCATTCCATTTGCAAAACAAGTAGACTGTGCTTGGTGGATATTCTAATTTCACCAATTAAATATGTCCACTTGGTCTAGTGCATTATCACACCGTTTCATAGTCACAATTTTCTGCATTAATTTTTTTTTGTAATGTACATATTTAAACCGTGTGCAAATGACATAAGTTTACAAAAAAATTAAAATGCAATGTCAAAATAATTTGACGTGTAAAAATAGTAAACCATTCAAACCAAAAGGAGCACAGTTTGAACTTACAAAAATAAGATTCCAGACTTAAGAAAACGAGACAAATGCACATAGTAAAGTATACAAAACAAATGTCTGCTGAGTGTTCTATTCAGTTCAAATGTTTCAAGATGCTACTATAGGTCTTATGAGGAATCTGAGGAGACAGCTTTGCAGCGGCAGGTGCTAAAGTGGTCTGAATCGCTTTAGATTTCAGTGGTGAACTGACAGGATTGTCAAACTGGGGAATACCAATGGACTCCAACTGCTTGCTGAATGGGATCTCCCCATTTCTGCTCACCTCTTTCACACACTCTTCACTAATTCTTTCCCCCAGTTTCCTGTCACTTGCCGGCTCAGATTCTGCGATTTCTACCTCATCTTTTTTGTTGAATAACTTGTCTAAATAACTAGTGAATGTACTTTTTTCTAGCTGCTCATCCTTCCTGTTGTCCCAACAAACATCTTCATCTAGATGAATTAGAAAACTTTCCTCCTCACCATCGCTTCCGTCAATTGCAAACTGGCAATCCCATGGATTCTGACTTTGGTATTCCAGTTGAGCCAAATTGGCCATCCCTTTCTCCTCCTTCTCCTGACTGACAGACTTGCAATTTGACATTGAACTTTTCAGGTCCAACTGAGATACTGAACTGTTCAAGTCATTCAGCTTATCTATATCACAAGCCTCTGGCTGCAAACTAAGCTTGATGGTGCTTGCCATGAAAGAATCAAAGTCAAACCCCCGAATCTTCTCTTTGCCCTTCTCAGCAATCTGTTGTGTTGCCTCTACCAAAGCTAACTGTGCCTTCACTAGTCCATTCTTTTCACACTTTGATTTGCCTTTTTTATCTGGCTTATCTCTGCTTTGCTCTTTCCAGTTAGATAGGTCTATAATAAGTTTGGGCTCATAGTAATGATTCACTTCACTGTCCCTCCACACCAAGTTATCCAAGTAGGATGGTGACCCCACTTTATAATTACAGGTGTGGCCACATTCTAGATCACAGTATTTGTTTTCATGGTGATCTGAATGTGGCCAAGAATGTTCAGTGGAAAAGTTCAAGTCAAATGCAGGATCCTCCAAATACTTTTCACGTTCTCCATCTAAATACTTGCGAGGGTCCACTTGTACCTCATCTTCTTCAGTCATGTCAGACATTGCTCGTGGATCTCGTTGGACATCATCTGCCTCAAAGTTACTGTGCAAAGGCCAGTCATGGTCTGACAATTCACTTTCATGGTATCTGAAATAAACAATTCAAGCAATGGATATTCATGACATCAGGCATAAGTTCAATACCTTAGAATGATTCCAAAATTGAATCATCTTGCCGAAATACCACAGAGCACTTTAACTTACATTAATACATTGCATGCGTGATTTTAAAAATTAAAATATCCAAAGACATAAGTTGGAAACTCAACTTCATTTTGGATCTAACTCTTCCTGGACAAAGGGTACAAATGATCCTTTCTTGGACACCCGTTAAAATCAGGAAGTCTGAATTCGGTTGAACACAGAACTAGCAATTCAAGATTTAGCACTAGTGGATCAACTTAAGAAATGCAATTCATTCTACCTGAGCAGCAAACAAGGGCAATAATGTTATCATAATGAAATACAGGGGGAATCTTTATGCCGTTTGAGGGAACAGGACAAACTAGTAAGCACAAAATTCAAGGAGGAAACAAAAACTTCAAGGATGTTTGAGTCCTTGCCATAAAGCAGGCATATCATTAACCTTAGGAGTTTGTTACCCAGCAAGCAGTGGAAACTGGGTCATTGAATATAATCAAAGTGGAGTCATAACAACTTCTTGATTCACAATAGAGTCAAGGCTTATGGAGGGAGGCAAGTAACTCAAGTTAAGGCTGCAGTCAGAACAACCACATCCTTGTTGAATGGTAGAACAGGTCTGAGCAGTCAAATGATCTATGCCAGCTCCTATTTCCCCCATTATGCTCTTCATCTATAAGGGGAAATACTTTCCAATGGTGCAGAGAAACACTCATACACCTAAAGCTAAAGACAATAAAGCTACCTGTTTTGCTTATATCCAAAAGTAACCCAAAAGTCTAATTATTGGATGCGATTTATCAAAAATACCACCTTAGGAACAATATTTTACCAAACACAAAATAAACAATGTAATAGAAATGAATTAATTACCTATCCCAGTTGTAAATATGGCTGTGACTTTCATCCATTAGCAAAATATCATCAACTTCGTCCTCAATGTGAAAGGGGTGGGCAGATGTGGGTTCATCCGAAGGGAAGGAATAAATACTCATGTACGGATGGGCCAATGCTTCAGCTGCTGTCAGTCTGTCCATTGGATTGAAGGTCAAAATTTGTTCCAGAAAATCCAATGCTAAGTTTCAAAAGAAAAATAAATTTTTATAGAAGCCTTTCAACTTTTCCTTACATTCCAACTCAGCAAAATTATCCCATTAATCTCCTGTCTGAACACTAACAAATAATTGGAACATCCAATATTCCCAACACTAATAACAGCAGGAAGCCAATCTCTCTCTGAACTTCAATCTAATTCTAAATGAATGTTAAAATGGAAGTATGGATTGAACTTTCAGGTTTCCCCTCCTTTCTGTTTTGGACCCCCAGTGCAGCCAAAATAGGAAACTAAGTAATGGATTATGTTACAGCCACCTTTCCAGCTCATTTAAATAATACAATTTAGAAAATAATTTATTTTGTACTAATGTAATCAACTAAACTTCTGAAATAAATCCAAATTAGTTCAAACAGAATACAAAATTAAGACAAGGAGTTACAGATCATTACGCACCTTCAACACAGACACCGGGGAGTAGCTGTGGCAATGGATTGTGAGGTTCTGTCATGTCATTTTGTATATAAACTGGAATCACACCCAATAACTCCTGAAGATCTTCCTCATGGATTACAGGGATGGAATTAAGAATCAACTGCATTTGCTCCAGCTCATGAGCACCTAAACCAAGTTTTAAAAAATACTTGAATATTTGAAGGAATAAAATATTAACAAGCTCATCAGAATATGAATTCCACAAGTATAGGTATCAAGATTAAAGGAATTACAAGAATCAAATAGCTTTGAACCATTTCATTAAATTTTACAATATGAAATACCTCAGCTCTACAAATGAAGTGTTGCACAAAACAAACACTTAAATCACTAACATCAGCATTTGGGATAAGCTTCACTGAAACACTGATTTTCTTATTTTTCTTTAAAGAAAAGTAATTGATTACTACACAACAAAGCAGTTTAGTGCTGCCTAAAATATTGTGACTAAAAACTGTCACACTAACTTAGCAACACTGACCTGCAAAAAGCGTTTTCCCAGTCAGCATTTCAGCAAAGATGCAGCCAGCGGCCCACATGTCAATGGCTTTGGTGTAGTTGTTGGGGGAGAGGAGGAGACGTGGAGATCTGTACCACTTAGTAACCAGTCCTTCAGACAGATAACCCTAGAAAAACAAGTTATACTATTTTTTCCCTTCAAAAGAATAATAAGCCATTTATATTCCAAAATAGAAAAACAATCTATACATGTGCCACTTAAATGCATTTGGCTGGTTTACAGATCATCTTTATTATCCACTCCTATAAAATGTTAGTTAAGACATGAAGCAGTCTGGAAATTGATTTTCTGGAAACTGTTCACATTTTACAAGATATCCCATGATTCACTTGATCAAACTTGTTGGGAATATGCTTACATTATTGGTCCATCACAAATATTTTTAAAAAGTGTAAATTACCAGCAAGCATCGCAAGCTTTTTTTTATTCCATAGTCATGAATGAACAGTTCAGTGGTGTGAGATTCTCTTTCAGAAACACTATGATATGAAAAGAATGGTGCTATACAATCCTACAATTATATGCTGTTCCTTCATAACTTGAACTATAAAAAAATTCAAATTTTTGCTTATGTACGTGACAGAATACTTGTTACACTTAATTAAAATGTAAATGACCAGAAAATTAATTCTGGACACCATTCTGACAACTGAAAAATGCTTAATATTCAAATTTTAAAAATGCACAACTTGAAAGATGTAGAATAATTGTGGTTTTACCCTTTTGTTCTCAAGGCTTTTACACAATTTTATCTAATTACAAAGAAACATATTGAAATCTCCAGTTGAAGAATTAGCTACCAACAAGTGATGCCTAGAGAACATATTGACACCTTCTAGCTGCAATTTAAAATAGTGCAATGCAAGTCAAAATTAAGTGTACTTTACCATCCAATTAAGTTCTCTATTATTCATATTAAATCCATATTACCACTTATCTTTCACATCGTTCTCTTTAAATTCACCTCATTTACCTATTTCTACTAATATGCATTTGCTTCCTTGCTGAAGACCTAAGAATCTAGCAATATTTGGTTGTTTAACAATCCACCTATTAGTATCTAGGAAGAGACGAAAATTCAAGGTTGAGCTACTGTGTACAACAATTATCCTTCACTGTTCTGGTCAGTAACTATAAACACTGACTTTTCAGCTATCCCTAAAACAGGTTTATATGCTTCACTCAAG
Source organism: Hemiscyllium ocellatum (assembly GCF_020745735.1). Lineage (NCBI taxonomy): Eukaryota > Metazoa > Chordata > Chondrichthyes > Orectolobiformes > Hemiscylliidae > Hemiscyllium > Hemiscyllium ocellatum. Next base: position 18,023,101 of record NC_083439.1, on the reverse strand, counting down.
ATCCCACAAACTGAAGAATTGTATCCAAGTGATAATGAAGCTATTAGAAGTAAATGAAAACCTAAAAAGTTTGTAAAGATGCTATTAGGGGAGGAATGACGGTGGGGAAGCAAGCTTGGACAGCAATACTCCTGTGCTTAATTTATTTACTTGACTGCACAAAATTTTCTTTGGCTCTGTTGCAAATGAAAGATAAAACTAATTATCAAGAAGCTGGACTTACTCATTTCTATATTCCAATCATCCATCACAACCACTCTACTGTAACTGTATGTACTATATATATGGGCCAGAATATACCATTTCCCCCATCACCAAAACTAGAGACATGTGCAAGGAAACCTTGTAGGTGGCTTGCTTCCTGACCTCCAATAGTCTCTCCTAGTAAAGTACCAAGTGAACTAAGGTACAACATATACAAGACCTACAGGATTCTAGAACTTTTATGTCTTATAGCAGAGATCAAAAACTGACTGTAATTGGAGAATCAAGGAGAGACTTTCTGGCTTTAGCACTCAACATTCCTGCATCAATGCTCTCCTGATCAGTATCAGTACACAGCTGCAACTATGCCTCCAGCCGATATTAACCACAAATACTGGGTGTTCTGGTTTTGGCACAAATGTAGCTGAATGGCTTTGCTCATTGGAACAGCTTTTGCTCCAAGCTTTACAGCAAAAAGTCTACATAAGGAACATAAAAGGCTGCATACACTGGTATTCAAACCAAAACAAAAATTTCTGAAACGCTCAGCATGCCAGATCAGCAATTTCGGCTTCAAGTGAACGTACGTCAAATGAGAAAAGGCAGGGCTGGGCTGTGAATAGCAGAACGAGCACTCACCATCCAGGTTCACACATGAAGAATGGCCGTTTCAGAGCTACTGGAGGGCCACTGCTTGTGGAACCATATCCTGGCACAAACTGCTGCCTTCAGGAAGGGAAGGGAGAGAGGTCTGGAGAAAACAAAGGGACCCTTGTACGTGGAATGTTTAGGAAAAAAATTAGCCACATGGAAAATCTGTGCATTATCAACATTTACTGAAAAAAAATTATATTCAGGTGCACATTTAAATTGTTACAATACATAATTAGTCACCCTAATGTAGCAATATGCCAAGAAATGCGAGTTTATGGCACCCTCTATTGCGTACCAATAAATTACTGGAATCTTCAGGAACAGAACTAATTGAGAGTTGGCAATTTGTTTCTTTTTTTAGAGAAAAAAAAATCAGTCAAGGAACCTATTAAAACTAAAGTACAATGAACCAATGTACTCAACCAATGGCTCAATGAAGTTAGCCTGGAAATTGGGAACTATATCTTCTAGTCTGTGCTGTTAGCTGATCTCAGCCATAGGAATGTTGCATAGTTGCACAGAGAGGTGTCCTTGCCCCTGATTAGATAGAAGTTTTAAAAAATTCCATGTTTCCCACTAGATTGCTACCCAACATCCCTTACTGCAGTCACTAACAATTAAGGGCTGAAATCAGACTCAGCAGTAATCTTTTCACATGCTATCAAGGCTCAAGTGAGCAACGTTCACTCTGGAAGGCACGACTAAAGTATTGTCCAAGAGACAGTACTCCTCTGCAGCAAACTGGTAGAAGAAGTTAGGAACTAGTTTGCAATTATGGGTAGGCACGTTGCACTGTAATAAAGTGACCATTTTCTTTTTAGAAAGTTAGTGACATAAGTTATTTCAATGGTACACTCTGGTTACACAAGCATTTAAACAAACATGGAACAAGCCACCAATGAGTGCAACAGTCAAAAGAATATGAAAACTACAAACGCATTTGGGGTCTAGAAGTTTAAAGTTAAATAAATAACATTGCAACCAAAATGATTTGTCACAAGGTAAAAAACAAACTGCAAATTTTAGGAATATTTGAAAGAAAGAAGCTACTTCATTAATAATAAAACTATATGCGCCTTCATAGTGACAAGTTGAAATACAAGAGCTCAGAAATCAACAAATGTAAAAGTATACAGACTTACAATGAATAAAAGAAACAAAAAATGCTGATATTTCTACCTTATGAATTCATTTCGAGCAAAATAATGAAGACATGAAAAGAATATAAATACCAATCTACAGGGAAGTAGACTATAAAAGCTTCTGATTTACAAAGTAGGAAAACTAGTTATATTGACACCAGTTGAAGTGTGTAATGTGTCTCAAATATCATCACCCTACAAAACACCACTTCTTGTAAAAGCCACTTAGTTATTTATAAAAATGTTTTTAAAAAAAAAGACCCATGCAACAATAAATCAAACCAGTCTAATGGATAGTGTATGCTGGTTTTGACAAACAATGCTTGTGTTAAAGTTTACATTCCATTTTTTAATGTATTCTTTGGTTTGAAGCACTTTTTAGTGTTTAAGGGGCAAGTAGGCATGCACATTCATTCATCTGAAGTGGCAGTAGATCAGTAAGTTAAAGTTTAATTGAACCTTGATTTACTAGATCTCAAGACAATGTTATATTCTAGTAGATAATTAAAAAACAGGAATGTACAAAATATTAGAAACACACAGTTCAGTCAGGTTATATCATTTGTATGTATATGTTTAATGAAGAGCATACATATTTTTTTCTCCAGGCTCTGTAACGCATCCATTTAAATACCTTTAGCTCAAAAAAACCCTGAAAATAAAATGAGCCTCAAGAAAAATAATATTTTATTGAATAAACAATAAAACTGTGGATGCTCCAGATCAGAAACAAAAACAGAAGCTGCTAGAAAAGTTCAGCAGGTCTAGCAGCATCTGTGAAGAGAAATCAGAATTAACGCTTCAGGTCTGATGACCCTTCCTCAGAACTCAGTTTGAGTTCTGTTTTTGTAACATTTTATTGAACTTAGTGGTAAACTGAACATGTTTTAATAATTCGAGAGAGAGATTATTGACAAGTATTAATCTATCAGGCCTGATGTACTACCTTTAGGTTGGGGAACTGTTGTGAAAAATTGTGAAACCCTTTACTATTACGTGGATTTTTCCAAATATTTATTTTGTTGTACAGAGCTTATCTTGGAGAAGGGGAAAGCACTTGAGTTTAAGTAAACCTGGTGAGGTATTTAAATTTGGAGAGATACCAGAGATGAGCTTCACCCAGTAGTTAATGCCACCTCTTCCTTCTTGATCATTCCCAAGAAAAGGTCAATAATACGTCAGAAAAAAAATGCAAACATAAATCTTCAGTTGTAAGCAAAATATTAGTTAAAAGAAAGCTCCCTTTGTTTATTGAAAAGATAGTTGCAAACTAAAAAAATTTAAAAGAGGCTATTTATTGAACTAAAATGTGCAAGGCTTGAAATTGGATTTTCAACTGTAAAAACAGGATTTTATTTTAAAATGAAAAAGTTAGAAATGCCAAAAAAAGTCATTACATTTATGGGAAACTGAACAAGGCAACACATGAAAAAAAAATGAACTGAACAGCTGAAAAGGGTTCCAAATTTAGGAGCAGGTATTGTCCTAATTAAAAAACATTCCAAGTATGTTTTGTCTGCATGTAATAATTTTAGTTCACACCTTGTGGTAATCAAAATAGGTGATAATTCAAACCATGACCCACAGAGGAAATAAAAACTAATTTAAAACAACTTTGACAATGCAAGTAACTCAAAGCTAGTTACAAACCAAGCTGCAAAACACACTAAAATTGAACTAAATGATCAAATATAAAAGGTCATGGTTCACATCACTGAAGCTTCACGTATCTGAGGTCAAACATCTATAGAATTAGTTTTTGCACAGCACTAGTTCAATTATTAGCTTTTGACAATAACTGGCATTTTCCTTTTCTCCAATTCAAAAAGGTGAATTATGTTTACATTGAGCACTAGGAATAATATTTCATGCATTCTGCAGCATTACAAACTAATACTGGTATAAGATACACAGAGCAAAGGTTGATCTTGTGCACAACGTTACCAGGGACTTTTACCCCAAAATTCCAATCTCTGTAAGTGCCACCCACTCACTTGTGACTCACTGTGGTGAAAACAAATAGGACAGCACACCAATGAAAGTGGTTGTTCAGTTCCTTGTGTGCACACATGAACCTGTGAGGTCAAACCTACCATCTCACCAGAGAGTGGTGAGCCATAGAATTTGTTACCACAGAAAGCAGTTGAGGCCAACACATTGTATGATTTCAAGGAGTTGAATATAGTACTTGGGGCTAAAGGGATCAAAGAATATAGAGGGAAAAATGGGAATGAGCTGAATGATCAGCTATGATCATACTGACTAGTGCAGCAGGCTCAAAGGCCAAATAGCTTCCTGTGGCCCCTATTTTGTATATGTGAAGGCAAGATTGGAGAAAACACAGTCTCCATACTGGCAGTTCTGCAACGGCAAGATGATGTGAGTAAGTGGATTTCAGTTCCTCAAAACTACTGTTCACATGTAAAATAACCCCCTAGTGTATGGCTAAAAACTGGTCTTAGAAACTTAACATCTGTATAAATATTAATGATAGGTATTTCACTGAAAACCCTGCCACTGAGGGATAAGCAACTTATGGCTAGATGCATGTTTCTGTCATTACAGAACATTTAGACGACTTCCAGGATATTTTGTGGTATATGATTTATCATTCATTCAATTAAAACCTGGCTCCTTAGATAGCAAATTACTGTTTACAGTACTGAGATGATTACATTTAGTAACCTTTCCACAGTGACTCAAAATTAAGTGACCACTGAAAACCAAGGTCGTAACCCTTCAATACTATATCTTAAACTGACATATAGCAAAACACAGATGAACAGATTTTTAAAAACAGATTTGGTGAAGAAGGGTTTGGGGTGTATGCTGTGCTATTTCCCCAAGAGTCAGCATTGGCACCACTTTCATGTTTTGATATTTATCTATCTTGGATATACAGGACATGCTTTTAAGTTTGCAGTTAACAACAACTTGGAAATGCAGTAAGCAGGTGTCAGCAGATCATAGACTAGTGAAACGGTCAGACATAAGGCAGATAAGATGAATAAAAAAATGAGGTAATTATTTTCAGCAGGAAAACAGAGGAAATAATGAATTAAATGGTATGGTTTTAAGCATTTGGAACAGAGTAACCTGGTTAGGCATGCACACAAACCTTCGATGATGGAAAAACAGGTCAAGAGACAGATTTTTTAAAAATGCAAAACCCTTGGCTTTATCTAGAGGTAGTTAAATAAACCTTTGTAAAACACTGGATAGACCTCCACTTCTGTATTCAATTCTAGACAGAATTCACAAAGGATGTCATGGCTTTGGAAAAGATGCGGAAGCAAACTACCATGGATAAGGGACTTCAGTTATATGGAAAGGCTGCAACAAAGGGTTGCCCTCTTTGAGCAGAGAAGACAAGCAGAAGATTAGACAGATGTTCAAAATCATAAAGGATTTTGATTGAATAATTATTAAGGAGTCAGTGCCTAAAGAATATGAATTTAAAGCAACTAAAGAACAAGAGGCAACTTGAGACAATTTTTAAAAGAAATATATAATTTTTGGCAATCTGCATGCAGTGACAATGGAAATAGAATCACCAGTAACTTTCCAAAGAGAACTGCATAAATAATAGAAAGGGGTAAAATGGATACTATGAGGAAGGGAGGGAGAGTGTAACTTGTAGGATAGCAATTATATCTGTATATAATTGGACAAATCGCATCCCGTAATGTTTCATTCTAAAATTCCCCTGAAATCTTTCCATCATGGCTGAAAAGAAACAATGCAGTCAAAGATTTTATGCCCATCAAAATGGTTTATATTTACGTAGTATTAACTGTTGGGATATGTTGCTCCCTGGCAAATGCATGAAAAGAAGCTTCCAGACATTCAATCTGTACACATGGAACAGATGCTAACCTTGTGATAGATGTCAACATTCTGGTGCCTTAATTTCCAAAGGGACTACAAAATGGGAAACCAACAAGGTCACTGCATGATACTGCTGCCATTACGAAACTACACCAGAATGCAATCTGCGTACTACACACTGGAATCAAATCTGCAGTGGAAAACGTAAATCTTGAAAATATTATACATCTATATTTTGTGTGAATGGGCCAGTAGGGAAATTCAAACATTGACCACAGAAGCTCTGATCTTGGGTTTTGAAAGAATCTTCAAATATTAACAACCCATTGACTCCAGCAAACTCCAGAAAGTAGTGGTCAAGTAAATATAAATAGATTTGTAATCTTGTAAATATTTCAAGAATGAATTAGATATCAATATTATTTGTATTATTTAGCTGTGTAGACTAATTGTCTATCACTTGTCAAGATTTTAATACTATGAGCAGATTTTAGAATAGGCATATTTTATTTTCTAAGATTTAGAATAACCTGACTGGAAACTTGAAGTGCCAATTCAATTAATGCTACAAATGCCTATTAACCATTGTTTTAAAAGCAAAAATATAATCTTCTGAATTGACTACAGCTTCCAAACTTTTTGCATTATGGGAAAACATTATTATGGGCAGAGAGAGAAAGCTTTACACTCATAGGAAAGGCAAGGTATGATCACAGCAATTAGGGACAACTCAATATAATAGCAAACAGAAAAAATTATAAAAAGACATTTGATTTGCTTACAAGATAGAAGTTGCACAAATGATTAACAACAAAAGAAAGGCTGTCATCAGAAATTAGGCAGGAGACAGATCTTTCAGCAGGTAGTTGATGCAACGACAAACATTACTAATGATATAGGGTATTGAAGAGGAAATGTTTTAATTCCGAAATTGCCATTCCTTTGTCAAAAGATGTATACTAAACCACAAACACAATCTATTAGCTATAATATATGTAACAATATCTGAAGACAGGTCGATGACTATAATTTACAAATTCCTACAGGACTAATACAACTGCAACATGACATTTTTTAAATCCTCCATTCAAAAGTTCACTACTTTAAAACAGTTTTGTTGCACTAAAATAGTACAAGAATTATAACAATTATTGTAATATAGCTAAGCAATTGAGGTCACTTAATTAGTCTTTACACTCCATGAAATTCTTATTAGAAAATGCTAGCATATGTGCCTCATGAACAAGCGGCACACTACTCAATCCTGCCCATGCCATATTATACCCTTGCGAAATGTTTTCTCAAAAGAGCTGAACAATGACACTCAACACTACTAATGGCATGTCTATCTTATTCGTTCATGGGAAATAAATTAAAACTTACTTTGTGAGAATAATGGGGATCCATGATGCGTGCCAGACCAAAATCCCCTATTTTCAGCACCAGATCCTCAGTGTTAATGAAGAGGTTAGCCGGTTTGAGATCTCTGTGCAGAACATTAGCTGAATGGATGTATTTCAGCCCACGAAGCAGCTGGTACATGAAGAGCCTAGCATGCTCTTCTGAGAATGGACCCTGTTCCAACAGCTTTGCTAGATCGGTCTCCATGTACTCCTGAACAATGTATACTGCATTCAGTTCTGTGATCGCACCCACATCATCAGACATCGGTATCCCACTTGGACCCAAAATCTCAAACACCTTCACTATGTTATCATTGTCAAGTCGTCGGATGATTTTGATCTCTCGCAAGGCATGTTTGACACTCTGTGGATCACTCAGGACAATTTTCTTGACAGCCACTCGCTTGTCACAGTCATTGTCCACAGCAGAGAAAACCAGGCCATTGCCACCATACCCGAGTGGCTTCAAGTCCATATACCGAGCACCCAAATCAAAACCATGAATGTTCATTAAACTTCCAAACTTTTCTGCCATGTCGATAACCCTCAAGCTTTCCTCTTCTATCAGATGGGCAATCCTATGTCAAAACTAAACTAGTGAAAAATCAGCTTCCACAACAGAGAGCAAGCCAACTTTAACCTTTTCGCAACTTCAAGATATTTTCTCTTTGAAATGTATGTGCCATCTATCCTAGCTGAACAAGTTCAGCTCTGTTCCCAGTTGAATCCCTCTTTCAAGAATGAACAACCTGAAGAATAGAAATTCTCTCTGACCTAGGTCAGTAAATGTTAGGCTAATTCAAACAAGGGCATCCCTGCAGACATTAAAAATTAAACTAAAGTTTGATTGCAACGGAATGAACTTCGACAGACAGATGCATCCAAACTACTGCTGTAAACAGGCTAACATTTAACAAGGTGTGTGACAATACATATATGTGTTATAAACCTCTACTGACATCCTCCTCATAGTGCAGATACATTCAGTGTAAGACTGGTCCTGAGCAGCGTCATTCTACAGTGCTGATTAGCACTATTTTTTTCTTTCCTTTTAATTATAATCTGGACAAGTAATTAACTTGTGGCAGCTTTCTATCCCTAAAAGATGGCTTCCGTTAATGATCAGGTGGCTCAAGCTCACCGCAGTCACAATCAAAGCTATCATCCATTTTATATTTGGACAACCTATAAAACAAAAAGAGAAAGAAATATTAAGTCAATGATCCAAAGACTTTGTATTAAAACAATAAATGTATTGTATGACTAGGACTCTTATACGGACAGAATATGTTTTTGTTCAGTTTTCCATATAATGCACCTTTGTATTGAGGGAAAAGTAAATAACTGTGATACATTGGCAGTGTTTTGCAGACTTGCATGGCATATAGGTGCTAATCTTCTCAATATTTTCCAATGAGTGCTTCTCCCCTGTTTTTCTGGCTATATGACCCATAGTGGTTCAAACTGTGACAGCAATTGTCTGGTAATATCAACAATTGGTACAAATCAGAGTATAACCGTCATTTTAATTTAAGACGGAGTAATGAATTACAAACTTTAAGATTAGGGGGTTTAATAAATTACAAGAAAAAGAAAACTAATTTTAAAAGTTTCAAGGTTACAGTACATAAAAGTGATCTTCTGACACTTGACTGTTAATTTTTGGAACTTTTGGTATTTAATTCCAATTTCTAACAGATTAGGGTAGAATTTGCACCAATATGTTCTTCATAATCTTCACAATAACTTGTATATACATTCATATCAACATTTATTACACAGAAACTTAGAGCAAAAATTGGGTTGAACAGAATGCCTTCATATCATACTTGTATAGTCACATTAGTAAATTAGGTACATTAAAATGGAAATGTGTTCAATAAAACACAGTATAGAAATGTTTACAAAATACTTGAACAGCCCATCTGTGGAGAAACTATTCTTATAGTAGATATACAAAAAATCTCAAACCATTTGTGAAATGAAAATATTTATATTGGAATTTGAATTTTTTTTAAAAAATTGTTACAAGTAGAAAATTCATCTGCATCCCTTCTCCAGGAGAATCTTTGGCAATCAAAAAATAATATTGTATCTATCTATATGCTTCCAGATGTTTACAGCACTGGCTCTGTACATTCACTACTGACTGTTTGGAGACAACAGGAAGTCTTAAGAAAAACACGTGTGGTGAAGCAAAAATAAAAGTGGTGTTATTTCAGGGAGATTTGCTATTTAATTGCTGCTTATGAGTTTCAAGATGATTGCCTTGAAGACCTGGACACAAAATTGATTCCATTTGCAACACAGGCACACACTCCATGTGCAAGAATAAAATAATATTTTTTAAAATCAATCTTAATTAGAATTTACAAGTTATGATGCTCAAATTTAACATTAAGTTATTTTTAGATAAATAAAGTGAACTGCGAGATTTCTAAACTCCAGATGTGTTTTTTGCACACCATGCATATTAATGGATAAAGTAATGTGAGCTATTTTACAACTGAGACTAGTATTTAAATTAAGTCTCCCCTCCAACCTCCTCCTTCCCTTTCCTCCCCCCTGCTCCACCACCATTATCAGGTATATTATCCTAATGGAATAAACTTAACTGAGCACAAAATAAATCTTTCAGCTCCTATGGGCTAAATATTAAGCATGGTAGACAAATTACCCAACTCTCCCAGTCTGGATTTAATACATGACAGAACCAGTGGTTCTTATAAAAAGGGATAAGCAAGTAAACACATCTATTAATTGCACTTCATTTCTGAAGCAAAAATTAGATCTAGAATGAGCTCTCTCTAAACTCTATCCATGAATGCACCCATCATGAATGAACATTTAATGAACAGCCACACACCAAAAACAATGTATGGATTTTAACAAGGTTTCAGGGGATTAAAGAAGAAAGGAACTTTGTGAATAGATTTAAATCATAATGCTACAGCATAGAACACCATGAAAATTTAAAGAGAACGACACAAGGAAAACACTATGGGGCTAGAGCTGGCTCTGTGTGCACAACAAAGTTCAACCAATAACATAGCCAATGCCACACCCACTCTGTCAATATCAAAAACACTGTAAAGAAGTTCAACTTCATTAGAATATACAAGAATGCAAAAAAGTTTCAGTGCTCCATAAACTTTTCAATTATCATAAACAAGGGCAGTATGTACTAGAGAACACTACCATCTGCAAGTTCCCCTTTAAGGCATACTATCCTGACTCAACCATAATCACAGTCACGCACAGTTGGTTGAGTCAAAATTCTGGAACATCCCCTACTAACAGCACTATGGATGTACTGACACTATATTGACTATTTGTTCAAGATAGTGTCTCACGGTCACCTTCTCAAGGGCAATAAATGCTGGTTGTTTGTCGGCAATGTGCACATCACTCAAAAGACTCAAAGTGTTTGTTCACCTGTGTGATTTTGCCCACTGATTCACAAGATATGAACCCATGTGACTGGAATGTAAAATATATTTGTACTGAGCAACATGATAGGAGAGAGTATAGGGGAAGCAATCACATTAATCTACAGAACTTTACACCAGACAGTATCCTTCAGAATAAACTTCACTTTGAAGGGCATTCCTCAAATTATCAAATCTTATTTCCCCCTCAGTTACTTTTCATATTCTGCACAGATCAAAACAAATTAGAAAACAATTTTGTCCATAATCTCAACATTATTTGTAAAATATGCTTCACCCATGTAAAAATAATTGCTCAGTTCCATTAAAGATGTAATCTGAAAGGCAGATGTGCATCAGAGTCAACATAATGCAGCAGACTAGGTAGATTTAAAACTCTTGATTCACAGAAATGGAAATCCCACTCTCTGCCATACCACAGCAAATGCAGAAACCATCTGTTTGTGACAAAGGGAGGGTAGCGTAACTAAAAGCTCTGTATCTAGGCACTGCTTATTTACTAATAGAACTGTAGCAGGGGAGGAATTATTTGCCTATCTTCCGAGCTAAAGCACGAAGTACAAGGCAAAAGAGGAAATCAGATTCAAATGAATTCAGAATTCTTATAATCTTCAACATTTAACATAAATAGTAAAACTGAACTGAAAACTGATACTTTAAAAGTCCCACAATTTATTCAAAATCCCAAATTGAAGCTGTGCAGAAAGGGTCAATATTGAAGAAAAAAAACCAAGCATTTCATGCAAGATTGGGGCTGCACAGTGGCTCAGTGGTTGGTACTGCTGCCTCACAGCGGCAGGGACATGGGTTCGTGAGTTTGCACATTCTTCCCGTGTCTGTGTGAGTTTCCTGCGGGTGCTCTGGTTTCCTCCCGCAATCCAAAGATATGCAGGTCAGGTGAATTGACCATGCTAAATTGCCCATAGTAATGGGTGCATTAGTCAGGAGTAAATGTAGGGGGGTGGCTCTGGGTGGGTTGCTCTTTGGAGGGTCGGTGTGGACTTGTTGGGCTAAAGGGTTTGTTTCTATACTGTAGGGAATCTAAAGTACAGGAAAAATTCCAATGGTGTTCCTGCATATGTTCCTCCACTCCAAATAACATTAATCCAAAAACATTAGTATAAAAAGAACTTCCAAAGCTACTATAAAAACTCTGTACAATCATTAGGCCTTTTCACACATATTTTAGCTTCCTGCAATCAGCCAGGCCTGCAATTGCTGGATGTGGGGAATGAAACTGGACACAGCAACACCACCATTAGGATTAATGAATTCTCAACACTAACAGACAGATCACATTTTTATAATGTTTCAGGTGCATTTGGTCAGGATCCTAATGTCAAGATAGCACTGAGACAGGATTATTATATTCATGGGAAATGTTGGAAATGCTCAATATGGGCTGTAACAATGGGGAAGGGGGGGGCTCGGGGTGAAAACAGAGAAGAGAAAGGGTTAATGGTTCTGGCTGACCTTGCATTTACCATAAATGTTAACTGTTTCACTCCACACATCACCTAAGAGTTGAGTTCTTCCAGCTGTTTGTTTTTGTTTCAAATTTCCAGCATCTGAAGTATTATCATTTTGATTATAATCATGGTTTCATGTTTAAAAGCTTTTTGAATGGGAGAAGAAAATTTCCAATAAATAAATGCTCTTCACAACTCAACAGAACAATAAAAGCATTCACTTGGACTTAACAGCAACCTAGCATAGTATCGTTTCACCTTTAATAAAGGGATTTAATTTTCATTTTCTTAAAAATGCATTTAATAACTCACAGGCCTCCTTTTTCACTGACTATCTACTGATCACAATTTGGCAAAGAATGACAATATTCCAAACCATCATTCATTGGGGACTTGAGGTCTTCTGCAATGCTTTAAATGAGCCTCTCTCGTGTTATTTATTTTGTTACCATGTTCCTCATACATGGGTCATTTAGAACTTTATTATACTAATTTTTAAATAAAGTCACAGTTGGCTGCCACTGAAAATATTTCCATTTAATGTAAATTTAATACACAACTTCTACTTCAAAAGTAAATTTTGGGAAATATAGTAGCCTATTAAATCCCATTTTCCTTCTCTATCTCTTCCCCATTACATTGTATTCAAAGATTTTTTAGCAGTTCAAAGTATGCAACAATGTGCCCTGTCAAGCGTTACAAGAGTTCATGCCTCGCATTTCCTACTTTAGCTATTTTAATTTTGTGACATGATCTATACTAAACGAAATTTACTGGAAAGAAAGTACTTAAATATTTCCGTAATTTTAAACCATTATCTGCCGAGGCGTTCACTTCTTTCACATTTAAGGCGCGGAAGCATAATATGATTACAAAATGGAATTTCCCCTCACATCACTGCGACTAGCTTATTGATACAGCGTATGCAATACTTGGTGTACTAACGTCAGTCAGCACTTTTAACTTTGGAGAATAAGATCGTTCTCCCCGTGTCTGCGTGGGTTTCCTCCGGGTGCTCCCGTTTCCTCCCACAGTCCAAAGATGTGCGGTTCAGGTGAATTGGCCATGCTAAATTGCCCGTAGTATTAGGTAAGGGGTAAATGAAGGGGTATGGGTGGGTTGCGCTTCGGCGGGTCGGTGTGGACTTGTTGGTCCGAAGGGCCTGTTTCCACACTGTAAGTAATCTAATCTAATCCAGGACTGCTAACCATGTGCTTAATTTCTTCTGTATCCGCGTACAAATTACAAAAACAAAATCCAAACATTCATTCAACATCTGACTGAAGGCTGCAAACTTCGAACACGGTACTCTAAAAACATACGCGCTTTCCAATCCATCGCCATCAGCACACAGACACACAGGTTGCAGAAGCACAAGAGGGGAATGTAGATTAACAACTTGGTTCCACTCCCCCCTCCCCCCGCAATCGACCCACCACCTGTAATTAAACATGAATTCGCGCTCTAAAATCTTGATTTCAAAATCAAATCAGACCAACTTTCGTAACCCACTAATCCGTTCCATACACAATGTCTGAATAGCACATGCTGTCCACTGATATTTAGTACGGAGATTCATAGGATCGGACTGTTAACTCAAATAAGAATACTAACTTGGAAATGTCCAGAGGCGGAAAGTAACTTGCGGAAAAAAAATCTCCGGGAGGGAAATTTATCACATGATCGACGAACGTAACAAAATTTCTTTCCATTGAGGGAGATAAAATGCAATAGCGCAGGGTAATCTCAACACGATAGTAATTCCGCGAATTGTTCGTAAAGAAAGTCGCCAATGATTTCGCGCACAGTCAAGGCTAATATGGGCCGCTACCTCTGATCACTACCACACTTTAGAACTCCAAGGTCCTAGGTTTAACCAATTTACATGTTTCAAAGCAGGTAGGTGACACATGTCTGTGGAACATGACACATCCGAATTGCAGCCTGGACTGGCCACTCAACCCAGCATTAGCGTCACAGGAAAATAACCCGCAACTTTTGTTAAGAGGGGAAAAAAAATCCACATGAGTCACATGAAAATGAGCCACGTCGCCTCCTGTGAGCAAGCCGACTGGTTGACGTTTCATGGCCCTGGAACTATTACTCACTGTCTGAAGGCTTTAATTTTACTTATGGGCGAGGGGTACGCAAAGGAAACCAGTTTAAACTCCTTCCCAATCAAAAGATAAAATGGTGATCGATTGAGAAAGCCCGATGGGGTCAGTGCTAAGGCCGGACAAGTTCTTGAGAGGTCAGGTCACCGAAAAGCGTCAAGAAAAACGGAAAATAAACCAAGATAATTTATTATAAGGAAGGGGAATTTTAAAAAAAGACAATACCGTAAAATATTCATTGATTAAATCAAAACTCTTTATACATGTTTTCAACAAAAAGTGTTGCGAGAAGTGACATGAATTCGATAAAGAGGGGAATTTGTGGTCCTAATGAAGCCCCTTGTTGGAGCCTCACCGCGTGTTGCCGAACAATGAGAGAGACTCAAGTGATCCGGAGGAGCTTGTGGCGGGGCACGGACACACAATGCGGTCCGTCTTACAGGAAAAGTGTTGGAAAATGGGATTAAATAGAGAGTGAGGCTCGATGACCAGCTCGGACACGAAGGGTCTTATTGCCAGGTTTTTTAAAAAAAATACTAAATGACCCGCAGAGGAATCTGTCAAGAGTTTTCACCTTGTCTGGCTCTGCTCACTCACTGCGGTTTCCCAGCAGCACAATGTGTGTGTTGTTTTAAGGAGGGGACCAGGCTCCTCTTCCTTCGGCCCCCCCCACCTTGACCAGCACACTGACGGTCAACCAAACACACACGACCACCGACCAAACTTGCTGGCGGCCCCCACCAGGTCCCGCCCTCGCCCGCTCATTGGGCGGGGCGGCCCGTCCATCGCGGCCGGCTCCGTCCCCGATTGGTCGACGTCGCCGTCAATCACCGTCCCCCCCACCACCGGCGACTGGGGCTTTTCTTTCAAACCCTGTGTGTGTGGGGGGAGGGGTAGAGGGGAGTTCGAGAGTTTTTTTTGGTGGGGGGCGACACAGAGAGAGGTGGGGGTGGGGATAATCCTTGTCCGGTGAAGCCGGTCCTCTGAGCGGGGACGGTGGGGGGAGGGAAGGAGGGAGACGGTATCTCCTCCTCTCAGTCAGACAAAGGAGGAACGCGGCCTACAGACCCCCCCGCGACCACCAACCCCCCCCCCCCTTCCCCCAAACCTTCTCCACCTACACATTTCAAACAAAATCCAGCCCCTGGGGGGGAAATCGGTCACAACTTACCCGGCGTCCCAAAAACATGAGGAAAGCTTCGATCGCGACGCCGCTACTCGGTCCCAGTCACTCCGCCGCCGGAGAAGGCGCAGCAACCGAGACCCACCATCCAGCGCGCGGCCTCCCGACAGGCCCCGCGCACCCAGCCGGCCCGGCGGGAAATTCAAACCCGCCTCCGAGCCGCGCCTCGCCTACATATGATCCTGCAGCACTCAGCAACCCGAAACGGTAACTCTTGCTTTCTCTCCGTGGATGCTGCCAGAGTTTTCTCAACAATTTCCCTCTTTGCTCTTTTTTTAAAAAAAATACCCTACATCTTCTCCTCCTCGCCCTCCCACTTCTAATAAATCCACGCGATTTTAAAAAAAGCATACGGGGCAACTGTGATCCCGGACTCTACACTTTTAAATCTGCCGGTGATGAGTTTCACCAGCACGTTCCATTCCTCACCAGCCCCCCCGCGCAAATACACAATCAAAGGCATGGCAACAACAGGTAATTGAAGTTCATTAAAATATTCTGATTAATCAATGCCCTCCCAGTATAGTATCGCCTTGATGTACAACCAAGGTGCTGGAAGAAGATAAAAAGAACAATTACTGGAGGAATTCAACAGGTCTGGCAGCATCTGTGGACAGAAGTTTTAAAGAAGGGTCACTAGACTTGGAACCTTAACTCTGCTTTCTCTCCACAGGTACTGTCAGACCTGCTGAAAACCCTCCAGCAATCACTGTTTTTGTTTCATACCTCAATGAAGCCAAATCGAGAGAGGATGGGTTAAATTTTCAAATTGACAGCAAAGATTTAAAATTTATTTTTAAATGCTGGCAGATGCAGACGTACTTTTTGTTTACTTAATTACAGATCCATCTGCCTCTCACCTTCTGTGGTTGCAGTCGCACTTGTTATTTGGCCTGACTCGCGCATATGTTCAAATTTTGCTTTACTGTTCACTTAATCTATGAAGTTCACGTCAAACTTCCAGATGGAAGCAACTATATGATGCGTCCCGTGCCTGATTCACATCATACGCAAAAATGATGAAATAACACGGATTACCATGGTAACTAGAGATACAATGAAGTGACCAAACAATGAATTAAACTGATATTATTTTGTACTTGCATAGTAATCTGACACGATGTTCGTAACGTTGCCCGTGGTAGATTGTGCGCAAGTTATTTTAACCATTGATAGCACGGGAACAGTATCCGAAGCAGCGGATCTGAAATATTAACGTTCAGTCGCATCTTTAAATACCTATGCATATGACGTGGAATCCTACTGCCTCCAAGTGTTGTGTATGAATTTGTTTCATTTCGTTTGGAAATTAGGTCGCCTGATTGCAAGGTAATATTCCGCATTGCCGGAGCGAATGCAGTTATATTTGAATTATTGTATTAAATGGGAAAATCCTTACATATGAGAGAAAAGCCGCTACAATCCAACTCTATATTAGAGCGTATACATATCTAAAAATGGCCATATGAAGGTCAAGACATCTTTGGCGCACCCATTAATTTGATTTCTATTCCGTTAAGAAGCATTTTTACAACAGTTCGACTATGCCATGATCTACGTATTACTGGGCATAGCAAAAAAGGGGGAAGGTAGATAGGTTAGCATTTTGTTGGTGGAAAATAGCTGCGTGCAACTGAAAAAAAATTGTGATAGGTCAGTTACGTTTATTAATGATTTAAACTCAATCCGAGGGAAAACGTTCTGTCCTCCTTTGAACATGCTCAGTTCATATTGGAGTTTCCACTTTTATACATGAAAACAAAGCGCGATTATACAGCGCGTCAAACTTCTAAACAATATTACCGTTTCCACTTGACAAGACACCGGTTTTACATCACACCAGTCAACGGCACAACAGTAACAATTAACTTAATTCTAATTGACTTACGAACAATTTTAGTCGCTTTTCAAGAAGGGAGGTAAATGTAGCCATTGCAGTCGGTGTAAACACGTAATGCACTTGCACCATTCTGCCAAGAGCGAGCATATCCGAGAGACAGCTGGTGGGAGATCTTTGTGTTTCTCAATCATATACAAAATAACGTCAAAACTGGCAAGTTTTTTCATGAAACAGCTTACCATTTTTTTAAGGCGCTTGACAGCGGTTAGGTCAAAGACCGTGTTGTATGTGCTAAAGTTTATCAGACAACCCGGCAAAAGACTCCTCGTTCTCAAGAATCGAGCGCTCACTAATCATTTAATTTGGGTGCATTCATTTACTACAAGTCAAAGTCACTGTCAGTGGCCGGTGTGAAAGCCGAATTTAAATTGCGTTTGCGGCGGTTGTTGCCGGTTTTTACAGTATCGGAGGCGGCGCTTGTATCAGTTTCAGTGTCAATGTCATTGTCAGTGTCAGCCCTGCAGTGACGCATCGAGCTCGTAAACAGAGAGCCCTGCCCACTGCTCCCCGTCTCACACACAATCACCCATCGCCTGCAAAAAAAACACAAAACACCACAGCACCGAGACAGAAACGCTTGTGTTTTGCCTGTCCCGGGATTTGTTTTGTAAACCGCTAAAGAAGAGGGAGGGAGGGGGGAGGGGAGAGGGTATTTCGACCTCAGACACCAGCTGGTCAGCACTTGCCCCTACAAGGTAATTCAAACTTCAGGCTTGGGGATGCTCGGTGGGATGTGGCAGAAGGGAGGAGGGTTGTGGAGTGGGGGGGGAGGTGGTAGAGAGAGAGAGAGGTGCAGGTCAATGACCCCACCTGTCAAAACACGGACAGATTCATTTCGTGTTTGTGGGTCATGTGCCGTAAGTGTGATCATTCCAAAGCTCGATGTACGGAATTATTGACATGTCCCGATCAGATTTCATGGGGGGTTGGGGGAGGATGCAGAGTATGTGAGAGCTGGGGGTTGGGGGGGGGGGGGGTTGGTGTGGGGGCATCTTCAGGTCACATCTGCAATCATCTGGACCTCGAACGTAACAAATCCCAAATGGGCCGGATACAAATAATCTCGGTGCCAATGTTGTGGATGCACTTTACATCGAGTCTGGATGATTAGTTCAGTGATTTAATCTCTCCTACGGCTGCTTGCCACTGACCTGGTTATTATTTGCAACGCCACAAGGATTCTTGTTGGAGGTACTGAGTCCTTTAGAACGTAAGGCAGTGGCAGTCTTTTTGTCTGCTCCCAGCGTCAGAGACGGGAACCCTTACCCAGATGTTTGCTGGACCGTTCGCTTTAAAGGGTATCTGCCATCGAAGTGAAAGCACTCTCAGGCTGCGTACTCCAGATCCTGAACACTCTCTGCATTCAGAGTTTCTCCTCGTGTTGCCATGGTCCATTTGCCAGTCACTGCAAATCTGGGCCCTCTGATTCTTGACCCTTCCACTAAAAGGAACAGTTTCTCTCCAGAGTTTCTGTCCAGACCCATCACAATTTTGAACACCTGGAATCTCCACACTACCTTTCCTCCCATCAATCTCTGTAAGTGAAGATTCTCTGGGACAATTCTGCCCAGACTCAAATGTCTTTGTATCTTTCCTGAGGTGTGGTGCCCTGACCTGGGTGCAACATGCCAGTTAGGTTTAAACTGTATTTTCTACAGGTTACACTGCCACCCTGCCCTACCCATTGCCTTTGCCAATGATGCATTGGATGTTAAAGTAGGAAACTGCCACAAAGTTAGGGCACATTTTTGGAGGACAGGCAACTTACCCTCTCAGATGGTATAATATTGACAGACTCAGCTGAGGTTTTAATACATTGGAATACTCTATTCTAGATGTTATGGCCTCAATAGTCACCAAGTTTGGGTAAATATATACTTAGCCAGTCAGAAAACGGCTGTGGAGCAAATGACATGGAGCTGCCATTCTCTGTCTGAAGTTAGAAATCACACAACACCAGGTTATAATTCAACAGTGTTATTTGGAAGCACTAGCTTTTGGAGAACTGCTCTTCATCAAGTAATTCAAGGAGCAGCGCTCCAAAAGCTAGTGCTTCCAAATAAACGTGTTGGATTATAACCTGGTGTTGTGTGATTTCTAGGTTTGTACACCGCAGTCCAACACCGGCATCTCCAAATCATTCTCTGTTTACACATGTTGCCTGACACGCTGAGCATTGCCAGTATTCTTTGTTTGCATTTCAGATATCCAGCATCTGCAGTATTTTGCCTTTGTTTTACATTTTGGGTAAAAGCTAGTGTTAGTATAATATCAACTGGAAGATTTAGGTTTTCGTAAATAGAGGTACATAGCAGGCATGTACACAAGTACTTGTTACAAATCAGCTGAGAAACAGTGAACTGGTTCACTTCTTTTCAATCTCCCCAGTTAGTAACCTTCCCCAATTAAAATGATGTTAACTTTTTTTTACCAGAAACAATAGGAACCAAATTGCTCATGAAAGAATGAACTTTTTTTTAACCTGCTGACCACAAGAGAAACAAGAAACAAATGACATCACCGATACAGCCAATGAAATCATGTGGATTCTCACATACACACATACATGGTACAAAGTTAAAAATGAATGAAATTAAAGAAATGTACAATTTTGAGCCCCTGGGCTTCTTGAGGTGTAAGTATTTAAGTTGTCTTGAACTACCAGCAACTGTTATCTTTTGGGTTCTCAGTGTCCTGATGTTTCTTTCCAAGCAGTATTGTCACCTGGTACTTTTTCTTTTTGAGAGACAGGGAAAGTGTCCTCAGCCTTTGGTGCTGCATTCTTAGTATCATCTTCTCTCTCTGCAAAAGCAGCATCTTGAAACTGCAGCTTGTTTGTGTATCCCATGTCTATGGAAGATTTGTTTTAAGGCGTGTTAATTGTAGGTAAGATTCCATCTCCAACATGTGAGCATAAAGGTTTGAATCAAAATAGGAGATGAGAGCCTTTTCAGACCGCTCCAAGGGGCTTACTGGTTGGCTGTCTTCATTGCCCCAAGGGAAATTGTTAATTATAACATGACTATTTCTCACTTAATCAACATTGGTTTCACAAAACTTGGCCAACCAATCTGGTTAGTTGATCACTATGACCATTTCAAAACTATTTATTTTTGGGTCCTTTTCAAAAACAATTTCAGCCCATGAAAATCCTGTATTAAATAAGACTAGGTGTTCAATCAATCACCATTTACTAGAAACTGAAAGGCATATTTATCTGTGACGAGAAGAGCGGCTCAGAGCATGGGAATTCTGCAAGGAACTAATTCCTGAATCCCAAATGCCTGTCCACTATCTACAGTTACAATCAGGAATGTAATGGAATACTCTGCACTCAGCACCACCATTCAAAAGTTCCCCTCCATGTCACACAGCATCTTGACCTGGAACTATAGCAATTTTCCTTCATTTCCACTGAGTCAAAATCCTGGAAATCCATCTCTAACAGCACTGTGGATGTACCAACACCACTCAAGTTAAAGTGGTTCAAAAAAGTGACTCATCATCACAATTCTCAAGACAATTGGGAATGTTTGATAAATGCGGGTCTTGTCAGTGAACCCGTAGAGTAATTTGGACCTTTGTGGAGTTTTTATGTCCATGTCAAATATCCAAATTATACTTGTATACTTGTGATCTATCTGACATAACTTTTTTAAAAAAAATCTTCCATGGATGTGGGTACCTTTGGTTAGCTTTTAATTCCAAATTTGAATTCTAATATCTACCATGGTAAAGTTAAAACCCATAGCCTCCCACAGCATTAGCCTGATCTTTGGGTTACTAGTCCAGTGATGTTACCATCAACTTCCTCCGAAAACTAACAAAACAATTCTCTTCCATAATACAGAGCTATTAAATGTGCAATTGGTGGGCTCTGTTTGAGACTCTGACAGAACTGGGATCAGACCTTGCTAAATGGCACTTGAACATTTGCATCCATTTAAGTACAGTTTTACCGTTTCACATTGACAAATTTAAATTAATCTCTGTTCACTACTTGTGTTTTTGTGTGGGTGGGTGCATTTTGAGCAAATACACAATTTCTGTTATTGAACAGCACTTATTCATGAAAAATATACAGCTCTTCATTAACTTCTGTTTCTGTTAATACTTACTTTGGTACTTTAATCTTGATTGATTGCAAGTAGACGCAAATACCACGCCTCACTCTGGAGTATAGATGCTATCTTCAATGGATGACAAGCCTATCAGGGCTAGACTGGTTTGATCAATTCCATAGACAATTCCTGCATATTCACCAGGTATTGTATTATAGCCATTATCCATAGCAGCCAACTCATCCTGGGATCCGTGGGACATCATGGTAGGGAAGCTAGTATCGCATCAAAGTTCAAGCTTAGAACATGAGAGGTTCCTTTTACAGAAAGGTCTTAAGGTTATTGCTGATCATCTATCTAAATCAGTGTGGGAAGGAACTTCATGGCACTTGGAGCAAATCTACCGCTTCAGCTAAAATTCTGGCCAAAAAAAAGTATCTATGTATTCTAAAATATTTGTTATGTTGGATTTAGATAAGATTTGAAAATATTATGGCAAGGAAGGTACTGTTTCAATATTTTTATCTGTTTAATTAATTTACTCCTATGCTTATCTCTTATCAGAAATAAACAATTCATAGTTTGAAAGTTATCACAAGGCAGCACTGTATTTTTAACCTATTGAAGAAACCAGGGAGCTCGAGCACAAATTCACACCTCTACAATGCAGACAGGATTTATAGTGTTAATTTGACTCCTGGCTTATAATATATTTTAACATTGTGAGGTTTTATTGCAAAGGTGACAGTATAACTGTATCCTGCTCGTAATACCATAAACAAGGCAATAAAATCCCACTACAAATCCAGCAAGTCCAAATGGTTTTCTTCTGCCACTTTCCCCAATACACTCCGGGGCAGATTTTGTTTGCATTCACTCCACTGTAACACCATTCCTCCCCAAACCAGCGCATCAACATGTCATTGTGTTCCTTAGGGCCACTGTTACTACTGGTTTTACTGGTAGGTTTGTCATCATGTAAAATATTTAGCTTACTGTCTGTGACACTTTATATTCATCAAAAGTTCAAAAACTCATTGAGTCTTGTACAGGTGTATCTGTATATGTGACTCATGATGTTGCATATAAATGCCTATGAATGTACAGCATTGTTCCAAGTTGCAGAGGGAGCTAGAGAACTTACATTATGTGCTTAGGAAAGCAAGACATTGAATTATTCCATTCTTCTCATTCCTCTTAGGAGATGAAGCACATAAGTGGTGCATTTTGTCCTCAATATGATCTGAATTAGAACTATTGCTGACAATATAGTAAAAGTTTACAAGACGATCATGTGCAGTTGCATGAACTTGCTGGAATAAATAAAATTGAATCAATCAAAGTGAATTTGCCAGTGAGAGGGATTTGAATAAATATCAACAAGAATACTCTGTTTATGAGAGTAGGCAAACAGAGGACACAATCTAACCAATGCACAGACAAAGTTGGGTTTGAATGATATTCAAGTGAAAGTATTCTTTTTTCAAGTGAGCTGAGTGTTTGTATTTCAGTTCAGATATGGACAAGATGTTTGGAGATTGTTGAGATTGGAACTCGGGCAGATTGGCACTAACTTTGCACCACCAGCCAGCAAGTCAGTTTGTTGGCATCATCCTGCTTTGATGCAATTTTCCTGAAGACTGGACTGTGGGCAGAACACCTACTTGCCATAAGCAAGAGGTAGCTTGTAAAGGTAATTGAAGGGCTAATAAGAGTCAATGATTAGAGGTCAAATGGAACTTTTCAGTTGAATAGCAGTCACCATCCATCACACACCAGCTCCCCACCCCCTACCCTGGCCCCATTGGGCCAGGAAGTGGGCTCCTGGCAGCAGACCTGAGGGAGTGGGTGGGGCAACGCTCCAAGAAGGTATTAAGGCCCCATGTACCAACCTCACTGCAACTGCTGCCCTTAAAAGGACATGGAGAGGCACTGGCCTAGTGGTATTATTGCTGGACTGTTAGTCCAGCGACCCAGGTAATGTTTGAGGGACGTGGTCTGAATTCCACCACGGCAGATGGTGGAATTTGAATTTGAATTTAAAAATCTGGGATTAAGAATCCAATGATGACCATGAATCTGTTGATAATTTGTTTTGCTAATGTCCTTTAGAAAAGGTTACTGCCATCCTTACCCGGTGACTGCAGACCCACAGGATGGGCAATAAAAGCTGGTCCAGCCAGAGATGCCCTCATCCTGTGAATGATTAATAAAAAATAGAGGTACCGTTTCAGCATTGGTGGTCCAGGGGCAGTGGCCACTTATTACTTCAAATGACAAAGAAGTACTGTCTCTCATCCTACACTGCACTAGCAGAGAGTGACTCCCAATACATTCATCACCACCGTGACACCTACTCAGCCCTTCAAGCGTAAAGTACATCATCTGGCCACCAATCAGCCAATCCAAGCAAAATCAACGTCAATTCTGCTCCCAACACCATGCAGGATTGGGAACTGGATTTAATCTGTTTCTAATGTCTTGGCCCAAACTGAAGATCTGGCCTCATTTTCTCCTGCCAGTCCGTTCACACTAAGCTCTTAACAAATAAGTTAGGGCATTACAACCTCGTTTTGAGATTCATCCTAGCTTCATGTGCATCACTATAGAGGGCAGTTTAATAACTCTGTGAATAAATACTTTATAAAGCTTACATTAACTTCATTTTCAATTTCCTTATTCATTTCTGTTCCGTTTCTTTTGCAAAAACAATAGAAGTTGGGTGTTTGTTGGGAGTGGAGGGGAGGGTGGCAAGGAAACCAAACTATTAAGGGAAAAGAGACAGTTCCTGACTGATCTCAATAAAGACCAGTTATATCCAATCATTCCTTGACAGCGGATATGTCTCACAGGAAACCCCACAATTTATAAAGTCTCTTCACTTCCATATCACTGAAATGGATGCCACCATGATGTCATGAATTTTTAAAAAAGGCCCTACAAACATCAATTTCTCCCAGAATAAAGATACTAAAAAAAAAACTCACCGGAAAGAGCTACATGTTTTTCTAAGAATTGACAGCAAATTGTAGAAGGAAAGATGGTTGCTCTGTTCCTTATTTTTCATTGGGCTGCTTTATGGACAATTGATAAGTATAAGGCCAAATTTCTAATTGCTTCTTGTTCACATCCATGCAACCGTTTATTTATATATTTTCCTAATTTTTGTAAGTGTAAGACAGTTTCTCTATTTTCCTGTGTTCATATACATTTGAAATGAGAACTAAAGACAGTTAAAGCACTTATGTTTTATGGACTTGCAGTGTCATGGCATTATTCCAGTAATTGCCACTCTGACAATATGTGGTAACATGTATCTCAATATACTCTTCAGTTCCTCAAAGACACATTCCTAGAATTTGGCTGTGACTGGGCACCTCCTCAGTGTATGCATATGATTTCTATCAACTTGGGCAAAGCGCCCATAAGTACTAGGTAGTCATGTTGCCTTAGGAAGAGAATCAAACATGTTGGCTGAAAACCCTACAACGATAGTAATCCTAGCCAAACATTGTTACTGGCTTTCCAAAGGTCAAGAAAGCCTTTTTGTGTCCTTATCAATTTTATAGCTGAGTTCCACAGCCTATGAGATCCTAGTATGTGAAGAATTATCTTTGAAATTTTCCACAGAAACAATATTTGGAGTTCCAGGAATCTTACGTTCTGATGATTTTACTTCAATGTACTGAAATCTTCCACAACCTCAAATGTTGAGAAAAAAACAAAGTTATCCTTTCATTCTTTGTTGGGGTTCTTTTAGATTACTTACAGTGTGGAAACAGGCCCTTCGGCCCCACAAGTCCACACCGACCCGCCGAAGCGCAACCCACCCATACCCCTACATATACCCCTTACCTAACACTACGGGCAATTTAGCATAGCCAATTCACCTGACCCGCACATCTTTGGACTGTGGGAGGAAACCGGAGCACCCGGAGGAAACCCACACAGACACGGGGAGAACGTGCAAACTCCACACAGTCAGTGGCCTGAGGCGGGAATTGAACCCAGGTCCCTGGCGCTGTGAGGCAGCAGTGCTAACCACTGTGCCACCGTGCCGCACCCCGGGTTCAGATCTTGCTGGCAAGGTCAACATTTGACCCCAATCCTAATTGTCATTGAATTGAGGGTAGTTAAGAGTCAGCCATGTTAAAGTAGATCTGGAATGATTATAGGCTAGACCAAGTAACAACTGAAATAAAAACAGAAAATGCTGGAGATCTGGCAGTACTGTGGATTAAGAAACAGAGTGAATGTTTCAAATCCAGTTTGGCTCTACTTCTGAAAAGTTGCTGCGTTTCACCATCATTCCCTGTTTTTATTTCTGATTTCCAGCATCCACAGTTTTTTGCTTTTATTCGGGTAACAACAGATTTCCTTTCCTACAGGATATTAGCCAGCCAGTGAGTTTTGGCTGCAATCAGTAATAATTTCATGGTATTTCCCCGAGCCAAGTGTTACAATTCCAGATTTTATTAATTGAACCTAAATTCCACCAGCTGCTGTTATGAACATACATCCCAAAAGTATTAATGGATCTATCGAGAGACTACCACTGTGTCACTGCCTCTCTACGTGTATGTGGTATCTCTATCTGCACAGCCTCTATTTTAGACTTCGCTCCATCCCATATTTTGTTAATAACTAAATGTAGGTGAGTTTCTAAGGTCAGTGTTCCATACTATCTTTAACAGTGCAATCCATAGATCTTTAGTAACAGAATATTTCTTAATAATGGCAATGATTTCCTATTGAAATGGTTCAGTCCTTCTTATCAAGGATTATGGGGAATGGGCAGGAAAGTGGATGAGAGGAATGTCGGATCAGTCATGCTCATTTTGAATGGCAGACAGGCTCAAAAGGCCAAACAGCCTACTCCTTGTCCTACTTCTTATGGTCTTAACTCTTCCACTGATTCTGATTAATTTTTTTTTGCCAAGACAAAACAGCACTCTAAACTCAAGCCTGAAGTGAATTTGACAGAGAAAATTAGGGACTTTAAGCAGATTGAGGAGTCTGGATTGCCACATCCTTTCTCCCCCCAACTTTCCATCTGCATTTACCATTGAGAAAAATAATCTTTTCGATCTCTTGATTTCAACATTTGATGAAACAGAAAAAGCAGATTACGAAAATATAGGTCAGGCTAGAGCACAGTGATGGATTTTCATTGCCTAACTGCTTTAGCTGCATTACGTCTTGCTATTTATTTGTTTGCTCCAATTAATTCTTCACCGATTGAAACATTTAATCAAAAAGAGCATATAAAAAAAAGTTTTCAATGTCTGAAGGAGACCTACACCTCAGCAGTTTAGATAGAATTCTTCATTTGAGAAAGCTGTTTGAACAAAGCATTATGAATTTTATTAGTTTTGATTATATCCATCTTCCCTTATTGCTGAGTGAGCAAAAGGCTGTTGTTTATACATTCATCAAGGTAAGGAATGTCAATATAGGAAGAGTGCGCTTAACTTTTCTGGTAACTAGTGCTATTAGATTCCCACAATATGGAAACAGGCCCTTTGGCCCAACAAGTTCACACCAACCTTCTGAAGAGTAATCCACCTAGACTGATTCCCCTACATTTATCCTTGACTAATGCACCTAACACTATGGGCACTTTAGCATGTGGGAGGAAACCAGTGCACCCAGAGGAAACCCACACTGACACAGGAAGAACGTGCAAACTCCACACAGTCACCCCAGGCTGGAATCAAACCTGGGTCCCTGGCGCTGTGAGACAGCAGTGCTAACCACTGAGCCACCGTGCCACACTACAGTGATATTAGATAAGGATAGAAAAGGCATAAGCTTTCATACCTTTTTTTAATCTCTCCTGTAAGTACGCATTCTGTTTTGCCTCGAAACAGGAGTTCAGACTTCCCCAATATGGTTTTCTTTGACTTGCCAAACATAATGATAACTTGCTGAGCCTTTCAAAGAAGAATATTAACTTGAATGCCGAATGCCAGTTTCTGTCGAAAGTTTGATAATGTGAATCCACAGTCTTTGGGAATAGGCTTGAGGTTCTCCAGATTAATTTCATATGGGATCTTGTGCTGTTCTACTACGTTCATGGTGCTACATAAATGCAAGGTTTTACTGTTGCAATTAGCTGGGAGTCTCATTTTCAGTTTGAGAGTCCACACTGACCTCAAACCCAACTTGAGAGATGAAAGAACAGCATGTTGACTCATGCCCACCACTCTGATTAAGAAGGCGCTATGTTGAGAGTGTGTTGCTGGAAAAGCACAGCAGGTCAGGCAGGAATCTGGCTCCAGCCTGAAACGTAGATTTTCCTGCTCCTCGCATGCTGCCTGGTCTGCCGGGCTTTTCCAGCAACACATTCTCAACTCTGATCTCCAGCATCTGCAGGTGTCACTGTCTCTTAAGAAGGAGCTATGACCATCCCAATGGTGATGTTCCTGTATTTGCTGGTTCCTGGAGCAGAAGTATAGATAACACAAGCCTCCTTGACTGACTAATATGATTGCACCGAAGGCACTGTGTTTCCCTGTGAAGAGTCAATGTTATTATGAAGGGAAAGAGAAGTCTCTCATTCAGATATGGGCCCAGCCAATTAGCCACTGAATATGAGGCTGTGAATAAGCAGCAAGCTGTTACCTCATGTTGGCTGACTGTATGGTGTTTGTTCCAGTCCAGATTTCATGAAACAAGGGGCAAACATATTAACATGGTTGCAACTCACATACCTGTGCGTTTGGGAAGTATGTGAACAGTTGCCAGTCAAAATACTTTATAAAGTGTAATATCCCTCTTGGACTGAACTGTGAGAGGCTGCAGCCATAGATTCAAATTGACAAGTCAGCTACATGAAGCCAAGCCAAAAATCCCAATGATGGAAGGGAGGTGCAGAAAGGGATAGATTATTGCAACTGCTGACTTGTACCTTTATTAAATACACCTTGTTCCACGGGCATAATCTTACATAATTTTGTGGAAAAATTTAGATTCAACTCTCACCAAATGCATATGTTGGTTTATAAAAATGTAAGAACAATCAAAGACAAGGTGACATTGTAGAATGAAAAAAAACACGAGCGCATCGGTTCCAGAAATTACTTGGAAACCAATAAACCTTTCTCTAGCCTGCTCTCCAGATATTATTTCACTTTTTCTGCTGTTTCCAGCTGCTCAGCTATCACTTTGCTCTTCCTAATAAATACCCTTCAACCCCAAAAGGGACACCCTTCCTTATAGCATCTTTTGTAGCAGAATATATTCAATTAGGAATTAAATTTTATGCTGTCTTTTTTGCCTAAGCACACTCACAGGAATGTCAGTCATGATGCACATTTGTGACCCCGAGCTGCTAATATGGCGAGACCTGAGTGATTTTGGGTTTTAGGATGAAAGCTTTTTTTTTGCCTGATCACATGATTGTGAGTTGATTATGAATAAGGAGGGCAATACAGCCAATTTTAACTCATCAAACCCAGAATGACTTCAAAGGGATTTCTGAAATAACTCCAGAGAGGCTGGTATCCCATCAACAACTCACCCTTTATTTACATGTGCATAATACATGACACTGACCCAGCTCGCATAGATCCATCTCTCAAAGTGAACAGAACCTCTGACACTCCTGTTTATATCTGTCAGCCAGGGCTCCACGATTGGACCAGATTAACAATCCCAATAGGGAACTCATATACTTTGAGGTCCATCTGGCTGACCCTGCTACCATCACTACACACGCCATCAAGCCCTCTGTCTGAAACCCAATCACCCCAACCAATTGGTTCTCAAAGCCGTTATGCCAGTTTTTTTAGTATGACTTGGGGGAATAAACTACATGTTATCTTGGGTTGTAGCCCCTTTAAGCACTATGTTTCTTAAAAAGATTATATTTAGTAGAAAGCAGCTTGCTTACAGTAATTGTAGATGTGGCCATGCTGTCTGGGAGATGAACAATAGTAAAGGGTCAACAAAAGGTTAATTACAGGGTGGGAGCAGGGGTAGTCATTTCCTGGGTTTGGTTCTGTTTTCAAACAGTTTAATGTAGAATGAGATAGTTATGTAGCAAATTTCTTTCAAGCACAATTCAGTTGAAATTCTGTGCATTAGCTAATAGGGTTTAAAAACTCTTGATAACAGAAGGACTCGACTAACAGAGAGCTGGACCTCTGGTGATAGACATGCTGCGAAGAGAGAGAGAGAGAGAGAGAATTCCCAGATGCAAGATTTCAGAGGTAAAGAACATTTAGAATCTGTAAAGTTCTGACTGTTAGTGACTCCACGGGTTGGACCCCACAACCAGGGAAACAATTGAAAGAAATTTGAAGGGGCAACTTTGCTGTGAGGGGGCAATTTTTGCTTTGAAAAATTGCAGCCCTTACATGAATCTTAGCACTAGTACTCAGACCAAGTGATTAATGTTCCAACTTATGATAAGTATTCAACTTGAGCTTTTTGGAGTGAGAGTCAGATAGCACAGATGTTAAGAAGTTTTGTTGAGAGTGGAGTTGGGAGGTCTTGTTGCAGCTGTACAGGACATTGGTTAGGCCGCTGTTGGAATATTGCGTGCAATTCTGGTCTCCTTCCTATCGGAAAGATGTTGTGAAACTTGAAAAAGGGTTCAGAAAAGGTTTACAAGGATGTTGCCAGGGTTAGAGGATTTGAGCTAAGGGGAGAGGCTGAACAGGCTGGGGCTGTTTTCTCTGGAGCGTCGGAGGCTGAGGGGGTGACCTTATAGAGGTTTATCAAATCATGTGCGGCATGGATAGGTTAAAGGGACAAGCTCTTTTCCCTGGGGTGGTGGAGCCCAGAACTAGAGGGCATAGGTTCACACTGAGAGGGGAAAGATATAAAAGGGACCTAAGAGACAACTTTTTCATGCAGAGGGTGGTGTGTGTATGGAATGAGCTGCCAGAGGAAGAGGTGGAGGTTGATACAATTACAGCATTTAAAAGGCACCTAGGTGGGTATATGAATGGGAAGGGTTTGGAGGGATATGGGCCAAGTGTTGACAAATGGGACTATATTAGGTTAGAATATCTGGGCAGCATGGACAAGTTGGAGCGAAGGGTCTGTTTCTGTGTTGTACATCTCCATGATTCTATAGGTAGCTGTGCTCATTGTACTTTTAATATCTTCAATATAACTACTATTTGAGATAAGGTAGTTATTAATATTCAATTTCTTTGATTTGTATGCAGTAAAATACTA
Organism: Hemiscyllium ocellatum; assembly: GCF_020745735.1. NCBI lineage: Eukaryota > Metazoa > Chordata > Chondrichthyes > Orectolobiformes > Hemiscylliidae > Hemiscyllium > Hemiscyllium ocellatum. Next base: position 17,992,505 of record NC_083439.1, on the reverse strand, counting down.
TTGTTTTAAACAATAAATCATGTGGCTTCAATCATTTTGTAAATAACTTGGTTTCTCGATCTTCAAAAAAAAATGTTATCCAGTTATCTGAAGGTGAATTGCATCTATTGAACATTCTTGAAGTTATGTGTAGACTTACATTTTGGCTGAGACATTGTGTCAACATAAATAAATATTTCAATGGAGTTCGTCAGGGCAGAAGGGTGGATTTAAAGAATTTCTTTGTACAAAAGGCAAGGGGTGGGACTGAATCCGTTTCCATTACTGATATCTTGGGTCTGCAGACATCTCATCCAAACATTCTTTGAATTAGACCTTAAAACATTTCCACTATTCCTTCCCATTTATTTTCTGTAAATATATCAATGAGAGTCTAGTGACCTCTCCTTGATCCTGAAAATATGTTTTGTGCTTGTATACAAGATGATCATTGCTCCAGAATCCAAGAAGAAATTAATTTAGTGAAATATCTACGCATGAACTCAACATCTTTCCTGTTACTGATGTTTAAGCTATGATATGTCTGTGTAAGCCATATGCTTCCCCATTTAGGTGAGATGGATTAAGGTATGTACATATTCCAATTACAGTATAAGTGTTTGTGGCTAACTTATGCATTTGTATTCATTGTATTCTAGCAGGTATCTTGATGTCTCTTCCAGAATGCAAGTGCTATGTCAGCACAAACAGCATAAATTAAGCTTTCATACAGTATTCATTTTGCATTGATTAACATTCAAAGCCATGGGAAGAAGTAGAAAGACTAATCTCCAAAGATGTATGTTTTAGCATATTGTGTAAAATTTAACCAATCTTGCTCATCATTAAATAAGTAATTGTTTTGTAAAATCTCTGTAGAGGTCACAGGAGCAAACATGAGCAGAATTGTAGAAAAGGGGACAAGATCTCTCTTTCGAAGCAATATAAACTGAAAATATTAGTTGTTACACTCAATACCAATGACAGTTGATGGTAGAACAATGAAATGACCCTCTTAGAGCTCTCCCTCAACACTGTCGACTCATTAAATAGGCCTGGCATTTCCTCTCACTGTTTAACATGATGAATGAACAGTTTGAAGGTGAAGGGCTTTTGCTTGAAACATCGATTTTCCTACTCCTCGAATGCTGCCTGACCTGCTGTGCTTTTCCAGCTCCACTCTAATCTAGACTCTGATTTCCAGCATCTGCAGTCCTCACATTTGCCTGCATGATACCTAGCCAATTGTTCTCTGAAGGCTGAAGAGTTATTGTTTCGAGAGTTTAAGTTGCTTAAGGTGTATTGTAAATGTAAAGAGCATCACTTGATAAAAATTCTGCATTTAGAAATTCTTGACAGCACCATGTGATCTCAGCTTAACTGTCTCTCTATTCATGTCTAAATATTAGGGACAGATACCCAGGCCTTTGCTATAGGCATACCTGCCTTGTGGGACCAGTGTGATTTAGGAGCAGCACAGGAAGCCCTGAGGACGCGGTTACAGTAGAGAGACAGTTTTATATGCTGTATTATGATTTTCCAATATCCCAATCACTCAGAGACTCCATTTCCAGGATACACCTACAGTAGAATGTAAAAATGTTGGGGGGGGAGAGGGGGGTGCCCATGTAGTTTTGCATAATGAGTGCATCCACAATGAATGATTACATTATACAGACTGGGAAAGTGACAGTCTTAATAAGCCAAGAATCCCATTCCTAATTGTTATCCAATGGGCACTGCTGGAAGCAGACAGCATTGGAATTGAGGCATGAGTACGGCTAGTTATGATGTTGTTTGTGCTTTGTACTGTCTCTGCCTTTATTGTTAACGTTCGCAGTTGAATTATCGACATCTGAGTGAGTGACTAGAAGAGAGAGAGAGCGACATACCTTCGGAGAAGAATGGAAAGATAATGAGGAAGAGAGAACAAGAAGACTTTCCTTTTCCTCTCTTCAAACAAAACAGCACCATTCTTTTGCTTAAAATTATGAAAAGCATTCGCTGAGGGTAAGCAACACAGCAACACTGACAAGGTCTGAGTTATTCAGGTTTCTTGTGACCCTGTGAGGTGTTATGAAATTATGGAAGTTAAACATGACACAGAAAATCTAGCATGAAATGTAATTTTCTTCCCTGTTACTTCAAATTTACAGGATGTATACATCAGCTTAGCACCGGTCTGGATATGAACAATGAAGAAAATTGCACTAATTAACACACTTTCTTTCCTTCTTTGACACCAAAATTTCTTTGATGAAGTGACCATATCTAAGAATGCACAACTTATCTTTCATCAAGCAAACTGAAAGAGAATTGTTTTTTGAGGTCACTGGAGAGCTGCCTTTCAAACCTAATGTGCTTTTGAAAGTTACGTGTCTGTGAAAGCTCCAGGCAGGCCAGCACTTTGCACTGTTGGACCAAAAGGCCACATAAAGGCTGTTGCCTGTGATTACAAATTCCCCAGTTGCTGGGAGCGTCACTTTGGCAGTTACAGAGCAATTGTACCAAGCTCACAATATCAGCTCCTATCAAAGAAAGTAACTCTAAAGCCAGTGCGTAAATGCACCATTGAACTAATGTAAAGGTTATTGTATATTGAAGAACCTTCTAGCCAAACACAAGTTAATAATTAAAGATTGTAAGTGATTTGAGAGGTAAAACATTGGATGCAGTTTTATACTGTGCTTTAATTTACTCCACACCCTGCGATATGACAGCTCTAAAATCCAGGGAGTACTGTGTTCAAATTGTGAAGTACTTCTGTTGCTCACTGACTCAATCATACAATTAAAAGATTGAACTGGGTTCCACTGTTGACTTATTCCAACCTGGGCTTTAAAATTGGCCTGATTAGTGGATACAGAGGAGAAGATCAGAAAGAGCAGTATGGTACCCGCTCCATTTTGCTGTCCAGAAAACTCATTGGAAGTATCGTGTGTGGATGTGGGTCAAGGACAGCGATGGATTTACTTGTGATGTTCATAGTCAATCATCCCGCTGATGTTTCCAATATGTCAAAGTTAATGTCTTTGAGAACAAAGTGGGGAGGAAATTCAAAAGGAACGAAGTGGAGAATGCTGTTGAATAAATGCACTGTGTTGAAGTGCCACAATGAAAGTTTACATAGCACGATCCACCTCCCTATATGTTAAGGATCTTGACTCAACAATTTAGTCACTGAAATGCTTCCCCATCAACATAGCATCAAAACTCTCTAGTGGACCACACGAGTTTGCTCTCACAGATCCCCTAACATGCAATTGGATGGATTGACAGACATAAAGACTTTCAGTTTCAAAATCAATCCCAGATATTTGCCTTTGTCGGAGAGTATGGAAATAATAGAGAACCTCAGTGCCTGCTTGATGAACACTGAGTAACGATTATATTTTTGTAGCCAGATGGATTGTGATTTTGGAATTCCCAGATATGCTGAATTTCACTTCCTGACCCCCACCCCTAAACAATACATTCCACAAGCACTGTCAAGTTCCGTGTGAGGTATGACAATGGCAGGGGTTTATTTGAACTCGACATCAATTGATCTTCTTTGGAAATATTTTCCTCAGACTCATTATGCTGAAGCATGGACCAGTGGGCCAAAGGTCCTGCTTCTATATATGCTGAATTCTATGGACAAAGAGAGCTATTTTGTGAGGAATACTGTGAAGAAGTTAATGTAAAGAGAGGGAGTTGCAACCTTGCTTCATCTCTGTCTGTATGTTGCTTAGTGCAGAAATTGTACAACTTCATTATTTGATTAATTTATGCCATTCAGTAGTATCAGCACCAGTTGGGATGGTTCAGAAACCATGGCACTCTGGTTAATACTTTCCACTCCTGTACACCTTATTTTATAAAGTCACCTTGCCTGGGGGGATTCAAGACTAGGGGGCAATTTTTAAGGTGAGAGGAGAGAGATTTAAAAAAAGACATGGGGGCAATTTTTTTTAACGCAGAGGGTGGTTTGCATGTGGAATGAACTTACTGAGGAAGTGGTGGATATGGCTACAATTACAATGTTTGGAAGACATTTTGATGAGTATACGAGTAGCAAAGGTTTGGAGGTGCTGGAAAAGCACAGCAGGTCAGGCAGCATCCAAGGAGCCGGAGAATCGATGTTTCAGGCATCAGCCCTTCATCAGGAATGAGGCTCAATCCTGATAAAGAGCTTATGTCTGAAATGATGATTCTCCTCCTCCTCAGATGCTGCCTGACCGGCTGTGCTCTTCCAGCACCACACTCTTTGACTCTCATCTCCATCATCTGCAGTCCTCACTTTCTTATTGGAGGTATATGGGCTAGGAGCAGACAGGTGGGACTAGTTTGGTTTGGGGTTAGGTTCGACATGATCTGGTTGGACGGAAGAGTCAGTTTCCATGCTGTATGACTCTATGACTTGATCTAATGATTTATTTCAGCACCATTCCTTCTTGAGACAATACAGTGAACTACAATGAGGCATATAATTAAAGGATCCAAGTAACATAATCTGATCCAACACTGGCAGGTGCAGTCAACCCTATACAGGTCCAGTGATGTAGACAGAAGCTATATTTGTTCTTGAAGTACATTAAGCTCCAATGAATCTGTACCCCACTCCTCACTATGTTGAGTTCTAACCTTTATTATTTGGCTCAAGTTGAGAACAATTATTGTTGTTAATTAGCACAAGATGAAAGTTACCCCTGGAAGCTTTGTCTCAAGCAGAATGGACTGTAATGATGATTCAAACATTGTTTTCCAACACACTTCATTTCTTTCAGACTCATTCAGTTTTGTCTTCAGAATGTGGGTGGTCCAGGTTTTATTGTTCCCATTCAAATATTTCTTTAATTTCGTGGCCACAGCAGCTGCCCAGATGTACAATAATTGTTTTAGGTTTGCGAATCAAAAAAGTTAAAAAGAAATGATGACTTACTGAAAGTAAAGACAAGACAAAAGCTGCATCATCAATTTTTCTTTGATAGACACCCATTTCCAGCCTGCCTGCTGTTCACCAGACTCCACAGGGTGAAGCTGCCTGCACTGTTTTGTTCTCTCCATAATTGGTAATTCCACACCAGGAGCTGCTGACAGAAGGTGTATCTCTGTGGGTGAGCAGGTGTGACCAATTTTTCTTCCCACTCTGGAAGTAAACTGTGTGGTGCATCGAGAGAGTAAGTAAAAGGCTGTGAATGCTCAATCACTGACTATATTGAAGACTGAGATAAAGTTGAATGGAGGTCTGAAATTAATCTTGAATAGCAGAACAGACTTGAGGGTCCATCTACTCAACTCATTTTCCTATTTTAATTCATGTTATTACTTATATTAGATTACTTACAGTGTGGAAACAGGCCCTTCGGCCCAACAAGTCCACACCGACCCTCCAAAGAGACACATCCCTCTACATTTACCCCTTCACCTAACATTACGGGCAATTTAGCATGGCCAATTCACCTAACCTGCACATTTTTTGGACTGTGGGAGGAAACTGGAGCACCCGGAGGAAACCCACGCAGACATTGGGAGAATGTGCAAACTCCACACAGACAATTGCCTGAGGCGGGAAGTGAACCTGAGTCTCTGGGCGTTGTGAGGCAGCAGTGCTAACCACTGTGCCGCCCTGTCAGTCCTTCTGTCAGTTTTCACACTGATTGTGGATCTCACATTGAATGAGTGTCTGTTTGCCAATGCTTGATATTGGGGCATTATTCAAAAGCAGCTTGACCTTCAACAAAGTGAAATGCATCAAAGAAAGGGGTGATGTTGGATGGTCTATCACTAGCAGTATTGAATTGCCAGTGAGATTCTCGAAGACATATCTGTGTTTGCAGGACTGGTTTGTTTCTCTAACATGGAGGCTGAACAGCTTGGCTGTGTGCATGCAGACTCTGCAGCTGGTGGAGGAGCTCTCCCTGGACAATGCAAACTATACATCTCTTCAATTATTAGATTAGATTAGATTACTTACAGTGTGGAAACAGGCCGTTCGGCCAAACAAGTCCACACCGGCCCGCCAAAGCGCAACCCACCCAATCCCCTATATTTATCCCTTTTACCTAATACTACGAGCAATTTAGCATGGCCAATTCACCTAACCTGCACACTTTGGACTGTGGGAGGAAACCGGAGCACCCGGAGGAGACCCACACAGACACGGGAAGAACATTTTCACATACAACATCTTGTTTGAATCATTTGTTTAAGTAATAGTATTATTGAATCAGGATATTTCAAAGTCCTGTCTTACATATGGGGATAATTACAACTGATAACACTTGACTGTAAGATGGAAAAGTAGTCCATTCAGCCTATCGAGTCTGCCCTACCATTTAATGAGATCATGGCTGATGTGATAATCTTCAACTCCACTTTTCCAAATAACTCTTGATTCCCTTACTGATTAAAAATCTATCTCAGTCTTGAATACACTTAATGATTCAGCCTCTATAACTGTCTACAGTAAAGAATTCCACAGATTCACCATCCTCTGAGAGTCAAAATATCTCCTGGGGCAATCCCTCATTCCATGATTATGCCCTGTGGCCCGAGACTCTCCCACAAGACGAAACGACATCTCCACGTCTATTCTGTCAAGTTCCCTAAGAATTATGGGAAAGTAAGGACCACAGATGCTGGAGATCAGAGTCACAAAGTGCTGGAAAAGCAAAGCGGGTCAGGCAGCAACCGAGGAGCAGGAGAGTCGACAGTTCAAGCATAAACTCTTCATCAGAAATGTGGTGAGGGGGAGCACAGGGGAATGAGAGATAAATAGGAGGGGGTGGGAGGTTGCTGGGAATACGATAGGTAGATGAGGAGGGTAATGGTGATAGGGTGGAGAGGAGGGTGGAGCAGATAGGTGGGAAGGAAGATGAACAGGTAGGGCAGTTCAAGAGGGCAGTGTGCAGTTGGAGGGTTGGATCTGGGATAAGGTAGGAGGAGGGGACATTAATAAACTGGTGAAATAGATATTGATCCCACGTGGTTGGAGGGTCCCAAGGTGGAAGTTGAGTGTACTTCCTCCAGGAGTCGGGTGGCTCGGATTTGGCGGTGGAGGAGGCCCAGCACTTGCACATCCTTGGCGGAGTGGGAGGGGGAGTTGAAGTGATCGGCCACAGGGTGGTCGGGTTGATTGGTGCATGTAATCTGGAGATGTTCTCTGAAATGTTCCGCAAGTTGCCGTCCTGTCTGCCCAATGTAGAGGAGACCATATCGAGAAGAGGTGTTTGGATGTGCAGGAAAATCTCTGCTGGATATGGAAGGATCCTTTGGAGCATTGGATGGAGGTGAGGGAGGTGGAGGTGGTTCCATGCACCAACTTTACACTGCTGAAGCCAGGCACCAACTCACGGACACCTCCTCTTACTGCCCCCTCAACCATGACCTCACCTCCCATCACCAAACTATTATCTCCCAGACTGTCCACAACCTCATCACATCAGGGGATTTCCCATCCATAGCTGCCAACCTCATAATCTGGGAAAACTGCACTGCCCGGTTCTACCTCTTCCCCAAAATTCACAAACCTGACTGCCCCGGTCGATCCATCATCTCCGCCTGCTCCTGCCCCACCAATCGTACCTCTGCATACCTTGACAGTGTCCTGTTCCCCCTTTGTCCAGGAACTCCCTACATACATTCAGGACACCACCTACACCATCCACCTCCTCCATGACGTTTGGTTCCCTGGACCCCAAAGCCTCATCTTCACCATTGACATCCAGTTCCTATACATGGCCATCTGCCATGACAAAGGCCTCCAAGCCCTCTGTTTCCTCCTCTCCCACCAACCCAACCAATACCCTTCCACTGACACACTCATTCAATTGGCTGAACTGGTCCTCGCCCTCAGCAATTTCTCCTTTGAATCCTCCCACTTCCTTCAGACCAAAGGGGTGGCCATGGCCCCAGCTATGCCTGCCTTTTTGTAAGGTATGTGGAACTGTCCATCTTCCACAGCCACACCAGCACCACTCCCTACCTTTTCCTCTGCTGCATCGATGACTGTATTGGCACTACCTCGTGCTCCCACAAGGACGTTGAACAGTTCATCAACTTCACAAACAACTTCTACCCTAACCTCAAATTCACCTGGATCATGTCGGATACCTCCCACCCCTTCATGGACCTCTCCTTCTCCATTTCTGGCAACCGACTCAATACAACATCTACTTCAAACCCACCAACTCCCACAGCTACCAGGACTACACACCCCCACCCCCATCCCCCCACCCCGTGAAAACACTACCCCTTAATCTCAATTCCTCTGCCTCTACTCCCAGGAGGAACAATTCCATTCCAGAATATTCCAGATGGCCTCCTACTTCAAGGACTGCAATTTCCCCTCCCACATGGTCAACAATGCCCTCCAGTGCATCTCCTCCACTTCCCGCACCACTGCCCTTGAACCCCAGCCTTCCAACCACAGCAAGGACAGAACACTCCTGGTCCTCACCTTCCACCCCACCAATCTCTGGATGCCATTTCTGCCACCTACAATCAGACCCCACCACCAGAGATATATTTCTCTCTCCACTCCTATCAGCATTCTGCTGAGACCATTCCCCCAGGGACTCCCTCGCTAGGTCCATGCCCACCACCGCGCTCCCCCCCAATACCAACACACCCTCCACTCCTGAAACCTTCCCTTGCCACCACAAGAGGTGTAAAACCTGCGTCCAAATCTCCCCCTCAACTCCATACAAGGCCCCAAAGGATCCTTCCACTTCTGGCAGAGATTTTCCTGCACATCCAAACACCTTGTCTACTGTGTCTGTTACTCTCGATGTGATCTCCTCTACACTGGGGAGACAGGATGCCAACTTGCAGAACGTTTCAGAGAACACCTCCAAGACACACGCTCCAGTTAACCCCACTACCCTGTGGTCAATCACATCAATTCGCCCCCCACTCCACAAAGGACATGCAATCCTGGGCCTCCTCCACTGCCAAATTCTAGACACCCAACACCTGGAGGAAGAACACTTCATCTTCCGCCTTGAGACCCTCCAACCACACGGGATCAATGTCGGTTTCACCAGTTTCCTCACCACCCCACACCCCCCCCCCCCCCCCCCCCCCCCCCCCCCCCCCAAACCTTATCCCAGATCCAATCCTTCAACTCGGCACTGCCCTCTTGAACTGTCCTACCCATCCATCTTCCTTCCCACCTATCCGCTCAACCCTCCGCTCTGACCTATCACCATCACCCCCCCCCCAATCTTCATCTACCTATCGAATTCCCAGCTACCTTCACCCAGCCTTACCCCCCTGCCATTTATCCCTCAGCCCCCTTGACCCTCACCCACCCACCACATTCCTGATGAAGAGTTTATGCTTTAAATGTTGTCTCTCCTGCTCCTTGGATGCTGCCTGACCGGCTGTGCTTTTCCAGCGCCACATACTTTGATTCTTCCCTAAGAATAATGCTGAGTAACTGAAACACAGGTTGCTGTTGCTATGGTGTGTCTTTTTCATGGTGTTAGTAATTTAATAAAATGGTCCAGAGATCTGCAGTGACAAACCAGGCCTGATAAACTGCAAGCAAACAGCATATACACAGCAGCAACTAGCACTACAGGGGAGCCGTTTGAGTGGGAGGTTTGCAACAGGTTGGTATATTTTTATTGAGTTAATTGAAGGTTACAAAGAAATCTTCGTGACACACAATTTTTATTACTTATTCTAAAACTGTTAATTTTCGTTTATCCTGCTGTGCAGGAGTTAATCAACTTTGAATTGAACTTTAAAGCTGAAAAAGCACATGGGAATCTGAGATTGAGTAAAACTGCTTAAGTTTATTTAGTGCCCATCTATAATTATCCATTGGGTAGTTGCCTTGGGTCTGAAGTCACATGTATGGCAAATTAGATCAAGATGGCAGATTTCCTTCCATTCATGACATTCATGAACCTGATGGGGTTTAGAACAATTAAGTGCTTTCAAAGTTACCATTAAGCTAACTTTTTATTCCAGATTTTTTATTAAATTCAAACTTTAGCATCTACCATGGTGGGATTTGAACCAGAAAATTAGTCTGTGGTTCAGGATTACTGACCCACTAATGATGCTACAATGTTATCATCTCCCTTAAGGGTGGGATGTCAGAGTGTGGGTGAAGGCAGTTCTTACAGCCTTGGCATTAGAAACCCTATTACTTGGAATTGGAGCAGATTTAGCCCACTTTATTTGGTGGACATCCAGCCTGATATAAGCTTCAGGTACAGGAAAGGGTGGCAGCAGGTCAGTAATGCCATGTGGTCAGTCTTGAGCACCACTAACAAGCAGAGCTGTCACATTGTGCAGTTAATTTACAGTCCAGGACCATCCTCCAGGAGACTGTCAGTGTAACCTTACAGTTGACAGTATATTTAGTCCTTGCAAAAGGGGACTCAGTGCCTGGTAAGATATCATGGACATTCTTTAGGCCACTTTTGGAATATTGCATGCAATTCTGGTCTCCTTCCTATCGGAAAAATTTTGTGAAACTTGAAAGGGTTCAGAGAAGATTTACAAGGATATTGCCAGGGTAGGAGGGTTTGAGCTACAGGCTGGGGCAGTCTTCCCTGGAGCTTTGGAGGCTGAGGGGTGACCTTATAGAGGTTTATGAAATCATGAAGGTCATGGATAGGGTAAACAGACAAGGTCTTTTCACTGGCGTGGGGGAGTCCAGAACTAGAGGGCATAGGACTAGACAGGAAATATATAAAAGGGGCATAAGGGGCAACTTTTTCACACAGAGGGCAGTACATGTATGGAATGAGCTGTCCGAGGAAATGGTGGAGGCTGGTACAATTGCAACTTTTTAAAGGCTGGGTATGTGAATAGGAAGGATTTAGTGGAATATGTGTCAAGTGCTGTCAAATGGGACTAGATTAATTTAGGATATCTGGTTGGCATGGACAAGTTGGACCGAAAGGTCTGTTTCCATGCTGTACATAGAA